>NC_064268.1:6736785-7352678 GCF_003254725.2 Canis lupus dingo
CCTCAGCACCTGCAGGCCCAGCCCGAAGAGGACTTTGCAGAATTGGCTGAGGCTTCTCCAGAAATGTGGGCCTGCAGTGCGGTGGGTGGGCGTGTAAAAAAGCTGGTCTCCACTGCTTGCGGCCTCACCTCCCACTGCTGTGCCGTCCCCAGTTAGATTCTCTCCCTCCTCTCAACTCTTACTGCCTGTGCCCTCATTTGGCAGTTTATCACTTCTGCTATCCTGAGCCTCCCCAACATGCCCCTCACTTTACTTTTACCTTTGTCAAGATTGCTAGCCCCTTGGGGGCATAGGCTGGTGTCCCTGGAGCCACCAGATGCCTGGCCTCAGCTGTTGGTGGTGGTGGGGGGTGTGTCTCTCTGGAGCTGAGAATTGGTTCCTGAAGAACCATGCTTCTACAGCTTTCCAGTGTGAAGTGGGGTGTGGTGGGGTGTAGTGGGAGGGTTGCTTTCTGGTCATGGTCAGGAGAAGGCTTTTGGGGCTGCTGCCCCCTCCCCGGGTTCAGTATGGGGTCTAGCAAGTGCATCAGACAAACAAGAATGTGTTGAGCTGTAAGTGTGGGTCATGGTGGGAGCCCCAGGTTCAGTGGCGGTTTTAGCAGTGCCTATGAATTTTTCTGACGTCTCAGAGGCAGATGCACCCGGGACTCCCCAGAAATCCATTTCTTCACCTTTTCCATCAGTGTTCATCTCTGGCCTCCGGATATTTGGCGGAGGTGGGTCTCCAGTTACACACTGCCCAACCGCAGGAACTTGATGGGAAGGAGAGTGTTGTCTGTATCACACGCTGCTTGTGACCCTGCCCCGGGCACCACCAGGATGCTCCCGGCTGGTGGCCAAGGAGTCTAGGCTGCTGTTTGCCCTTCTGCAGCCTGGGCTTCTGCAGTCCCAAAGGTTGATAGGTGAAAAATCTCAGGTTTGAAGCCGAGAGCTCTGAGCTGGGTGTCTGTGCTGAGAAAGCTCGTGTGTGCTTGGGGGTGTGGGTTCTGGTTCTCTTCCGAAGCAGAGCGAGCCTTGGGCAGTGTTGGGGGCATCAGCCTCGGGGACTGCATTCCAGACTGGGTCCCTTCATCCAGTGCAGACTTCAGCCCAGCATCCCCCGTCCTCACCCCTTGGCGAGCTAGATTTCCGGTCTCTGGTGCTGCTCAGGATGAGGCCGGGCCATGTTGGTTTCCCTGCCAGGTTGCTCTGAGTGACCAAAGTGGCTGGTGTCTGTCTTACCTCCTTCCTCCCGGCTTCTCCCTGCAGGATGCTGACACGTGTGTCCTGGTCCCTGACACCCTCCTGCGTGCCTAGTGAGTCGTCCCTCCTCCTGTGGCAGGACATCGAGGGAGCCTTCTCACAGGGACCAACGGGTAAGGACCACCCACTGGCTTTGGAGTTTGGGGGTGCAGGGGCTCTCTTGCTGTTTCTTTTCCCTTAAACATCTGACTTTATCTGATTAATAGGATAGATTGTATTAATCGATCCTGCTTCTTGCAAATATTGATTGCTCTTCACTAAGTAGGTAGAACTGATGTTCTGTCTGTGGTTCCTTTAGATTCCAGATACGATACAACCTCCTTTGGTGGCCCTTGTGACTCTTTGCTATAGAGACTGCCCTGAGGGGCCCCTCTCCTCTTCCCTTGGAGCCCCTGGCCCAGCCTGGGCTCCCCATTCCCAGTAAACAGGGCAGGACAGGAGTTTCAGGACTCTTAGGCCTTGGCAGTGGTCAGTGACACAGGGAAAAAAAAAAGTGTGTGTTTTCATGTAAGCATTTCCCTGGAAGAGAAACTGAGTGGGGGGCCATGGTGTGTCTGAGGTCCTCTGTGGAGTCAGTGGGGGCCTTGGTGGGACTCCTGCTGCTTAGCTCTTTCTCTCCTGCCCTGGGTCCTCCTGGGCTTCTTGTCCATCCCATCCCATTTCCTGCCCCGTGTCTCTGGCACAGGCCTCACCCTGTCCCCTTCTTGTCATGCCAAGGCCTTTGGTGGGTAGAGTAAGTAAAGCGGTATTGCCTTTTCTTATTCTAAACCCCAACCAACCCCTCTCACTGGACCCCACTCAGCTAGTCTGAACATTGGGGATAAGGAGGATAGATGTTCCATCTGGAGAAACTAACCTAATGGGGGGAAGAGGCTGGTGGTAGCATTAGTGTCTCTAAACATGCTGCGAACACACTGGCTCTGCTAAGTGCACAGGATCCATTATGATCCCATTTTACACAAGAAAGCTGAGGCTCAGAGGTGGCAAGTGTCTGGCCCAAGGTCACACAGCTAGTCAGTGTGAGCTTGGGATTGGACCCCAAGTCTGGACTCTGAAGCACATGGCATGATGTTCCAAATATGGCCCTGGCTTTCCCAAAGGACGGGTCCAGGCCCCACCCTCCCTTGCCTCCTGGCTCCGGGTCAGCCCCTGGCCTCCTCTTGGCCTCCCTTCCTTGCTGGGGAACCACATGGCAGACAAGGTCTCAACCGGGTGCCCCCCCTCCCCGTGTTTCCATGTTGGCACTGCGGGCTGTTTTCTCTATAATTGCTCATTCTTTTCAGTTGCTGTAAAAAGGCCTCCAAGTGCTAAGAAGAGAGAGTGCTCTGTTGTATTTTTGTTTTGTTGTCTTGTTTTAATTCACTCTCGGAGAGGCTCAGAGTCTCAGCTGCTGGGGTGGGCATGGGGGAAGGCTGGCATGGAACGCAGGCCTGCCCTTGAGCCTCCCCGAAGGCTGGTGAGGTTGCCCCTGTCCTGCTGGCCACAGGGGCCCTGGGGAGCACTTCTCTGCCCACCAGACCTGAGTTCTGATAGCAGTTCCTTTGCTTCGTGTTTCCTTTTCTACCAGAAGGCAGTTCTTTTCCTTCCTAACAACAGCATTCCCCAGTTAGGTGGTTTTCGAGATGGTGGCCTTGTGGCCACTTTATCTGGGGGGTCCCTAGTTAACCCCAGTTGTGCTCAGAATTCCTCTGCTTTACTCATTTATCCAGTGAATATGTACTGCGTCCTGAGGCTGAACCAGGTACTGATCTGGGTGCCAGACACACAGAACAGACAGGAGTCCCACCCACCTGACTTTCTACCCAGGTGTGGCCAGATGACCCACCCTCCAGTCTCACCTCTGTGCTTGGCAGGGAGGAAGATCATGGTTGCCCCCCACCCTCCTCTGAGCTCCGCCTGGGAGTTTGTGGCTCTGGCGGGCATTGGGCATCAGGACTGCTGGGCCCTGGCTGGCCTGCATGTGGAGGGGTTGGGGAAAGGCAACCCCTCCCCACCGAGAATGTGAAGTTTCCCCCCCCCAACCTCATCTCGGCAGGGGGGGCGAGGAAGGAAAGGGCTAAGGAGTAGGGTCTATTTTTAGAGGAGCTCCTTGTTCCAAAGGAACAGGAGCCCTTTCGTACAGGAAGTGGGGGTGGGGTGGGCGCAGGGCAGGGGGCAGCCTGGCTGTGGTCTGCATCTGCTTGGCTTGGGCTCAGGGCCACCCGCAGAGAGGGTCTGCCTGAAAGAGGGGGGCCCCAACCAGGGTGGAAGATAAAGATGTTCACTATTGTGATCCAGTGTGCAGAGCTGCTAGCATTTACCATGAGCCTCCAGCCGAGCCTCGGAGGGGAGGGTATGCAGGCAGAGGCTTAGGGTCCTGGCTTCCTTCCTGACTCCCCTGCTCTCTCAGGGAGGGGCGCTTCCTGCCATTGTCTCTGTGAGGCCTCAGCAAGGTCACTATCTCCTGAGGAGGAAGAGAGTTGATGCCTCCGGCAGGACCTCAGCCCTCAGCCCCCGGCAGTGCTGACACACACTTTCCGACCCTACTGCGCATGCCGGCCTCTTGGCCTCCCCTTGGCCCAGGGTGGAGGCTGTGGCCCGGCGTGGGCCTCTCTCCCTCCCCTGCGCAGGCACCCCAACCTCCGAGGGCAGAGCAGCAGACGTCCCGTCCCTCCGGGGGCTGGTCGGGAGGATGAGCACATGGGGCCTATCCGAGGCTGTGCTCCTGAGCATGGAGAGGCCCGGGCTCACTGTCTGGAGGCAGGGCTACAGCAGAGACACCAGCCCACTTGCCACATTCCCTCGCTGTCCCTCTACAGTGTTTGGGAAGGAGCTGGGCGGGATCTGAGTCCCCCTCCTGTCCCCTCCTGACTTCCCCAGCCGTGATTCTTTTTTTTCCTGTGATGCGTTGACATGCAGCCGGCCCTGCCCAGGACCTGGGCTGGTGGCCTGTGGAGGGGCTGTCCCCGCCCACATACAGAATGTCCTGCTGGATTCTGGCTCTCCAGCCTCTCTGTCCTTCCACATCTCAGGGGCCTCCAGGTGCCCATTCCCTGACTTTGCCTGTTGACTTAGGTTACGCACGTCTTCCTGAGAGCATACTTTATTTTCATCCAGGTGGCAAAAGTGCATTCCAATGGCTTTGTTTCTGGTGCCTGCTCCTGGTCACCTGTTGGGGTTTGCACAGGTGCATCATGGCTCTCTGAGAGCCAGGCTTGAGTACACTCAGCTCACGCAGTCCGGGATTAGCAGGGCGGGGGGGCGGGGGGGAGGCTGACTGCGAGGCCAGTGGCTCTGTCTCATCCACTGCTGTCCTGGCTGGGGCTCCCCTAGAGCTCTGCCCACAGGTCCTCCTTTCTGGCTGCCTCCTGCTCCCTCTTTCCCCATCTCTGCCTTCCCTCTGTTCGGAGGGAGAGCGTACTGCTGGACTCTCTTGTACCACGGGTGATGTCCAGTGCATGAACAGAGGCCATGTTTATAACCCCATCTTGCCTGGCAAGGAAGCATCTGGAAGCACTTGCTTATGACCTAACTCTCAGATCTCCCAGGACCAGGTCCAGTCAGTGTTCTCTGGGTCGTTGTTCTCCATACACTTCCTGAGCATCACACCTGCCTAGAAAAATCACTTTGATCCCTGGAGACAGTGTCCAGAGCTTGGGATTCTCAGGACAGAGATGATCATCCTGAGATGATGCCATTCAGCTGGAGATTATATGACCCCAGACTGTTCATTTTTAACAGCATGATCCAACCTGCAGATGATCAAAATGTATTCATTCAATACATTGTATTTAATGTATTCATTCAGTATTTATTGAGTACCCACTATTCTGGGAGCTGGGTATAAAAGAATGAAAAAACATTTAAAATCCTGGCCCTTCTGGACTTACTGTCTAGTATGGGTAGACATACAATAAATGAAGACTGTCAGATGGGGATTAATGCTAAATAAATAAATAAGAAGGCCTCTTAGGTTGAGACAGTTAAGCAAAGGCCTGAAGGAGGGGAAGGAGAGAGCCAGGAGGTTATCCTGAGGAGGAGCCTGTAGGTAGAGGAGACAGCCTATGCAAAGGCCCTGAGGCAGGAGCTTGTCTAAGATGTTCTAGAAACTGGAGGGAAGGAGGGAGGGGAAGAAGCAGGGAAAGGGGCTGGAGAAGTAATGAAAGCCCACATCTAGCAGGGCCATGCAAGTCTTGTTGAGACTTTGACCCTGAGCTAGACGCGGTGATCCTGAGGAGTTCGAGAAAAGGAGGGCCAGGATCCCACTCAACTTTAGAAGGGTGGTTTCTGGCTACTGTGCTGAGAAGGGACTGGATGGGGTGGAGGGAGGAAGTGGGGAGACCAACAGGGAGATGGTTTTAATGGCCTGAGGTGTTGGACGCTGGGCCAGCACGGCAGCGGTAGAGGGAGTGAGGGAGGTGGGCTCCAGGCATGTTTTAAAGGTAGAGCCTAAAGGGATCACTAGGAACCAGGAGTTCCCTGTGTGTGGACTTTTAGAAAACAGGTTCTCGCAGACTTGGAAGGACTCAGGATGTCAGCCTTTTCATTTAACCTATGGGGAAACTCAGCCCATAAGGGAAGTTCTTACCCAAAGTCACACGGCAAGCTGGTGAGCAGCAGAGCCAAGACCTGGGCTTCCAGCCCCATGTCCAGGTGTTTTTGTAGCTGAACTGACAGACAGCTCTGGGCGGGGGATGTGCAGGGATTTGAGGGCTGAGGGCTCAGGGAAGAAGGACTGGCTCCAGACACGGTAGCGGAGTATCTCCACTGGGCAGGAATTTGGGGATTTGTAAGCTGACAGTCCTGGGTGCACCGACTGGGCCTTCATGTGCTCTCTCTGGGCCAGTGTTTTGACTTCAGTTGGGCAGGGGTCTTGATGGCCACGTCTGAGCTCTGGGGTAGGTCAATGTACCCATGCATTTCATTGAAGACTTCATTGAGTTTCTGCCAAGTGCCAGGCCAGAGATAAAATGTGCTTGCTCTTGGGGAGCTAATAGTTCAGGGGAGACAGACAAGTGAACCCAGATACCCTTGTGACACGCCCAGGGGATCAAAGGTCAGGCACTGAGCAGCCTCTGCACCCTCCAGAATGCCCCAGGGAACACAAGCCAGGGGCCATCCACATGGCACTGGGGGTCTGGTTAAATCCCTAGTCCATCTCTTATAATACTGGGGGCCTGGAGGGTTGGCAGGGGCTGGGATCTCACTGCTCTACAGCTGTCACCTAGAACAGATTTCGCTTGAACTGTGAGTGACCTTGATTGTACTCATCCTGACCTTGACTGTACTCACTGGGAGGCAACCTTGCATGGCCTTGCAGGAACTTCCCGTGTGTGTATTTCTTTCTCTCTTTCTTTCTTTCTTTCTTTCTTTCTTTCTTTCTTTCTTTCTTTCTTTCTTCTTTCTTTCTTTCTTCTTTCTTTCTTTCTTTCTTTCTTTCTTTCTTTCTTTCTTTTCTTTCTTTCTTTCTCTTTCTTTTCTTTTTTTCTTTTTTTCTTTCCTTTCTTGTACTTATTTATTCATGAGAAACACAGAGAGAGAGAGAGGCAGAGACATAGGCAGAGTAGCAGGCTCCATGCAGGGAGCCCGATATGGGTCTTGATCCCAGGACTCCAGGATCATGCCCTGGGCTGAAGGCAGATACTCAACTGCTGAGCCACCAAGGCATTCCTTCCTGTGTGTTTCTTTTTGAGTGGAGAATGGGCTGGTGACATTGTTTTTACTTTGCAAGTCTGCTCTAATGACTGGCTTTAAGTCACTTGTGACCTTCACGATACAGAACAAGACTTGTCAGGTTCCCAGCTCTGCATGGGACCATTGGGTGTGGACTTTAGACTCCTCAGTGCAAAGGTTGCTGGGGAAGGTAAAGAGATTTTGTCGTGGCTGTCCTTGGGGAAGCTGAATCTATTAAGGCCAAAGAGGGGAAATCCAGTTTGATTTTTCTTGTCAGCCTTTTCACTTGACCTGTCCCCGTCACAATAAATGTATGACTGGGGAATGACAACTTGGAAATTGATTCCATTGATTGATTTCCGGCTGTCTCCAGAAATGGAGATGGTGCTTTGGTTAGTGCCCTGGGACCACAGGTGACCATGGGGCAGGAACACGGCATCCAGGTGGGAGATCCACCGGATGCTGAAGAGAGGTGTGAGGCCCATTGGGCTGGGTGTCCATCCAACTTCTGTCCTTTGATTGGTGTCTTCCTCCGAGGCTAGAGGAGGTGGACAGCAAAGAAACCCAGGCACATGCTCTTGAGTGCCTTCCTTCCCTACTGTGGGCTGCAGCCTGTCCCTTGGTCTGCCCGGCCCGGGCTGCAGCCTGACACAGCATGCCTGGGGAGCTCCTAGCAGTCCTGCGGTGCTTCTCATGGTCAGATCCCTTCTCCAGAATCAGTGGGGGTGGGTGCAGTTCGCACATGCTGCTGGTGGGTTTCGGGATTTGCACCTCCCCTCTGGGCTCAGTCTCCCTGGCAGAAGGGGGTTTGTTGGCTTGTTCTCACCCAGCAGTTTTCTAGGCCAGATGGGAGGCACGGCCTTAGGTTGGGCCATCATTTAACTAACGTGTATTAAGCACCTTCTGTATGCCTGAGCTGTGCTGTGTGCCAGAGCAAAAATAGATCTGAGTTGTGCTTAGGGGCTTGGAAGGAGAGCCATGGCCCCCCTCTTCCTTCTAGTGGAGCTGTGCCTTCTCTGGGTCTCCTTCAAGTTACAAATACTCTTGGGAAACACGGTGCGCTCACTTCCTGCTACTTTACCGTAAGTTTATTAAATGGAACCAAGTGGGTGAGGTAAGGATGAGACGAGATGGCATCACAGCAGGAAGGACATCTCTGACATCATGGGTTGCCTCAGGGCCAGCCCACCTCATGACTTATGCTTTTCTCCTGCTGCAAGGGGACATCTGAGGGCAGGGGCATGTTTTCTTTAACCACTAAACCATCTTGCAAAGATGGCCTGGATTTGAAAAGACTGACCAGAGGAAAGAGAGCAAATGAGAAAACCAGTATAGAGCATCTCACACGGTGGCTGGCACTTAGTAGGTGCTCAATTAATCAACATCCTTTGCCTAACACAAACAATCTGAGCTAATCACAGATCCCAAGGCTTGTAGTTGCCTGGGGACAATGGCTGTGCCCCTAGTTGGCAGAGCTCCCCGATCCATGTCTGTGTGGGGTTCAGGACACACAAGCGAATGGTTCCTTCTGTCCCTGAGGCCAGGAAAGGCTTCTGGAACTGGAGACCCTGGAGCTGTCCCAGGGGAGGCGGCCCGTGTTCTCTCTCCTACAAAAGAATGGCACCTGCCGTGCTGGCTCCTAAGTCCATGTGTGACATAGGAAGCTGGGGACAGGTCTGGCTTGGAGAAGTGGCAAGCCAGCAGAATGCCATAGTGTGGTGACCACGGCTGCCCAGCCGGTCCCTCATGCCACAGGCAGAAGGGACTCCCCTTGCTCTGTCTCCCCGAGTACCCTGAGCTTGCACACCTCTGCTTTTGCACAGCTTGGTGATTTTTTAGCAACTTGCCTGATATATAATTTCTATAGCATACAATTCACCCATTTAAAGTATACAATTCAATGTTATTTCATATATTCACAGACTTATGCAACCATCAGAAAATTTTTAGAACATCTTTATCACTCCAAAAAGAAACCCATACCCTTGGCTTCACTCCCCTCCCACACCCCTGGCAAACACTAATCTGTTTTCTGTCCCTGTGGACTCGCCTGTTCTGGACATTTCATGTCCTGGAATCAAACATGGTGTGGCCTTTAGTGACCGGCTACTTTCACTCTGGATCATGTTTTCAGGGTTCATCCATGTCGTGGCAGGTGTCAATGCTTTACTGTCTTTTTGGCTGAGTACCAGCTGTTGTGTGGCTAGGCACGTTTTGGTGATCCACTCATCAGTTGATAAATATTTACATTTTCTCCCCACCACAGTAGGTGGGTCTTTCTCTTCTTTCTCTTCTTTCTTTCTTTTCTTTCTCTTTTTTTTTTCTTTTTTTCCTATCATGAATAATGTCATTGTGATTGTTCATATACAAGTTTTTGTGTGGATTTCTGTTTCATTCCTCCTGGATATGTATCCAGGAGTGGAATCACTGGGTCTTATGGTAACTTCTCTAACATTTTGAGGAACTGCCAGACTTTTACAAAGTGACTGTCCCATTTTACAGTGCACATTTTTTATTTTTTAAATAATGATAGACATGGAGAGTCAGGTATTGACTCCAGAGCAAAGGGCTGTGTTCAGATCCTGGCTGCTAGTCAGGGCAGGTCCCTTCACCTCTCTAAGATTCAGTTTACCCATCTGTAAGATGGGAGCAATAGTAGTGCCTATTGCATGTTGCCCTGGGAAGTAGACAAGTGACTTCTGTATGGTGCTCAGTAAGGGCTGTGTCTCTGTTAGCTGTTATAATGATTTTTCCCTAGATTGTGATTGCTGGGAACACAGTAGGTACTAGGCACATAGTAGGTGCTCTGTCAGGGATGTTTTCAAGGATACAGAATTTGCATCTGTATCCCCTTTTCTCTTCTGACCACCCCTGGGAAAAGCCCTCCCTTGGCTGTCACTTTTCTTTTTTTTTTAAGATTTTATTCATTCATTCATGAGACACAGAGAGAGAGAGAGAGAGGCAGAGACACAGGCAGAGGGAGAAGCAGGCTCCATGCAGGGAGCCTGACGTGGGACTTGATCTTAGGACTCCAGTATCATGCCCTGGACTGAAGGCAGGCGCTAAATATGCTGAGTCACCCTGGGATCCCTGGCTGTCACTGTCTTATACCCCGGGAATCTCTTTGTTCACCTGGAGGGGCCAGCGTAGGGCAGCACGGCTGTTATGAGTGGGCCCTGGAGCAGCTCCAGCTCTAAGAGGCATTGAGCTCAGGCACCCAGGGAGCACTTGAAGTCAGGACTTTAGATTCAGGAGTGGTTTGGGCATTCAGAAACAGCTGTTCTGGGAAGACAAGATGCAACCCCGTGATAGTGGCCCCTGTTCCTCTCTGCGCCCCGGCTCCTGCTCTGAGATCCACCACTAGGAAGGAGACCAAATCCCCACCAGGAGCCCCATGGACAGTCAGCCCAGTGCTTGGAAAGCATCCTCGGAGGCCGCAGTGCTGCAGATGTGCCTGGAGTCCCTAGGCCTCACCAGTCCCGCAGTACAGAGCAGGGCCTACTCCCTCACCCCGTTGGAGCCCTGACAGAACAGAATCTCCTCAGCCACTGGCACAGCCTAGCACCTGCCCAGATGGAGGCAGCATCAGAGAGTACCTGGGCCTGTCGTTTGCCTCAGTTGCCAAAGGGAGTCCTGGTATGGGATTCCCATTCTTTTCTGTTTTTTGTTTTAAGATTTTATTTATTCGGGGGATCCCTGAGTGGCTCAGCGGTTTAGCACATGCCTTCGGCCCAGGGCTTGATCCTGGAGACCGGGGGATCAAATCCCGCATCAGGCTCCCTGCATGGAGCCTGCTTCTCCCTCTGCCTGTGTTTCTGCCTCTCTCTCTCTCTCTGTCTCTCATGAATGAATAAATAAATAAATAAATAAATAAATAAATAAATAAATAACTTAAGAAAAAGATTTTATTTATTCATGAGAGACAGAGAGAGAGAGAGAGAGAGAGAGGCAGAAACACAGGCAGAGGGAGGGGAAGCAGGCTCCATGCAGGGAGCCTGATGTGGGACTCGATCCTAGGATGCTGGGATCACGCCCTGGGCCTAAGGCAGACGCTCAACCACTGAGCCACCCAGGCATTCCTGGGGTTCCCATTCTTTAAAAAGCTTTTTTTTAAGGGCAGGGCAAAGGCAGTTAGGCCCTGCAAAGGTCCAGGCAACACAGAGTTGAGGCAAACCTCATTTCAAATCCGACTCCATCACCAGTTGTCTTGAGCAGGGGTTCAAATCTTCACGTCTTCATCTGTGAAACAGACAGTTTGTGACATCTACCCTGCCTGGTGACTACAGTTAAATGGGATTATGTGTAGGGTACTCCCAGGTGAGCATCTGGCACTGTGTGGTCACCCCACAAATGAGGATTCTTTCCCTTCTTATAGGGAGGTGCTCCTGAGGGAACAGGGCCCTGGGCTCTCCTGGGGAGACCCAGAATGGGCCAGGGCTCCTGGGAAGGAGGGATGGCTGGTCAGACAAAAGTCAGGACCAAGGGGATAATGATCCAGGTTGGGAGGAGGTGTCAGAGGTCAGCTCAGAGTCCCTGTCAGAGGACACCCTGCTCAGGCCATAGGCAGAGCCTGTGAGTCTCCTCAATCCCATGTGCTCCCAAGATCTGTGATAGGGCCCAGCCCTTTTCTTAGCCTGATTCCACCTCCCCACCCTTGACCCTGCACTCCTGCCACTGATACTTCTTGCCATTCCCCAGACATATCCTGCCCTTTGAATGCTAAAGCCACTGGCTCATGCTGTTCCCTGTGCCCTACCCTTTCTCTCCTGGTAACTCCTATGCATCCTTCAAAACCCAACCAAAATGCCCCCTCTTCTATGAAATCCTGCCCGTCAGGCAGTCAACTGGTGCCTTCTCTCTCCTCTAGCTGTGTTCTGTGCCTTCCTCCATTAATACACCAGGTTCTCCAGTAAGAGCCTGTCCCCCTCTCTCAGACGATCAGTTCTTCCAGAACACTGAAACTGAGGAGCAGGAAAGGCCCCCTGCTCCCCCCAACTGTACTGCTGCTTCTTCTCCCATTAGCCAGGTTGTCTCTGCATCGTCCTCCCTTCCAGGAGGGGGGATGTGGCCGGGGAAGCAGGAGACCGTGTATACCCTTCCACTGTGAGCTGTGCCCTGTGTTCAGGTATGTGTGCACAGGGGAGGATGGGAGGGTATATCCCTGCAACCTTGGAGTGTGGGTGACCTGCTTTTTGTGAGTGTGTGTCCAGGAACCAGCAGAGTCCTCGTGCCTGCTCCCTTTGAGTCTCCATTCTGTCTCTGAGCTGATTAACGTGCTAACGTCCATCAGGAGATCACATCACTTTTGTATGGTTTTGGACTCATCTGCTGCACCACTACAGAGGGCTGTGGCTGGCAGGGAGAGAGGGATTATGTTGTCCCCATCTGGCTTCAGCTGCCTTGCCGGGCCCATCCAGCTGTTCCCCATTACCAAGCAGCAGATGTGGGGAGCGAGGTCAACCCAGGAGCTGGGGACCTGCCCATCATTTTCACGTGAATGTCTTCGAGGCTATTTCTGGCCTCGCCATTATCCCAACGGCTTCGGAGGATAAATATAGATGCAAATTGAAAAGCCCCAGTGGCAGGCAGGCAGGCAGGCAGGCAGGCGGTACATACTGGAGAGTGCGGACGGGGTGCTTGGCTATAAATAAGTCTGTTAGAACACCTCCCCAGCCACGCAGCCACCAGCCGTGTGTGGAAAGACAGATTTCCTTGCCGACTCCCTCCCAGAGCCCACGTGTGCCTGGGGGCCCAGGCAGTGGAGGAGGGAGGAGGGAGGATACCGGTCTGTTAGGCCCTTGCACAGAAGGATTGGCTTCTGGAAGTAGCAGCCCTCTATCCCTCCCTAGAGTAGTTTATAAAGGGGAATGGCCAGTGGCCCCAGCGGGAGTCCCAGGACGACTACATGGAGGCACGGTGTTGTGCTAAGAACCGTGGCCCCACTCAGCATCCTCAGCCTCAGGGAAATCTCCCTTCCCAAGGCCTGGCTCCTGCTGCCAAGCGGCCCACCGACACAGGCTAGGGCCAACTGGTTCCGGGGCCCAAGTGGCAGCATGGCTTTCTCAAGCCTTAAGCCTGTCTTCACTTCTGCTTCCTCCCTGCTTGGATCCATCCTCCTGACAAGAGCACAGCTTTGTTTATCTTCTGGTTCTCTGGTCCTCACCACTTGGCCAAGGGTGACCCATGTGTAAGCCAGAGATGCAGAGGAGGGGTCCAGATGCTCCTCGTCCCTTCCTCTCCTCACTGCAGCTGTCCTGCCCATTTCCCGCTGCCTCTTCCTGGGCTGGAGCAGGCACCTGGCTGGCAGTGAGCGAGGAACAGGACGTGGGCCCAAGAGACACTTCCCCGAATGGGGATAGAAGTCAGTGAGCTGGGCAAGAATCCTGTGAGCTCCCTGTGAATTAAGTATTGTCATCACTGAGCTGGGCACAGGCAAAGGCAGCGCAGGGAGAAGTCACACCTAGCGAAGGTCAGTGCATAAGCGCCGCCGAGCATGCCTGCCACCTGCAGATGGGGAGTGGGCAGCTGCTGCATAGGGCTGCTGGTCCTGTGGAGGAGGGGGGTCTGTGCCCCGCCCTACGTTATCCTAGAGTCGGCAGCCTGTGTGCAGATCGGCGTTAACCCTGAGTGTGGGCTGGGAGCTGAGATGAATCAGGTCTGGCCCCCACTCTTGGGAGCTGATTGGCCCCTGGAAGGGACCGAGTCTGTAGGGCTTATGGTGCCCATGATACCTTGCCTGTGGGGAGGGGCAAGGAGCCCGGGGAGGAAGAACTCGGGGCACAGCCCTTGAGTTCACCCTGTGCAAACAATGCCTAGTTCACCCAACAACCCGGGTGGGGTTGGTGTAGGCGGGGAGGGCCTTCCTTGCAGAGGGAACACCCTGCCCAAAGGCATGGAGGAGGCACTGTGGGTTCCACTATGAGTCTGGTTAGCGGGGTGCGTGGGGGGTCGTGCGCTGGCTGGGAGTGTGGATATCCTTTTGAGAGCCGAGGGAGAGCCTGGAGAGGCCTTCACAGGAATGTCATGCTCTGATGTGGGTATTAGAAAAGGCTTCATCTGGCTTCATGTGGATGACAGGTTGGAGGCGGGGGGAGGAGGGGGCAGGCTGATGGCAACATCACGATGTCTTGCTTTGTCTAATGCATACCTGAATTTTTTTTTTTTTTTAACTGAGCCTGCAAAACCAGGACGTAGGCATATGGGTGCATGCCTGGGGAAGTAGGATTTCTCAAGATGGCAGTGCTGAGCTGCTGTTGGCAGGCACCAGTGCAACGCCACCATTGGCTCCCCTTGTCACTGGAGGGGTGACTTTGTGCAGCAGGCTTGGGCACCGGCAGAGCCTGGGTCTGGAGCCAAGATAACTGACTCGTACAGGGGTCAGCGCATGACCTGGGGTTCTCTCTCACCCTGGATCTGCTGGCTGTAAAGAGAGGTTGGTGTGTGGCCCTCAGCATCCCCCCTCCACCCGCTACTTTTCCCTTCTCACCCAAGTGCTCAGTGAGTCCTAGCACCCCCAAAAAGAAAGGACTCTACATGTGTTGTTTGACAGAAAGATAAACATGTTTGCTTAAGCGAGCCGCAGGACCTAGAAGTTAATCTGGTCATGTAAATATTTTTATGTCTCTGTGATTCTGCGAGTGTATATTGATAGAAGACAGGAGAGTTTGTGTGGTCCCGACCTTACCTTTGGGGAGAGGGTGTGATGTTTGCTACCAAGTGGGTGAGTCAGAGGCCCCATGCTGCCCTGGAGCCCTGGCGTCTGCAGGGTCTGAGACCATCAGAGCCAGGCGGCTCCTGAGGCCACACAGGCCCGTCCTTCATTTTTCTGACAGGGCATGGAAGGAAATTGTTTCTCCACTCAGCAACACTTAAAAAAAATTTTTTTTAATTTATTCATTTGAGAGAGAGAGAGAGACAGAGAGCACAAGCAGGGGGAGAGGCAGAGGCAGAGGCAGAGGCAGAGGCAGAGGCAGAGGGAGAAGTAGACTCCCCACTGAGCAGGGAGCCTGACGTGAGGCTTGAGCCCAGGACCTGGAGATCATGACCTGAGCCAAAGGCAGACGCCCAACCATCTGAGCCACACAGGCGCCCCAACACTTTTTTTTTTTAAGGTTTTATTTATTTATTCGAGAGAGAGAGAGAGAGAGAGAGAGGGAGGCAGAGACACAGGCAGAGGGAGAAGCAGGCTCCATGCAGGGAGCCGGACGTGGGACTCAATCCCGGGTCTTCAGGATCACGCCCTGGGCTGAAGGCGGCGCTAAACCGCTGAGCCACCCAGGCTGCCCGTCCCCCCCCCCCTTTTTTTTTTAAGATTTATTTATTTGAGAGAGAGAGAGAGAATGAGTGGGATGAAGGGCAGAGGGAGAGAGAATCTCAAGTAGACTCCAAGCTGAACACGGAGCCTGACATGGGGCTCGATTCCACAACTCCAAGATCATGACCTGAGAGGAAACAAAGAGTTGGACACTCAACCAACTGTGCCACCCAGGCGCCCTTCAGCAGCACTTCTGACACCACGTGTGTGGGTTTTCCACACTAAGCAATTATCCGCTGACCTGTGGACACCAACTGGGTATCTCGTGTGTCAGATCTGTTCTCACACTGGCTACCTGGAGTTGGTACAGACCCCACAGGTTAAGTCAGTCCCACAGATGCCTTCCATTTCAGATGCCAATCTGGAGTGGTGGGTCCTAGGTTACTCACCCTTCTGGACAACATGGCTACAAAGTTGGGGTTCCCACACATTCCTCCCTCCTCCTCAGGTTTGATTAAGTTGCTAGAATGGTTCACAGAACTCAGAAAACATTTGCTGATGTTTGTCGGTTTATTATAAAGGGCGTGATAAAGAATACAGGTGAACAGCCAGATGCAGAGGTGTGCAGGGTGAGGTCTGAAGGATCTCAAGTGCAGGAGGTTCTGTCCTATGGACTTTGGAGAATGCCACCCTCCTGGATGCATACGTCAGCCTGGAGGCTCTCTGAGCCCTGCTGTTTAGGGTTTTTGTGCACAGATGATTCAGTCATTGCCACTGTGATTAGTTCAGTCTCCAGCCCCTTCTCCCCTCCTGGGGTTGGGGAGCTCAGCCTCTCGCTCATTAGCGTACAAAAGACACTCTTATCATTCAAGAAATCACAAGAGTTTTAGGAGCTCTGTGTCCAGAAAAGGAAGTTAAGACCAAATATATATTTTTTATTATATCGGAAGGTCATGGGGAAACTGATCCCTGAGGAGGCTGGGTGAGGAGACGTGTTCAGAGGCACACAAGGGGCTCAGAACAGAGCCTACTCTTTCCCAGGGCCACACCCAGATCCGCTAGGTCCCTTCTGGGGTCTATCCTGGCACCTGTGGAAGGTGTTTCCTTCCTGGCCAGGAAGATGGAAAGCTGAGGGCACTTGCTTGGCCCTCGAGGTCGCCCACGGGTGTTCTTGTACTTCTCTGTCCTGCCTTGTTCCCTGTCCTGTCCAACTATCGCTGGTGGACCTCAGCCTTGCTCCCTCACCTACCTGCCTTCCCTCTGGTCTCTTGAGCTAAGCAGGACAGGTGGTCTGTGCCCACCTCACATGGTCTGGAAAGCATGTCTGTGCCGGGTGGAGGTCCATCCTGAGTCTTCGAGGCAATGCATGTGGATTCTTCTGTTAGGTGCTGTAACCCTCTGAGCCTTGTCAGTCAGACTCTGCAAAATAGGATTTATAAAATGTCACCTCCTAGGGCCTGAGGGAGGATGAAATAAAATGAGTTGAGGCAGGCCAGCTTACGCACGTTGATTGCCTTACTTGCTTGTTTCACTGACCTTCAAAGGAGATGCTAGCAAAGTGAAGCTTGGGGATGGGAGGAGGGCTCTCAGAGAGGCCTAACTGGCTTCCTCTCTGCTTCTGGCCCTCACACGCCCTATAGCTCCATCCCCCTAGCTGGTCACTTGAGCTGAGGCTGCCCCTGTGAAATGTGGGCCCCTGAAATGTAGGGCCCACTCGCCTTCACACGGTCGCCCTGTCTGCACTGGCCCAGCCACAGCCTCAGACCCTAGCCTGTAGTGATCTCCTTCTCAGGTCCTAGGCTTTGTCCTTGACGTGACGGGGGTGCTGATGGGATCCGGCTCTGCCTCTGCAAACTCCAGATTCCTCACCATGGACCCTGGTCTTCTCTGGCCACTGTCCTCCACCATGGGATTCTCAGACGCCCAGTGCTGGCAGTGGGGATGCTGGTCTGGGGTGGTGGCCCCCAGCCCAAGAATAACATACACTTTGGCTCCTCTCGCATCACGTGTCATCATTGCTGTCCCATTGCCACTGTTGTTTTAGCCGAAGTGTGATCTTGAGGCACCACCATCTGTAGTCCCCATAAACCAACTGGAGGTTGATGTGTTGATGCCTTTGACCTCAAGGTTGGCCAAGGTTAGCATTTTCTGCCCAGGGCCACCACCTATCCTCTGGATCCTGGGAGGGTAGGGAGAGCTGTGTCCCCTTGTTTTCCCTCCCAGCACTGGCCCCACTGGGATAGCACCCTGAGCTATGTTTTGCCCCAGTGAGGGGGCTGTGGACTGGTGGGCAGGGACCAGGGTTCGGGGACTGAGGGACCCTCCACTTCAGAGCCTCCTCCAGCAGCCTTACTCAGTTGTTTACAAATAGTCTTAATTTGGGAACACCTGGGTAGCTCAATCAGTTGAGTGTCTGACTCTTGATTTCAGCTCAGGTCATGATCTTGGGTCCTGGGATTGAGCCCAGGTTGGACTCAACACTCAGCAGGGAATTTGCTTGAGATTCTCTCCCTCCTTTTCCATTGGCTCCTTCTCCCACTCGCATCCGCTCTCTCTCTCTCTCAAATAAATAAATAAATAACTCTTAAATCAAAGCCCCAAATAGTCTAATTTTTACATGTTTTTAATAACAGCTTTATTGAGATGTAATTCACGTCCCATACAATTCATCCATTTAAAGTGTACAATTCAGGATGCCTGGATCTCTCAGCAGTTGAGCGTCTGCCTTCCGCCCAGGGCGTGATCCTGGAGTCCCTGCAGGGAGCCTGCTTCTCCCTCTGCCTGTGTCTCTGCCTCTCTTTCTCGGTGTCCCTCATGAATAAATAAATAAAATCTTTAAAAAGAAAAAAAATGTACAATTCAATGGTTTTCAGTACAGTTGACCTGTGAATAACATAGGTTTGAACTGTCCACATACATGTGAATTTTTTTTTTTTATAAATACAGGACAAGTCTGTAAATGTATTTTCTCATCTTTCTGATTCTCTTAATAATTTGTCTTTTCTCTGGTTTCCTTTGTTATAAGACTATGGTATTTAATACAGAGAACATACCAAACACGAGTTAATTGCTTACGTTATCGGCCAGGCTTCCTGTCAACAGTAAGCTGTTAGTAGTTAAGTCTCTGGAGAGTCAAAAGTCATACATGGGTTTTCGACCACTGCGTGGAGGCAGCCCCCTCATCCCTGCGTTGTCCAAGGGCCAACTGTATATTCACAGGTGTCTGTCACCCTGACCCCCAGGAATCTTAGAACATTTTCATCACTCCCAGACGTCACCACCCACCCCCCCGCCATTGCTCCCTGAACCCCAGCCCTGGTAATCACTAGTCTGTTTTCTGCCTCCAGAATAGTTCTGGACATTTCATATAGATGGTATCATCCTGTGTGGTCTTTTGTGACTGGCTTCTCTCACTTAATGTCATGTTTGCAAATTTATCATGTTGTCGTGCATGTTAGAACTTCATTCCTTTTTGTGGCTGAATAATATCTATTGTGTGGATGGACCACATTTTGGTTTTCCATTTATCTGTTGATGACAAGTGCATATTTATTTATTTAAGTTGGCTCCATGCCCAGGGTGGAGCCCAATATGGGGCTTGAACTCACAACCCTGAGATCAAGACCTGAGCTGAGATTGAGAGCCAGGCACTCAACCGACTGAGTCACCCAGGAGCCTGATGAGTGCATTTTTATTTATTTTTTATTTTTTAAAGATTTTATCTATTCATGAGACACAGAGAGAGGCAGAGATAGCGGCAGAAAGAGAAGCAGGCTGCCTGCAGGGAGTCTGATGTGGGACTCAATCCCGGGACTCCGGGATCACAACCTGAGCTGAAGGCAGATGCTCAACCACTGAGCCACCCAGGTGCCCCTGATGAGTGAATTTTTAAAAAGTGATTTTCCATCTCTAGTATAGTTCCGAGCTGCTGAGAGGATCGAGGGACAATTGAATAGAGAATGTGAACCACATAAACCGTGACTTCCAAGAGGCACTTCGGAGGATAGAGGGTGTTCTTTCTCTGAGCAGCTGCTGCAGAGGGAGAAGAAAAGAGGAGACCAGGACAGGGAGGGTCTGTTTCAGGTGTCCTGGCGATTTTTCTTTCCTCTTTCGTGAGACAGGGAGATTCTGAGCCTGCTGATGAGGAAAGCGTCAAGCCTCAGCCATGGCAGTGGTCTCTGAAGGAGGCCTGGGTCTCATGGGAACCCTGGAGCGTGTATGTCCCGAGGCCCTGCTTTGAGGTGACATCTAAGACCTCAAGGAGCCTTACGGGCTGATCCAGAAGGAGCCCAGATTAGAGGCTGCCTGATTTATCACAACCCAGGGATTAGGGGGAGGGCCGTTAAGCATTTATTGAATCTTGCTCTAATTGTCTCCTCTTTTCAAACAGAGTGACTAGTAATCCTGGTTAAGGCTGTGGTGTGGCAGTGCTTTCTGGAGAATAGCCTCCTGTATTCAGAGGCACCACACCTTTCGGCTCTCTGCAGGCCACACCTGAGCCGTGGCTGGTTCTTGAGGTTGCAACCAGAGGTCACAGGGAAGATTCTGTAGCAGGTGGGGCCTGTCTCACTCTCCACAAAGTGTGCATGCAGAACACCAGCTGGGGGATTTCTCCACTGAACCACTTTACTGCAGGGACCCCTCAGGTTCCAAAATTAAGTACGAGGTGAGAAGGCACAGAGAAACAGCTCCGTACTGTCTCCCAGAGGCAGGTGCCCCGCTGGAGGCTTGTACACTTTATTTAATTTCCCTCTCAGCATCAAGGCCTGCAAGGCAGGAGTGATGGATGAGGACATGTCTGTGTGGGGAGGTCTCAGAGCTTGTAAGTGGATGGGGACAGCTGTTACTCCCCAAGACTGGAGTCTTTGTATACAATGGGGCAGCCCAGGGAGGAGGCCTGATCTTCATAGCCAGGTCAGGCTGGTAATGGGGTCTTCAGGACAGTGGGGAGTGAGGCCTTCTGGGTTCAACAGCCTGTAGGCTCTGGGGGACAGCCTGCCTGAGGATTATAATGTCACTGTCTTTTAAAATATATCAGCAGAGGGACTCCTGGGTGGCTTAGTGGTTGAGCATCTGCCTTCAGTTCAGATTGTGATCCCAGGGTCTGGGGATCAAGTCCCGCATCGGGCTTCCCAGAGGGAGCCTGCTTCTCCCTCTGCCTGTGTCTGGGCCTCTCTCTCTGTCTCTCATGAATAAATAAATAAAAATATTAAAATTATATATAATTTTATTATAATAAAAAAAAAATATATATATATATATCAGCAGAGCTGACCCTTGTACTTGTGTGGCAGTGGGCACTTTTTGCATGTGGGCCTCAGACCAATGGTGATACTGGCTTCTGTCTCCCCTGACTCCCAGCTCACCTCCACCCACGTCTATGCAGAGGAAGGGGAACCAGCATCAAGAACCATCGACCCTACCTGGAACAGTTAGATTTATGAACTTAATAACTTGCCTCCCCACCATCTGTGGTGGTGAGAACAAAGTGGGTAAAACCGATAAGCCTGGGTTGGGTTTTACCATGAGGCAGAAGGCAGCTCTCACACTGTGTTTTTCACCTGTGTCCTCCCACCTCGGAGTGGCTGATCCTGGGGTCACACATCACTTGGGTGCTTCTGGAAGCCTGCCTCCTAATGAAGTGTCTACAGATGGCCATCCTGCCATGAAGTCAGGCACTTCAGAGCAGGAGTGAGGTAGTGGGACCCAGTGAGGAAATGCTCCTTGTTGTTTCTGCAAGGCAACTGGTGTCAGGTGGCCTGGTCCCATCAGTGAAGGGGTGACCGTGTGAGCCTCCCAGCCCTGTGCTGCTTCTCACGCAAGCCTCCTTCCTCCTAGGTGCTTCCCGCCACATCCTTACAGGCCAGCTGCCAATCTGTCCTCCCTGCTTTGAGGAAGCGGGGCGGGTGCGCCTGCAGGATCCTCGAGTCTAACGTGGGTTTTGTGAAATGTTAGAGCAACTGCTGATATTTACTCAGTGTGGCCCTACCCTGGGGCCTGTGCTAGATGCTTCTCTCACATTATCTCATTTCATTTTTGCAACACTCTCATGAAGTCCGTGCTGTTATTAGCCTCACTTTATAGATGTGGAAACACCGGGAGATGAGGTGACATGGCTGGGCATTACCACCCTGGCTTTGGACTTCCTTTTTAGGCCATCCTGCCCAGTGAAGGGGGCAGTCCTTGGGGTCCCCGGGCAAGACAGAGTACCCACCAAAGCTCCAGTTCCTACACATGTGGAATGAAGAAGGACATGCCAGCCTCCCAGGTCTGTCGTGAGGCCTGGCCAGTGACTCCCTGGAGAGGTCCAGAGATGTGGGGAGGAGCCGAGCCCTTTGCCCACCACCAGCACTAATGTATGGGTCCTGCTAGTGAGCTCCCCCGGAAGTGGCTCTTCCAGCCCCAGTCAGAGCTTCTGATGTCAGTGCCACCTTCGCTGGCATCATGACTGACCTCACGAGAGACCTGGGGCTAGAACCACTGGCCTCAGGTGCTCTTAGATTTTCCATGCACAGAAATAGGATGAAACCACAAATGTTTATCTTTTATTTTTAAAAAATATTTTATTTATTCATGAGAGACAGAGAGAGGCTGAGGTATAGGCAGAAGCAGAAGCAAGCTTCCTGCAGGGAGCCCAACGCAGGATTTGATCCCAGGATCATGACCTGAGCCAAAGGCAGACGCTCAACCACCGAACCACTCAGGCACCCCATGTTTATTTTTTTAAACCACAAAGTTTGGGGGTCATTTGTCACACAACCATAGACAACAAATACTAAGTGCCATAAATGTTATTTCCCTTCTGTTCCTCTGAGTCATCTTTGTTCATGGGGCAAATCTTATTGTCTTCCCACCAGCTGCAGAGATGCCCATTTGTTGGCTCTCCCTCATAATTGCAGGTCTTGATGGCCGGTAGCAAGACCTTTACACAGAGCACTGTGGGTTAGCACCTCCAGAACCCAAAGGTTCTGGTAACTGGAACCTGCTGCGTCTGGCCTGAGCCTAAGGGCGGGAAGGGAGGTGATGGGAGGTTGAAGAGGGAGGTGATGGGGGGTAGGGAGGGAGGCGATGGGGGGGCGGTGATGGGGTTGCTGGGAGAGAGGCAATGGGTGAGGAGGGAGGTGATGAGGGGCAGGGAGGGAGGTGATAGGGGCTGAGGAGAGAGGCCATGGGGGGTGGAAAGGCAGAGGAAGATGCAACCTGTCGCCTGGCCTGGAGTTTCTCCAGTTTCTTGTCAGTGTTTTCGACTAGGGTGAGGCAGGGATGTTCTAGAATTTTTCTGAAGATGGGAAGAAAAAAATTAGTGTTCTCTCTTTCTCCTCAACGGTCTTTATCTTTCTCTTCCTTTGGCTCTGTTTTACAGACCACCTGAGATTAGAGTGATTCCCTTTCCCCTGGGTTGGTCTGCAGAGAGTGAGTTGCTGGGCCCATCAGAGAATGGAGGGCAGCTGCTGGTCTGGCAGGACAGGGATTTGGACCGGCAGCAGGGGTGGTGAGGGCACCCTTTGGAAGCAGGCCAAGCATCGGAAGGCCATAGGAAGAAGGCAGGGAAGGTGTAGGCCGGGCCACCAGGCCTGGGTGCAGTTGGCTTCCTTTGTGGGAGCCCATCCAGCTGGTCAGTCAGAAGAACTGCCCTGGCCTGATGGCAGTGTGTGCTCATAGCCTGTGCCAGTGATGCCCCTGCTGCTGGCACCAAACACACAGACTGACCTTAATGGCTGGTTTCAAGGTGGTGCATTTCAGACTCAACCTGATGTCACAGACTCAACCAGGCTGGGCTGGGCAGGTGGGAGTGGAGACAGTTTTACAACCTCTCACTTGGTCAAGTTTGCCCAAAGGAGCTCTAGCTGTTCCCTGTAGGGTGCCTCACTGAGGTCCTGGTGACTGCCACGTCCCAAAGGAGCCTGTCTCTTACCTTCTCAGTCTCCAGAAAAATGGAGGTGACTGTAGGTGGGACGAGGAGAGAGATCACTGTCTTCAGCTTGATTTGGTCCACTCCATCTTGTTGAGTCTGTATATGCCTTTAAGAAACTTTGTTGTACATCTTTCATTGTCTGGTTATCCCTGATGCATTCATTCAACAGAGCTTTTTTTTTTTTTTTTTTAAAGTCATCAACAGGGATCCCTGGATGGCTCAGCGGTTTAGCGCCGCCTTCAGCCCAGGGTGTGATCCTGGAGACCCGGGATCGAGTCCCATGTCGGGCTCCCTGCATGGAGCCTGCTTCTCCCTCTGCCTGTGTCTCTGCCTCTCTCTCTCTGTGTCTCTCATGAATAAATAAATAAAATATTAAAAAAAAATAAAATAAAGTCATCAACAGGTTTTGAACACCATTCATGTGTCAGGCATTGTTCTAAATACTGGAGATTCAACTGTGAACCAAATGAAATCCCTTCTTAAGATCTGCTCTAAGGGGATCCCTGGGTGGCGCAGCGGTTTGGCGCCTGCCTTTGGCCCAGGGCGCGATTCTGGAGACCCAGGATCGAATCCCACATCGGGCTCCCGGTGCATGGAGCCTGCTTCTCCCTCTGCCTATGTCTCTGCCTCTCTCTCTCCCTCTGTGACTATCATAAATAAATAAAAATTAAAAAAAATTTATTAAAAAAAAAAAAAGATCTGCTCTAGGGCATCTGGGTGGCTCAGTCAGTTGAGCATCTGACTCTTGATTTCAGCTCAGGTCCTGGGATCAAGCCCTTCATCAGGGTCCCCACTCAGTGGAAAGCCTGTTTATCTCCCTTTCTTTCTGCCTGTCCCCTTGCACGTTCTCTCTCTCTCTCTTTCTCAAATAAATCTTAAAAAAAAAAAAAAAAAAAAAGATGTGGTGCTAAATGCCAGGAAGGGAATAGAGTAGATAGAGGTAGGGGGTTTGAGATAGCATGTTCAGAGAGGACCTCTCTACGGAAACATGTGTAAACTTAGGAAACAAATCATGTGATATCTGGAAAGAGGGAACAGCAGGTGCAAAAGCCCTGAGGTTGAAGTATGGTTGGCAAGTATGAGGAACAGTGGGGAAGCCAGGGTGTCTGGAACTGCAGGAGAGAGGGGAGGAACTAGGCGATGGAGAGTCAGGGGCCTGATCTTGGAGGACTTGGAGGTCATGGTAGAGACTCTGGTCTTGACTCTAAGTGCAAAGGGAGTTGCTGGAGGGTTTGAGGTAGAAGAGTGACATATTCTGTTTACATTTTTCAGAGCTCACTTTGGCCTCCCTGTGGAGCCTGGAGTGGCAGCAGGGAGACCAGATTCAGTCTGCAGTAGCCTATCCCTCCCTGTGGTGACTTAGAGGTTTGGAGATATTCTTTAGAAAGTGGCGAGGTGGCAGTGGTGGTGGGAAGGGACACACAGGTGACTCAGTCAGTTAAACACCTGACTCTTAATCTCTGATCAGGTCTTGATCTCAGTGTCGTGAATTCAAGCCCCGCATTGGGCTCCACGAGAAAAGAAAGTGGTGTAGAGGGGAGTGAATGGCCTTTGAGAAGGATATCCCTTGCTGTGCACAGAGAATCCCCCACCAACCAGGGCCCCCATGTCCCTCTGGAAGGGTGAGGGCCTTCAGGTGTCTCCTGGATCTCTGAGCTGCTGGGAAAGACAGAGCCAGGGTGTGGAGATACTCCTCCCACCCCCGCTGCACCCCACCCTGGGTTTGGAGGGGGTTAATTGCATGCTCCAGTGCTGACCAGCACAGCTGTCTGAGCAGAAAGTATGCAGATCTTGGGCTTGACCTTGAAGACCTTTGAGAGAAACCAGGCCGGTGCAAGCCTGCTGTGGGCTTCCCTGAGGGACCTGCCCTGAGAACTTTACCACCAGCTCCCAGGGACACACGTAGTTTGTCAGAGCTGAGTCAGCTGGCTGGGGTTCTACTACTGCTTGCCTGGGGCTTCTCCCTCTACCCCCTCTACCCTCCTCCTTCCTTCCATCCATCTCCAGAAATTTGTCCTTTCCCAAACAAAACTCTGTCCTCATGAAGTGCTAACCCCCTCACTGTCCCTCCTGCCATCACCACCGTTATACTTTCCATCTCCACGAATCTGCCAATTGCAGGAACCTCCTAGAAGTGGAATCATAAAGAATTTGTCCATTTATGTCTGCTGACTTTGACTTTGCATAACGCTTTCAAGGTTCGCCCATGCTGTTGGGGGTGGACTTTTCAGCAGCTGAATGCCTGCCCCTGCCCTGGGAGGTACAGAGGGGAAAGGGAAAGAGCAGCACAGGCCCTGGATAAAGTAACTCACATCATCCCTGTGCCCAAAGGCTTTGGCTGTCTGCACTTTCCATGTGGGTGCACCTCAAAACCAAGGCCCCTATCTAGTATTTAGTCCTTCACAGTGCATGTGACAACTTGAGTCCTGGGCCAGCCAGGTGGGTCCCATCTCAGGCTCGTTTTTCTCCTCTGTGTACTGGATCTTGTGCGCTGACTCTCCAGTCCCCTTTGACCTCATTCAGTTGGCTGAAGCCCTAGCCAGCCTGGACCTGACCCTCATGTGCCAGGCTGACCAGGGGCAGGAGGAGGAGGAGGAGGAGGAGCAGTACTTCTTAGACTATAGCTTTTTTATTTATTAAAAATTAATTAAGGGACTTTGATGTATCAGGACTTAAGAGAGGTTGACAGGTCACATGGTCTCTGAAAGCACAGGGCTGGTAATCCATTTAAAAAAACATTTTCTTATTCTTCTTTTTAATTTAATGGAGGAAATCATTAACTGGGAAATTGGTAGGACTGATTTATTCCTGTTTTGGGGAGGGGGAGTGGAAGAGAAAAGTCTGCTCTAATTGCTGCTTGTTCTAGAAATATGTCAGCAAAATATTCCCATTAGCTGGGCCTGGCATGAGTGGAGTCAGGGCACCAAGCTTTCTTTCCTTCATTTACATCTTTCTGTCCTCTGAGTGAGAACAGGGGCTCTCTGTGGACTCAGGTGGTTGGCTGTGATGTCCGTGATGTCCATCTGTAGTGACACATCTTAGAGATCCCAGCAGACCTGGCTTGGCTTCTGGGGCATGTCCTGCTGGGGGCCCTGATGCCTAAGAGTCCCAGGGATCTCATCCTCAGGCCCTCATTCCCAGGAACACAGGACCAGGACCCCCGTCTGGGAAAAAGGACTACGTGCCTCTAGGGCTCCATCCGGTTCCAAGGGGAGGCAACTGGGTTCACCCTAAAAATAACCAAACATGCAAACAACTTCAACACGCAAATACTTTTCATATCTGTGGGCCAAATAACTTAAAGGTACAGCTGTTTTTCCACTGTCCCAATCTGTTTGTTTTCCCTGAGCTGGGAAGAGCACTGACGTGGTCTGGGGCTCTTCTGGGGTCACTGTCTTCCAGCACAGTGACCTGGCTAGACCTGCTTGAGGTCTGGCGGGTGCTGAGGCTGAGCCATGGGCTCTTGGCTGCTGCCCTTTCCCAGACACCTCCTGCCTTGGGGCAGCCTGAGTCTGGCAAGAGGTGAACACCTACCCACCCCGCACTGCCTGTCACCCCTTCAAGCTTGCTGCATGTATGGAGTGGTCTGCCTTACTTCCATTTTCCAAGCTTGTCTGGCCCAGAACTTGGGTAAATGAATTCTCAGAAAGTAGGAGGCTATAAATAGGCAAGATGTGGAGAAGATGAAAGGCAAAGGACCACCAAGGTTGTGAGCCCCAGATGGATCCCTGGTCTCCCGGCTCCCTGCCAGAAACAGCTGCCCTGCTGGGGGGCAGCTTCCCTGGTCCACTGGAGGAACTGGATGCTCCAGGCCTTTGCTCACCTCTGTCTCTCCCCACTCCCATGCACTGCACCAGCTGTTGTGAGCTTCAAAGCAAATTGTCTCATCCATGGTGGGGCACTCAGCCTGTCCCTTTAACGATCCTCCCATAGACCTAGTGCCAAGTCTGGGGAGAAAGCCCATTAAGTGGGGTAGTCCCACGGTACCCACTTCCAAGAATGGTAGTCATGAGACTGCAGGGGAGCAGTGTGGGGAGGGGCCACCATCCCTGGGAGTTGGGCCACAGTCATGGGAAGAGCAGGCCCAGACCTATAGATGACTAACCTCTACAGAGTCTTCATTCATTCATTCATTCATTCATAAGTTTCATTCAGTACCTACTTGGTGCCAGGTACTCTTATAGGTCCTGGGAGTACAGAATACAACCAACCCAAATTCCTGCCCTTACAGAGCCTCATTGCAGTGGGAGAGAGGTTTTTTGTTTTTTTGTTTTTGTTTTTTTTAAAGATTTTATTTATTTATTCATGATAGTCACAGAGAGAGAGAGAGAGAGAGAGAGAGAGAGAGAGAGGCAGAGACACAGGCAGAGGGAGAAGCAGGCTCCATATAGGAAGCCCGACGTAGGATTCCATTCCAGTCTCCAGGATCATGCCCTGGACCAAAGGCAGGTGCCAAACTGCTGCGCCACCCAGGGATCCGCCCCCCTTTTTAAAAATAATGTACTGTGCACCATAAGCCAGACACAAAAGGACAAATACCATATAATTACATTTATATAAGATACCCAGAGGAGTCAGATTTGTGGGGGCAGAAAGTAGAGGGGTGGGTGCCTGGGGCTGGAGAGGGAGAGTGAGGGGTTCATGGTAAAAGGGGACAGAGCCTCAGTCTTTGTAAGATGAAAGAGTTCTGGAAGTGGACGGCAGTGGAGGCCACATAAGAGTATAAGTATGCTTAATGCCACGGAACTGGACACTTAAAAATGGTTAAGATGGTAAATTTGATGTTATGTATGTTACCACAATTTAAAAAAACAAAAAGAAGAAGAAGAAGAAGAAGAAGAAGAAGAAGAAGAAGAAGAAGAAGAAGAAGAAGAAGAAGAAGAAGAAGAAGAAGAAGGAAGAAAGGAAAGGAAGAGAAGGAAGGAAGGAAGGAAGGAAGGAAGGAAGGAAGGAAGGAAGGAAGGAAGGAAGGAAGGAAGGAAGGAAGGAAGGAAGAAAAAATAGGTGGTGTCTTTAATAAGGATGGAAGCTGTGGGACTCTTGGGTGGCTCAGTAGTTGAGCATTTGCCTTCAGCTCAGGGTGTGATCCTGGGGTTCTGGGATCAAGTCCCACATTGGGCTCCCTGCATGGAGCCTGCTTCTCCCTCTGCCTGTTTGTTTCTGCTTCTCTCTCTCTCTCTCTCTGTATCTCTCGTGGATAAATAAATAAAAATCTTAAAAAAAAAAAAGGATGGAAGCTGTGATGTAAGTGAGAAGGGTCAGGGGAGTGCAGGAGTGGGGTTAAGGTCAAGGACAGCCTTAGTGAAAAGGGGCCCAGAGCAAAACGCTGCAAGAGGGGAGGCAGAGGGAAGGCCGGTACTGATGCTGGAGGTACTGACATGGGAGGTACTGACATGGGAAGTGCTGATGTGGGAGGTACTGGTGTGGGAGGCAGTCAGTGTGGCGCCTGAGTGGATGAGACCAGGCCACTTGGGGCATAGGTTTGGAGGGCATAGGTTTGGCCATTCTGTTGGGGGAGGCAGGGGACTCTTGGGAAGCTAAGAGAAGGCTTTGCTGGGCCAGGGAATGGAGACAGGCTGGGGGTCCCTGTCCTCAGTAGCATTTCCCAGCTCCAGGTGACCATACCTGTTTGTGAGCTCACCCCAGGAGCTGTGGTTCTTTGTGGCAAATTTTTCTGGGATGTTCCCTGTTGGTCCGCAGATGTCACTTCTCCCCTCCTCAGTGTGGGCAGGTTGGGGCAGGTCAGGGACAGGAGTGGTATGGCCTGGCTAGCTTTCAGTTGCTGCTGTTCAGGCTTTGAAACTGCATAGCTCCTTCCATCCCTGGGCCCTTGACCTGCCCTAGTGTGGGGACCCTCCTACCAGGGCTGCTCCAGAGTCCTCTGAGGAGGTCCATGCCGACTGGGCAGATCTGGGGGCTCGGCTTGAGCGCCTCAACTCTTCCTGCCTTGCCTGTGCTCTTCGGAGTCTGGGTTTCTGCTTCTGCAAAGTGAGAAGGTCGGATGGGATTCTGGTTTGGATTCTTGTCCAGCCTCTGTGCCTTCCAGAGCTTCCATGCACATATGGGAAAGTCTCCCTGGGTCCAGCCCCAGCCCAGCCTGGGACCGAGCACCTTCTGTGTATTCCTGCAGGGGTCCCTGCTGTTACTTTAGGAATGGGGGGATGGTCTGTTCCAATCCTATAGCGCTGGCCCAGACATTCCAGGGATGACCTCAGGAGTTGCTGGGGGAAACAGCAGGAGATGGGGTTCTAGAATAGAGGTCTGGGGCCAGTAGGGCCAGGAGGAGAGGTCAGTGGTTCAAGGATCCACGTCATTATGGAGTTCACTGAGCCTACTCCCCAGCTGGTGCCTGTTTTGTTCCCTGAGAGCCCGACCACCTGCCCTCTGTCCTTTTAGAGGGAGCCTTGGGGGGCCAGGCTGCAGACAGAAGCCTCTCTACCACCCATACGGCGGCGTGGGGTAAGTAGGGGGAAGAAGGAATGAAGGAGGAAGACTCTGGAGCTAGGTGCTTCGTCTGGGCAGGTGTCCCACCATCCCATCTCAATCAGTCCTTGGGGCTCTCCAGGACAATCACCACTAGCTCCATGTGACTACTCAATTTTAATTTTAAATTAAAGTGAGATGAAATTAAAATTTTTGTTTCGCAGTCGCAGGAGCCCCACTTCAGGTGCTCAGTAGCCATGTGGGGCTGGTGGCAGCCATATGAGATAGTAAAGATGTAGAACATGTCCATCATGGAGGAAAGTTCCATGGGGCAGTGCCTGTCCTGTTTCTATAGCACAACCCCCACAATGGAGACTGTTGCCTCCATTGTTCTCCAGGATGAAAAAGCTGAGGCCCAGTTTAGTGAACAGCTTGTGGTCATATAGCTGGTGGGCACCAGAGAGTACTTGAGCCCAGGTCTGTCAGGTCTCAAAAGACAGATGTGGGGTTGGTGTGCTCATATATCCTGATGCCCAGTATGCTGCTTCTCAGGACAGAGGAGGCCAAGGCTCACCTGCTGGCCTCATACAGGCTCTGGGACCCCTGCCTCCTGTGCTCTGTTACTCAGTGGGGAGTAATCTTTGACAAAAAGGGAAATCAGGGATTAATATGCAGTTTGGAGCCTCCTTAGCCTGTACGCTTGAGACCAAGGGGCTTTAGGAGATGTCATGGAGAAACTTTTTTTTTCAATTATTTTTTAAAGATTTTATTTATTTATGTGTGTGTGTGAGAGAGAGAGAGAACACAAACAGAGGGAGAGGCAGGCAGAGGGAGAGGGAGAAACAGGCCCCCTCCTGAACAGAGAGCCTGAGATCATGACCTGAGCTGAAGGCAGACACCCAATCAACTGAGCCACTCAGGTGCCCCCGAGAAACTCTTTTTAAAAATGAGACAGCAGGGCCGCCTGAGTGGCTCAGTAGTTGACCATCTGCCTTTGGCTCAGGACGTGATCCTGGGATCAAGTCCCACATTGGGCTCCCCTCGGAAGCCTGCTTCTCCCTCTGCCTATGTCTCTCTCTCTCTCTCTCTCTCTCTGTGTGTGTGTGTGTGTCTTATGAATAAATAAATAAAATCTTTTAAAAAATAAAAATAAAAATGAGAGAGCAATAGCCAAAAGGTGGAAATAACCTACATATCCCTCAAAGGGTGAATGCATGTGGTGCATCCATCCAATGGGCTATTATTCAGCCACCTGCTACTACCTGAATGAGCCTTGCAAGCATGATGCTCTGTGAGAGAAGCCAGGCACAAAAGGCCACATATGATTCCATTTATATGAGATGTCCAGAATAGGTAAATATGTAGAGACGGAGTAGACGGATGGTTGCCAGGGGCTGGGCAGGCGGGGAAGGGAGAGCAAGTGGCTCTCCAGTTTGGAGGTATGAGAATGTTCTGTAACTAAAGAAGATGATTGCACAGCATCGCAAATGTACCACATGCCCCTGAATCATATACTTTAAAATGGTTAAAATGGTCAATTTTAGGTTATATGTGTTTTGCCAAACTAAAAAAGTGAGACAGAATGGCAGGATCTGGCTGGCGGGTGCATAGATGTTCTTTATAAAATGTTTTCAACTTTGTCATATGTTTGAACATCTTCATAATAAAGGGTTGGGGGGGAAAGTGAGAACAAGACTGGGAAAGGAGGGACGCCTGACTGGCTCCGGATCATGAGTTCAGGCCCTGCGTTGGGCCTAGAGCTTGCTTATTTACTTACCTATGTACACAAAAATTTGAAAAATAAATAAAAAGACTGAAGGGAGAATGTAAAGGCTGTGGCCGTCAGGCTGGACTCCCACGTGGGCCACCCCTTGGTCCATCTGTGTTAGAGCAGTGAAGCCAAGGCTTCTGTGCTGGCTCCAGGTTTTGGAGAGCCTTCATCCCAGTCGATCCCAGGGAGCAAGTAGAGGAGGGGTGTTAGGTGGTGTGCCCACTGTGGGGACGGGGCTCCCCAAAGTGGTAGTGTTTCCCAGTGCCCACACCCCCTCGCTGTCCCTGGCCGTTGGGGTGTCCCAGTGCCTGGGAGTGCAGGTTGGGAGAGGGGGGTGGTGGGATCATCCTGCTTCATCATGAGGAACAGAGGCCCAGAGACACAGCTGGACTTGTCCTGCCACGTGATCTCCACAAGGAGACCCCAAGCCAGGCCTCCTAGCTCTCTCCCCAACCCCATTTCTGCTGCTCGGAGCATGAACAAGTCCGTGGCAAAGGCTAGTCCTGGAGTTGGGTTTTATATGGAAGCAGCAGAGCCACAGCAGGCAGGCAGGAGCAGGTGTTCTGGAGAGTTCCTTTTCCGTGCACCCCCACCCCGGCCCCGCCCTGGCCTTGTCCCTCTGCCTACTTGGCTCTGGGCGAAGGGGCCGTCTGCAGGGGACACACTTGTTCCTGAGAGTGGGAAATACGGCTGACACCCCTGAGGCCTGTGACCCAGGGTCGGGCCATTCTGATTTTTGGAAATGGGGAGACGGGTCCGCCGTGCCTCCCCGGACGCCAGGGCTCTGGGCCCTGCTCAAGCTGACGGAGGCGCGGCAGGCAGCAGCGCGACCTGCGAGGAGGGTGCAGCTCTGGACTGGGCTGACCGAGCAGGAGCCCCAGGCCCTTCTCCCGCCCTGCAGAGTAGCTCCTGGCCCGGCTGGGCCGCTGCGGCCGGGCGGCGAGGCTCGAGGCTCGGGCTGGGGGCGGCTGCGCCTGGAGAAGGTGGGGATTGGCTCTCCGCTGACGCCTTCCCCGGCATATGGCTCCTCCGCCCGCCTCAGGCTCTGCCAGCGGCTCCCCCTTCTCCATGGCAACTTAGCTCAGTGGTCCCAGTGGAGGAGAGAGAACCAATTCTCCCTCTTCCCTCCCTCCCGCTCCTCTCCCCACCTCTTCCTCCTGGCCTCCCTTCCTCCCGCGTCCCTGCCAGCCCTGGGCTCCTGCCTGCCGGCCCGCTGTCCACCGTCCACCCGTCCATCCGTCCATCCGTCCGCCCGGGCACGTCCGCGCCTAGGGGCGCCCCCGGTCACCAGGCATGGGCGGCCGGCGGGGCTGCGAGCCAGGGGCGGCTCCCTGAGGCCGGCGGCATGGGGAGCTGGGCAGACCTCCACAGACACGGGGGGCTGCGGGACGAGCCCCGGCCTTCAGCTCGCACACTCTGTCCCCTCTCTTCCCCTTCCTTACGTTTTCTTCCTGAAAGGTAATTTCCTGCGAAAACTGTCACAGCCTCAGGACGGGTTTATTAGCTGGGAAGGCTGTGTGTGATCACGTGGGCTGCTTGTTTTCTCCGAGTAGCTGGGATGGAGGGAGCCGGGGAGGGAGAGGCATGGCCTGCTTGCCTCGGGGAGGGGGCTCGGCAGACTTCGGGGTGTAGGGTCCCCCAGGCGGCTCCTGCCTCCTGGTGCTTGGGCCTGCTGCTGCTTTTCCCATGTAACCGCGACATCACACAGACAGTGTGCTGTCCTGGACCTGGTCTGACCGGGGGAGGGGACGTGTTGGGGCGCGCACACGCACACGCACCCCAGATGGGGCAAGGCTCCCCAGGGGCCCTGGCCAGCTACCTGTCTCTGCCCAGTTCACTCTCACCTGAAAATGGAGTTCAGTGGGGGAATGTTTTGTCCCCGTAACCAAGAATCTCCGAGAGGATGGTGTAGCGAGGAGCATCTGCTGGCTGGCTCCTGGCAGCACAGCCGTCCCGGGCAGCGCCGCCATCTGTTTGGGACAGTCCCTCGGCAGAGTTTGTTTCAGACGGGATTTTAAGACCGCTGCCCAGTGGGTCAACATTCTGTCTTGTCTTCCCCACTTCCAGCCTCAGTGCTCAGGATGGCTTCTGGATGGCTTTCCTGGAGGGACTTGCTGAGGTTCCCTGGGGCATTCTTCAGATCTGAGCCCAGGGTGGGGGGCAGGCAGCTCCGTCCCTGTTACCTCTGTCTCCTGGCCACCGTGGAGGGATGAACCTCCCATTGTCAACTAGAACATCTATGTCGATGGAAAGTGAGGCCCAAAGGGAATGGATTTAGCACCCAGTCCTTAGAAGCCACGGGCTGAATGGTGTGTGCGAAGCCCTGTGTTATCTTTAAATAGAAAGCCAGCACCAAGTGGCCTGTCTGACTCACAGGGAAGCTTCAAAGTTTGGTGCAGGTATGAGGGAAAAAGCTCGAGACCCTGAAGGTGGCGCCTCACACCGGGGACTACACCGGCAGGTATGTGTCGTAAGTCAGGTTCCCGGGCGTCTGGCGGATTATGTATTCTGTTTCAGTGTCTTCTCTGACAGATTGCCTTAATAACATATCAGCCTCGAAGGTGGCCCGACACAGGGCTCCCTGTCTGGTTCTGTGGTCAGGTCTCTTCCAACCATGTTGGCACATCCCCCAAAGCCCTGTTTCTCCCAGGCTGCCCCGGACTCCCGAATTCTGGATGCTTCCCTTTGATAATCAGGTTGGTTCCTGTTGGGCTGGGTAAGAAGAATGCTTTTGTGTCTGCAGACATCTGTGCTGTCTTGCTTTCCCTTCGCTTTGAGCCTGGAGTCTGTCACCGAGACCCTCCTGGCATCTGGGTGCTGTGCAGGCTTCTTAATGACATTACCCGAGTCTGGACTCTTGTCAGTTCGCTGTAAATTCTGATAAGTTTATGAGTTGTGTGATGGGTGGGGAGGCAGTGTGCTGGTTTTGTTTGGTTTGCTTTTGGTTTGCTGGCGAATCGAGTATCTGATGCGACATGAAAGAGGTCTGCCCCATGAGTGGTGGCAATCCACTCTTGTCTCTGCTCTCAGCCTCCATGGGAGGCTGGCCCCCCGTGTGCTGCAGTGGAGGTGACCCTGCCCTGGGGTCTCTCTTGTGCATTCAGGGTGGGGGGGTTGCTTTAGTGATACACATGTGTGTTTGGTTGGCAAGGGCAGGGCTGGCGTTGGAGGAGGGAAGGTCTGCTCCACCAACCCACCTGCTTTCATCCAAAGTGAATCCTGAGCGCTCTGTGCCAGCCTCCTCCTTCGGGTCCCCCAGCACAATGAGCCAGCCTCCTTTCTTAGTGTAATTTCACGTAGCAGTGACTTACTTGAAAGCTTTGTAAAGAGCTGTAGAGGGTGTGAGAGCAGGTCGGAGAGGTGGGAGCCCTGGCTGCCGATGCTCCAGCCAGAGAAAGCGTGGAAAGCTCATTCCAGGAAAAGTGGAATAATCAACCATTGGCCGGCTTTCAGGCGGTGAGTGACTCTCTCTTCTTTAATTCCACAGGAGCACTGGGATTCAGGGAAGGGTTCCGTGGGAAGCCTGGTGGTTCAGACAGATCTCCCGAGGCTCTGAGAGGAAAATTTGTTTTATTTTCCTCCGAGTGCTGGCATCCACCATCTAGGCTGTGCCAGGCAGGATGGCAGCACTGGCTCAGCGTCAGGGATTCTAGGACTCAGGACCACGTCCACCTGAGAAGTTGAGCTGATGCCCCAGCCCAGTTCTGTGCCCAGCTTGGAGAAAATCTGTTGGTGGTGGCTGTTGATATGCATGACACAAATGGTTTAAGAAAGTGAGCAGGAGAAAAGCTCATGAATATTAACAATCCCGATCTGCCTTGTGATGTTCCCTAACACACACACACATGCATGCATGCAGTTACACACGTACACTCATACACACATACATACTGTCTGCACACAGGCAATCACACACGTGCACAATCACCACCACATGCACACGTATGTGTAGCCACACATATGCACACACCCCCATATACACAGTCACACACATTCACACTCACACCCTCATGCACACACACATATACAGTCACATGTGTGCACACTCACATACACAGATACATTTTCTCCCTCTACCGTCGGGGCTGCATGTACCAGTTGACATTCTGCTTGTGATAGTGTGATCTCCTACAAACGGCCCTGTTATGGATAAGATTGTACAGCTGTCCCTTTTATGCATTATTTTGTAGCTCTGTGACTTACCTGAGTGAGACAGGCCATTCCTACCCACTTCTGGATGGAGATGCCTCCCTCTCTCACTGCTCCTCCTTCCCATGTGCCCCTGGGCTGCATTGTCAGATGTATCACAGAGATTGGCACGTTTGTGTTTCCAGGGAAAGCCCCTGGCTGCCAGCTTTCCATCCTGGGCCTCTGAGTGTCTTAAGCCAAAAGGAAGGGGAGTTGTCAAGAGATACTGCTAAGCTGAAGATGTACTGAGCAAGGCCTTGTGTGTGCACATGTATCCGCTCTCTGTAGTGTTCATATGTAGGCTTCCTTGGCTTTGCTTCCCATGTTCTCCCCATTTCTGGTTCATTTCTCAGAACACAGTCTCAGCAGACTCTGTCCCCCCACCCTTGCCGGCACCTCCACAAATCTCATCTAAGTTAACAATCTTCAGCCACTTTCAAAGTGGTGTGGTTCCATTTTACATACAAGCAAACTGAGTCTCAGAGGGGTTGAGTAACCCACCCAGGGAAGTCGGAGTGTGAACTCAGACTCATTCATTCATTCATTCATTGGGTCCTGTGCCACCAAACTTTTGGATGAAGAGTAGTCCATCCATCCCAGTTGTCTGAGGAGAGGAAAGGAAAAAGAAAGAAGCAGAGAGCAGACCTTGAAGGGGGTGGCAGCCCAGGGCCTGAGTGGGGAGCCCCTCATTGCCGGCCATCCAGCCCCCACCACGCACACTCCTGCTCGGAACTCGAGAGTCAACAATGCACCGTAGAGAGCCTCCATCACTTAGTCCAGACCCGCTCTCTATTTTGCTTTCTTTTAATAATGTTTCTGGCATCATCACATCATCATCGGTAACACAGTCTGCAGAGCAGGGTCTGTCTGTTTTATGCTGAGAACTTAGCTGTGGGTGGCTCGATGTAGTAGGAGAAGCCCTGCATATCAGGAGACCGAGCCTCAGTTTCCTCCTCCTTCACACACCTCAGCATGCAGGAGGTGGGTGTGAGGGTGCCTGGCGGTGACCCCCATGAATGGGCATGGGGGACAGGGGTGGGGTTGTGATTATGCCCTTGGACTTGGCGGTTCAGAACAGACTGTGAGTGTCAGTTATAGCGATAGAGTGTATGCATATAGATGTGCAGATAGCGCTCAAATGGTAAAGCAAAAGATTTAAACAGTGGTGCTGGGGTGAGGATATATGAAAGTTCTCGCGTTATATGTGCAACTTTTCTGTAAGTTAACAGTTATGTGAAAAAAAAAAGATTTAGGCAATTTGAGGGTTTTTCCCCAAAGGTAGATGGAATAATGACATAGCAGAGGAGGGTTTGTACCTCAGGGACCCACAAGAAGCCAGATGGGTAAGCCCGATGGCTGGGAGGAGAGAGAGCCATCGGGGTGAAACTTCTAGGCCATGGCAGCGGTCCTGGACAGGAGGGCCTCTGAAGTCAGGCTCCTCCTTGGCTCCCTCCCTGGGCTCTGTGATGGGGCACCGGGCTGGGATGCCTTCCCCAGAGCCCCTGCCTGGTGATTCTAGTCTCTTCTTCCATAGGATACAGCCTGCTGCCTGCCCCAGGCCCAGAGAAAATTGTTTATAACTCTTGATGGTTTCTTGACGGGATGCTGGTTTAACCTGTGGTTGCAAATGTGCCCATTATGTCAGCCCTGTGGCTCTCTGAGCCGCTTGGGCTCCTGAGAGCCCCTTGCAGTAAATGGCCATCCTCTGATCCTTGAGGCAGTTGTGGGGAGAGACTGGTAGACCTCCAGTCCTGCCCCTGCTCCTTGCTACCTCTCCATGCCTCCATCATCTCCCCGACAAAGCCCAGCTTGGTGGGAGTGAATGAGCCAGGCACCTGACGTGCTCTGTTCAGTCCAGCCTGGCAGCAGCTGCCCAGTGGGTGCCTCGATTTTCCCCTCCTTGTTGCCATAGCGAGAGAAACTTTCTTTACCAAGTCCCCATCACCTCTCTGAAAGCTCAGAGGGCAATAGGGAGAACAGGAGGTGGCACCCCAGAGGAGTGCTGGGGTATCAGGCCACCTCAAGCTTGTCTCCCACTCTGAGCTGTATACCTGGCGCTGGAGGAGAGCAGAGAGTGAAAGCAAGTCAGAAAGACTCTGTCCTGACCCCCACTCTGCCATCAGCCTGGCCGTGAGACCTTAGAGAATCCCCTTGGCCCCTCTGAACCTGCTTCCTGGTTTATACAACAGGGTTCACAGCACATGCCCTCTGGAGACTGGGAAGGACAAAGGAATGGTGTGAGCCCGAGCACTGTGTTCCAAGCCGGCATCCCCTCTTGGCCTGTCACTTTGTGCCCTTGTGAAGCACTTCACAGCTTTCTAGGCATGGGCACACCATTATCACAGCCTGTGTCTGTGATCAGGCTTTGTCACGGCTGTGGCAGGCTGCACGGACAGGGAACCCAGGGATGGTTAATTTTTAAAACACTCTTGCCACCTGGTTGCATTTGCCTGCTGGCTTTGCATGCTTAACTGCATGGCTGAAGGCCTTCCCCATGACTCCAGGCTCCTGGGATGGGGAGACTGGGAGGTAGGGGCTGACCTGGGATGGCCAGAAGAGCAAGGCTTGTTAGCCATGGGCTGGAGTTTGAGTTCATCTTCTGTGACCTACAGAAATTGCTAATCCCAGGAACCTTAGATTCTCTCTGTGCAGAACGTGAGACTGTGCTTGCCTGGCCCGCAGGAGTACGGTGACGGGGTGACTGCTTTTCAGGGCTCTCCTCCAGCACAGGACTTAAAAATGGATTGGTTTCAAATAGCTACTCTGTATCAAAGACTGTCCTCTTATGATCAGGGCCAGGCCAGCTGCTGCTTTTCATCCTCTCAAATGTTTGGAAGGCCAGTGCAGCGTTGCAGTCAGGGGGACCTTCTGTCAGGAGGCGTGGTCACGAAGCTGCCCGTGGCCTGGAAGATGAAGCCTGGGCTCTGCCAGCCACCTGAGCTCACATGACACAGCAGGGTTGCTAAACGGGGAAACCAAGGCACAGGGGTGTGCCCCAGTTGGAGCTGCTCGTGGCCACAGCACCAACAAGGGCCCCCGCACCCAGACCCACAAACATTGCTGGGGCCAGAATTGATGCTTGGATCACCACCTAGCCCTCAGCCTTCGCAAGTAGCAGTCAGCACACTGGAATTCCAGATCACTCCTGGCAGGTGGGGAGACTGGAAGGGAGACCCAGAGGAACTTTCCTGAGCCACCCAGAGCCATGCTGGGCTGGGTGACTTCTGGAGGCAGAATGAAGTCTACCTTCCTCTCCCCACTGGCTGTGGGGGGTCCCATGCTGGGGACATGGTAATGTTTCTTCTGCACAGCGCTGGCCCATGTCCTAGCCTTCTCTGCCCCAGCTCTCACCCCATAGTCGACCTGGGTTAACCTGATACATGAAGGGACATATGGGTGCCTAGGAGTGTCCCCCCACAACTAGCCCAGCCCAGGCCGAAAACTGGTTGGTCCCTGTGAGGTCATTTAGAAGGCAGGGCTCTGAGTGGCAGCCTTGCATACAGCTGGAGGAAGAGGCACAGCCTTGCATACAGCTGTGCCCTGAGCAGCATGTTCCATCTGATGGGCAGCTCTGCTCTCTGCTGGGCAGCATGGGACCCGAGAGTGGCAGCCAGTGGGAAGGGCTCCTGCCTGGCTGCCTCAGGAAGCCTGACTCTGAGGAGAGGGCTTTGGGAGGAATACCAGCAGGCTGGGGGTGGGGGCAGAATAGAGAGCCACTGCCCCCATGGTCCTTGGAAATGCTCCAAGGTCAAATCTTTGCTCAGCTGGGAAATAGACGCCCGCCCCCCCGCCCCGGGCCTTGATAGCACTCCTCAATGTGGCCTGATGGCTTTCAGGACCTGGGCCCAGTCAGGTATGGGACCCACAGGGTATGGGACCAGGGCAGGACTTATGCCCCAAAAGCAGTGGACTGCTCAGTGAGCAGTTTGTCTCACTGTGGGAGACAGGCCTGTCCCACTGGGCCCTCTCCTGCTGCCCTGTCCACCTGTAGCATCTCCTGGCTGGCCTGGCTTCCCTGGGCTTCCAGCTCATCTCTAATCAGTGAAAACTTGATGGCTGAGTTAAAGCTGGTGTGCAGAGCTCATGCTTACATGTGGCATCTGGTTTATTGGTTGAGTCTCACCGTGGCCTTGTGAAATGGTCAAGGTGGATGACCAGAATCTTTTCTGTAGAGCAGCAGTGAGGTGGAAGGAATAGCCCAAAGTCAGACAGCTGCTCTGAGGCAGAGTGTGGACTCCACATCATTTACCAAACAAATGTTTGCCAGGCACCTGCCTTTATCAAGCAACTGCTCTGGCCAGGCTCCGGGAAGCATGACACAACACAGTCTGAGCTCGAAGGCCAGCGTGTGGTGACACTAGTCTACGAGGGCCAAGAGGAGAGTCTGTGCCAGGTGCCCAGGGAGCTGACCAGTCTCAGTGGAGCCTTATCTGGGAATAGGGCTCCTTGAGCATGGGGGGCTCAGTCATCTGATTCCTGGCCCAGAGGGACACCAGCCAGGTTGGCTCTGCCATGTATCCTCAAGCAAGCCCCGTCCCGTGTCTGCTCTGTCCACCTGCACAGAGAAGTTGACCTGGGGTCTCACCTCTGGTAGGCTTCTTGATATCACTGGGGAACATGTATAAGATGCAGGGTCCTGGCCCTCTCATACAGAGGTTCTGATTTGGTTCTGATCCTGGGAGAAGGGCCTGCCTTCTACATTTTGAACAAGCTCACTAAATGTTTCTAAAGCAGCTCATCCCTGACCCTGAGTTTGAGAAATGCTGGGCTCAGCTTCTCAAAGTCCTGTGAGCTAAGATGGTCCTAACCTTGTCCCTAGGTCTGGTGGCATCCACAGATCTAGGATGGTGGCATGCCCTAGGGTCTGTAGATGCAGAATTGTTCGAAAATCCTTGTCCAGCTTCCTACCCCCAGTGAGAGGTTCCCCCAAAATAGAGACAGGTAGGAGATGCTGAGCCAAAGGTCAGGGTGGGGGGTGGGAGTAGAGTACTTCTCTTCAGGGAAACCCACAGTCCCTGGGTTAGGACCTACCCCCAGGGAGTATCCCAGCTGCTTGCTTAGGGCTGGTGTACCTGAGGGCTGTGGCTGAGCTGGATTAGCCTGACCAGGCCCAGGGACCTAGAAAAGGCTGTCTAGGTGCCAGTGTGGGGAAACAGGGAAGACGAGGAGGCCAGGTGGCTGCACATCCAGTGGCCACTTCCCCTGAGTGTCTTCATTGTGGATGCAGAAGGGCTTCTCGGTGGCTCTTCAAGTGCCCTAAGCTAATTGGCAGCAGCCCTGGTGACAACCTGGTCACAGGCTTGCTCAGTTCTGACCGGGTGCTGGTGTGACTTCCCTGTCAGGACACCATTGGTTCTTCTGCAGACGCCCAGAACAGGATGAGGACACTGGCTACTGTCTGTGTTGTCAGCTTGGGCAGTGTCCTGCTTCCCAGTGCCGCAAACCCAGTGTAGTTTCCTGGGGCTGCCATTACACCTGACTGACTGTAGGCTGCACTTAAAGCAACCATACTTTATTGTCTCACAGTTCTGGAGGTCAGAAATCCGAAATCAAGGTGTCTGCAGGCCCATGATCCCTTTGAAGGCTCTAGGGATGTATCCTCCCTTGCTTCTTCCGGCTTTTGGTGACCCCAGGTGTTCCTTGGCTTGTGGCTGCATCACTGTGTCTGCCTTTGTGAGCACGTGGCCAGCCCCTCTGTCTCTTCCCCTCTTCTCCAAAGACCCCCGTCATTGGATTTGGGGCTCACCCTAAATCTGAGATGATCTTATCCTGAAATCCTTAACTAATTACATCTGCAAAGACCTTGCTTCCATATATTGTCACATTCTGAGATTCCACATGGACAAGAATTTTCACTCAGCAGGCAGAGTGTTACCAGGTAAAGGGCAGGTCTGTTGCACTGACCAGGGGAGCAGCAGGCTGGCAGCTGGTCCCAGAAAACAGATCTGGGGCTTTTAGCATCCTCTGGCTCTGTCATCAGCTAGGGTGATTTTACTCTGTTAATAGAATCAGAGACCCCAGAGCAGAGGAGCTGGTGGCCGAGGGGACAGCTATCCTGGAGAGCTATCCTGGAAATAGGTGTGACATTTGGATACCTATTTTAAGGTGTTCTGGAGAAGAAAAGCAGATTGTGCCTCTGAAGAGCCAAACAAGACCCTAGGTTGAGTCCTCAGGAGGCAAACCGCACAGCATATGAACTTCTTGGTAGTACCTTGTGGGTGATGAGCATCTCGCCCTGGGAGGTGGTCTAGCAGCCCTCCAGGGTGGACATTGCATCCCATCCCCCAGAGCTCTGTGCCTGCACTTGTCTCAGGGATTGATGGTTCCATCCAAAAGCTTAGGGACTCCCCCAAGGGCAGCCAAGGAGTGTGGCAGAGCCAGTCTCAGACCCCTCAGGCCCTCCCTCTGGCTGGCTGGTGGGTTTGCAGGGTGGGGGTGGGGGTACCCCCCCAGTATCGAGGCCATCATGATACTCCTCTGTCAAGCCCAGCCCCCTCCCTCTGCCCCCACAGAGCCCTGTGCCAAAGGTGCCCAGCAGCTAGGTCTCCCCTCCCCTTGTTCTGTCTTAGGGCTCCACATCCTGCCCGCCGTCCCCCCTCCCACCCCCCCCCCAGGAGGAGGGGAGCCTCTCTCAGGGTACCTGTTCACAGGAGCTGCCTGTCTCACACCCAGAGGCTTTAAAGTATTTTTTATTTGGTAAGATTCATACAGCATAAAATTATCTCTTTTAAAGTGAGCAATTCAGTAGCATTTAGTATGTTTGAGATATTGTGCAAATGTCTCATTTCAGAACTTTTTTATCACCTGGAAAGAAGACTCTGTACCGAGCTCTGGAGCTTTTTTATTATTTTATTTTTTTAGTTTTACCTTCACTTTTTTTTAAAGATTTTATTTATTTACTTATTTATTCATGAGAGACACAGAGAGAGCAAGAGGCAGAGACACAGGCAGAGGGAGAAGCAGGCTCCATGCAGGGAGCCTGACGTGGGACTCGATCCTGGGTCTCCAGAATCACACCCTGGGCTGAAGGCAGGTGCTAAACCACTGAGCCACCCAGGGATCCCCCTCGCTTTTTTTTTAATTGTGGTAAAATACCTGTAACAGAAGTTACCACTTTAACCATTTGTAAGGGTCCATTGTGCAGCCATCCCCACCGGAGCAGGATGGCTCCCCCATCTTGCTTTCTATCCCTGTGAATTTGACTTCCAGATGCATAGCATCTGCAAGTGGAGTCATACAATACCTGTCCTTCCTGTCTTATTTCACCAGCACTGTGTCTTCCAGGATCATCCAGGGTGTAGTAGGTGCCAGAGTTACCTTCCCTGTGGAGGATGAATGACATGCCATTGTGTGGATAGACCACATTTGTTTGTCAGTTCATCTATCCTTGGATGCTGGGGTTGCTTCCATCTTTTGGTTATTGTGACTCCATCCCTTGGGCTTTCTGAGAGTCTAGTGAGAAAAGTACAGGCCAGGGGTCAGACTGGGTGAGTCACCTCTCCGGAACATGCCTCTTAATCTGTAATTAGCTCAATCTCTGAGTGCAGGCCCCAAGGGAAAGATGATCATTCCAGAATGCCCCCCTCCAACCTGTACCTTCCTCTCCGAGCCACACTGCCTTTGCTGCCCATCAGCCCACATTTTTTCTTCCAGTCACTGGAAGAAAAGACCAGAACACAGCATGATGAGGACCTCAGCCCTCATTGGAGGCTGCTGGCCTCCTGAAGTTCTGCCTCGCAGGTGACCTTAGGCATGTCTCCTCTGAGCCCTGTCTCTCTTCTGAAGAGCAGTGATCAGAGACAAGGAACTCATGGTGACTTATGTCAGCTACTCATGAGGTGCTGGGCTCCTCGGAAATGCCCCCTCTGTCCTGCCGTCTCTACTGCCAGCCCTATTCCCTGGTGTATTCTGTCCACAAGTGTTTGCTGAGCACCTGTTTTGGGCAGGATGAAGGCTATAGGGGGCTGCCCAGCAGAGGTGGCTTTAAGCAACCCGGAGGGATGACAAGACATGTCAAGAAGGTGGGCAGGGGTCACCCTTTTTATGTGCCCAGGGCTTCAATGTTATCTCACTTAATCCCACCCACCCCTGTAAGGTAGATGATTGGGAAAACTGAGGCCTGAAGTGATTCAAGGACGTCTTGAAGACGAAGCTTGAATTTGAACTTAGGTCTGCCTGGTTCCAAAACTAGTTTCTCCCACTGCATCTTGCTGCTTCCAGCTAGCTTTGTTTATTTGTTTCCTGCCACCTTTTTTTTTTTTTTTTTTTTTTTTGGGCAGTGTGGGAGGATTGTACTTGCCCCCACCACCCCCAACTTCCCCCGCTCCTGCTGTTCAGTTCAGGGCTGTTCAGTGCCTCCTCACTTCCCACCCTGTTGACATGGGGCTGTTGCTGGGTTGGTTTTGTTTTTGACCTAGTCAGCCTGGCAGGGAAGTGGCGGGCTGTGTGCAGAGCTTCCCAAAATAGCCCCAGGCTCCCCGCCAAAGATAGAAGAGCCAGACTGTGTGCGATGGTCTTGGGCCAGTAGAGGATGACTCTGTTTCCTGCACCCAGTCACCCCTTCCCCTTGGGCTCCCCTGTCCCATGCCTCCCCCAACCCAGGCCACTGAATGCTCCTTAACACACCTGTGCCCCCTTAGGCAGCTCTTCTCTCCAGAGTGCTGAAAGGCTGGGATGGATTTGGGATAGTCTGGGACCTAGAATCATGGACTCCCGTCTCCTCCCTGTGACTGACTTGCATAGTGACCTTGACCAATTCCCTAGTACTTCCTGGGCTTCAGGCTTGCAGATGGAGTGGGAAGGGCATATCCTTACACCTGCCCGGTGTTACCGTGGGGGTGAGTGACAGAGTGGCGGCAAGGGACCCAAATAGGCAGTGGGAAGGTTGGTAATAATGATCTCGGCAAGTCATCCTAACCCTGTTATGAATGAGGATACAGTTCAAAGGGAAGCACTCCATTAGCTGTGTCGTTCCAATATGGGGTCATATCATAGCAATCACGGCAGCGGTGACCATTTCTTGGGTGTTGTGTGCTGCACATCTTATGTTCCACTGTCCCTTAACCTAATCCCCCTCAACTGCCCTTTGAATGCACATGGCACTGGACCTAGTTTTATAAACATAGGAACTGAGGGTCACCGGGGTGCCTGGCTGGCACAGTCCAGCTCTTGGTTTCAGCTCAGGTCATGATCTCAAGGTCGTGAGATTGAGTGCCAAGTCAGGCTCCGTGCTCAGCAGGGAGTCTGCTTGAGATTCTTTCCCTCTCTCTCTGCCCCTCCCTTCACCCTAAAATCAATCAATCAATCAATCTTTAAAAATAAAAATTAAAATAAAAATAAATAAATAACTGAGGGTCAGAGATTTTGAGTAACTTGCTAAGACCAGGTGAAAGGTGAAGCCATGGGAACCCTGTTCTAGCTTCAAAGCCTGTGCCTATGATGTCTTACCTCCTCCTCCAGGGTAAGCTGGTCTCTGCTCTAAGCTTTTCTCTGTAGACCCTGAGCCCAGTCCTTTGGGGTATCCCCTTGGCAGCCAGAGCAGCCAGAAGGTTCTGTCTACGTTCACATGGAAAACCTGGTAAAGGACAGAAGCTCACAAGGGCCTTACCTCAAGAGAATCCTGGGGATGTGGGGGCATCTCCAGAAATGAAAAACTGCCCCGTTAAAGCTGCTCTTTTTATATTGTACATTGAAGCAACTTCACAGAATAGTCAGCAAGCATTTCACGAGCACCAGGCCCTTGGAGGAACCTGCATGCATGCACCTCACAAACCTAGGGAGGCCCAATTATTTAGACTTGGCAGGTGAAGAAATGCAGCTCAGTATGAAGGTCAGGCCACCCCACTGAGGTTGCCGGCTCCTATGTGGCAGTGTCAGGACTAGACACCAGTCTGTCCGGGGCTCTCACTGCCCCTCCAGAATCCAGGGAATGGGAAGCCTGTGGCTGCCAAGCCCCAGCCCTGTTCCTCCTTCTCACCCCTTCTTCCTCTGGTCCAGATGTGAACCTGGAGACATGTGTGGCTCAGCAGCGTGGGCAGGGATCAGCCTGAGCAAGGGTCTGGGGCTACACAGGGCTGGGTTCCATCCCCAGAGCAGGGCTCCCATCATTGTTTGCTGATGTGATTATATGCACACACATTTCTCTGTGTGTTTATGTGTGTGTGCAAAGCTGTCTTTGGTTTGTGACTAATCTTGCACTATGTCCTCTGGGGTTGGGCCCAGGCGAGTTGGTGGGGTGGGGTCTGTGTGATGCTCATCATCTGGACTGCATCGGCTGTGGGATGAACCAGGGCTGACACGCGGTTTTTCCCCGTTAAGAAACACTAAAATGCAGAGCTATAATTCTTTAGCCTCAATTCCAGAATCCAGCAAGCTCAGAAAACCAAATGCTTTTTCATAACTCATTTGGCACAAAATCCCGCCTGAACCGAGGTGAGGCTATTTATAGTCCAAGTGAGGCTATTTTTAGCCATTATGTATTCTCCATTCTCGTATTTCCCTGCAGAAATGTCAATGTATTTGATTATTGGAGGCTGCTGAATGATGCAGTATTGCCCGTCTAAATGTGGGGAGTTTTGAATTTTTAAATACATCTGGCCCCAGGGGTAAGACCTCTACTTTTAGCCTTCTGCAAATAGCCTCTGTTCCCAGACACCCACAGTGTCCCTCCCCTGCAATCCCTGGAGCTGAACGAAGGATGCCACTTGCGTGCCTACAGGACTATCTCCCTCTACCCCACATGCCCAGTCCCACAGCCCGCACCACTGGCAGCGCCCAGCAGTTAGGTATTTCTAATAAGACCATGGGAGATGCAATACATCTTTACTGCCAGGCATGACATAGGGTACTGTCCACACTTGTGTCTGTCCCCCCTTGCTGGGTGTATCACCACCTCTCTTTACAAACAAGTAAACAGAGGCTCAGTTTTAAGTATCATATCTAAGGACAGAGGTGAGAACGGCCACTGCTGGGGTTGCCTTTCTGTCTCGCTGCCTCTCTCGGAGGGAGTCTAGGGACACAGCAATGTGTCTTATGGATTTGCAGCCAAAGCACATTGAAACCGGGAGGCAGGAGGCATACGGGGATCCAGGTGCACGTGGAGGGGAGCAGGCAGATGTGTGTCGGGCTCCTCCCTGGGCAGGGAGGAGGGGTAGGGGAGAAGCAGGAGCCCCTGTGCTGCTGCCGGGCCTCCCTGGGGACCCACCTCCCACCTCCTGCTGTAATTCCCCACTTCTTGGATAGTCCCTTTTATAAGAGCACCTGTGCCGCCTCCCCACCTTGTTCCCAGCAGCTGGCAGCTGCTTGCACTGTATCTGCTCCCGCCCTTGGGTCTTCTTCGCAGTACTCACTGAAGCCCTAGGTGCTCAGGAGAGATGGGGAAACTTTCCCTAAATCCCCTCTGCCTGCTGTTCTTGGGGACCACCTCCCCACAACCTTAGGGGCTCCTTTGTATCTGGGCTTTGGTGGGCTCTGAAGCCCCCACGGATACGTGCCCCCCAGTGTGCAGGCTCTTTCCCACACATCTTCCATCAATCATCCTGTGACAACCCAAGGACCCCTTGCCACCTGCCGTGGAGTCCTGCCTCACAGCCTTTGCTCAGCCTCCTGCCCCCACAACACCTCCCAGCCCCCACCTGTGGCATACCTGCCCTGCAGTGCCATGATACAGGTAGAGTATGCTCTTGGCAACCAGAAGGACCCTGTGATGGCTGCAGTTTGCATATCTACAGAGCTGTCAGGGGCTGACTTCAGGGCAGGTGCCTGGGGTGTTCATACCTTGGCAGGAGCCACACCAGTAGGAGCTACCAGTAGTAGCCACTTTCTTGCCGACCCCTGTTGGGTCAGAAAATTTCTCAGAGCTGCCATCGGCTTTAAAAAGGCAACTGTGGCACATTGGTAGAGAGCTCTGGGTTGAGAGGCCATGACTCTGGGCTCCAGTTCCACCTCTACCCTCAGCCCCTAGAGGGAGGGGAGAGATGGATGGATGAATATGTGATACATGATGGATGGATGCATGATGGATAGTTATAGTTACATGGGTACATAGATGGATACATAGATGCATGTGTGGATAGGTGGATGTATGGCTGGATGCATGGTCTTATGCATTCATGGATGTACACATGGGTGGATGGGTGGATAGATGCACTGACAGATTGATGAACAGATCAACTCTCTGCCCTTTTCTGGGCCTTAATTTTCCATCTCTACAATGACAGTGTTGGTTTACAAGTTCTCCTTCAGTTTCTGAGTTCTGTAATTCCATTTGTGTCAACCTAGCACCCTTAAGGACCCCTGCTTCACCCCCGATGTTTCTAAGGGACACTGTAACTGTGCCCTGGGATTCTGGAATCCTATCTTGGCTATGCTCTCCATTCGCACTGGGCATTCCCTGGGCCTCGCAACTCCAGCCTTCATCTTTTGCCTGTGTGTGTGCTGTCAGACTCTGTGTCCACACATCTCTCTAACTGGAGGTGCAGCTGTGCTTTCTTCTGACCTTTGTTTTTGACAGAGCCATTTGTTTATCTGTGTATGTCTGTCCAGCAGGACCCACCAAGAGATCAGTGGGTGGAAGTGTTGTTATGTGGAAGGAAATAGCACCCTCTGGAGTTGGGCAGCCCTACGGTGGCAGGAGGCCCTGGAATCCATGCAGATGACACATGGCCCCCATTCCTCCAAGAACTCATAGTTTTGCGGGGTAGTAAGATCTCAAAGCAGCACAGGCGTGTAGTAGCATTATGCACAGTAACACACCCCCTTCGTGCACAGAGAGCTTGGCGGAGGGAAGGGCAGCTGTGGCCAAGGATGCTGTGGGCCAGGGACAGCTCTACCAACAAGGCAGATGTTGTTGGGGTTTGGCTCACTAGGCAGGATATCCCTGGGGAGGTGGGGACCCAGATGATGGCAGCAAGTGCAGACACCGAGATTGGCCAGGAACCTCGACGTGTGGGGTTGTCTGGTCAGCCCCTCATGCTAGAGCTTGAGTGCCAGGGTCAGGAGCCCGGGTGTCCTTTGGTGAATAAAGGTGAATTCTTGAAGATCTTTAAGCAAAAGAGGGACCCAAATCAGTTCTCCTTTCTTACAGGATGTTGGGGATCTTTGGTCAAGAAACAAAGATTGAGTCAGAACTCACCTCTTATTGGTATGCTGAGCCCTAAGGCCTTGTGGTTGGGATAAGGAGCTGGGATGTTGGCTCACTGAAAAAGAGGCAGCTGCCAGGACTTGTTAGACTCATTAGAAGGGAAACTGATAAACTGGAGTCTGGCCTGACCTTTTATTTTTTTCCTGACAAAAAAAATTTTTTTTAGATATAATTCATATAACATAAAACTGTGTTAACAATTCTGCGGCATTTAACACATGCACAATGTATTAGATTGTGGTCGTAAAAAAAAAAAAAAAAAGATTGTGGTCATGTGACTGCCACCTCTGTCTATTCCAGAACATTCTCATCACCCCAAAAGGAAATCCCAAAAACATTAGCAGTCACTCCCCATCTCCCCTCCCCCAGCCCCTGGCAGCCACCACTCTGACTTCCTTCTCCACAGATTTGCCGGTTCAACATCATCATGTCACCGAAATCACACGTGCATCAAATGCCAGGGGTCTTTTGTCCTGACTTTGGTTCTCCTTTGCCCCCTATCCTTAAGCTCTGTGGCCCCCAGGCCAGCCCTGTGTCCAACCTGGCTATAGCTCCTAGCCTTGCACCTGTCCAGGAGGCAAGTTCAGACAAACCAGTCAGCAGTAAGCGGAAACTGCTGGAGAAGCAGTTCTTCTGCCTCGAGGGGGCATTGATTCTGTGGAGGGCTATGAGGCCGAGACAGTACCCCCAACAGCAGAGAGCTCAGACCCAGCTCCAGAAGTGGCAGCACTACAGGTCATGTCAGGGGCCCAGGCAGGTTCCTGGCCTTCTCGTGCCCACCACTCCGCCTTGTAGACACTCTACCAGGACTCAGGCTAAAGGGCTCAATGGCCACCATGTAAGGAGGTAGGAGCTGAGCTACAGGAGAGGTAGCTCCTCGACTTGCTATCCCCCAAGACTGCTCCTTGGAAGATCTCCCAGAAATGACCAAAAGCACCCTCTCTCTGACTGTGTGCAAATACCCAGGGTCCCTGTGCCCTGCCATCCACCTTGGCCAGTCTTCTCCCTGTCCAGAATCACTGACCCCCACTTGCCAAGTATTTATAGAGGTCAGCAGAGGGCCTGTGGCATGCCCAGCACTGACGACAGTAGTGAACCAGACATGGGCACTGCCCTTGGGCCTTGAAGTTTGGAAATAAACGATGGGAATGGTGTGAGAACAGAAGGTGAGGTGCCTGTGGAGGGACCCTGGGCACCCAGCTTCTCCTGGAGGGGTCTAGGAGGGCTCGAGGGCTCGTACAGTGTGAGCTGGTTAGGCAAGTCTTGCAGGACACTTTGGGGCTTTGCCATGTAGACCAGGTGGGGAAGGGCTTTTTTGACAGAAGGAGCAGCAAGTGTGAATCGCAGCAAATGCTTTAGGCAACAGTGAGGGATCTCCCACTGTGTGCCAGACGCTAGAGACTGGGTGGAAGATATGAGCACTGCCCTTGAGGGCTTCAAAGCTGGGGTGCTGGGGGTGGGGGGAAGCTGCCTGCGGCGTGGCTTCAGGGCACAGCAGAAGGGCGGATGGAGCTAGAGAGTCAGGGTGGCCAGGTGGGAGGACACAAGGGCTTTGAGGGATGTTGGGAGCAGGGCCTCTGACCCTGGAGGGAGCTGTCGGATGTGGTCAGATACACTCTGACAGTTTCTAGCAGGGTTTGAGGGGACCCAAACTGGAAATGTGGGAGCAGTTGGGCAGCTGTTCTGCCACCAAGGAGAGCCCTGGCAAGATGGAATCAGGACAATAGATGGGGCAGATAGAGTCCCTGGTTCTGTGTGGCGACGTGAGACCCATGGAGAGGGACCGGGGCGTTGGAGACCTGTTCTTTTTTTTTTTTTTTTTTTTTTTAAGATTTTATTTATTTATTTATGAGAGACACAGAGAGAGAGGCAGGCAGAGACATAAGCAGTGGGAGAAGCAGGCTCCATGTAGGGAGCCCGAAGTGGGACTCGATCCTGGGTCTCCAGGATCATGCCCTGGGCCGAAGGCAGATGCTCAACCGCTGAGCCACCCAGGCGTCCCAAGGAGACCTGTTCTTTAGCCACTGTGAGACCGTGGCTGACCTGCCTGATCTCGCCCAGCCTTGGTTCACTCTTCTGCAAAACGCCCAAAAGGAAGGAATGAGTAGTTTTGGTTTATAACTACTTGAAAGAGTGCAAACCAGGGAATGAGCCTGGATTGGGTTTTGCTGCCCTGACAGGAGGGCTCATGGCCCAGCTCCTGCAAACCCTGGATCCCTTGGGTCTGTGCAGCCAGAGGGTCCCAGTTCCCTTCCCAACACCAGGTTCCCACCTGGGCCCACTGCCTTGCCCACCCCCCTCTACCAGTTAATTCAGGACAAGCAGATGGCTCTGTTTTCTTTTCCTTCCTGCTCTTGCGTAGCCTCCCGGGGCTTGTTCCTCAGCTCTGGTGGGTACAGGGTCGGAGGAGCCTCGGAGGCTGGCTACAGTTAGCCGAGTGTCTGGGTATCTGAGCTCTCACTGCCAGTACCCATCGCCTCGATGGACCCCGGGGCACCCCAGCTTCAGATCCATCAGCCTGTGGAGGTGGAGAGGATCCTTAGTAAGTGCTGGTCCTGCCTTCCACCTGCCCCTGACTCCACGTAGGGTCTGTCTAGGGCACTTGGTAAACAGTTGCAGGATTAAAGAGACCACTTTCGCTCTTAGGATCTGTCCTTTCTTTGCTCTTCCCAATGTTCCTGTGAGGAAAGGATTAACACACATACTTCCCTCTTTGAGGATCTGAGGCTTCAGAGCACCTCGACTTACCCAAGGCCAGCATTACCAGTCCATACCTGCCTGGTCTCCACTCAAGGCCAAGGACTGGAGCTCAGTGAACAACGAACTCCTGAACCACAGAGCCCTGCAGGGGAAGTTTTGACACATGCTCCACTCTCTGGTTGTTGACCTCATTCTTAACGAAATCCTGAGGGAGCAGCCAAGTGCATGTGACCCCTAATTGGGCTGAATGTGGAGAGAGCCAGATCTCGAGGCCTAAGTGGTAGGTGGTTACCCCAGCACCTGGCCCAAGGCCAAGGTAGACTGGGACAAGGTCCAATGGCCCATAGGATTGAGAGAGAGCAGAAAGACTTTGAGCCTTTCTCTGCTAACCCAGGAGGACTTGCTGGAAGAGGGGAGCAAGTCAGTTCTATTCTTCTATGCTTGAAGTCTGGCAGAAGGAGGCAGCAGCATGGTCCTGGGCCTCTTGGTGTTGGCAGGAGCTGCTGGCACAGAGAAGCCAACCAGGCCCCTGAGGGCACCCTCCAGGGCGAGGTTGGCACTGGAGGGCACCCTCCTGTGGCACTGTCCCTACATCTCTCTACTCAAGTAAAGCCTTCATGGTGAGTGGCTGGCACAGAATACTCTGGGGAAGCTCTAAATCGAGAGTTTGTCTCCCAGGCAACATGAACAAGAGGTACAGCTTACACTGCTCCACCTGGGTACCCAGCACGGCCCAAGAGCCCTGGCAAAGTTCAGGTGTTAGCTCTCCTTCCCAGATGAATAAGCACAGTCCAGGATTATGTGACTCATACAAGTGGCTGAGCTCAGCCTGATGTTCTTTCCGTTGACGTTCTACTACCACCTTGACCTGAGGGCCAGGGTCTGGGACTCAGTCTTCGAGGACCTCAGAGCTGACTCAAGGAAGCATGATAGAACTTGGGACTGGGCGATGTTGTTCCAGGAGCCAGATGGACCTGGGAGCAGAGTGGTGTAAGGTTAACACCACAGGGAAGAGCCCCAGGGAGAGTCGGGGGGCCGCACAATGGCTAGCGGGGGGGCATGAACATGTATTAAAAGGTGTCCCTCTCTGATTAACTTCTCTCTACTTCTTTTAATCCTGCTTTCATATTGTTTACACTGACATTCACAAGTGTGTATGTTTGTATCTGTCTTAAAATCATCATAGTTGCATACCAAGACAATTATGTAGACAGGGTTCGTGGGGAGCCCCAACACTGGCTCCCCCTGCAGTATACTTCTGCAGGGGAGGGGAGCAAGATGAGGGTGGCTTAGGGGCTGGCAAGAAGGATATTTTTCCATCTAGGATCTGTTGAAAGAAAGGATGGGTCTGGTTTTGAGGTTGATCAGATGATCCCGTAGCCTGATCTACCCTCAAAGTGATCCAGAAACATGTGAATCTAAGCAAAGTCTAGTGATGTGTGATTAATTTACAAATAGGCATGCAGAGTGGGACATTGTGTACACAGGAGCCTGCTGTTCCTGCAAAGCTGTGTCAAGATGTCACCAAGCTGGGTTTTATTTTAGTACCAAGTTATTGTATCTGTTTAGCACCAAGCCCATGTGGTGCCATGCACGCGCTGGGTGGCCGAGCTGATGGTGTTATCGCCTCCGGGAGGGGAGAAACCTTTGAGGTAGTTCCAGGCCCTGTGCAGGTGGGCCCAGATTTGTTAGAAGCCCAGAGCAACTTCCCAGATTTATAGAAAGTGTCCATGTTTCTAGGATAAAGTCTCCAGACGTTGAAAAGTCAGTGCACTTCCAGAACACTGGACTTTACATTCTCCCATGTCTGCCCTCCACCCCATCCAGCTGTGTCCTCCCCTAACCGGATGACCTCCCCATGACTTAGTGGACTTAGGAGATAGATTGTGAGATTTCAGAATAATTATACCAAGGAAAACACCTTAGCTGATTAGAAATTTTTGATCATTTTTGATAGGGTAGGGTGAAATTAATCTTAATGCCCTCTTAGAAGAAAAGGTTTACTCAGCAAGTGAACAACCACACAGAAGGTCAAAAGAAGATGCATCATTCTATGATTAGTCAGGACTTTTCTGATTGTTAATAACAGAAGTCCAGTTTGAGCTAGCTCCAGTGATAGGGGGCCCTGCTAAGATTGCTCACTTCACCATAGAGGGAGGACAAGACAGCCAGCCTCTGCAGCAGCTGGGGTTGCAGATCCAAATGCCACCAGGACTTGTACTCATGTTCGGTTCCATTGTCCCAGACTGGCTGCATGGAGAGGATACAGCTGCTGATGCCTTTTTTCCTTTGCCACCAGGGAAAGGACCACCTCATGTTCTCTTTGACCCCAGGCTTAAAAAAAGGTCCCTGGCATTTTAAGCAGAGGCATGATCACAGTTTGCAGGTTGAGGGCACACTGCAGCCTTCCCTTCCTGCTCCAGATCCTTCCATGTGATAGAATAATTATTAAATATCCATGCAGGCAAAGAGATGCCTTTTTAGTGCATAAGAAACCACGAGAAGTTAGCAAAAGATGGAATTAAAACAGAATGAGACTGAGGAAGGAAACAATGGTCAAACTGTACCCAGGAGGGAGAGAAGATTCTAGGTGTGCTCCAAGCCTAGATGTGATGTAGAAGGACCAGGAAGGGGTTCTCAAGTGACCTACACAGTTTGGTGGGTAAATGAGGAAGTAGAATGAATGCAGCTATTAAGTTTCTTGTTGGGGAAGGAGAGGTGGACCTTTATTAAATCTGGGCCCTCTAGAGAATTATATGTTTAAGTATGTGGGTTTAAATATTTAAAGAGGATCCCTGGAAAAGGAGTCCACAAACTATGGCCTGCAGGTCAGATCTAGCCTGTGCTCTATTTGTGTAAATAAAGTTTTATTGGAACACAACCACACCCATCTGTTAGTATATTTTGTGTGGCCCCTTTCCTGCTATAGTGGCAGAGCTAAGTAGTTACAACAGAGACTACATGACCCACAAAGCCTAAAATAATTACTATATGGCCCTAAATGGAAAAAGTTGCTGATCCTGGTCTAGAAAAATGAAATTACACAAAGTGTCCAATATGGTATAGAAAAAAAAAGAGATATATCTAACAAAACAAAATGAATCCAATAGAGAGCAAAGAAGAAGAAGAAAGGAAATAAATATAGTAAACAGAAAATGGAAAGAATGAGTCTAAACATCAGTAAGCACAATGATTGAGAACGGAGACAGTCTCTCAAAAAAAGCTAAATAAGTTTTTTTTTTAATGAGATTGAAAAAGAAAAATGAAACTTATGGAATTTAAAAATATAAGGATGAGGAAAGAAATCTCTAACAAATAGAGCAAAGAAAGCAAATGAGCAATGTTAATATATCAGATGAAAGGGAAGTAAAATGAAAATATATTGGGGATAGAGAAATTGCTTAAACTGGTAAAAGGAATATTCCACCAGGAAGTTAAAGTTAAAAGCTGTGGACTTGGGGGATCCCTGGGTGGCTCAGTGGTTTAGTGCCTGCCTTTGGCCCAGGGCGCGATCCTGGAGTCCCAGGATCGAGTTCCGCATCGGGCTCCTGGCATGGAGCCTGCTTCTCCCTCTGCCTGTGTCTCTGCCTCTCTCTCTCTCTCTATGTCTATCATGAATAAATTTAAAAAATTGAAAAAAAAAAGCTGTGGACTTTCTGTACTTAACAATGTAGCCTCAAATACAGTAAATAGAAACTGATGGTATCATGAGGGGACAAAGTCTTGAGCTCAGTGATGTTGAGATTTAGTCACCAAGGTATCTACACAGATGCACACAGATGATAACATTGTATAGAATTTAATACACACACAAATAAGTACAAAGAAAACTAGGGAAATGTGATTAAAATCTGTAGATTTTGTCAGTGTGGGTATCCTACTTGTGATATTATAGTTTTGTAAAATGTTACCACTGGAGGAGACTGGGTAGTGTGCAAGCGATCTCCCTGTATTATTTCTTACAACTGTATGTGAATTGACAAGATGTGAATCTTCAAGAGGAATAGGTGTACAAAAAACTGAATAACTTTTAGGTTAGACGAGGGAGTCAGAGTGAAAAATTTAAACTGCAGTGTTTTAAATGAGCTGTAGGAGCCTTGAATATAAAAACCTACAGAATGAAGCCAAATCACTACTCAAAGGACAATCTGTAGCCCTAAATTCAATTATTAAGAGGCAGAGAAGACAAAATTATAAAAATTAATGAAGTTCACTTTCAATTCAAGAAGCTAGAAAAATAAACTCAGAGAAGGTAAAAGGATATTGTTACAAATGAAGTCAGAGAATGGCATATAATTCATCAATAATTTTAAAAACGTGTTCTTCAAAAAGACTTATAGAAGAGACCCAGCTTTGGCAAGTCTGATTTAAAAAAAAAAAAAGCAGAAGGGACAAACAAAAAAAGAGAATATAACTACAGAGGAGATTTTTAAAAGACTATTCTATGCCCCTTTATGCCAATTAATTTGAAAATCCAAGCAAAATATAGGACTTTCTAAGAAAATAAAAACTTCCAAAATTGGCTTCTCAAGAAAATAAATTTGCCCCTAATATAGGGGTAAAATTTCCTAAACCTTCAAGGAATAAACAGTCCTCACGTTATGGAAGTTGTATCAGAGCACACAAAAAGGTGTTATGAGTCCTCTTTCAAGGAGCCCTGGTATCAAAATCAGAGGATAACTCAGCCAAGCCACCGGCCAGTCTCACTTCTGAATAGAAACCTAAGATCTTTCTGGAAAAAAAATAGTGGCAAATTTAATTCAGCCAGATATGAAAAGAGGAATACAAGCATGATCTAGTAGGATTTATCACAAGAATGGAAGGAAGATTTATTATTTAAAAAAACCTTTTCATGTAATTTACTGGTATTGACTGTTCACTTTTTTTTTTCTAAGTATTTAAGTCATTCAAATTTAGGACTGTTCTCATAGAATTGACGAATACATGCCTTTGGCTTGCTGCTGAGGAAGTCCTGAGAGAACTCTGTCACACTGTTCTTTGCTGTGTACTGTCCCTGGAGGTACAGGTGAGGCTGCAGGGAGCCTGGTCCCTTTATTGGGGTGACAGAAGGAAGACAATGTGCTGTAGTGAGTAGAGCAAAAATTCTAAAGCCAGGCCAGGCCGTGAAGAAAATGTAGCGTTTATAAGGTCTAAGCTGTTCAGAGAGGTTACGTACATAAACCCTGATGGAAAGAGGGTGGTTTGAATTGAGTCTTCACCCCCCACCCATATATCTGTGACCTTATTTGGAAATAAGGTCTTGGGGGCACCTGGGTGGCTCAGTGGTTGAGCACCTGGCTTCTGCTCAGATTGTGGTCCTGGGGCCCAGGATCGAGTCCCACGTCAGGCTCCCTGTGGGGAGCCTGCATCTCCCTCTGCTTGTGTCTCTGCCTCTCTCTCTGTGTCTCTCATAAATAAATAAATGAAACCTTAAAAAAAAAAAAAGAAAAAAGGAAATAAGGTCTTTGCAGATGTAATCTGGTTAAGGTCCTACTGGAGCAGGGTAGGCCCTAAGTCCACTGACTAGCATCCTAATAAGAAGGCCATGTAAAGACACAGAGACCCAGAGACAAACACGGAGAATGCCCTGTGACTGTGGGTGCAGCCACAAGCCAAAAAATGCCAAGGATGGCTGGCAACTTCCAGAAACAAAGAGAAAGGCATGGAATAAGGAACCAACCTCACTGACTCCTTAATTTCAGACTTCTGGCCCCCAGAACCACGAGCAAGTCAATGTATTATTTAAAGCCACCCAGTCTGTGGTGCTTCGTGACAGCAGCACCAGGAAACAAATACACTTGTTATCCAGCCTGGAGGTGGAACAGAGTCTAAGGGTAGCAAGGGTGAGCCCAAACCACCAGGTGGTTCGGACTGACTGCTAGCTGGCAGTGAGGGTGTTCTCAGATGGGCAGTTAAGTCCTCTCAGAAAGAACAGACCCCTGTCCTGAGTCTCAAAGGATTTCTACACACAACTTCCACGGAGAATGAGCAGTTCAGAGTCAAAAAAGAAAAATAAGCCACGCCTAAGAAGAGAGAAGGCAACATGAGCCAGAGCCAGACAAAATCAATTTACAGCAGAAACAGACCCTTAGGACCTCAGATATGGCCATACTGAGGCAGGAACAAGGAAAATAAATGTTCGATGCATTTAAATAAATAGAAGACATAGTTGAAAAACCATGCGGGGAATAAAAAGCCATAAAAAATGATGAAGCAGATTTGAAAGAGAACCAAATAGAACTTTAATAGGAGAGTAGTCATGAAGAAAGGGTTAGTAACTGGAAGCCAGACGTGGAGAAACCACCCAGAATAGGAAACTTTGGAGAAGATAAGACACATGGACAAGGAGAACACCAGACTTTCATCTAATTAGAGTTCCACAGAGGGAAGAGAAAAATAAGGGAGAGGCCATGTTTGGGAGAACTAATTGCTGAGAATTTTTCAGAACTGATGAAAGACAGAGTAGGAATGAGGAGTGCTTTGGAGAGAGGAAGGAGAATGCTGGAGAAGTAAGTGAGATTCAGCTCATGAAAGATGGCTAATTTGTCTCTAAGGTCCAGGGCTTAGTGCAAGATTCCAGCCCTGCTCCCAGAATGACTCCGGAGATGGCCAGCCCATCACCCTGACTCCTTTCCAATCTGGGTCAGTTCTTCCTACCCACTCATTACCCTGAGTGAGAAATGAAGGATCCTTGTGCTAGGACAAGGTATCAGTGAGGAGTGGACCTTGAGAATCTTGAAAACATTGTCCCAAATCAAGCAGGGTCCTTTCTCTGCACTGCCCAACTCAGGGGACCACCAATCTTGTAGTCCATGAGAATGTCACTTGTGAGAGTTGGGCAGTACACAGCCTGTGCAGCTGAACTGGGCAACCCAACTACCTCTGATGCCTTCTTTTCCTGAGTTATATGCCCAAGGGGTTTTCCAAGTTTGACCAGAGGGTTTTTTTTTTTTTGTTTTTGTTTTTGTTTTTTTTTTTTTTTTTTTTTTTTGGTCCTTTGTGTTTTCTTTCCTCCCTCCCTCCCATGATGGGATGGCATCCATCATCGCCAGAAGGATTTTATGGAGCAATGAAGAGAAGCTAATAGCTCTGCAAAGAAGAGCTGGGAAATTTTCCAGGCATATAGTGTTCCCCGGCAGCCCTGGGAGGCCTGGCCACATACTTACTCAGTGAGATGGAGCAAAGCCTGGGCAGAATTGTACAGACACATGAATTTGCATGTGCACACATGCACAGCTACCCCTGGGGACACCGGCCAGGCCTTTTGGCCCAGGATCCAACCTGGCCTGCTTGCTCCCTACTGAGCTGAGTATTCGGACCCGTTGTCAGTAGCCTGAGGCGCCTGGGCCCTTGCTTACCCAAGGGCACCATAGATTAGGCCCTGGATCACAGGCCAGGAAATATGGATTCTAGTTCCTTCTTGCCCTAGACTCACCATGTGGCCCCTTGGAATGACTCAGTCCCTCTCTGGGCTTTCCTCTTCCTATCTTTCTGTGGCTACTTCCAAGCACTGACTTTCTAATGCAAACATGGCAGCCTAGCATGATAAACTGCCATGCACTGTGCACATCTGAGGGGGTTGGCAGCTGCTCTCAGGTGACTTGACCCACCCGGCGTTGCCAATCTCATTGGGGCCAAGCTTGTCTCTTCCAAACACCTCCTACTCTGTAAGAAGGGGGCTTAGGTGTCCCTGAATACCTCCCATGACCTCCATGGAGAACAGCATCCAGCCCTCTGTCTATCTCCAGTTTATACCCTTGCACACACTCTTGGGGGAAGGCAAGTCTGGCTCGGTGAACAGTTTGAGTCACAGACGCTGTCAAGAAACTGGGTTTGTTATTCCAGGGACGTGGCAAGGATCGCGCGCTATTCTTGGAGAATCCTTTAGTTGCTCTGAGGAACAGCTAACAGAGCAGTTTGTAATTAGCACTTTGGCTGCTTAGTGGCATTATCTGCCTGAAGAGGGGTTTGGGGAACATTTACCGAGCAAACCTTCTCAAGTACCTACTAAGTGGCAGGCCCCTGCTCCCCAGGGGGGTGTGGCATCTGGCCTGAGGCCCAGATCTCGACAAGGAGCCAGCTGTGCCAAGGCTGGGGTATGGGGGTTTAACCGGCTGGAATCAGGAACTCGCCTGGCTCATTCCAAGAGAAGGAAGTATGCTGGGTGGCTAGAGCAGGGTGAGGCCGGCAGGCTGGCCTGGGGCGGGGTGCGGTGGGGTGTCAGAATCTCCTTCCTTTTTAAGGATGAATAATATTCCCCGACAGGTCTCTGATGACTCAGGCCATGTCTGTCTTCTCGTGTGGCCTGGAGGCTCCCTGGGGGCTCTGTCTTGGTCCTCTGGGCCCCTAACACCTGTATAGACCCTGACATCTGGCTTAGTAAGCACGGCTGGATGCATGCAGTTCAGAGGGGCCCGGGTATGAGATTTCTTGCTGAGAGGCAAGATTGGAGGGGTTTGTTGAGACTAGAACTTAATGACCCTCTCTGCCAAGTAATGAAGTTGAGATTTTAACCTCAATAAATCATCCAAATTGTCCTCCTTGGCAACACAGTAGATTTGGGCTGGAACCAGGGAGTCTGTATTTTGAAAGAAATAGCCACCTTCATTTCCAAGATTGGTCAGAAATATTAAGCTAAAACCAAGTAAATACTGGATGGAGTTTATACGGGTTTTCCCTTGGCTCCAGGGTTTGCATTCACTACAAACTAATCCAAAATAGAAAAAAATATTTTCTAAATCATGCATCTTTGAGGGGTCTTGGGCGGCTCAGTCGGTTAAGCATTCGGCTCTTGATCTCGGCTCAGGTCCTCGTCTTGGGGTCCTGGGATGGAGCTCTGAGTTCTCAGGGCTCTGCTGTCAGCCGACAGTCTGGTTGGGCTTCTTTTTCCTTCTCCTTTTGCCCTTCCCACTGCTTGCGCTCTTTCTTTCTCTCTCAATAAGTAAATAAAATCTTTTAAAAAAATAAATCATGGCATCTTTATAAAAAGATGGTATAAAAAGATAGTATGGACACTATCCTGCTTGCTCCCATTGTATCCTGAGTCTGATGCAGCCACCATTAATCCATCAGTTAATATCTCTGGCCTTGAACACGCCACTTAAATTTTTGGTTCCTTCCAAAACCAGGGCACACTTGTCTTTTCCACCTTGGAGGATTAATCTGAAAAAGTGAGACTATGAAGTGAAAAGCTTTTATAAACTGTAAAATGCTATTTTTCATACCAAGGGCATATATTTATATAAATTAATGTCAATTTAGGTGATGATTCTTCAGTTCTTAAGCTGTTTCTACCTTGACTGCCCGGAAAGATAATCTTGACTCCAATACTTACTTAGTGACGGGAGGATGAGGTACTAGTTTCCTCAGCTATAAAAAAGGACATAATAAAAAAAAAAAAAAAAAAAGGACATAATAGCCACGAAGTAGAATATTATTCTGCTATAAAAAGGTAGGGGGCACTAATCCGTGCTACAGCATGGATGAGCCTCATGACGTGAAGTGAAGGAAAGCCAACACAAAAGGCCGCAGGTTGCACGAACCCATTTATGTGGAACATCAGAAATGTCCAGAATAGGCAAGTCCACAGAAATAGCAGATTTTTAAAATTTTTTTTAAATTTTATTTACTTATGATAGTCATACAGAGAGAGAGAGAGGCAGAGACATAGGCAGAGGGAGAAGCAGGCTCCATGCTCCAGGAGCCCGATGTGGGATTTGATCCCGGGTCTCGAGGATCGCGCCCTGGGCCAAAGGCAGGCGCCAAACTGCTACGCCACCCCAGGGATCCCGAGATAGCAGATTAATGAGAGCCAGGGAGCTGGTGGGGGCAGGGGTGGGGACGGAGAGTGCATGTTAATGGGAACTGGGTCTCCTTTTGGGGGGGAGATGTTCTGGAGCTTGATAGTGGGGATAGTTGCACAACCTGTCAAAGCCACTGAATGGAACACTTGAGAAGGGTGAACTGTATGGTGTATGAATTGCTTCTCCATGAAATCAATAAATGGTGATAATACATCTCATGCAAGGCATTCGTAAGGGTTAAGTGACTCATTTATTCACGTAGCCTGACAATGTAAAATGGTTGAAGGGATTTCTAAGCCGAAGGAGCAAGCAGAAAGTCTGGCTTGCCACATGCTGGAATATGGGGTGTGATGAGCCCCTGCCTGGTAGGGCTTCCAGGAGCATCAGCATTGGACAGACTGGACATTTCCTCCTGCATTCTCCTCCCGGTGTGCACGAGAGACTGCTGTGCAGGGTGGGCAGGGAGGGTAGGCTTTGGCCCCTCATGATGCTCTACAATGTATATCTTTTTTTAAAAAAAAGATTTTATTTTGACAGAAAGAGAGAGCATAAGCAGGGGGAACGGCCCAGGTAGAGGGAGAAGCAGGCTTCCCGCTGAGCAGGAAGCCTGACATGGGGCTCCATCCCAGGATCCTGGGATCATGACCTGGGCCGAAGGCAGATGCTTCACCAACTGAGCCCCTCAGGCACCCCTCCAATGTGTATGTTTAAAGAGTACTCCATGGGCAGCCCAGGTGGCTCAGCGGTTTAGCGCCGCCTTCAGCCCAGGACCTGATTCCAGAGACCTGGGACCGAGTCCCACATCAGGCTCCCTGCATGGAGCCTGCTTCTCCCTCTGCCTGTGTCTCTGCCCCCCCCCCTTTCTCTGTCTCTCTGTGTCTCTCATGAATAAATAAACCAAATCTTAAAAAAAAAATTTTTTTTTAAAGAGCATTCCATCTGGTTACTGGGCTCGGCAAGTTTGGGAGCCACTTGCCACGGTTTCAGACGCCATGGAGAGCTGTGGGGTGTTTCTCAGAGCTAAAGGCTTTCATGCTCTGCTGCACCTGTACCTTGTTGGGCTGTAGCAGCTGCAGAGGGAGCCGTGGGATCCCATGAGTGTGGTAGGCTTCGCGGGGCAGAAGTAGGGACACCGGCTTCTAAGCTCCAGCATGAGGTCTGTGCTCCCCTAGATTTGATGTCAGCCCCACAGTGGGTTTTACAGGTGGCACAATACCAGCTGTGTTTTTTGTTCCAAAAAACAAATCATAATTTGTAACCAGTGGCTGATCAGCTTGGAGCCCAACTGGAATCTTGCACATGGTTGGTTTGTTGGTGGGTGAGTTGGCTGAGCTAAGAGAACCTCGTCCAGGCAGAAATCTACTCGAGGGCTGTGCTACCTGCCTACCACCTGCACATGCTCCATCAGTGGGTATTAAATACAGGAATTAATAAAAGTCTAGATGTGATGAGGACTGAGAATTAGCTTAGCCACTCTGGGGCCCTGACCAGTGCAGTTACAGTAGGGTGGTGGTTGAAAAGAGATTGGGAAACGGAAACCACAAGTATAGCTAAGTCTTATGAGGATTTTTGCTGTGAAAGGGGGAGCAGAGAAAGGAGGTGGTACCATGAGAAGAGAGTGGGGTTAAGAGAGCTGTGGGATTTTGTTTTTTGTAAACCTGTGAGCTGTTATTTGCATGTTTGTGTGCTGATGTGGGGGCTCTGGTAGAGAGGCACCAACTGATGATAGGTCAGCTGTCCGTAGGAGCCACTGTAATAGAGGCAGCAGGTTTGCTGGGTTCGATGGTGGGAATTTGAGGAAAGACAAGGATCAGAGATAAGGTACACAATAGGCAGCAGGCTTGCTGGGTGGCCCAAGAAGAGCCCACCTGACGTGTCCCATAAAAACCTGAGCCCCAGCTGGCCCAAAAAGTAAGCACTCAGCCTGGTTAGCTTCATTTGTCACTGATGTTTAGTATATGTTATTATCACGCTGTCATTATGGTCATCACCAGTTTTGGTGCAAATCCCAGCTCTGCCCTCAGCAGCTCAGGTGCCCTAAAACTTTTGTTTTCATCATGGGTTGATGAGTGGAGGTGCTTTGGGGCAGTGCCCACAGCGCAGCCATTGCCTGCTGATGAGCCAAGCTCTGTGCCAGATACCAACGTAACCAGAGCCCCACATGCCTGGAGGTGCTCCTCACCTTCAGACTTCTGGCGTTACTCCCCCTTCTTCCACCTCAGTAGCTAAGGAGCATTCTCTCCCAGAGGTGTGGCCTCTCCAAGACCAGCATGCTCTTGGAAGGCCTAGACACAGGACCTTAGGTGAGTGACATGTGCTCTGCTGACATAGAATGATCTGTGTATTGCTGCTGAAGTGGTAGCACTGAGGGGAGGTGACCACGGGGTGGAAGGGCCCTGAGCATTCTCCAGCTAATGGCTGTGTGAGCCTCAGCCCACAACCAGGCTGTTGGTCAAGGTCCCTCTAGGTTTGTGTTTCCTGTGGCACGTCTAAGCATGCAGGGGCGTTCACTTTAAATGGTGCAGGCTTGTTTGAGCTGTAGTGGGTTCTCGCTGCGGGGAGCACCCCCTGGAGGCCAGAGTGGTGATGGCCACCGCAGCAGTGACTGGCAGGGTCCCTGAAGGACAATGAGTAGAGAGCAGGAGGGGAGTTCTGGTTAGAGGACCTGGCTCTCAGTTTTAACTTCCTCACATGCAAATCTCTCCCCTTTTCCCGACAGACAAGATAGGAACTTACAGACCTGGCAAGGGTGTGGGAATCAGGAACTTGGGGTGCCGATTGCCCTTGGCTGTCCTTGAGCACAGCACCTACCTTCTCTGGGCCTACCTTGCTCTCTGCATCATAGGAATGAAAAGCTCTCCCATGAAGCCCCCTGGCTGCATGCCTCAAGGAAGCCACTGTCCCATGGTTTTTGATGGTCAAGCCCTGCAGTGGCTTGGCAGTTGTCCCCAGCTCAGCACTCTCGGCACACAACCAATGAGATTTATGGCCTTCCCTGGGATGTTAGTGACTGTAGGGGGGCCCAGGGCTTTGAGGCTCTAGGAGTCCTTGCTTCATTGCTCAAGCCAGGGCAGGGGTTGAAGCTTGGTCCTCCAGCTCTTCACATCCCTGAAATCCAGGTCTCAATCTCATTTTTCTGAAATATTTTATACATTTATTTGAGAGAGAGCACAAGCACGAGAAGGGGCAGAGGGAGAAGGAGCAGCAGCCTTCTCACTGAGCAGGGAGCCCCACATGGGACTCAACCCCAGGACTTTAAGATCATTACCTGAGCCAAAGGCAGATGCTCAACTGACTGAACCACCCAGGTGCCCCTCAGTCTCATTTATAAGGTGACTGTTAGACTGGAGTGGGGGGTCTTTACCATTTCCTCCAGAGAAATCTTGGTGGAAGTCTACCATCTACCAGCTAAAGACAAAACACTTCAGCGGCAGGGATTGGATCCCCCTCCCCCAGCTCCTTACAGCTCAGACTTTCCTGGGGGATGTGCCTGCCTCCCTGCTTCTACTCCCAGGGTACAGAGAGGCAGCTGATGGGCGGCAGTGGGTGCCAACTTCGTGCATACTCCCCTACCCCTGATGGGGCTGATACCTGGGGCCTAAGGAACTGCTTCTTTCCTCTGTGTACTACCCCCATTCATCTGGAGCTAGCCTTCCCTCAATGTAGATGGTGGGGGAAGAGCTGCCTATGTAGGGGCCGATGAGGTCCTCTTACTTTGACCTCTGATTAGGAAGGAGAAACTTGGAGAGCCCAGAGCAGAGGAAGGAGACTTTCCTAGAGGATGTGGAGGAGAGACCCAAGAGACCCAGCAGGGATGTTCCAGCTGCACCAGGGGCCTCCTCAGCCCCCCTCTTACCTACCAGCCACCCTCCACACTGTCACAAGCGTCTAGGCAGGCTCTGATGGCCTGGCTCAGAGTGGGTTCCAGACCTAATGGCCAGAATGAAGCTGAACACTGTGTTTGGACAGATTCCATCCTCCGCTGTCTCCGCACAGCCTTGCTCCTAAATTCCATCTGTGACGTCAAACCCCAGCTAATCATGGAAAAACAGATTTAAGTTCAGTAAACTCAATTTTCTTCTTCCCCTCCCAGTCAGGGTGTCTCACCATGCCCTTCGCTCAAAGAGGGGTCTTGCCCACCATTTTGAGCCCAACCCCAGCAACCTGCCAGGCTTTACCCAAGTTCCTCCAGCGTGGCCACCCTGCGCCTTTCCCCATAATACCTGAAGACCCCAACCTAGGAGGCCCTGAGACATGTCCTGACCTTGACTGCTCTTGCAGAACCAGGTTACTCGTCAACCTGGAGGCCTCTTTTGTCTTCCTCATATGGGTTCTGATGGGACAGGCTGCCTCGGGGGGTGGGGGGTGGGGGTAGTGGATGACATCCCTTCCCACTGCCTGCCTGTGCCAGAGCCCTGGCCTGGAGCAGTCTGGGCCATGTGCCTCCTCCAGGGTGGGGTTCATCCCCCATCACCATGCCAGCTGGCTCTTGCTCTGATATCATCTGACCCTCCTGTTCCTTCTAACACACGGGTGTACATGGTAGCTGGGGTCCTCTCTAAGGTCATGAATGCAGGGGTTCTGGAAAGCCAAGTGCTATGTATGAGGCCCGTTGGAAAGTCCGTCCCTATCCTCCCTGCAGAGGGCCTGGGGGCATGTGCATATGGGTGCGTCTGGGGCACAGCGGTCACCCAGATTCCTCGCCCAGCTTCCCTCACAGAAAGGCCTCTGGAGACATGTGTTTTTCTTTCTTTCCTCTCACTGCACCAGGCACTGAAAGCTGCCCTGTGGAAAGCAGTAAAATATAATTTTGTCTAACCCATCACGACTACAGCGGGGACAGAGATGAAATGTGTGTCTCGCACGCGCTCAGGCAGCCAGAGTGGGTATAATGAGATTGTCTGCGGGTTCAGCTGCTGGCTGAAGGGGGCTCAGGGGACAGGCAGACACACGTCACACTGCCTTCTCTCATTAGGGGCCTGGGGCCCGCCTGCACTCTCTTGCTTCGGGCTCAACCAGGAAGAAAGCAAGGGGACCCTGTCATGCCTACCAGGTTCCCGTTCAATCTCTAAAGCCAACCAGGACCTGCCAAGGGGTCGTTTGTCCTTTGGACATCTGTGCCCTGAGTGCTAGGCTATCTTTCCCTGATGGCAGTGGGCTTACTGTCTACACCTGGGGTAAGCAGCACAGCCAGAGAGCTCTCTAGGCTCGGCATCAGCATTCCTGACCCTGCCAAGCACAGTAGCATCACCTAATTGGTAGCTGAGTACTGGGTGGAAGTGGGCTAGCATTTTATGTGCATTATGTCATTTAATCCACAAGACAGTCCGACAGGGTAGGTGCTATTATTCTCACCTACTATTTTGCTATTTTGTAGAAGATCAAATGAAAGATCAAAGAGTTTGAGCAATTTGTCCACGGTCACAGCTGGGAGGTGGTGGAAAGTCTGGCTGACTCAAAGTGCATGATTTTTAACAACTGCATTGACTGTCCTTCTCTAGCTGGTACTCAGACTAGGGCTCAAACTCCACTTACTGCTGCCTTATAAAGAAGAGTACAAATAAAAGTTGCCCCAAATTCCATCGATCTGAAATAACCCTCACCAGCATCCAGTGAGCATTATTTCAGACTCTATACAGACACATACAGAGTGGTGATAAACTTTAAAAAAAAAAAAAAAGGTCTTACTCAGCATGCAGTTTTAAAATAAAAAATCAAATGTACCTGGGTGGCTCAGTTGGTTAAGCGTCTGCCTTCAGCTCAGGTCATGATCTTGGAGTCCTGGGATTGAGTAACATGTCAGACTCCTTGCTCAGCAAGGAGCCCGCTGTTCCCTCCCTCTGTCCTCTCCTTCTGCTGATCCCCCTGCTTGTGCTCTCTTGCTCTCTCTGTTAAGTAAATAAATAAAGTCTTTAAAAAATAAAATAAAAATCAAATTTAATTTTCTGAAATTTAACTGAAGATAAATCCATTTGCATGTGTTTGAAATGGAAGGAAATTGCTAAACTTCAGAAGCACATTTCTTCATCTTTAAGTGATAACAGTTCCTAAAAGTTCCTTAAAGTTAATGCGGAAAAGAGAAAAACTTTTTTTTAAGAGAAGAACTTTTAAAACATCTTTATTGAGATACAATTCACATACGATACAATTAACTCATTTCAAGTGCACAACTCAGAAATAACACAAGACTTTTGGGGTTTTGTATACTACATTATTACTTTAAAAAATTGTAGTAGGGGATTCCTGCGTGGCTCAGCACTTTAGCTCCTGTCTTTGGCCCAGGATGTATGACCCCCCCCCCCTCAATCTGGGGTCCTGGGATCAAGTCAGGCTCCCAGGATGGAGGTCAGGCTCCCAGGATGGAGGCTGCTTCTCCCTCTGCCTGTGTTTCTGCCCCTCTCTGTCTCTCTCTCTCTATGTCTAACATGAATAAATAAAATCTTTAAAAAATTGTAGTAAATATATAACATAAAACTTGCCCTTTTAAACATGTTAAGTATACAATTCCGTGGCATAAATACATTTACAATATCGTGCCACTACCTCCTCTACTATTTCCAAAATCTTTTCATTCCCCAAATAGAAACTCTACAACCAGTAGATAATGCCTACCCAATTCCCTCTCTTGCCCAGCCTCTGTTAACCTTTAATTTACTGTCTGCAAGAAAAACTTTTAATAGGTGGGAATCATTTCTTTAAATGAACAAACTTTATTTTTTAAAGCAGTTTTAGGTTGACAGCAAAACTAAGAGGATAGTGCAGAGAGTTCTCATATATCCCCCTGTCCCACACATGCACAGTCACTCCCCCTAACGATATTCCCCACCAGGGTGGGACATTTGTCACAATTGATAAGCCTATATTGGTGCATCATTATCACCCAAAGTCCATGGTTTGCATTAGGGATCACTCTGTGTTGTACATTCTCTTTTGGCAAACATATAATGATGTGTACCCACCACTGTAGTATCATACAGAATAGTTCCACTGCCCTAAAAATCCCTGTGCTCCCACTATTTATCCCTCATTAATTTTTTAATCTATGCAATGGACCAGCTTTCATGCCTTCTGCCTCTGCTTTTTCCAGTTTCAATTTAGTGAAAAATTTTAGTTATATTATAATTTGTGTGCATCATCAAGGTTTTTATATTCTATGCAATAAGATAATTGCCCCAATTTCAAGAATGTTAATTCAGTATTCACTAGGATTCCTCCACTGATGAACTTCTTTTGATTAATTGGATTTCAGCATCAAGTAATTTTTTAAGACCTTAGAAATGCCTAAACGTCTAAATTTATGTTACAGAATGTCCATTAACTTTATTTATTTTTTTAAAATATTTTATTTATTTATTCATGAGAGACACAGAGAGAGAGACAGGATCACAACCTGAGCTGAAGGTGGCACTAAACCACTGAGCCACTCAGGCGCCCCTCCATTAACTTTATACTCAAGGGACAGCTTTGCTGGGTATAAAATTCTGAGTCACAACTCTGTAGATATTGCTTCACTGTTTTCCAAAATTGGGTTGCTGTGGGGGCTTCTGATTCTCTTCAGTTCACCTCTCTGCTCCCCTAGTTATATGGTTCTTTCTTTATCCTTTAAGATCAGTAACTTTTTTAAAAAGATTTAAAAATTTATTTTGGAAAGAGAGAGAGCTGGTGGTGTGATGGAGGGGCAGAGGGAGACAGAGAGAGAATCTTAAGCAGGCTCCACATTGACCATGGAGCCTTATATGAGGCTCCATTTCATGACCCTGAGATCACAACCTGAGCCAAAACCAAGTGCCAGACACTTAACCGACTAAGCCACTCAGGCGCCCTGAGATTAATAACTTTTTAAGGATGTCTTGGTGTTAATCACACCATCAAGTTTTCCTGGGCCACAGAATGGTAGTTAATTTGTAGAGTCTTTTTTTTTTTTATTTCAGGGATTTTTCCATTATATGGTTTACTTTTCCCCTGTTCCACTATTGTATTTTCTTCACCAATTATGTATATGTTCCTTTTGCCTCCAATGGCTGTCATTTTTGTCTTATTAGTCTTCTGCATTTAATCTTGTGTGATTTCTTGCAGCCCACCCACTACATCTCTAGTTGTTCATGCTCTGCTTTGTCATTTATTCATTACTCTTAACATGGCTTTTAAAAAATAAGTGATGTATTTATTTTTCTTTCTCATTTCCCCCTGAGCTCTGCTAACTCACCTTTCAGCTTTCATCTCTTTCTGTTGTCAAATAATCTCTTTTTAAAATTGTGGTGTCTCTTTTCTCCCACCCATCTGCCTCTACCAGTTCTTATGAGAGTATATCTGTAATTTCTCAGGTCTGTGATTTGTTTTTTCTGAAGTCTTTCTGTATTTCTCTGGATGACTCCTCATGCTGTGTGTCCTTCATTTTCCCCCCACCCCACTCTTAATGCTTAGGACCCATGTGAGTTCCTTTGTGATTATTATTCTTTAGCTACCTTCTAAATAGCAGCCTGTGAAAATGTGGGGAGTGGTCCAGAGCATTCTGCAGCTGCATTATGGGCTTACTTACTGTCCAAAAGTCTCTCTCCCTGAACTGTTATTTATTTTCTGCCTAGGGATTCTCTCTCTCTCAGGCTTCAGGGTTCATATGGTCATAATGGTTCTGAACAAAGCTCTTTCTATTACTGGCTATCTATGTTAGGATCAACCCCTCACTGCCCCTTTGCTCTCCCCACCTTCACTTCACTCCCAATACCTCCCTTAGCAGGAAAATGAGATTCTGTCATAGAAATGGCATGTTGGTATGATTTCCCATCAATTCCCACCCATTTCCACTCCACAGTGTAAAATTGCATCTCTGTATGTACTCAATTATTCACAGCAGCGCTATCCACGTCAGCATATGCGCATCAACAATGGAATGGTTGGATCGATTATAGTACCTCCACCAATGAAATACTAGACAGCAATGAGAACAGTCTACAACCACATGCAACACTTTGGGTGAATGCTGTGAACATGATGTCGGTCAAAGGAAGCCAGAATCAAGAGCACATACAGGATGCTTCCATATGAAATTGCTCAAGACAGATGGAGAATAGCAATTCATCAGCTTCAATCTTATATAAAGTGCAAAACAGGCAAATGGCTGTCTACAGTCGAGGAGATATGACTAGAAGGGAACACATGGGGAGCTTCAGGGGTTGTTAATTTCCTGCTTCTTGATCCTTGCTGGTCCTATGGGTGTGTTCAGTTTGTGAAAATATATCTATACTTATGTTAGATGCACTTTTTTGTATGTTTGTAATACTTTAATTAAAAATTTTCTTCTGAGGTGTGCCTGAATAGCTCAGTCTGTTAAGCATCTGCCTTCAGTTCATGTAATGATCTCAGGGTCCTGGGATGGAAACCCTGCTTCTCCCTCTGCCTCTGCCCCTCCCCACCTCTTTCCCCCTGCTCATGCTGTCCCTCTTTCTTGCTCTCAAATAAAATAATAAAATATTTAAAAATATTTTTTTCCTTTTGGAAATCAAAAGCCAGGGAGAAGTTGTTCCCTACCTGGGGTGACATCCACAGCCCTAGTTCCTCATTCCAGCAGGAGGATCATGGCCGTGACTTTCAGGAAGTGATATTTACTTGGGAGTCCAAGGAGGAGGTACATGAAGCTCTCAGCATATAACTTTCTTCCAGTTCAGACTTTGTGGTGTCTGTGGCTTGGGGGTGTAGCAGTTTCCTTGTTTCATCAGCCGTGGTGACTTCTCTGTAACTGTAGTTGGTGTTGTTTTTGAAGGAAGGCAGTAAAACGGAAATGGTCCTACTCCACCTTCTTCAACAGGAAGTCAGGATGGATTGTTAAACCCACTGGCATGGGTGTAGTTGTAAAGAAACAGGCCTGATTTTCCAAACTAAATAAAATGCTGGTACCTGTTGAGAATTCTTTAGAGTGATCACCGTGAAAGACCACACCCAAAGTGGCCAGTGCTCAGAGATCACCCATGGCTATTACCTGAGTTCTGCTTCTCTCCCTGGGAGCTTCCTGAATGTGTGCAGAGCACTGAAGGCTTCCCAGAGGGGAGTTCTGGCAGGCACAGGGGACCACTGGCCTTTTATGGGGGTTGCTTCAAAGGTTAACATTTGCTTCCCTGTGGAAATGCTGGTTGTGACCTTTATGCTTTATGGTCACACCTTGTCTGGGGAATGTGTCTCATCGCCCCCAGAAGGAGCACATTCCTGGAAGCAAGTGACCGGCTCTTATCACCTTGCTCCTGCCTCACCCCTGGCACTGAACTTCATGGGTGCTCAGCCAGGGAATGACTGGGTCTCAGCCTTGAGTACCATCCTCTCCTATGGCCAGTGGCTGCAAGGTGGCCTCATGTGTTCACACCAGCCCCAAACCTGGGATGGGGCATGACAGTACTGGAGGGACACCCCTTGGAAGTCCCTTCAACAGCATGGCACATTTGTGCCTTGGGGCCTTTGCTCAGCTTGTGCTGTTCCTTCTCCTGGAGCATGTCCTCCTCGTACCTGCTCTGCTGAGGGATCCCAGGGGTCCTGAGGTCCCAGAAAGCCCCGCTCACATCACTTGAAAGCTCCACCTTCCCTGAAGCCTTTCCCTAGTCTCCTCTGCACTGACAAGACCCCACCACACCTGGCTGGTCCACTTTTCTCATCTCAGTGACACTGGTAACAGTAACACTGAAAAGTAGGTGGTGTTATCCCCATTTGCTGTGTGGAGAGACCGAGGCTCAGCAGGCACAGCCATTTGTCCTGGGGTACACATGGCTAACAAAGGCTCTGTTAGGTTTTGAAGTCCTGATCCAGAGTGGAGCACTACCCATGACATGCCGTCTCATGTGGTCGCTCATGGAGTTCTGATCCCTCCCTCCTGTTCTTGGTCATCGTGCGCCCTAACTGTGCAGTACTCTGTTCTTTCTTCTGAGTACCTCCTGGTATAGCTCTGTGGTGACTCTAGGGCAGAAACACAGCTTCTCACCCAGAGGCAGATGGAGCTGCAGCCTAAGCATCACAGGGTCTGCTGGTCTCCCGGCCACTGTGGGGCTGGCGCCCTTGGCCAGCCCTAGGCTTCGCCCCCAGCTTTGAATGGACAGTTGGCCAGACTTCTGTGCAGGCGAGCGTGGGCAGGTCATTTTCCGTGGAGCCAGTAAGGCTGCCAAGGGCAAATTGCTTAGACTACTAGAGTTTCTTGAGAACTTTGAGGGATTGCATCCAACTTCTTTGTTATTGAGGCGATGATGGGACTTGGCCAATATCACTGCATTTATTCTGTGTAAGCAAAAGAGTACTCCTGAGGCCCCACAGACGTAGGTGTGTATGCAACTGTGTCGTGCAGGGCATAGTGCCTGACACCTAGCATCCGGCTTCCTCTTCTGTGACAGGCTTCTAGTACCTTCCAGGCAAGGTGATCCTGGGGCTTTAATGAGGACCATGTGGAAAAGTTCCAGAAGCATGGCCCTCATGGAACCTTGTTCTTCCTTCTGTCTCCAACACTCATTTTACTGAGTTTTTCCCAAGCATGCAATTTTCTCTCCTTTGTAGCAGGAAGTTCCCCAAATCTGGTGCCTGCCCTACCCTCTCAGCCAGTTGGAAATTCATCCACATGTCAGCTTGTATGTCTTGCCGCCTGGCTGATTCCAGTCTCTCGTGGGAGGAGGTGATGCTTTGGAGGCTCTGGACCATCTCCTTTGCCTCAGCTTCCATCCAGGCTTGAGCAAAGACATGGGGGCCTCGGGGCAGGCGTGTCTCAGAGCCAAGAGGGGGCAGCCCACGGCCTCTGTTTTCTCCTCCTGCAGTGTCAGCTTGGGCCCAAACCCACATGCCCTCTCAGCTGTGGGATAGACCCACCTTGAAGGAAGGTCAGTGATGGTCTGTTTGCACTTGAGCATGGCCTCTGGAGAGTTCAGCCCCTCATAAGTTCAGGGCTTTGGGTTGATCATGCAAGAGACAGGACCAGGAGGAGCAGTATAAGTATTTGGCGGCATTTGGACAGCTTGCTCAGGAGGGAAAGTCCTTCCCAGCAAGAGGCCTTCCAAATGCCGTGATATGCGACCACCACCCAGAAGTGGAGGAGGGTCAGACAGGGGGCTCATGTGTGTATTGATGTGTCTCAGGAGCATGATGAGGAGTCTCTGGGCCACAGAACTGCCTCATTTGGGGTCTTTCATGCCTCAGGGTCTGTCTTATCTATGGCTAGCAAATGTAGGACACAGTTTTGTGGGTTATGTAAAGTAGATGAACTCTAGCTAAAAGATGTTTATTTAGGGGGCGCCTGGGTGGCTCAGTCCGTTAAGTGTCAGACTTTTGATTTTAGCTCAGGTCACAATCTCTGGGGCATGAAATTGAGCCCTGCATGAGGCTCCATGTTCAGCAGGGAGTCGGCTTGAGATTCTCTCTCTCCTCTCCCTCTGCCCATCTCCCCACTCATGCACATTCTCTCTGTCTCTCTCTCTCTGTCTCTGTCTCTCTCTCTCTCTCTCTAAAATAAATAAATAAATCTTTAAAAAAAATAAAAAGATATTTATTTGGATTGTATTTAAAACAACCGGATGTGTGAGAGCTTGAGTTTAGTGCTGGGGGCTCTGGGCTAATATCCTACCTGCTGTGCAGACATGAATAACACGGGGATCATTTTAGGCTAATAACACATCTCTGGCTTATTTATATAACATCCCCCACCCCTCAGTCTCTCTCCCTAGGTGGTTTATTAAAGAATTTCTTCCAGCTCTACGTGCCAGTTATCCCAAGCATTCTGGTGTATTCTTTTCCCTCAACCTCATTAGATAGCCATTAACGCCTTAGTGCCTGGGTGATGCTCAGACAGATGTGCCCCAGGGAGGCTGCCTGCCTGGTCGGACCCTTGCTCTTACACTTAGCCGGTGTCACCGTGAATCTTCACTGACTGCTGTCCCCAGCGTGGTCCTTCTAAAATGCTATCCTGATTCTGCCACTGCCTATCTTGGAAGACTTCACTCACCTTCCAGTTAGCAGTGTGCCACCTCTCTGGGGGATAACCACACATATTTACAGCAAAGCCTCCACCATCCAAGGGATGGATTATGACAGATAATTCCATTTTCCAGATCACTAAGAGCATGCCTCTTCAAGCATTGTTTGTTTTTAAATTTTATTGATTTTGGTGCAAATCATCATCAGATGTATTCTTTGTCATCTTAAATAGAAGCTGTTATGAGTACATTGTTTATTTTTTCAGTAGCCTTATTGAGGTATAATTCACATGCTCTGCAGCCTGCCCATTTACTTTATTTGTCTCTTCTACTTCCAAGACCAAGTCTGGTGTTGTCAATAGAACAGGTGTCAATAAATAGTCCTTGGATTGAGCTGGAACCACACTTAAGATCACCTGTCTTGGATAAATCGGGATCCTCTGCCAGGAAACAGCCATGCCCTCTCTGCCTGGTGGCATGAGCAGAACTGACTGCCCCAACACCAAAGAGTCCCAGGCTGCTGATTTTTAAGTTTCTCATGTGGTTTTTTTCATGCTTTTGTTTGTCCTCCCTTCTTTCCTGTGGCTAGCTGTGGTCACTATGTCTACCCCTAGTGACCTCTCAGAGTACCGGGCAGCTTGCTGGAACAGCATATAAATGAGAGTGCCATGCTCTTCACTCCCAGGGGGTGCGACACCCTCCCTCCGCCCAGCCCTCACTAGTGGGTTGACAATTCTTTATTTCCCTGTGGCCGATCAGGGTTTACCCATCTTCTACAAGATTGCATAGCAAATAAGGAAGATGAAGGCTGGGGAGGTGAGGGAACCTGTTTGAGTCACGCCATAAGCTCGTGGCGGAGCTGAGACCAGGCCCCTCTGTGCTGTTTTGCCCACTAGCCTTTCAGGAAGTGACTCTCTTCCTCTCTCTCTCTCTTAGGGGTCTTCGGTGAATTCTGTCATGGTTATTTAAGGAAGCTCGCCTAGAAGTCCCAACACACATTTCCCCATCGACGGGAAGGCTTGGGGACTCCAAGATGATCATAAAGGAATATCGGATTCCTCTGCCCATGACCGTGGAGGAGTACCGCATCGCCCAGCTGTACATGATACAGGTGGGTCATGGGGCCAGGCAGGCCATGCCAGTCACAGAGATGGCTCTTAACACCTTTGAGTGGGGTTAGGGGGGTGGGGGTGGCATCGCGGCCTTCCCAGTAGGCTCCTGGTAAATGTGTGAACTGCACTGGCATTCTGGCTTCCCTGTGCAATGCCAGGAACACAGCGGAGCACTGTGGATGTTGGTGGCATTGGCTTGTCTTGCCAGCACTGTATTCACTGCACTGATGGTACTCACACTCTGCGTTTAATACCCAACCTCTCACTGATTCAAATATTATCGGCGTGTTTGGTCAGCTTGAGCTGCTATAACAAAGACCACAGGCTGAGGCTTAGCAGACATTTATTTGTCAGCATTCTGAAGGCTGGAAGTCCAAGGTCAGGGTACTGACAGAGCGGCATCTGATGAGAGATCTCCTCCTGACTTGCAAATGGCCACCTTCTCACTGTGTTCTTGATGGTGGAAGGGGTGAGGGAGCTCTCTGGGGTCTCTTCTGTAAGGGTGCTGATCCCATTGGGAGGGCCCCATCCTCATGACCTAATCATCTCTCGAAGCCTGACCAGGTACCATCACATTGGAGGTTAGGGGCTTTGACATAGGAATTTGGAAGGGACACAGAAATTCACCCTATAGCAATTTAACAGACAGGAAAATGTGAGCCAAAGAAGTTAAACAACTTGCCAGGGAGCACCTGGCCTATTTTCTGGTTCCCTAGGCTGCCTGCAAGACAGCAGTGTCCGCTCTGTGGCTGACTGCAAATGAGTTTCAGGATGACAGATACCCATGACAAGCCAGAGATTACCATGCGCCTCCCTTCCAGCCCCACCCAGAAGTTCCTGACCTCCCAAATCAGGGCCTGGCTGAGCTGGAACATGGAGTGGGGAGACCTGGGATCTGGTTGCTCATGGCTCAGATGAGACCACCATGCTCCTACTGACTGGGGTCCTCCTCCCAGCATCTTGCTCATCCTTGGTGGTCCCTTTGCCCAGCCTGGCAGCTTTCCTCCCAGTTGGGAGTCTGATTACAAACCTACTCTCACCTGGCTCTGCTCTTCTAGGCATATGAACGCTTTGGTGCAGCCCTTTGACCATGGTGTCACATGAGGCCATTGGTGCAGGGAGAGCCCCAACCAGCAGGGCTCTACTTCCACCCCTGGATTTGCTTGGTTGGGCACTCACCCATAGACCCGGGTCTAGGGAGTTAGTATGGAGCTCTCTGCAGAGCCCAGGCCCCCAGTCCTTTCTGGGAGGAGCCCTGTGAAGCTAGCAGAGTTCAACCAGCATCCTGTATACCTAGCATTAGGAGTTTGACTAGGAAGAGAACTGAAAGTGAACCAGCCTCTCTGGGCAGCTGTTGGCTCCAAGCTGCTTCCAAAGTGCCATTCAATTCCCTCTTGAACCACTTACCCCATAATTATTCCTAGAGAGCGGAGAGAAGAGAAGGGACCCTCCTTGGCCCCCCAGCTCTGAGCCCTCTGGGAATTGCTTAGCCTACTCAAGATCGCTGTTTGTCCTATGTCTCCCCCATTCCCACCCAAGCCAGGGGAGCCCAGACTGCGGCAGGCCTCCCCTTAGCTCCACTCACTGTGCCTGCCAGCTGGCAGGGTGAACACTGGGATCCAAGGACTCACTTCTAGCTCCTAGGTATCCCACAGCTTCTTTGAGCATGTGATCACCTCTGACTGGGCTCCTCAGAAGCACCTGCCATTCTCACCCTCTTTTTTGAGGTATTTGTTCTTTTTAAAGCATCTGTCCTTATGCTTCCTATTAATGTTAAATATCCCATAGGCTCACACTAAGTTACATGCAGACTTTTCTGCACCCAGCCAGGGTTGAGGGCTGGGTTACAGAAAAGAATGAAAAGTGCTTGCTGCTCCCCAGGAGTGCCTTCCAGGAGGTGGATGCACCTGCAGCCTACCGAATATAGGCCAGGAGATGGGCAGCAGACATTCGCATGGGCCTTGGGCCAGAGCTCTGGGAGTGCCTACACTGTGAGCTAGGCCTCACGAGGTGGATAGTGTTACTGTGGAAAGAAAAGCATGTGTAGTTTATTTGCTCCTGACCCCACTTACTAGCTGGGGTGGCAGCTAGCAACAGGCCTGCCTTCTGAACTTGCCACCTCCTCCATGGGGTCCTGAATAAGGTGGGATGCCTTGTGCTGTGCCTGACCAGCACTCAATATACATGCTGTTCAAGGCAACAACAACAACAAAAAAAAAAAAAAAAAGGAGGAGGAGGAGGGCACTGGGGTGGCTCAGTCATTAAGCATCTGCTTTTGGCTCAGGTCATGATCCTGGGGTCCTGGGATCGAGCCCCAAGTGTCCTCAGTCTCCCCACTCAGCAGGGAGTCTGCTTCTTCCTCTCCCTCTGCCCCTGCTCATACTCTCTCTCTCTCTCTCTGTTTTTCTATCTATCTATTTCAAATAAATAAAATCTTTTTTAAAAAGTCGGTCTGACTGGGAGAGAGCCTTCCATCACCTATGAGTGCTCGGCAGCTACTTGCCTTGGAGGGAATGATCAGAAGTGGCTTGGCCAGGACCCTGGACAGCTCTGAGGCTGCTCCTTTGGTGGGGGCCAGGGAGCATTATTGGTTTTTGAGTCCTTCATCCTCACCATTCATAGGGTCTATGCTTTTTCTGCACCGCTCTTGGTAGCTCAGGCCCCTCCCGTGCAGCCCCCAGACCCCATGGGATGTGTGTGGATTCCTCACTCAGCTTGTGTAGGTGGAGGTCATGGGTCAGGCCTCAGCTGCACAGGGGATTGGGCACCCCCTGATGCCATTACCAGAGGGGAGCCAGGGGTCAGCCCTTTATGGTGTTGACTCCAAAGTTGGGGGAGGTGCTCAGGCTCAGAGGGAACTGGTGATAGTTGAGACCAGAATCCATTTGTTCATTCAACTCATCTTTACGGTGCAGGGAGTACAGGTGCACTGCCAGTCTGGGTCCTTGTGGCTCTGGTGCTGCTAACTGTGGTCCTTGTGACCCCGAATGGCCTGTAGTGTCCATCTCTCATAAGTAACCATAAGCACTTGCTCAGTCAGTTGACTAGTGTCCCCCCAAATTCATGTCCACCCAGAACCTTAGACTGGGACCTCATTAGAAACAGGGTCTTTGCAGATGTAATTACTTAAGGGCTTCGAGATGAGATCATCTTGGGTTTAGAGCAGGCCCTAAATCCAATGACTGTTGTCCCTATAAGAGGAGGAGACAACAGAGAGAGACATGGTGAGCAAAGGTCATGTGATGGTGGAGGGAGAGAGCAGAGTGATGCAGCCACAAGCTCAAGAACACCTGGGGGATGAAAAAAAAAAGGGGGTTGGGGGAAAAAAAAAAAAGAACACCTGGGGCCCCTGGAATCTGGAGAAAGCAAGGAAGGATCCTCCCCCAGAGTCTCGGGAGAGAGCTTCTGGGAGGACATGCTGGCTTTCTGGGGCAAGGCGTCTGAGGACAGCTTAGGCTCACATCACCTGAATGGGCACAGGCTTCTGTGTAGTCCCATTGAGGCCAGATAGGACCCTCCCCATCCCTGCTCCCTGTTCCTCCCTGTCTCTTCTCCACTCTTGGCTTCCTGGCAGGCCGGGTAACCCATTTCAGCCCTCAGACACTCCGTGCAGCCTTTTCTCTAACCTGCATGTCTTCTTGTCACTGAGCCAACCCAAACCGCAGATGTGATCATTTCCTGGGGCCACCATAATAAGGCATCCCAAACTGGGTGGGTTTCACCCAATAGAAATGTGCTCTCTTAGAGTTCTGGAGGCCAGAAGTCCAGAACCAAGGTGTCAGCAGGGCCGTGCTCCCTCCGATTGCTCTAGCGGAAGCTCCTGCCTTGCCTTTTCCAGCCTTCAGTGACTGTCAGAGTTCCTTGGCTTATGGCTGTGTCTCTCCCATCGGTGCTTCTGTCTTCACTTTTTATAAGGACATGGTAGGACATGGCCCTTGGACATAGGATGTACCCTAGTCCAGTATGACCTCAACAAATTATATCTGCAAAGACCCTATTTCCAAATAAAGCTACGTTCTAAGGTTCTGGGTGGACATGAATTAGCAGGGAGCCAGGGTGGGGAGGCTTCAACCCACTACACCAAGCACCAAGGCTTGGGCAGATAGTCAGCTCCACTTAGAATTTTGGAAATGGAGACCAGAGAGAAACAACTTGTCCAGGATGAGAGGGAGCTGGTCACAGAGCTGGGACTAGAATGCATGTATTTGCTCAATAAATATCAAGTACCTGCCTTGTACCAAGATGTTTTCATGCTGTGGGCAGAGTGGGCCCCAGAGTCCAATAGATCTGGAGTTCAGGTCAGGCTCCACCACTTAGAAACTGTGTACCTCCAACAGATCACTCCGCCTCTCCGAGCGCTTGCCTTGCTATCTGCAGACTGGGGACAGGAGCGGTACTGCACCTTCCTTGAGGGTTTTGCCATCCCTGAAGGAGGAAGTACGTGCAAAGAAAGTACTTGGCACAACCATAACAAACGAAGCTACCGTGAGAGGCAGGAGCTTACAGAGTGTCTGGGGAATGGTCACTGCTTTCATTACAGAATCTAGGCCATATTCCAGAGACTCCTTTAAAGAACGAGGGATGGCGTGTCCCCACTGACCCCATCTGTGCCCTCAGCCAGGGTCTTTCTGATTTTTTCTTCTGAAGGAGACTCAGCTGCTCTGGAAATATAGCACTTCTTTGTATCTCAGGGGTGAGGCCATGTTCTTGGGTGTACTGTGTGTGTGCATGGGTGTGTACACTTAGTAGTGTGTGTACACTTAGGAGTGTGTGCACACGCTCATGCAGGCACACACCTGCTGTTCAGGAAGCTGACTGAAGATGGCCTTGGTGATGTCACATCACTATGGAAACAGGCTTAAAGTCACCAGGCCCTTGACCATGAGGCTTTCTGCATAAGCAGAAACCTGAGCTTTTGGACACGGGGAGCAACATTTGTGGCAGAGAGACACTTAGAGGTGACTCCAGGAGTTGCGTCTCTCTCTGGCAGCGCCATGAGGATCCCTTCGCTACATCCTTTGCTTTGATCCCTCTGAAACCTTAGTGAGTACAGACACAGGATCAGTTTCTGTTTGTTTTGTTTTATACCAACTTGATTGAGATGCAAGTGGTGCACCACCCAATTGACACATTTAAAGTGTAGAGTTTAGGGGTTTTTAGCAAATTCATAGAATTGTCAAACCATCACCACCATTTTAGAGCATTGTTATCACCCCATCCCAAGGCAACCAGTCCTCTGTTTCTATGGGTTTTCCTGTTCTGGATGTTTCATATCAGTGGGAATTATACACTTTGTGGCCTCTTGTGTTGGGCCTCTTACACATTGTTTTCAGGGCTTATCCACACTGTAGCAGATGTCAGTACTTCCTTCCTTTCTTGGGCTGAATCATAGTCCATTGTATGGATAGAATTTGTTTATCCATTTTTTTAAGAATTTTTAAAGATTTTATTTATTTATTCATATGAGAGAGAGAGAGGGAGAGAGGCAGAGATACAGGCACAGGGAGAAGCAGGCTCCACACAGGGAGCCCGATGTGGGAGTCAATCCCAGGACTCCAGGATCATGCCCTGGGCCAAAGGCAGGAGCTAAACCACTGAGCCACCGACGGATCCCCTGTTTATCCACTTTTTCAGGTCATGGACATTTGGGTTGTTTCCACCATTTGGCTCTTGTGAATAATGCTGCTGTGAGCACTCGTGTACAAGTTTCTGTGTGGACACGTTTTCCTTTACCTGGATGTATACCTAGTGGCAGAATTGCTGGGTCATATGGCAATTCTGTGTTGAGCTTCTTAAAGAACTGCTATTCTCCACAGCTGCTGGACCATTTTACATTTCCACTAGCAGTACAGGGGGGTTCCAGTTTCTCCACATCCTCACTCACACTTGTCATTGTCTGTCTGTCTAGCCATCCTAGTGGGTCTGTAGTGGTATCTCATTGTAGTTTTGATTTGCCTCTCTCTAATGACTAGTGATGTTGAGCGTCTTTTCATGTGCTCGTTGACCATTTATATACTTCTTTGAAGAAATGTCTATTCAATTCCTTTGGCCTTTTTAAATTAGATTGTCTCTTTGTTGTTGAGTTGTAATAATTATTTAATATTTTAGATACACTATTATCAGATATATATTTAAAGATTTTAATTGTTTATTTGAGAGAGAGAGCACATGAGTGAGAGCAGGAGCAGGGCAGAGGGAGAGGGAGAATCAGACTCCTCGCTGAGCAGGGAGCCGGACATGGGGCTCAATCTCAGGACCTTGGGATCATAACCTGAGCCAAAGGCAGATACTTAACCAACTGAGCCACTCAGGCACCCCCAGATATATTTTTTATAAGAATTGTATCCCATTCTCTGGGTTGTCCTTTCACTCTCTCCATACTGTCCTTTGATGCACAAAAGTTGAAAATTTTTAATACAATCCAGTATTTCTGGTTTTTTTTTGGAGGGGGGTTGCTTGTATTTTGGGTAACATGTTTTAAAAAAAAAACCATTATCAAATCCAAGGTCATCAAGATTTACTCCTATTTTTTCTTCTAAGAGTTATATAGCTTAAGCTCTTACAGTTAGGTTTTTGATCCATTTTAGGTCAGTCTTTATATATAATGTGAGGTAGGGATCCAACTTCATTATTTTACACGTGAGTATGCAATTGTCCCAGCAGTATATACTGGGATGTGTTGTAAAGACTTCTTTATTCTTTACCTCATTGAATGATCTCCACACTCTGGTTGAAAATCATTACTTATAATATGTAGATATATGGGTTTATTTCTAGACTCTCAACCCTTTTCTTTAGATCTATCCTATGCTGATCCTACATTTTTAAAAAAGATTTTATTTATTTCTTCATGAGAGACACACACACACACAGAGGCAGAGATACAGGCAGAGGGAGAAACAGGCTCCATGCAGGGAGCCCAATGTGGGACTCAATCCCGAGACTCCAGGATCACGCCCTGGACCGAAGGCAGGAGCTAAACCACTGAGCCACCCAGGGATCCCCCGATCCTACATTGTTTTGATTACTGTAGTTTTGTAGCAAGATTTTTTTTCTTTTTTTAAAGATTTTATTTATTTATTAATGAGAGATACAGAGAGAGAGAGAGAGAGCATGGCAGAGACACAGAGGGAGAAGCAGGCCCCATACAGGGAGCCCGATGTGGGACTTGATCCCAGGTGTCCAGGATCAGGCCCTGGGCTGAAGGTGGTGCTAAACCGCTGAGCCACCCGGGCTGCCCTTGTAGCAAGATTTTATGTAGGAAAGTGTAAATGCTCTTTGTTTTGTTTCCAAGATTGTTTTGGCTATTTGAGATCCTTCACTGTTCCTTCCTGATTTTAGGATCAGTTTTTCCATATTTACCAAAAAGACCACTGGGAATTTTGAAAGGGATTGCATTGGATGTGTAGATTGCTTTGGGGAATATTGACACCTTCACAATATTAAATATTCCAATGCATGAACATGGATGTCTTTCCATTTATTTAGATCTTTATTTTCTCTTGCCACTGTTTTATAGTTCTAGCATGTGTTTTACCACCTTGTTAAATTTATGCAACGTATTTTATTTTTAGTATGCTCTTATCAATGGAAGTGGTTTCTTAATTTCCTTTCTGCATTGGTTATGTTCGTGTGTTGATTTTGCATCCCACAACTTTGCTGAATTCATTTAGTATGTCTAACAGATTTGGGGGAATTCTTTAGGATTTTCTGTAGATTATGTCATTGACAAATTGAGATGGTTCTACATATTTCTTTCCATATGAGTGCCTCTGATTATTTCTTTTTCTTGACTGATTTCTTGGGCTAGAACCTGCAGGACAATGTTGAATAGAAGGAAGAGAGTGGTCATTGTCATCTTGTTTCTGATCTTGAGAACACTTTCAATCCTGGGACTGATGGGAGTCAGAGAGAGGAGTCTGCCTATGGAGTACTAGTACTAGTACTAGTCGGAGGGGAACCATGGGCTGCTCAGTCTCTTGTAGGAGTGCTGGGGTGTGTGGAGTCTGGATCTAGATTTGGGGGCATCCAGAAATGACAAAGAAGAAGCCCGCCTAATTGGCCAAAGCCCCTCCTCCTCTCAGCACTCCGGGCCTGGTCTCTTAAGCCCCTTCCCTTTTGCAGAGTGCTCTGGCCCCAACACATCGCAAGTGCTTTTGTCCCCGCAGAAGAAGAGCCGTAACGAAACGTATGGCGAAGGCAGTGGCGTAGAGATCTTGGAGAACCGGCCGTACACGGACGGCCCTGGCGGCTCTGGGCAGTACACACACAAGGTGTACCATGTGGGCATGCACATCCCCAGCTGGTTCCGCTCCATCCTGCCCAAGGCAGCCCTGAGGGTGGTTGAGGAATCCTGGAACGCCTACCCCTACACCCGAACCAGGTGAGGCTTTCCCCACAGCCCTGAGCTGTCTGGCAGGGAAGGAGCCCAGGGTGGCAAGCTCACCCTCCACACTCCAAGGAGCCCAGGCTCCTGGGGAGCTGAGCCTCCATTCCAGGAGCCTCTGTCCTCAGGGAACAGGCAGGAGAGGGGAGGGTATACCCCTAGATACCATTCTACCTGCCCCAGGGAGTCTGGGAAGGCAGGAGGCAAGCAAGGGCCACATGAGACCCCTTTACCATCTGGGAATGCTCAGGGAAGACAAACTCATGTTAAGGATCACCTGACAATGCAGGACCATTAACCAGCCAGCTAGGAAGAAACATGAACCAAGGATAGACCAGATGTGGTCCAGAGATTCCCTTCAACCCTGAGACCTTCAGCACCTGTGACACTGTTTTATTACATTCCACTTGGGAATCCAAAGAAAGAAGGTTCTTCCCTCCATGCTCCCACCCTCACCTGCCCAGTATAGCTGAGTAGAACAGATAGGGGGCTGCTCCCAGTTGGCCACCCACTTGCTATGCAGGTGGGGTCCCCATGAGTCTCCTGGGGCTTCACTCCCCCTACAAGGTGAGGACCTGGGGCTTGTCAGAGGATCCACTGAGATTTTTTTCTCTTCCCAGAGGCACTTTCCTCCTCTGAGCTCCTCTCCAGCCAAGAGAGAGGGGCTGTGGCCTTGTCGCCAGACCTGCTGGCTTAGGGGCAGGGGGTTTGGAGGTGGCATATCACAGAATGTTAGTCTGGATTCAGCCTGCTGGATTCACACCACATGCTTGTGGCATGTCTGTGCATCCCTCTGTCCATGCCATGCCTTACACATGTGGATGATGGCCTGGTAGCTTCCTGTCATGTCTCCCTCTTTCTCTTGAACATGTTCCTACCCCCCAGCCTGGCCTTGGCCATTCTTGGGACAAGGGGAAGGTTCCCAAGGTGGATGGGACCGGTGAATCTTGGCCTGACCACTCCAGCCCTTTCTCCCTCCCCTGCCCAGTGGGGTTCAGCAGGCCCTAGCCCAGCCTTCCCACACCCACTGCTACAAGCTGCCATTCCTGATGTTTGTTCTCCTTCCCTGCAGGTTCACTTGCCCCTTTGTGGAGAAATTCTCCATTGACATCGAAACTTTTTATAAAACGGATGCTGGAGAAAACCCTAATGTGTTCAGCCTGTCTCCTGTGGAGAAGAACCAGCTGACAATCGGTAACCTCCACCAAGGTGCTCCCACCCTTGCCCTGCCCCCGTGCCCCTTGGTTCTGCCCCTAGTTTCCAGGCCCAGCAGGCTCCAGACTGGCTCCTGTCTTGGGCAGGGAGGTCAGAGTCTGGACAAGCATGAAGGCTCGAGGAGGCAGGACCAGCCTCCTTGGCCCCATGTCCCTGACATGCATCCCAAGGCTAGCTGCCTTTCCCATTCAAGCCCCTTCCCTCCATGTTCCTCCCCAGAATGCACATGTATGCATCTCAGGCTGACAGCCGTGCGTGAGTACAGTGGGCCTGTGAGAGCTGGGGCACACAGTCTGGCCTGTGTCCCCCTGATGGCAGGCAGCCTTCACTCCCCTGCCCTCCAGCTGACTCTTCCATGAGGAGACAGCCTCGTTTGTTAAATCTTTTTTAAGAGAGGCCAGAAATCAGGATTTGCATGTGAAATTCCTCCAATTCCTAAATAAGTTTATGCTGGCCAAACAAACCACATCTGCGGGCCATCTGCATCTCCACAGCCACTCATTGGTCTGCAGTCAGTGGGCTCCAGGCCATGTAGAGTGAGTCACCGCGGAGGCGCTCAGGCAGGTGCACAGCCATTGTTGGAGAGGTGGCTGCTAGTGCCCCAGGATCATGCTCTTAGGCAGCCTCTGATGGGCATGAAGGGCTTTCTCTGGGACCCCTCCCCTGGCCCCTTCTTCCCTTCTGCTGGATTTTGCAGGCCCTGCCGGGGTTTGAGAGCTGTATCAGTCTGCCCAGCCTGCCACAACAAAGTACCACAGATGGGGGGGGGGGGGCTTGTCTCACAGTCTGGAGGCCAGAAGCCCAGGTCAGGGTATCAGCAGAATCGTCTCCTTCTGGGGTCACTGAGGAGGGAAAACCTGTCCCATGCCCTTCCCCCTGCCTTCTGGTGGCTGCTGGCAATGTGTGGCGTTCCTTGACTTGGAAGCACATCACCCTAATCTCTCCTTCATCTTCATCTTCATCTTTACATCTTCATCTGGGTCCCACCAGTCCCCCGTCTGTCTCCCAACACCCAGCCCTGTGGCCTCCACCACCCGTTCTTCTCAGCTGGAGTCTGACACCTCCTCCCCATCTCCTCCCTTCTGACCTACGAGGGGTTCCTAACAGGCCAGCCCGCCCTAAAGCTACTCTCTTCTCTTCCTTCATCTTCCTCCATCCTCCCTGTGTGCTGGTCTGCGTCTGAAATTCCCCTTTTTATTAAGTACATTAGTCACAGTGGAGTAGGGCCTACCCTCATGACCTCATTTTAATTTGGTTATATCTTTAAAGGCATTATCTCCAAATAAGGTCACATTCTGAGGAAGTTGGGGGGTCAGGACTCCAACGCATGAATTTGGACATGGAGGGGGGAGACGTCCTACCCACAGCAGGGTGGACGGGCCCAGCATGGTAGGGGTCCTCTGCCAGCCCAGGTCCAGCCAGCCTCAGACGCAGCCTGAGCTCCGTGGGCTCCCTCTGAAGGCCACCTGCTGGGTGGTTCCTGAGTCTCTGTGATGGAACTCATCCGCATCCCAGCCCTGCGTGACCTCTGGCTGCCCACACAGGCCACCACGTGATCTGCTCCGGAAAGGATATCTGCCCCTCCCCAGATGCCGCTGCCCTTGGGCCGCTCCTGACCCCTTACTGGTCTCAGTGGAGCCTACATCTGTGTCTGCAAACTCCAGCGTGGATTCAGTGCAGGCCGGCGAGCAGGGGAGACGAGACAGCCAGAGCCTGGTCAGGGCAGAGCGGCCCTCCTCCGGGTGCCATCATCCCCACACACCCAGGAAAGGGCTCTCTGAGCCTCGAACTCTATCCTGGGGTTTATGTACCCCAACTGTGTCCCCCACCCTGTGCAACACACGCATGCCTTGGGAGCTGGCACAGCAGGAGGAAGCAGTGTGGGACAAGAGACGGCCCGAGTCCTTCCCAGAGTTGCTGCTAATCCTCTTCACCGTGTTCCCCACCACACACCCAACCAGGTCCCACCAGCCCCTCATTCTGTCTCCCAACACCCAGCCCTATGGCCTCCACCACCCGTTCTTCTCAGGACCAGCTGGAGTCTGACACCTTCTGCCCGTCTCCTCTCTTCTGACCTACGAGGGGTTCCTAGCAGGCCAGCCCGCCCTAAAGCCACTATGACTTTATATAAAGCCACTGTATAAAGCCACAAGTAGACTATTGTGCCTCTTCCACCCCAGGGTATCTCTGGGCACCCAGCCCGCTGAGAAGAGCTTCCATCCCCTCCCCTCCCCACCCCCAAACTCTCCGGCGGCTCCCCAAACTCTCCCATTCCATGCTGCTGGGGCCTTCTTGGCTTCACTGCTCCACTCCTGGAGCTGAAATGCCACCTTTTCTGGGAAGCTTTCATGAGCCTTCTCTTCTGTTTGCCGCCCTGCCGTCCTATCTCACGTCCTCCATGGAAATTCCATCTCTTCATGCCCCCTCAGTTCATCACCTTATTTATCTGCTTAGAGTCGTGGGAGGAGACAGGCCCTGAGGTTGGGAATGCTCAAGGCCAGAGCGGCCCAGAGCAGCACCCCAAACCCATGTCTGCTCCTATAGCATTATGAGCCCTGGAGGCCTGTGAGGATCTAGGAGTGGCAGGGACATGGGGAGGGAACTTAACAGGGGCTCTAGGGCGGAGATGGGGCAGAAGTGACCACTGGTGGGCTCTCCCCACAGACTTCATCGACATCGTCAAAGACCCTGTGCCCCCCAACGAGTATAAGACGGAAGAAGACCCCAAGCTATTCCATTCGATCAAGACACAGCGGGGGCCCCTGTCTGACAATTGGATTGAGGAGTACAAGCAGCAGGTGTTTCCCATAATGTGTGCCTACAAGCTCTGCAAGGTGGAGTTCCGCTATTGGGGCATGCAGTCCAAGATCGAGAGGTTCATCCATGACACGGGTGAGCTCACCTCTCCCGCTGCTTCTCTCTGTGCCTCTTCGTGATTCTGTTTCCCTCTTCTTCCCTAAAGATGACCCAAAGCCCATGTGCAGCTTCCTGCGGGGCTTATCTCGACCACTTGCTAAGCACCTAGAGATGACAGGCAGTGTATGTTGGTTGTCCCCTTAAGAAGCCCGAAGGCCTGCCCCCAGACACTCTGGGCTGCATTGTGTTTAGAGCACCCAGTATGGACCCCTGAGAGGGAACAGACCCAAGAGAAGACTCCCTGCTGCTTAGTCCCCCATGGGCTGGATGTTACAGGGGCAGAGGGTCTTGGACACCATGATGCCCTCACACCGTGGAGCCTGGCCTGGAGCAGGTGCTCAGGGAAGCAGATGAGCCAATGGGCCCAACATGGGGCTCCTCTCTCCCCTAGCACCCCCAGATCCCTACTTGCCCCCCAGGTCATGGCATGAGATCAAGACCAAGGGCCTGGCCCAGCCCAAGGCTCAAGATTTAGGAGTGGCATCTGGGCAAACATCTTTTGATTCTAAGAACCAGGGTTTCGGTTTAGATGTGAACAGAGCCACACTATTGATAGTGTGCATCACGTGTGTCATATCAGCCCACAGTGACCATGTCACCCCCACTTGTAGAGGAGGAAGTGGAGACCCAGTGCTGGGCCTGACCCCAGATCTCCCCTCTCAGCTGCCCAAGATCTGAGCTGACATTCTTGGAGCAGCAAACCGGGACATCTAAGCAGATGGTCTATTCAATGTGGGACCTAAGGGTGGTTTTCCTGAAGCCTCAGCCCAGGACCTTGGGGTACATAGACAGTCCTGGCTGAAGGAGGGTGCCCTCCCAGGAGCAGAGGGTGAAGGGATTTAGGAAAGATTGCTGGGGAGGCAGAGTGGCCTGAGCTAGGTGGAAGGGTCACCAGAGACCAGCTTGAGGACATGACATGGCCTCACCACTTGGAAGGCTGCTCCACTTTCTCTAGGAAAGTGAAAAATGGATGCCCTGAGACCCAGTGACATCCCTCCCAGGTTTGCTCCCTGGAGAAACTCTTGTACACATTCCAGAATGTTCAGAGTAGCAAATTTATAAAAAGCCAAGTGGACAAACGATGAAAGTGAGCCAAAGGCCCAATGGCAAGAGAAGGAATAAATAAAATGTGGTATTGCAAACAAATAAATACCATACAGCAGCAAACCTGAAACTCACCCAAAACAGCAAGTGGCAGGAAAAGACATACAGCGTGACACATAGATGTAAATGTCAACAACACGCAAACCAGCCTAACGTGTTGTGTAAGAAAACACATCTGTGTGCTATAACAGGAAAGAAAAGTAAGTGATGCAGAATTGAGGATGGACCAAGCAAGAGGAGAATGTGTCCAGGAGGGCCATCCAAGGGCTCCCTGGTTCTGGTCACGTCTGCTTCCTCCCTGGGTGAATAGGGATGATGTTCTATCTCTTCTAAATTTTTTCTTTTTTCTTTTTTTTTTAAGATTTTATTTATTTATTTATTTGAGGGGGGTGCACATAAGTGTAGGGGAGGGGCAGAGAGAGAGGTGGCAACAGTCCCCCCAAGGTCCCACACTGAGCAGGGAGCCCAAAGCGGGGCTACGACCCTAGGATCATGACCTGAGCTGAAGGCGGACGCTTAACCGACTGAGCCACAGGCACCCCTCTTCTTAATGTTTACTTAACAAGCTCTATTGAGGTCTAATTTGGCATACCATGTAATTCACCCTTTGTAAGAGGACAGTTCTATAAGTGGCTATATATTCCGAGTCATGCACACAGTTCTAGAACATTCCATCACCCCAGTCTTTTGTTCATGTTCACAGTCACCCCCACGCCCACCCCCAGCCCAAGGCAACCCCCATCTGTCTTCTGTCCCTAAAGCTCTTTTATTATCCTTTATACCTTGAAAGTGATCTCATTTTAGTTATTTTATATGCATGATACAGTCTTCTATAACTTACTTTGTCTTATTTTGTATCTTATTTTATATGTATACATGTTCTGTTTGGAAAAAAAAAAAAAAAGACTAACCCACTTTGAACTAGAACTTGATTTCCATGTGGAAAATTGACAGCAAAAGTGTAATGGGGAGAAGGTTGTCAGGGAGTCCTCCTTCAGCATCCTCTGGGGCCAGAAGCCCCCCAAAATTCATTGTGGCTTCTGAGTGGGCACAATCCCTCAGGAGGCACCTCTGCTCTGGTTATAGAACCACTGAGAGCTCGTGAGGCTATCTGTCAGCCAGATCCCTCATTTGCAGATGGGGAAACTGAGGCATGGAGGGGGCAGTGATTTGTCCACAGCCACACAATGGGTATAAACTTGGGGTGCCTCCCAGCCCCACGCCCAGCCCTGGAGGCTAACCCTGCCCGTCTCTCTTGTCTCTCTCCCTCCACCCCCCACTCCCCAACCCCTGTCCACCGCCACCACCTGGGGGCAGGCCTGCGGAAGGTGATGGTGAGGGCCCACCGACAGGCCTGGTGCTGGCAGGACGAGTGGTACGGGCTCAATATGGAGAACATCCGGGAGCTGGAGAAAGAAGCGCAGCTCATGCTGTCCCGCAAGATGGCCCAGTTCAATGAAGATGATGAAGAGGCTGCCGAACTGGCCAAGGACGAAGCCAGCCAGGCCCAGGCCCCTGGGGAGCCCCCCCAGCCCAGCAGTAGCAGCGGGGAGCCCCTGGCAGGCCGGGGCCTCAAGAAACAGTGGTCTACATCCTCCAAGTCCTCACGGTCATCTAAGCGGGGAGGTGAGCACTGGGGGTCTCAGGGACAGCCCTCACCCCTGCCACTGCCAGATAATTCTGATTCCAGAAACGGACTCTTGCTTCCCAGCCTTGTGGGCCACACCTGTAGGGCATCAGAATCATTTTGCCGGTAGGTAGCACCCCAGCTCAGAGTGAGCCCAGGGTGCCCTCCCCGCAGCAGGTACCCCCAGACTCACCTACAAAGGCCAAGTGAGACAGGCTGGCCCAGTGGGAACCCAGCTCCCAGCCTCTCCTAGGGCCCAGACAGCTACAGCTCTCAGGAGTCAGAGTTCCCAGGAGGAGACAGAGTCTGGGTAGGTCCCGCCAGTACATCCAGTAGGCGTCTCTGCTCCTGTGGTGGGAGCCAGGCTGAAGGAGAATGAAAACCTTTAGATTCTGAGAAAGGCCTTTGTTGGGAGGACTTTTGGAAAAGTGCTGTGGCTGTTTGGGAAAAAACAGGGTATGCCATGTAGAACCCGGAGTTCCGTCTGCAAATCCAGTTTCCCCACGCCAGGCTGCCCGTCTCCATGCTGAAGGGATCTGTGGCTGTATATACGTCGATGCCTTTTAGGGCACTCACCTCCTGACAGAGCACTCGCAGCCTGCCTGTCTGCTCTGCTGCAGGAGAGTTTAAGGGACTCACTCCCGGGCAGATCCTGGTCAAATCACAGGAGCGGATCCTGGCCTGAGTGCCTGCACGTCCTGGCCTTAAACCGGATTCCCTCCTACTTCTTGTCCTCCCTGGGACACAACTACCTTGTGCCTGGTGGTCTGGGAGGGATCATCCTGAACATTCCAGGAGCTTCCACTGAGATGGGCCAGGGTCACTGTGCCCCTCACTCCTCCCTTCTCTCCCGAACCCTCCTGGCCCTGCTCTAGCACCATCAACCTCTGCTTGCCTTCTGCCTGCTGAGCCCAGCCCAGCTGGCTGGTCAGTCAACCTGTGGTTTTGCCTTCCAGCCAGCCCTTCCCGCCACAGCATCTCCGAGTGGAGGATGCAGAGTATCGCCCGGGACTCAGACGAGAGCTCAGACGACGAGTACTTCGACGCTCATGGTACGGGGCTCTTCCCAGGGGCGGGAGGGAGGACCTGAGAGGGTCGGGTGGAGGAGGAGATGGAATCATTAGGAGTTGGGGCTTCAGGCTCACCCTGGGAATAAACTGGGCCTGGAAGGTAGGGACTGTTCTCTGGAGCACCCTCCCCCAAGTGGATTTATACTCAGACGGGATCTTTGTTCCACATGTGAGTTTATTTCCACAAGAAACTTTACAAAAACATGGCCTCTTATAGTTTTCTAAATCTTTGCAATGACCTTTCTTTTTTTCTTGGTTAAATGGATGTCCATCTAATGTAGAAACTTTTGCATATGCAAACAAGCAAGAAATATGCAAAGTGTCCATTTTCCCACTAATCCCAAAATAAGCGTACAGTGAGCGTACAGCCTGCTGAATCACATGCCTTTGCTGGATAGATGTGGGTACAGTTGACCCTTGAACAACACGGGTTTGAACTGCATAGTCCACTCCCAGGTGGATTTTTTTTCCAATAAACATAGTACCATAAACGTATTTTCTCTTCCTTATGGTTTTCTTAATAACTTTTTTCTCTAGCTCATCTTATTGTAAGAATACGATATATAATATATATGCATATGTGTGTGTGTGTATATATATATATATAACCCACAAAATATGTGTTTATCGACTCTTTATGTGTCCACTAAGGCTTCTGGCCAACATAGGCTATACTTAGTAAAGTTTCTGGGGAATCAGAAGTTTGACGTGGATTTTTGACTATGTGAGGGGATTGGCGCCCCAGCCTGTGTTGTTCAAAGGTCAGCTGCACTGAACTCTCTCACTTGCTTCATACCTTGGCCATTCTTCTTGGCTGGCAGACAGGTCTGTAGAGATAGGTTTCCAGCGCACAGACTCAGAAGTGGGGAGAGTCTTGCCCACAGGACTAAGCAGACCAGGGGCAGGCTAGAGCCCTCTCTCACATGGCAGCCATGGGCCAGAGCAGACAGAGGAGCCACCTGATTATGGTATTTTAGTTAACTGGCTGGTCCTCAAGGGGGAACCTGGCAACTCAGTGTCCAGGCAAAAGGGATCTGAGATGGGAATCGAGAGCTGCCTTCTCTACTCTAGGCCTTCCCAAGGGTGAGGAAACCTGTTTTGGGCATCCCACCCTACCCCAGCCAGGGCAAGAGGGGCACCCTCTCCTGGCTGTGAGTCCCTGACTGGAGGAAAATATACATCTAATGTAAAACTTTAGAAAAAAAAAAAACAGGAAGAGAGAAGAATTAATGAAGCAGGAGATGCCAGAGGGGCAATGGCTGGGGAAGCACCCACCAACCTGCTGCATGGCTGGAGGAGGGACCCAGAGCCCCTACAGCTGCAGGCTGAAGTTCTCATAAAAGCAGCAAGAGGAGTAACGGGTGGAAGTGTTCACAGCAACGCTTCTATCTAGGCTGTACATCTGTCGATGCTGAAAAGAGTCAGGAACATTAGCTGATGATGGGTGGAGAAACAAAATGTGGTCCAACCATGCAGTGAAATAGGATTCAGCCATAAAAAGGAAGGAAGCATTGACACCTGCCACAGCATGGATGGAGCTTGACAATATGGCGCTCAGTGAAAGAAGCCAGACACGAAAGACCACACATTGTTTGATCCCATTATGTGCAATGTCCAGAACAGGCAAATCCATAGAGATAGAAAGTAGATCGGTGGTCGCCAGGGACTGGGGGAGAGGCCGGTGGGGAGTGACTGCTAATGTGTACAAAGTTTCCATTCGGGGAGATGGAAATGTTCTGGAACCAGACAGAGGTGGTGGTTGTGCAGCATCGTGAATGTGCTAAATGCTACCTTAAAGTGGTTTAGATGGTGAATTTTATGTTGTGTGAACATTATCACAAGCTTTAGAAAAGGTCAGACAGAAGCGCCAAGGGCGTCGGTCACGTGTCCGCCCTGCTAAAGAAGGGAGGGGGTGAAGGGCAGAAGCAAGCATGGAAGTGTGCACAGGCCAGAGAAGCGCGGGAGCCCCCAGAGTGGCACAGCTAGGCCCCCTCAGGCCCGCCGCCAGGGGGTGCTGAAGCCCTCCTCTCTCTTCCCCAGAGGACCTGTCTGATTCAGAAGAAATATTCCCCAAGGACATCACCAAGTGGAGCTCCAATGACCTCATGGACAAAATTGAAAGTCCTGAGCCGGAGGATACACAGGGTACCTGACTTGGGGGTGGCTGGTGGGGGTGGGCTGCAGAGGCAAGGCCTCTTCTCTCTGACCCAGCTCCTGTGTAGTGCTGGGCATCCAGGGGGATTGGGAGTCCCCAGGGCACCACTTGTCAGGGTCACTGCCTCTGTCCCATGGGCCTGGCGCTGCCCGGCTGCTCCTCTGCTCACGGCACCCACTGCTTCTGTGTTGCAGACGGTCTATACCGCCAGAGCACCCCTGAATTCAGGGTGGCTTCCAGTGTGGAGCAGCTGAACATCATTGAGGTGGGTGCCCCGGGGACAGAGGGCCAGGGGCTGTGCTGCCCATGGCCCCCAGGGCTGCAGAGGGAGGGAGCTGTGGTCATGTGGGGCCGCCGAGGCAGAACATGGCACTCATTGCCACATAACTGCAGTGGCCTAGGTGCCATCAGAGAGAGGCCCTGGGCCTCCTTCCCTCCCTGCCCCGCCATCCCCCAGAACCAACAGGGATTGCAGACAGCCCCCAGAGAAGGTCTTGACCCAGCTCCACCTGTGGAAAGTGAAATGAGAAACTTGTAAATTCCAGACCAAAAAAAAGATCTTCACCTTGTACCCAGCCTTTCTGCGTTTGCTGAAGAAAATCAGATGGAAGGGGAGGAAGCGAACACCATCTAGGCAGAAGTGATGCGGCTGGCGGCCGCTGCCCCGCCAGGGACTCGCAGGGCTCTCAGTGTCCAATAAAGCTGCCTTGTAGAGCGCCTGTGTCCGCTTCGGGGGTTCTTTGCACAGAGCTCACGCCCCTTGTCCTCCTCCAGCTGTGGGTGGTCAGAGCTGTTTGCACGGGGCGGGGCTGTCACACGCAGTGGTCACTGTGCTGCTCTGGCCTCAAGCTGCCCAAGGTGGAGACAGCACCTTCGGGAACTTGGGATCCCTGGGGAGCCTGGAGCAGGTGCCAGGGAGAGGAAGCAGCATCCACACCGCCCTCCCCAACTCCGGGTTTTCAGCTTTGAGGTCTGAGGTCAATGTGGGCTTTTTAGAAGGCAAACCGGGATGAGGGGAGTTGATTTGCAATTGCTGGCTGATGGTGAGACAAAGCAAATGGAGCCCCCCCCACCTAGGGTGCACACAGCTCTGACAGCCCCCTTGGGAGGAGCAGAAGGGGCCTCGGGCTCGAAATCTGCCTCGTGATGTGTGTTGGAACCCAGCGCTGATTCTGGGGCACCGCCATCCAGAGTCAGATCCCTTGGCTTGCAATAGCCCCCAAACCGGAGCCTCCTCTCCCAGCCTTGTGGAGAGGGTATGGCTTTTTAGAGACACTGACAGGGACCCCCTGGCTCTCCAGAGCTGGCCCCACGGCTCTCAGGCCCACTGCCACGTTCCACCCTCCATGGAGTCTGTTCCTGCAGGGCTCTAGTCTGAGTCTCAGGTGGGGCGAGCCCCGGTAGCAGGCATGAATGGGAGGAGAGCCATGTCTCCAGTTGGCCTCTGGGAGTCCCAGAGCAATCCCAAACTCTAGCACTAGGTCTCAGAAGACAGGCACAGGGCTCTCACTCCCCACCCTAGCCCGTCCTGGGCTTCTGAGGGATGCTAGGCTCCCTCTGTCTAACTGAGTGATGGTGAGACTGCCCTGAGATATTCTTTCCTGGAGGCCCTCCCCAGCCTTATTGATAAGCAAGCCCTTGGGACAATGTGGCAGTTCCTCCTGGCTGCTAATCTGGGCAGCTGGTTGCCCCGCCCTGCCCTGCGCAGGAGGGCCAGTGGTGGGCAGTCCTCATGTGGAGACAGGAATCATTCCCACACTCTGCTGGGCATGTATGTGTTCCTGCCCAGGCCCCAGGGCCCACAGCTGGCCAATGACTGACCACCTCTCGGGGAGGAGGCAGCCCATCTTGCCTTGGCTCCGGACCCAGTACCCCCACCAGCCTGCCTGCCTTGTTCACTGCTTGGTGGCTCCTGGGCCAGCCCATTCCCTTGCGTTTCCTGGCAGCCTCACCAGCCCCTGAGCCCAGAGCCTGTGCTGCCCACTCCTTGCCTGGACTATGTTGACACTTGGGTGCTGCTGCTGCCCCCACCCCCCGCACACCATCCATGGCTAGGTCAGGGCTGGTTGTCCCCACATGGGCCTTCCAGGTGGTCTCAGCACCTTGGTCTGTCTCCCTGGTTCCTTAGGGATAGGCCTCTGTCTTCAGCCCCTCTCTTTGTGCTCCACACACATGGACATAATATGGGCATGGCAGGTACTCAGCAGGGGCCTCTCTTGGTCCTAGTTCCCCTAGTCACATACCACAAGTTAAGGTGGAGAAAGACTCCTGGGGATGGGGCCACAGCCAGGGTTGGCAGGAAGACAACTGAACTGGTGGCAGAAGCTCTGGGTTCCAGTCCAGCTTGGCACTGATGTGTTGTGTAACATCAGGCAAGTCTCTTGAACTCTCTGGGCCACGACCACCTCAGCTATAATGGAACAGTTCCATACCCCGTGCAAATGTGTGCAAGTCTCAGGGCTGACTTTGACCTCACATGCAGGCCTGACCGGCAGGAAGTAAAATCACTGACCTCTCCCAAATTATGGGGTTTCAGACAGGCACACCTGCATTCCCTCTCTGCTCTAAGATGCTTGGAGACGTTGGTCTTGGAGAGAGTCCGGGAATAGCAGCACAGAGGGTAAAAGAGAAGCCCCGGGTGGATGGGGGGAGCTCAGAGCTGCAGGTCCAGTGCCCGGGGTCACCGCCCACCCAGGCTGAAGCTGCCTTGAGTGCAGATGCACGGAGGGCAGGCAAGCTGCAGAGGCCCACATAGGATGGCCTGGGTGCCTCCTCGCCAAGGCTGGAATCTGCCACCTGGGCCCCCTGATGGGAAGTGGAATCTGTGCTTTGGAGGCTGGCTGATGGGAGCAGGGTGCTCGTGGGGAGGATGAAACCACCTCGGCCTCCCCAGGGGAAGGGGTCGAGATGGCCAACCCCTGGCCCTGTAGCTGAGGAACTGAAATGGGCCTTCGGAGAGGGAGCAATGGGCCAGATGGGCCTCCCTCTGGGGTGACAGGGGCCCAGCGGGGAGCTGACGCCCCGCCAACCTGCGCAGGACGAGGTCAGCCCACCCCTGGCTGCGCCGGCCTCCACAATCCACGTGTTGCTGCTGGTGCTGCATGGAGGGACCATCCTGGACACGGGCACTGGAGACCCCAGCTCCAAGCAGGGCGACGCCAACACCATCGCCACCGTGTTCGACACCGTCATGCGTGTGCATTACCCCAGTGCCCTGGGCCGCCTCTCCATCCGCCTGGTGCCCTGCCCGCCCATCTGCTCCGATGCCTTCGCCCTTGTCTCCAAGTGAGTGCATGACACCCAGACCACCCACCCCTGAGGGTCAGGCCACTCCCCCAACACTGGCCCCCATCTCCATGTCCGTAATTACCATCCAGTCCATTCTGTCCAAAGGTGAAGAACCTACAGAGGAGGGGTCCCAGGCCCAAGACAGCCTCAGCTGCCCTATCTGTGAGGTGGGGGTGTTGACCTGCCTTGGAGACACAAGGCCGTGCTCCCCGGCCCTCTTACCCAGGCTTCCAGGGCCTGGCCCAGAAGTGGTCTCATAACGTTTGCCGAGTCACCCCTGAGGCTCTCAAGCGGCAGGAACTCCAGGCCTGCTGCTCTGGTTGGGGAGAGGGCCCGTTGGGCTGAGCTGAGGCTGTGCCCTCTCCTGATCGAGCACCCTCCCCCAGCCTCAGCCCCTACAGCCACGATGAAGGCTGTCTGTCCAGCAGCCAGGACCACATCCCCCTGGCTGCCCTGCCCCTGCTGGCCACCTCCTCACCCCAGTACCAGGAGGCGATTGCCACAGTGATTCAGCGGGCCAACCTTGCCTACGGGGACTTCATCAAGTCCCAGGAGGGCATGACCTTCAGTGGGCAGGTGAGTCGTGGGGTGGGGAAGGGAAGAAGGAAACCCTGCAGGGCAGGGGGTGATGACCCTCCCTGGCTAGCACCCCAGCAAGCAGGGCAGGTACTCAGGCCTCTGGGGTCTCTCCCTCTCTAGATCTGCCTCATTGGGGACTGTGTGGGAGGCATCCTGGCATTCGATGCCTTATGCTACAGCAGCCAGCCAGTGTCTGAGAGTCAGAGCAGCAGCCGTCGGGGCAGTGTGGCCAGCGTGCAGGTACCAGCTTCCCACGGCCCCCAGGGCAGGGGAACTCCAGGACAGGAACTATATCAACCTTTAGCCCCAGCAAGGGAAGGGTGGAGGTTGCCAGCACAGGTGCCCAGAGCTGACGGGGCAGGTGTGTGGGGCAGGTGAGCAGCTGTAGCAGGACACAGCCTCATGTACATGAAGCTTCAGCAGGGTCTGCCCCAGACTGTGGTCTGATCCTGGGAGGTGTAGTGGGTTGGCCCCTCTGCACTTCCCAGCAGGAGAGGATCTGAGGTCCCTCTGAGGCGGAGCAGCAAATGGCCTGGGTGGACCAGGCAAGGCAGTGAGATCAGTGGGAGATTGGAGCAGAGATCCAGGTGGCCAGCTCAGGCAGGCACAAAGGCTGTTGGGACTCAGGCAGTGGTCCGGGAGGACAGTGGGGCCCCTGGGGGACAGGGCTTTGCCCTCTCTGGCGTGGGTGAGAGGCTGGCCAGGCAGTGGCCACCAGGCAGTGAGCCTGCATGGGGCTGTTCCAGGACACTGACCTGCTGTCCCCCGGCACCCTGGTCAATGCGGCACATGGCACCAGTGGCAGCGGTGGTCTGGAGAGCAGCCGGCACCTGAGCCGCAGCAACATTGATATTCCCCGAAGCAATGGTGTTGAGGACCCCAAAAGGCAGTGGCCCCGAAAGAGGAGCGACTCATCCACCTATGAGCTGGACACCATCCAACAGCACCAGGCCTTCCTATCCAGGTGGGTGGGGTCCGTGGAGCCTGAGGGTCAGCCCACGAGGCCTGTGGCCGGGTGAGAAGGGGGACTTGTGAACCAGGTCACGCCGATTGCTAACATGAGGTCCTGGGAGACCCAGACAAGCCCATGGCTCTTCATCCAGGAGCAAGTGCTTGCTGGGTGCAGCAGGGGTCTTACACACCAAAGCCCACCCTGAGCCCAAGGGAACAGGTTGTCTGGGGATTGGGCAGAGCCAGGGGACAGAACTGATCAGGGGTGGCTGTTCCAAAGGCAGTGGCACCCCAAGAGAGGTTGGGACCAGCTGTCCCCAGGGGTGTCCCAGCAGGCACTGGGCAGCCACATCTGCAGGACAACACAGGGGCCAAACCTCGTTTGGGCCTGGTGACCGCTGGGGGGCTTCCTTTAGAAGGCTGAGGGCAGGCTGGTGCTGAGAGGGTGTGTGGTGTGACCCCCATCTGCAGCCTCCATGCCAGTGTGCTGAGGAACGAGCCCAGCTCCCGCCGTTCGAGCAGCTCCACCATGCTGGATGGCTCAGGGGCCGTGGGGAAATTTGACTTTGAGATCGCAGATCTTTTCCTCTTTGGGTGCCCGCTGGGGCTGGTCCTGGCCTTGAGGAAGACCGTCATCCCTACCCTTGATGGTGAGAGCTCTACAGTGGTGGGACGGGGCAGGGGGCCTATGTACTGGGTTGAGGGTCTCAGTGGATCCCTGTCACAAGGCCATGGCCACATCCCAGGCCCCTCGTGCATCAGCCTCATTTCTGCGCTGCCCCCGCCCTGCACCTCCCCCTGCCCCCAGCATAGGCTCTCTGCTCTCCTTTGGTCCAACTCCAGCAGCTCAATGTCTAGCCCTTATCTCTTGACCCCTGCTGCTCCACTGAGTCTTCAAGGTACCTCTGGGAGCTGAGGTTCAGAAGGGAGGGGGCTGTCTGATATCAGATGGACACACACACACCTTGTCTCCTGGGCCCAAAGTCTTCCCATAAGGAAGAGATTGGAAGCTAGGCACCCTCAAATCCTCCTAGGTGTCTGGCCTTCCAGTCCCAGAAGGGCCACAGCCACGCTGCTCCAGGAACCCTCCTCATGGCCACAGGGACAAGGAGGTGTGACGTGCCAGCTGAGCAGCTTGTTAGAGCAGCAGTCCCTGCAGGGTCCCCTGGGATCGGCCAGTGTGGCCCAGGGAGCCGTGCAGGGCCCGGGTTACATCCCTAGGTTACAGAGGGGGAAACTGAGGCTCAGAGACACTTGTCCAAGGGCAAGTAAGTGGTGGCTTATATATAAGTGGACAAAGACTCAGGGACAGTGATGTTATGGCGATATCATCTGTAATTGTGAAAAAACAGAACCACTATAAACATCCCTCCACAGACAGGGGGGGGGGGGGGGTGGTTGAATAAATCCTGGCAAGGTGCACGATGGAGTGTACTAGAAGTAAAAGAGTTGGTCCATATTTTTATGTTAAATGGCGGGGGGATTTCAAAACATATAGCACCTGTTCCTATGTGTGTGTGTTTAAAAGTGAGGCGTCTGTTACTGCTCGTTTATCCTTACGTTCGCCTAATCTCCCCAACAACCACAATGTGCTCAGAGTAGCAGCCCCATCGCACAGCCAAGGGCTCCACTCGATTGGGACTGATCCCAAATCCTAGGGGCACACTTTCGGCTGCCCCACCCCACTCCTGCTGTGGACCCCGCCTCCTTAAGGCCCTGCCATCCCACCTGCCCCCCACCCTCAGTTTTCCAGCTGCGGCCAGCCTGCCAGCAAGTCTACAACCTCTTCCACCCCGCGGACCCGTCGGCCTCTCGCCTGGAGCCACTGCTGGAGCGGAGATTCCACGCCCTGCCGCCTTTCAGCATCCCCCGCTACCAGCGCTACCCGCTGGGGGACGGCTGCTCCACGCTGCTGGGTGAGAGGCGCTGGGGGCGGGGGGGGGCCCGGGCCGGGTGGGGCGCGCCTGGGGTCCCTGCAGGCAGGAGGGGGCAGCCTGCACTGAGCTCCTCTTGGAGACTGGACACCCAGTGTAGTACGGGCGCATCGACCCCACGCACCCCGGCAAGGGGGGATGATGGGGCCTCACCCCTGGGGCCAGGTGGCAGACTAGGAAGGATCCCCTCCTGTGGCCTGAGGCAGAGCCGAGGACCTAGTGGGGCTCTGCATGGGGACCCACGGTGGCAGCGGCCGGCTAGGGGTCACAGGACAGGGGGGCTGCAGAGTGGGTCAGAGTAGGGTACTTGTGCGAGGGCGGCCCATCGCCCCACTCCTGGCCTTTCCCGGGCAGTCCCCATCCCCCACCCTGGAGTGTGTCCCGGCATCCTATCCATCCTGGTCTTGGAGGAGCCCCATGTGTCTGTGTCGGAGGAGCGTGTCCCGACTGCCCGCGCGAGTGTCTGTTCTTGTCCTGTCTGTTCTCTCCCATCTGCCTCCAGTCGAGACAGTGCAGAGAAACCCTGAGCTGGTCCTGGAGGGCGGGCCCCTGGCCCCTCTCCCCCCAGGGGACGGCTTCCTGGAAACCAGTATCCCTGTTCCCGCGCTCACCTGGCAAGACGGGCCCCGCCCGAGCCCGGGCTGTGCTGAGTGTCTGTAACACCCCCCGTTCATTCGTGGTGGCGTCTGCTTCGCTGGCTGACTGCTTGTCCTCAGGGGCTTCCATGCCCTCCTTGGCCACTTGGAGTCTGTGGGACCGTGGCGTCCCACAGAGACCAGACAGGACCAGTCCTCAGGATCAGGCCCTGGTGCCCCCTCTCTGCACACCGAGAGCCTAGGAGCCCAGAGGGAGGAGAGGTCACCCCAGAGTCACCTAGCATGGCTGTCACTCCAAAGGCTCTGTCCCCCACTTGTGAGGCTGGTGGGGGCAGCCAGGACACGGGTGAGGCCTCAAGCCTCACTTGTGACGGGTGGATCCCAGGGTCCCCCTCCTTCCCTCCCTGAGGGAGTCCAGCACCTCATGCGCCCCCTCTGCACGCTGGCCCTCTAGCCGAGCCCCACTCTCCCTGCCTTTGTCCGCAGACACCCATTCAGAGCTGGCTCAGTGTGGCCTGTGTGAGGGCCGTACAGGGATGTGGCCTCATCCTCAGTCCCCAGTACTGGGCATCCCCCGGAGGCCACTTGAGGCCCTCCCGTTGGCACCCCTCAACCCAGCCACAGTGTGCTGTAGTCAGACCCTGCCAGGCTGAGGCTGGGAGGGCTAGCCAAGATCAGGAGCTGTGTGCTGGGTAAGATGGGTGGCCAGGGGGGGCGTGAGCCTGGCCGCCTTGCCTCCCCACCTACTGTATCTGTGTCAGTCTGTCTGTCCAGCCCTGCCCCAGCCCTCCCTCCCTCCCTCCTGCCTCAGCTCTGTGCCCTGCCCTCTCAGCCCTGAGCAGGCAGGTCCTGGCACGCTTGGTCCCGTCCTCACTGCCAGCTGTGCTCAGATGCCACAGCTCATCTGCAGCTGGAGGTGTCAGCCTTGCCGGCACAGCCTCAGCTCTGGCCCGCCCAGCCCAGAGCACACGGGGCCCGACCTCCCGCTGCTCGGGGGGCCGGGGGGGCTGGAGGCCCGTGGGGGGGCTGGGCTGGGGTGGGCCCTCTCTTACTGCTGGTCTTGTCCCTGTCTACCTGCAGCAGACGCACTCCAGACCCACAACACGGTCTTTCAAGAGCATGTGGCCCCCTCCTCGCCCAGTGCCGCCCCCACCACCCGAGGCTTCCGCCGAGCCAGTGAGATCAGCATTGCCAGCCAGGTGTCGGGCATGGCCGAGAGCTACACAGCATCCAGCATTGCCCAGAGTGAGTGAAGTGGTGTCAGGGGCCTGCCCTCCCTGCACCCTCCCCTCCGTCACAGTGAGGGGTCTGCGCCCCCCCCCACACACACACACACACTCCCCCAACCCAGGGACAGTTGGTAGTGTCTGGAGACAGCTGGGAAGGACACTGTGGGTGCTGGTGTGTCATGACCAGGGGTGCTGCTCAATACCTACAAGGGCCCCAAATGTCCATAGAGGACTCTGGAGGGAGGGAGCACTGGAAGGGGTACCCCAGTGGAGCCAAGTTCAGGTGGGAGGCTATGGGCCTGGGAGGAGGGGTCTTAGCCCCAGGGGGGTTGGGGCTCCCTGAGGAAAAAGCTGTGGGCCATTTCTGGACAAGCCACGGGGGGCAGCTAAGGGGAGCCAGGCAGGCAAGAACTCACCGTGGCTGTCCCTCTATGGCCTCCTCCACTGCTTGGCTCCTCAGAAACTTCTCAGCAGCTGGAAGCAGAGCCCAGGTCACCCTCTCTAGCCCCCAGGGCCAGCTGCCCCTCCGTCCTCCCTGACCGTGTGATTGGTGCCTATCTGGCTGAGCAGGGGTGCCTGAGCTGAGGCTGGCATGAGTATCCTTCTGTAAGGAGGGCCTAGGATCCCGGCACTCTTCCCAGCATCCTTCCTGGCCTCTGATGACAGCCTAGTGGCCCCAGCATGGCTGACCCCTGCCCTGTTATTCTTGCTTCCCAGAGGCCCCGGCATCACTCAGCCATACCCCCAGCGTCAGGCGCCTGTCTCTGCTCGCCCTGCCCCCTCCCTCCCCCACTACCCCAGGCTCCTACCCACAGGCCGGGCAAGAGAGCCCCAGCCTGGAGCAGGCCCCCCGCCTCCCTGACTTGGACATCAGAGAAGGTACTGGGTGTCACGTGGCCTCTGCCCACACACGCTGTCCACCTATAACCGGGGTCACTCACCGTTTCCAGGCACATCTCACCACCAGGCCCTGTCCGCTGAGGCCTAACCAGGGAGCTAGAGGCTTGAGCTGGGAGCACTCAGATCTGGGGAGGAGGTGGAGGGGTTGGGAGTTGCCTGAGGGTGGGGACCAAGGGACTGCGCAGCAAACAGGCCTCAGGCAGAACACAGGAGAGCCCTGACCCCCATCAGGCACCATTTACTGAGCATCTCTTGCATGCAGCCATCAGAAAGGCACTTTTTAACCCTTGTCTGGAGCCAGGGTGGTTTCCCAGCCCTGAGTAGGAGCTAGGATTCACACCCAGGCCTTGACACTTGGGGTGCAAGCTCCCAGGTGCTGAGGGGACATCAGGCCTTGCCCTGGGGTTCACCCCTACAAAGCCTTTCACCAGCCTGAGGCCTGCAGGGCAGAGCCGGGGCAGGAGAGGCCTGGAGAGGACATCGGGGGCGGTGGAGGGCAGGATAGGGGGTCACCAGGGTCAGCAACAGGACCAGGGATAGACCTGCTTCCAAGCCAGGATTGTCTCCTCCCCCTAAGTTCACACACGGAGGCTCCCCGCCCTCATCCCAGGGCCCCTGGCTGCTCTCATCCCAGGGCCCCTGGCTGCTTGCATGCTATCCTGGAGTCCTGTGCCCTCCCCGCTCCCTCCTGTCACCCAGCTGGGGAGGAGGCTTGCTTTGGCTGCAGCCCTTCTTCCTGGTCAGATGACCAGGAGACTGTCTAGCCTTTGGGCTGAGCTGAGCCCGAGGGGCCTGGCAACCCTCTGAGGGCCAACCCAGTCAAGGCCCTCCTCCTGGCAGTTGCAGCAAAATGGTGGGGTCAGAAGCGGATCGACTATGCCCTGTACTGCCCTGACGCCCTGACGGCCTTCCCCACGGTGGCCCTGCCCCACCTCTTCCACGCCAGCTACTGGGAGTCAACAGATGTGGTCTCCTTCCTGCTGAGACAGGTACCCTGGGGCCCACTGCCAGCAGCACTGGGGCCTCACGCAAGGACCAGGTGTCACCATTGCTGACATGGCCCCACATCATAGATGAGGGGGGGAGGCGCGTCAGACTACAGAGCAAGCAAGACGGAGGAACCCTGACAGGTGCCGGGCTGGGGTGAACGTTTGTGTGCATTCAGAAGACATGTGAATTTGGGGGTACCAGAGGGTGGAGTGGAGTGGGTTGAAGAGTGTCCCCCAGCCCCTCACAGGTTGCTGTCTCTGGCTCCTAGGGCCACTAGAATAGGCAGCCACAGGCTTGAGAGTGTCCCATGGCCTGTTTCTTCCCCTCCCAGGTCATGAGGCATGACAACTCCAGCATCTTGGAGCTGGATGGCAAGGAGGTTTCAGTGTTCACCCCCTCAAAGCCAAGAGAGAAGTGGCAGCGCAAGAGGACCCACGTGAAGCTGAGGGTGAGGAGGCGTCCAGGCTCACGGGCCCCACATCTGTTGTCCTACTGAATCCTCACAAGACAACCTGTCACAGACAAGGAAACTAAGTCACAGAGAAACATGCTCATACTTAACCCTCAGTTTGTGAGACCGGAGCTCTTACCCCACGTATGGACGGGGAAGTGTGCCAAGGCCATGCAGGTCAAGTGGCTGAGCTGGACTTTAACCTGGGCCATCTGGCTTTCAGCCACCAGGCCCAGGAGATCCCGGCCCTCCTTCCATCTCCTACCCTGACCAGCCTCACTCCCTATGTCCCCAGAATGTGACCGCCAACCACCGGATCAATGACGCAGTCGCCAACGAGGATGGCCCACAGGTTCTGACGGGCCGATTCATGTATGGGCCCCTGGATATGGTCACTCTGACTGGGGAGAAGGTGAGGACATGGGGAAGTTGCAGGAGCCCCTCGCTTGCCTCCCTCCGGCTAGGGAGTAGGGGGTCAGGGAGGCCTGGGGCCCAGCCCGTTCATGACCAGCTTGCCCGGCTCCCAGGTGGATGTGCACATCATGATGCAGCCACCCTCGGGCGAGTGGCTGTACCTGGACACGCTGGTGACCAACAGCAGCGGGCGGGTCTCCTACACCATCCCCGAGACCCACCGCTTGGGTGTGGGCGTCTACCCCATCAAGATGGTGGTCAGGTACGTGCCTCTGGGGAGTGCACAACCCAAGCCACCTGCCTCTGGGGCAGGAAGAAGGTGTCTAAGGGGTTCTAATGCGCTCCCCTCTCCCAGGGGAGACCACACGTTTGCTGACAGCTACATCACCGTGCTGCCCAAGGGCACAGAGTTTGTGGTCTTCAGTATTGATGGCTCCTTTGCCGCCAGTGTGTCCATCATGGGCAGCGACCCCAAAGTGCGGGCTGGGGCTGTGGACGTGGTGCGGTGAGTGACCCCCAAGGGGCACAGTGGGCGGGCTCAGGGGCAGGAAGCTCCCAGAGGCCAAGCTGGGGAGGACTTTGGGCACCAGGGCAGGGGACGTTTGGCAGGGGCTCACAGAGTTGCTCACCTAAGAAGTGGGACTCCTAACAAGACAGTGACACCTATTGTAGAAGGCATCCCTGGGGACTGTGTGACCTGGGTGACTGTCCTCGTGGCTGTTAATGTTTCTCCTTAGCCCAGAGATGCACTCTTCAAGGGCTCAAGTAGAGACTGGCTGGGCAAGGAGACAGGGTGGCCCAGGCGGGAGGATGGGGCCACCATGGGACACCCAGGCCTCACCCCCCGTCCTAGGCACTGGCAGGACCTGGGCTACCTCATCATCTATGTGACGGGCCGGCCTGACATGCAGAAGCAGCGCGTGGTGGCATGGCTGGCCCAGCACAACTTCCCCCACGGTGTGGTGTCCTTCTGTGATGGCCTGGTGCATGACCCGCTACGGCATAAGGCCAACTTCCTGAAGCTGCTCATCTCTGAGGTGGGTCCCAGGCGCAAGGGATTGGGGCAGGGCTGGGGGCAGGAGGGCTGTGCCCGTGCCCACGCCAATCTCACCCACAGCTGCACCTGCGCGTTCACGCGGCCTACGGCTCCACCAAGGACGTGGCAGTCTACAGCTCCATCAGCCTGTCCCCCATGCAGATCTACATCGTGGGCCGGCCCACCAAGAAGCTGCAGCAGCAGTGCCAGGTAAGCGGGCAAGCCGTGGTGGGCTGGTGGGCTTCAGCCCCCCAGAGCCCGGCTCCGTGACGTCCACCTTCCTCACTGCCCCCTCCCTGCAGTTCATCACGGATGGCTATGCGGCTCACCTGGCCCAGCTCAAGTACAACCACCGGGCACGGCCGGCCCGCAACGCGGCCACCCGCATGGCACTGCGGAAAGGCAGCTTCGGCCTGCCAGGCCAGGGTGACTTCTTGCGCTCCCGGAACCACCTGCTCCGCACCATCTCAGCCCAGCCCAGCGGGCCTGGCCACCGGCATGATCGGACACAGAGCCAGGCAGATGGCGAGCAGCGGGGACAGCGCAGCATGAGTGTGGCAGCTGGCTGCTGGGGCCGCACCATGGCTGGCCGGCTTGAGCCAGGGGCAGCCGCAGGCCCCAAGTAGAACACCGTTAGTGAGGCGCTGTGGTCTCCATGGTGCTAGACCAGGGCGGCCAGCCCCGCCAGGAGGCTTGGCCTGGGCACACAATGTCGACTGGAGACAAGCTTGTCCCAGGGCCTGGCGGAGGACATAGGCCGTGCCACACAGCCCTCTCACCCCTGCCTCATGTCCTAGGGTCTGAGGGGTTCCAGCTTGCAGGAAGACCTGTCCCAGGATGACAGAGGGACCAGGACTCCCCATGCGAACTGGCCCACGAGGCACTCCTAGACATTTTGCCCTGCATTGACCTCCCAGCATCCTGACGCTGGGCCTGGGCCCAGCCTGTCACCTCCCATCCACTAGCTCACCCTGACCCCCACAGGTCCCCTCCCACTTGGTAGCAGCTCCACTGGGGGACAGCCTGCTTCTTGTTAACTCGAGTTACTCAACTGTTCAACCTCACTGGTTTTGCACTGATTTTTGAGAGTGGAGATCCATTACCGTCTCCTGTGGCTACAGACATGCATGAAAATCCAGCGTTCGCTAATCTGGGACCTATAGCCACACAGAAGGCTCCAGGGCGGCAAATCCTTGAGCAAGCAGGAGAGAAAGGCCATATCTTAATTTCTGCAGCTCCGCCTGGCCCGCCAGCGCTGTGGCAGCCCCGGACCCCTGCCCACCTGTCCACGTGCCCCACCTGGAACCCAGTCCGGCGGCGAGGCTGGTGAGGCCCAGAGCCGGCTCCCGAGAAGCCATGCCTCGGGCTCCTGGGCCTAGCCAGGCCCAGCCTCCTCTTCCACTCCTCGCCCGCCACCAGTCAAGGCCATGTGCCTTGGCTCTCCTGCGTTTCTACACCTTTCTACTTCTCCAATCTGATTTCTATGAGGTTTTTTTAAAAGAGCAATCCTTGGCTGCTTCCTTTTCTTAACTCTTTCAGTACCAAGCGCAGCCCCTCCACATGAAAACACCCAGCACTGTGACGGAGTCCAGCCTGGTTCTGGGTCCCGGGGCCCTACACCCTGCCCACACAGTGGGGCATGGGGTCCCTGCCTCACCTGACCCCCATTAATTCCACTGAATTTCTACTTTGGGGTGAGTGGGGCACACACTTAGGTTTTTTTAATGCCAATTCCGTTTTGATGCCGAATCTAAGAAGCCACAACTTGCTTCGTTAGCTTAAGGGCAGGCAGCCATGACTCCATTCCCCACCTGGTAAGGACCACAATGTCCTGCGCGCTGGGTCTGAGCATCAGCCCTCCCTCCCCAGAACCAACCACGGATCTCAGCTTGACTCCGGGTGGCCCTTCTGCTGCTCCTCCTCCTTCTACTTAAGGCGGGGGAGCCTGCCTGGCCAGGCTCCGACTCTGAAAAGCTGCTGCCAACCTGGATATGGCCTCAGGGCCTCATGGGCTGGGACGGGGAGGTACACAGATTGATGTTAACATTTTCCTGTGTGTAGATATGTACAGCCAAAGGGTCGTGTAAACGTTCTGCAAAAGTGGGTTTATACAGAGTGAAAGCTATTTATTTTGTGCAGAGAAAAATTTCTGGAGGGATAGGACCTTCAGGGTTTGTTCATATTTAAGATGTAGCTTTTTGTTTTTGTTTCAGGCGTTATGTATAAAGCAACGATTATTTTATGGACCAAGTTTTAATGTAAGTGTTGCAATGGAAGTGCAATACCTGACCCCCCCGCTCCCCGGCGGGAAACCGCTCGGCCCGACAATCACAGCCCGGCGAGGGGCCCCTGTGGCCAGTGCCTCCTCCTCTGTCGGCCCCACCTCACCCCATCCTGCCTACCGCCTCGGTGACCAGCCATCCGGAGAAGCACCTGGAAGAGTCTCGGGCCCGCCTGCAATAAAGGCTTGGGAAGCCTCCTGGCCCGGGGAGGCCATGTGGGCAGTGGGCTCGGCCTCTCCCAGCAGGCAGCTCCCCCAAGCTCTGCACTCCCTGCCCAGCTGCCAGCCATGCCAAGGACAACAGCAATAGTCCCCTGGGCCTCTCCCAGCGGCCCTTAGCCATAGATGGTGAGATGGGCAGCCTACCCTCCCCGTTGACATATCTCTTCTATATCCAGGTTTGCTTCCTGCCTCCCTTTAAGATTCCTTTTGGCACATTCTCTTCTTAAGGAAGCACCAGTTTTTCAGAAACTTAGAGAGGGAGGGCAGAGTCCTTTAAAAATACCAAAAATGTTTACAGCGTTGGGTGCTGAGCTGCAGGGCTCAGGCCTGACCAGTCATAACCAAAGGGTGAGGCAGGCCTTGCTGACTGCCACCCCCACCCCAGGCCTGTTAGAGTAGAAGCCTTAGCCCCATTCCCAACCCCAACCCCAGGACTGAGCCTCAGCCTACCACTCCAGATCCAACCACCTGCCTTCTCTTTGATTTCTAAAGAGGGATTCAGCAGAGACCCCACTCCCAATTTTCCCAGCTCATCTGAGCTGCCTGCCTGCCCGCCCACCCGCCCGCCTCGTCGCAGTCTTCACGTCTCAGCCCCCTCCTGTCTCTGTCTGGGCCATGTGTGAGCAGTGTCCTGACTCGCCCCATCCACCCTTGCCACCCCTGCACCTTCGGGCCTGAGTGTGCTCTGTATACAGTGTCATTGTCTGTTACACCAATTAAAGAAGCAGGAAGGCTTCCTTCTGGTCTCTTTACTGCACCAGCAACTGCAGATCACAAGCTGGGGATGCGGGCCCAGGATGGGGGCACGGCCTGTCCTGGAGCTAAGACTGTAGTGGGGAGAGGCTGTCTTTCCTGATAAACAGTGCCCACTGCACTCGCCATGGCTAATACTGATACAGTCACACAAGCCTTACCCTGCCCTGGGCCTCCTCCCAGCCCCTTCCGAGGCCACCCAGTGAGGTGGATGCAGAAAGCCCCTCTGCTTTACAGACGACACCACTAGTCACCTGGGCCAGGATTCCCACCCTGGCCACCTGGCCCCAGCACCAGGACTCTGAATAGTTGTCATCTGCGGAATAAAGAGCAAGTCTGAGGGGATCAGGTATAAGAGCCAAGTCTGGGTCTGGGATGCAGCCAGGGGTGAGGGTCAGGGTCTGGTGTAGGCAGGCTGATCTGAGGATGAGCAGGCAAAAGTGGCTGGTGTGCCCTGTGCTCATGACCACCGACGCACACCCCACCTTTCCCCCCAAATTCCTGGAGCCCTTGTTTTACCTCTGGAAGTTCATTAGCAACCTTCCCTCCCTTCAGCACAAAACAACAACAAGGAAAGTTTCCAATCAGAGAAAATTTAATATTTGGGAAGCTATGCTTTCAGGAGATGGGGGAACTGATTAGGCCAGTGACCCTGTCCTCCACCCCCTGCATCTGAGAGGAAGCTGGGCCAGAGGCCAGGCCACAGGAGGAAAGGCAAACACCCACTGGGCTTCCTGTTGCCCACCCTGAAGCCAGCCTCCAGGCCATGCCATCAACACTTAGCCAGCAGGGCCCTCAGGGTAGCAGCCCAGCTCGCATCTGGAAGGCCAAGCCATCCCCTCGGGTAGCTTGCTGGAGAAGAAAGTGCAAGAAGGGGAAACATCAGAAACCAGAGCTGGGCGTGGACCCCGGGGAAAGGGGTGACACCCACCTTGTTGATCTCTCTGTGACGTTCCTTAGTTACGATTTCCTCTAAGACCTCGCCATCCCCCTTAATGAGCCTGGGGACGGAGGGGAGAGGACGCTGAGCCTCTGATGCCAGAGCGGACCCAGAGATGCCAGGCCTCAGGCCCCCTCCCCTGAGCAGCCAGAAGCTAGGCACTCCCCCCTCCCTCTCCCCCGCCCTTGGGACACTGACAAAAGCTGGGGAGTCTCTGCCATCAGACTGACCAACTGGCTCTTTGAAGACACTCTTCAAGGCCCTCCAGCCCCTGCAACTGCTTGCTCTGGGCAGTAAGAACAGCCTGAGAAGTCCCATAAATGAGTAACTACTTTTCTCTGGTCTCTGGCTTTATACAGCCAGCAGCCATCAGCCCTCTTCCTGAGCGTTCAGAGTGTGTGGGGCTGAGCTTCGCCCCACTGCCCACCTGGTGCGTCCTGTCTCTGGGTCCACCACCTTGCGGATGATGCTCTGCCGAGCATCCCACTCCTCCTTGGTCATGGGCTTCATGGCCTGGATGCGGGACTTCTGTTCATCCGTCAGGACTGCAAGGGGAGACAGCAGGGAGTTGGCAGCTGGGTCTCAGGGAGGGGACCCCTTCCCTCCCGCACACTGGGTGGCACAGTACCTGGACCATCCTCTTCCTCCTCAGCAGATCTGTGCCACTGGTCCAGGGAGGGTCCCGGCAGAGCCTCACCCTGCTGCTGCAGCTTTGCCTTCTCCTTGCCTTTCTTCTTCAGCTGCTTCTTCCTTTTCCTCTTCTTCTTCCTCCTCTTCTTGTCCTTGTGCTTCCCCCGCTTCTTCCGGTCACCACTGGAGGAAGAGGAGGAGGACGAAGAGGAAGAAGAGCTAGAAGAACCGGAAGAAGAGGAGGAGGAACTGGATCGTGGTCTCCTCCGGGCTTTGTGCTTGCTTCTCTCTGTGATGCAGGGAGAAGGTGAGGCTGGAAGGCCAGGAGGGGAAGAAGTAAACCTTTATTCCCTTGCTCTGGCCTCTGGCAGGCATACAGGGACTACTGGGGGAGAGACCCTCCAGGTAGGGCTTTCCAGAGCAGGGATGAGCACTCTCTGGGCCTCACCCAATCGCTGTCTGGCCAGGAGCAGGGCAGCCAGCCCCCAGATCTCAGCTCCGGCTGCACAAAAAGCATCATTACAGCTCCCTTCAATCCGCACATCATGCGCTGGCCCAGCCTCTGGGATCTGAGTGTCTTTCAAGCCAGACGTCCAGGTGCTGCGCTCTGCACTCCTCTGACTCCCGCCACCCCGGGAAGCCCGCTCAGCTGCCTGCAGCGGCCTCCGCAGAGTTCCCACACCTCCTTCCCATTCCCTGCGGTCCTCACCCTCCGCGCCCGAGGAGGTGATGATGGCCTTGCGGTCTTGGCATCTGGAAGCCGAGCAGCTCCTCGGGGCGTCCTTGCTGCTCTTCTTCCTCCTCTTTTCCGACCCTCGGCCCCGGGAGCGGCTTCGGCTCTTCGAGCGCTTGCGGGAGCTGACGTGAGCCATAGCGCCGAGGGCTGGAGACCGGCACACACGCTCAAACGGGGGCTCACGAGGGCGCCTCTTCTCGGGGCCTGGCTCTCGGGGGCCCAGCACTCATCGGCACCTGGGCAGGCACTGAGCAGGCCACCGCCCGGCCCCCGCCCCCCGGACCCTCGGCCCCTTTAAGGGCCCGCCCCCGCCCGGACGCTCCACGCCTGCGCACGGCTCTCCACGCCCGGACGCTCCGGCGCCCCGAGGAGCCGCCGCCGTTCTCAGCTGCCAGGTGCGTCCCGAATCCCTCGCTGGGCGCTCTTACCCTCCGCGGCCTCGCCGCCCCAGGGAGGGCCCCCGCAGCTGCTCCGTCTCCTCCTCAGCCGCCCATCTGGCGGGACCCTGGCACCCACACCGCGCCTTGCCGAGCGGAAGCGGCGGCGAGGTGACTTCCGGCCGGGACAGTGCTGCGGGAGGGCAGTCCGGCTGGGAAGCGAGGTGCCGCCGCCTTTAGTCCTGAAGCCCCGGGTTCCGTTTCCCGGGCAGCCCCAGAAACGGAGTCTGGCTCGCGCACCTCCCGAAGAGGGAAGCTGGGGATCCAGGCTGGCACCCCCGCCCCCAGCCTCTGCCGCAGCCTGCCCTCGTCTCCGGTCACCCTTCCCGCGCGCCCGCAGCACCCCCACCTCCCATAGAGCCAGGGCGGGGACCCCCGTGATGAGTGCCCCACAGGCCTGTCCAGAGGGGGCAGCCGAGGCTCCGCTCCAGCTGATTGCTCCCAGATCCTCCCACCCTCCCAGGGAAGGCAGAACTCAAGATTGCAGAATGGAAACCCCTGGATTGCAAATGTACAACCCAAACCCGGCACAGCTGCACCCTTCATCCGATTTGGGGGCTGCCCAGTTGCAGATTGTTCAGTAATAATGACAGCAAACACAGAGGCCTGCTATAAAGCACTTTATGAACGTTAAGGCATTTGACTTTCACAACAGCTTTAGGAGATAAGTACTTTCCAGGAGAGGAAACTGAGGCACAGAGAAGTCATGTGGCTGCCCCACAATCGCACCCCTGGACGCAGCAGAATTAGAACTTGAACCCAGGCAGTCTAGCTCCAGGGTCCCTGCTCTTAAGCCCTTAACACCAACTGCAAGTTGCTAGTCGGTGTCTCACTGAAATTCCCTTTATAGACAGACACTCTCCACCCCAACCATGGTGCCCAAGGCTAACTCACTCCTGTACTCTGGAAGGTTCCCTTGGCCACTGGGAGCCACCTGCCCTGGAGACGGAGGTCTGGGAAGTGACTGCCACCTCCTCACCCCCCAGCCCAGACACACCCTGTGGCCGCACTGATGCAGGGCACACACTGCTAGGTCTATGCCCGAGAGCACTCCCTGGAATTAAGCTGAGGCTGGCTGCCCTTTGAAACTACATCTTGGCTTAGCTCCTTTCCACCCTGTCCTCCTTCTCCTGAAGGTGTTCCCTCAACAAACCACCTGCCCAGGAATCCCTGTCTCAGGCTCTGGCTCCAACAAACCTGACCTAAGACAGCCTGTCTGCCGAAAGAATGACACAGAAGCCTGTGTGTCTTTTTGAACCAAAAAGTGCCTGAGGGCTGAGGGAGTTTATTCCTGTCCCACCCAACCCTAGGAGGCAGAGCCCTGGCCTGCCACGCTACCCCCACGTGGCCCGACCTGGCTCAAGTCAGCATGCACACATCCACAGCGGTGGGCTCCTCGCGGGTGAAGCCATCGCCAAAGCCCTCGTCGTCGTCCACCAGGTCGGGTTTGCGGCAGCACATGGGGCACAGGCGGTTGCGCACAGCAGAGGCCCGAAGCCAGATGACGAGGTTCCAGCGCTCACCTGTGCCCAGGGGCCGGGCCCCATGCAGCTGGCCGCCCCGGTGCAGGATGCCCTGGCCCACCACATGCTCCACTTCCAGGGGCCTGGCCAGGGCTGACGGCGCCTGCAGACAGCTGGGCTGAGGCCTGGGCATTCCTGGCTGCCCCAGGCCCTGCCCCGTGGGTTACACACACTAACCTGGAAGAGGCCCCCGAAGTACAGGGCACCCCCAGTGAAGGTCTTGCCGAGGGCCACGTTGAGGGTGAGCTCAGCATTATCATAGTGGCAGCCTAGCTCGCGGTCCTGGCCAAGTGCGTATTTGACCACGAAGGCACGGTGGCTGTCCAGCCAACCTCCACCACAGTCTGGGTACAGCAGCGCCATCAGTGGCTGCAGGAAGCGCTCCCGCAGTGGTGTCACCAGAGGCTCATCCAGGCCTAGCTCGTGCAACAGCACCTGGGAGGGGGGCACCCCCAGGGGGTCAGCAGGGAAACTGACAGGGCCTCCCCCTGGGTCCCTGGGGGAATCTCTTACCAAGGACAGTGTTAACGTGTTGTGTTTTGCAGATATTTCATAATAATCCTGCCATGACCTCACTTTACAGACGGGGAAACTGAGACACCCAACAGGGCCCAACACCTCTCCAGCACTGCAGGTACATCCCCTCAGACCCCAGTGTCCCTGCCTCACCCACCCCATAGTTGTTCATGGTGTTGGGTCTTCCCTTGGGCATGTCTGACTGCTCAAAGTGCTCCAGCTCCTCCAGCAGGGCCCGGCAGAATGGTGCTGTGAACACGGGCAGCCGGTAGATCCGCTTCTCCCCTGCAAAGGGATGGAAAGTCTTTGGCTAGGAGCTCCCGTGTGCAGCTGTCTCCTCATAAGCTGTGTGAGCCTAGGCATGCCTTGTGACTTCCCTCAGCCTCAGTTTCCTCACCTGCACAATGGGGATAACACGGGCACCCACCTCTCAGGGCTGTTGTGACCATTACTGACAGAATGTGTGGGCAGAAGGGAGGCCTATTCCTGGGCCCCCTTATTCATTCCTGGGGCTTCTCATCCTGTTTCCACAGGTGCCCACATGTCTAGCCTCTAGACTCAGATGTGAGTTCTCATGAGGCCCAGAGATGGGAAGGGATTAGCCCTGTGACATCCAGCAGGCCAGTGATGGGAGCCAAGCAGGGATCACAGAGCCAGCATCAGGCTTTCTCTGCATGGCTCCCCATGAGTGCACCCCAACTGGAGTGCCTCTTGGAGCCTCTGTTCCCCACATAGGAAGGTTGAGGGGGGCCGTTCCTCCTTGCCAGGGCCCTGTTAGGGGAGGCCAGGCTCAGGATAGGAAATGCAAAGACTTCTTGGCAGATGCACCAGTGCCTTGGGGTAGGGGGTTTGTAGGCCCCCACATCAGCCAACTCACAGCCTGGCCCAGCCCCACCTGGACAACCTCCACACAATCTCCACTTTTGGGAAGTGGGTGGGAATGAGGAGGGGCCCCCCAGGCTGGGAGGGAAGGTTTCATTCACATTCCATCCTGTGCCTCACAAGAGGCACAAGCTTCACAAGGGAAGCAACACTGTACACCCATCTCCCCACAGGACCCCCAGACCTAGGAATAACAGCAACCATAAGATAAGAAAACCGTTGCTGCATACCAATGCACCCAGCCCATTAGGCATATTACCTCACTTAATCACGCTTTAAGAGACGGGTGTTACTTGTGCTCCCATTTCACAGATGATGACACAGAGGCAGAGATTAAGGAATCTGGGAGGGCTGGCACTTCCTACCTGGCTTAGCCAGTAGGAGAGCCACAGGCAGGAGAGATGGGTCATTTCTGAGCTTGGCGTGGCTTTGTGCCTCTGCTCAAGGCCACAGCAGCTAGCTAGCAGCCTCTCTCCCACAGCTCCAGGTCGTGGCAGGTTCTAGAAACTTCACTCCTGCCCACTTCTCCAGGTCTATGGATAGGACTGTCTGCTCCTCACCCTGCTGTTAGTCCTGGTCCTTCCCCATTCCCTACTGACCAATGAATTCAGCACACACGGGTCTCAGTTGTCCCTAACTTCTTCAGTGCCCTCCCCTACTGCCCCCAGCAGGCTCACACCTGACACAGGTACTGAGTATGTGTTGGGCAAGTGAGTAGGTGAACACAGATGCCCTGCTCCTGGCAGGTCAGTACCACCTCTTCTAGCTTCTGCCAGTTTGGGTTTTGGAGGCAGACATGGCGGAGGAGGGACCCCAGTGCCCTGCCCCCTTGTCCTAGTCCTACTAGGTGACGGAGCCAAGACCTCACCAGACACCATCTCTAGCCGCTGGAGAAGGCCTTCGAGGTCTGCACCTGGTGATGCGCTGTACTCAGCTGCAGCCAAAAACTCAGGGGCCAGAGCCTCATCCTGTAGGCAGAACACACCAGCTGTGGGGCACACAGCCCGCAGTCCTGGATGCCTCCACCTCCTTCAGTAACCTGCCCCTGCCAGGTACCTGCAGTGTGTTGTAGAGGTCAGGCCGCGCCGGGTGGTAGGAGCTCGAAATGAGGGCTTTCCTGGCGGCGGACTCCTGCCCCAGCCGCTGCCGCCGCTCTACCTCCTGCTCAAGCTGGGGTAGCACAGAGCCTGGTTACCATGATGGGTCCTCCCATCCCCCCCACCACCAAGGACATTGTACAGAAGAGGAAAGTGAGGCTCAGGAAGGCAAAAGCAGGACCTGGGTTGCAAGCTAAGCCTCCCTACACTAACCTGGGTGTATCACGGTAAACTGCAAGTGCCAAGCTATTAGCTGAAGGAACAACCTCCTGCAAGGGGGCCCCGGGATGCACCATTCAGAGCCTGGCTGGGATGGGAGCCCCTGGATACGGGAAACAGAATCCCAGCCAAGTCTCCTGATCCAGGGGCTGCAGGGGGCTCACCTAGGAAGTTTCCCCAAACCAACACCACCACTCCCCTCACCCCACAACCACCCCCGTGAGCACGGAGACAGAAGATGGGTAGCGGCAGCTCTGGCACCAGCCAAAGGGGGGCTGGGTGAAGAGATGAAGAGGCGGGGGCCTGGCAGTCCTGGGCGGGAGCTCAGCTCCACCTGCCGAGAAACCTTGGCACTTTCGGCTTTCTCTTCCTGGTGCTGCAGTGAGGGGCACAGGAAGCGGGAAGGGGAGGCCTAAGGCTGGCAGGACCCCTCCCACCGCTAATGAGGACGGGGCTCGGCGGCCGGCTGCGTGCGGAGGGATGGTGGAGGCTGGGGAATGTCACCTCTCCCAACAGCTCCTGGAAGTCCTTGGGGCTGACACACCCTCGGCTGCGCAGGATCTGAGAGCAGAAGGTCCAGTCAGCCCGACTGTGTGATCGCGTAAGCAAGTCACCGAACGTCCCTGGGCCTCAGTTACCCTCGGTGAGGGGGAGACGAGAGCCTCGAGGAGCAGGGTTCCCAGCTGCTGCTAGTAACCGCACCCAGAGCGCCCTAAGCACTCTGCAGGTATGGTCACGACAGCCCCACCAAGGAGAGACTACTATCCGTCCCTGGTGACGGCGAAAAGACCCGAGGCGCCCAGAACTTGTCCCTGTCGCTGTCAGAGCTGAGCAGCACGATGTCTCCGCATAGCCAGTGGAGGCCACTCACCCGGCCGTAGTCCCGGAGCAGCTGCTGCTCGCCCTGGAAGCGCACGTGGAGCCGGTAGCGCGCTACGTACAAGTTCTCGGTGCAGAAGCAGGCGCAGCGGCAGAAACGCCGCGGGGCCCGGGCCGTCGCCATGGTGAGGAGGCGCGTGCCGCCCCCCGGCTTCCGGAGGAGCACTTCCGGCGCGGCCCCAGCCGGAGGGGCGGGGCCCGCGGGGCGGGGAGGGGCGGGGCTCCCCGGCCAGGGCCCGTCCCGAATTCCCGAGTGCAGAGGAGAACGAAGGCTCCGCCTCAGAGTTTCCCGGTCCACCCGGCGGGGACTCGCCCGCTCAGTGCGCAGAGAGGCTGCCCGAGTCACAGCCTCCCCGGCCGAGGACGGGTTGGGAGGTGGAACGCCAAGGCCTTGCGCTCCAACGCCGCCTCCCCTCTCCTGCTCCGAGCTTCTGAGGAGGGAGCCGGCGCCAGCGGCCCGTAGAGGAGCTCCGGGCTCCGACCTGCCCCCAGCTAGCGCCCAGCCCGCTCTGCGTGCGAGCGCGGGCGGGCCATTCTTCCCGGGTCCCTGTGGTCCGGCGCTCTCGGGCCGCCGCCGCGACCTCGGGATGCGCTCGGGCCGGCGCGACTTCCGGGGGCCGTGCCCGAGGGCTCGCGTGGGGGGGGAGCAGGGGTGCGGGCGCGAGGAGGGATGAGTCTGTTGCTCCCGGAGCGCGCGCCCTTCCCGCGGGGAGACCGGGGTCGCTGCTGCGTACCCGGCCTCGGGGACGCCCGCACCCTGGTCGGCCGCGCACCGGCGGGCTCGGGCCGCAGCGTCCCGGGAGGACGCTTGGGCGGCAGAACCCCGTTGCTCAGATGGGAGACCCGAGGCTCAGAGTCGGGGGCGAAGTCGTGCCCCCGCCCTGGGAGTTCCGCCCCTGGCTCGGCAAGTGCGGGGGCGGGGGTGGGGAGGAGGACCCGGGCCTCGAGCCCCCAGCCCTGAGCCGAGGTAACACCGGGATAACCAGGTGACCGCAGATGGGACTCCTGCTTGCCGATCGTCCGCTTGTCGCCGTCCGTCCGTCCGTGGGGCACAGCTCGCAGCGAGGCCCTCTTCCGTCCTGTTACGGATGGGGAAACCGGCCCAGAGAGGGGGCGACCTGCCCCAGGCTCCACCGCCACAGGCGTTCTCTGAGTGGTTGGATTATGCGGGATTCGGATTTTCTCTTTGTGCTTGTTAGCATTTATTTTCTTGATGCTTCCCCGGGTGTATACACAGGCTTACACCCACACACTCAGACAGACACACCCTTATGTGCTCACCCATGCTCACACACCGTCACAGGCATTGTCATACTATTGACACACTCACACCCACTCATACCCAACACTTCTCGTACGGTCACAGCTGCATGCTCACTCACACACCCGACACACTCCTGTGCACCCGCACACACCTGTCACCCACCACGCTCACACATCCAGCACAACCCTGGTTCCTCCTAGCTCTGTGGTGAATTCAGCCCCAAGACCCGCCTTTTGCTTCTACTGAAGCCCCAGGGCCCCAGAGGGAGATGGGAAACCCTCACATCCTGTGCAGTGGTGTCAGGCCATCCTCTCCCGGTGTCTCCACCAGCATATTTGGGGGTCCAAGTCTCCCACCACCAGCTCAGGGGGCTGGGAGAAGGCTTCTGCTCTCTTCCTACACCACCAGCCCGATTGGCTTTCACACTGGCTGGCCACGGGAAGCAGGACCATCCTGAGTGTGGGTGTTTTGCATGTGAGCTTGTGAAGTGACAAATAAGGTCCCCACTCTTCTGAAGCTCAGTCAAGGTGCAGAGACAGGAGTAAGCAAGGAAACATCCATGATCAAGTTATTTTCATTCAGTCCTAAGCACTGGGAAGACAAGCTAGGTGACAGGGTGGTGAGTGCCTGGAGGTGTCCACTTGAGGCAGGATGGCCAGAGAAAGCCTCCCAAAGAGTGACATTTCAGCTGAGCTCCAACCACCGCAGCAAGATCTGGCAGGAAAGGGTTCTAGGCAGGGGAACTAAAAGTGCAAAGCCCCTACAGTGGGATGAGCTTGCTATGCTTGCAGAACAGCAAGGCACACAAGAGGGTAAGCCCTAGGGAAGGAGGCCAGTGTGGTATTCAGACCAAATCACTGGGCTTAGGAAACCACTGTTAACATTTTGGATTTTACTCTACCTGTGGAGGGAAGCTGCCTAATTCTCACAACGAACATTATGAGGAAGGAATTATCCCCACTTTATAGAAGATCAGAGAGGTTGAATGGCCCACCCAAGGCTACACAGCTCACAAGTAGTGGAGTCTAGAATGCAACAGGAGTCTGTTTCTGTCTCCGTCGGTGCCCCTTCCCCTCCTCAGACAATACATCTAGGTTATTAGCCCACTTCTGGAGGTACCAGGCTTCCTCAAGGCGGGAGAATGACCTTCGAGGGTCACCTTCCCCTTCAACGACCCAGCTCCTCCAGCATGGAACTGTGTGGCCTGAGAAGATGTTTAAACTTTCACAGGTGTCTTGATTGCCCAGTGATAGTGAAGGGCCCTGCTGTCCAGGAAAGGATCCATTTCCCCAGTTGTGTGCTCATTATCCTCTGAATTGCCTTCCTCCCCCAGAGGCCCAGGGCAGGCCTGGTCCACGGATCCCCCACCCCCACCCCAGTGTCCCCCCGGTTAGATTTCTCCCTTTGAGGCAGTTTACAAGATGAGCAGGTTCTCAGTTTAGATTGGCTCTCCCTGTGGCCCCCCTCCTCCTTGGAAGCAGTCTTCACTCCTACCCTGCCCCAGCCTGGGCTCCAGCACCAAAGCAAACAGCACCAGGAATATCAATAGTAAGTATCGGATCCATGTGCTCCCAACCAGCACTGATGTGTGTTTGTTGTCTGTGCGAGGTATTGTATATTTTTTAAGATTTTTATTTTATTTTTTTTTTAAGATTTTATTTATTTGGGGCACCTGGGTGGCTTGGTTGGTTAAGCATCTGCCTTTGGCTTGGCTCATGATCCCAGGGTCCTGGGATCAAGTCCCACATTGGGCTCCCAGGTCAGTGGGGAGCCTGCTTCTCCCTCTACTCCTCTCCTGTGCTTATGTACTCTCTTGCTCTTGCTCTCTCAAATAAATACAAATCTTTTTTAAAAATTATTTATTCATTTGAGAGCGAGAGCCAGGACAGAGGGAGAGGGAGAAGCAGACTCCCCAGTGAGTGGAGAGCCCAATGCAAGGCTCAAACTCAGGACCCCAAGGTCAGGACCCGAGCTGAAGGCAGAGGCTTAGCCAACTGAGCCACCCAGGTGCTCCTAAGATTTTTTTTTTTAAGTAATATACACCCAGTGTGAGGCTCAAACTCATAACCTCGAGATCAAAGAGTTGCACGCTCCACCAATTGAGCCAGCTAGGTACCCCTGTGTTGAGGTATTAATAAATCAATTTTACAGATAAGGCTTGGTGAAGTACAGGGGCCTGTCTAGGGTCACAAACCTAGTAAGTGGCAGAACCAGAATTACAGCACTTATCCTTTTATCTGATTCCACAGTGTATTTGTGTGTGTGTGTGTGTGTGTGTGTGTGTGTGTGTTTTGGGGGGGAGCGTATATCTATGTACATGTATATATGCATGTTGCACATATGTTTATTTCTATAAATATCTATCTGCCTTCTTTTGAATTCATATACAGCACACTTTATAGAAGGGCACATCTCAAGTATACATTTGGTGAATCTTTACAAACTAGCCATAGCCATGTAACCAGCATCCAGATCCCAAGATAGAACATACCAGCCTGCAGAAGCCCCCACCATGTCCCTGCTTAGCCACTACTTACCTTCCAATGCTAATCACTACCCTGAATCCTAAAGCAAAGATTAGTTTTGCTTCTTGTTGATTTTGATAGAAATAAAATTCGTAGACTACGTATTATTTTGTATTCTATTTCTTTCAGCATTCTGTTATTGAGATTCATTGATGTGGTCATGTGTAGGGGCAGCTTATGTTTTTCTCCTGGCTGCCTAGTATTCTACTAGGTGATCATCCATTGAGCCATTCTGCAACTGAAGGACACTTGTATTGTTTCCAGTTTAGAGATGTCATGAATGAAGCTGCTAGGAACATTGTAATTTACTTATTGCAGTAAAATATACATAACATAAAATTGACCATTTTAACCATTTCTCTCTTTTTTTTTAAAGATTTTATTTATTTATTCATGAGAGACACAGAGAGAGAGGCAGAGACACAGGCAGAGGGAGAAGCAGGCTCTTTACAACTGATGTGGGACTCAATCCCTGAACTGGGATCACGCCCTCAGCTGAAGGCAGATGCTCAACTGCTGAGCAACCCAGGCGTCCCCATTTTAACCATTTCTTAAAGAGACTTTACTTTTTAGAACAGTTATAGGTTCACAGCAAAATTGAGTGGAAAGTACAGTGATTGACCATATGCCCCATCCCCCCACCCCCAGCCTAACCCCCACTCTCAACATCCCTCACCAGAATGGTACATTTGTCACAATGCATTACTTCACATTGACACAACATTATTATCCCAAGTCCATAGTTTACACGAGGGTTCACTCTAGGAGTTGTATATTCTGTGTTTTTTGACAGTGTAGAATGACATGAATCTATCATCACGGTCTCATACAGAATAGTTTCACTGTCCTTGAAATCCTCTCTGCCCTGCCTATTCGTCCCTCCCTCCTCCCTGACCATCACTGATCCTTTTACTGCCTTCATGCTTTTGTCTTTTCCAGATGTCATAGAATTGTATCATTGTATAGCCTTTTCAGATTGCCTTCTTTCACATAGTAATAAGCATTTGTGTTTCCTCTGTGTCTTTTCATGGCTTAATAACTGAATAATACTGCATTGTCTGAATGTACCACAGTTTATCCATTCACCTACTGAAGGACATCTTGCTTGCTTCCAAGTTTGGGCAATTATGAATAAAGCTGCCATAAACATCCACTTTCAGGCTTTTATGTGGACATAAGTTTTCAGCTCAGTTGGGTAAATACCTAGAGGCATGATTGCTGAATCATACAGTAAGGATATGTTTAGTTTTATAAGAAACCACTAAGCTCTTCAAAAGTAACTGTACCATTTGCATTCCTACCAGCAGTAAATGAGAATTCCTGTTGCTCCACATCTTCACCAGCATTTGGTGTTGTCGGTGTTTTGGATCTTAGCAATTCTATTAGATAGGCAATGATACCACATTGTTTTAATTTGCAAGTTCCTAATGACATGATGTTGAGCATCATTTCATATGTTTGTCTGCCATCTGTATATCTTGTTTGGTGAGGTGTCTGTTCAGGTCTTTTGCTTCTTTTTAAAATTCGGTGGTTTTCTTTTTGTTGTTGGGTTTTTTTTTTTCTTCGAACTCATATTTAGTTTAATGAAGATACACAGGTGAACATACACACACTTATTGCTGACCCGACCTAGAGGCAACAACGCCCCAGGAGAAACAACCACACCTAGTGCCCAGATCTTGGTTTCTAAAATCACTTTCCAAAATAAGAAGGGCTTTCTGAGAAACCGATGTTTCACAAGGAGACAAGACCCACAAAACAGGCCAGTACTTTCAACTCCTGCTGAGACCCCACCAAGAATCCCTATCATCATTACTATGTTATATTTTGTGAAAAGGTCACATTCTTTATAGCATTAAAAAAAAGCAAACTACCAGGGGCACCTGGGTGGCTCAGTTGGTTAAGCGTCTGGCTTTGCTCAAGTCATGATCCCAGAGTCCTGAGATCGAGCCCCACATGGTGATCCCTGCCCAGCAGTGAGGCTGCTTCTCTCTCTCCCTCTGCCCCTCCCCTTGCTTTTGCTCTCCCTTTCTTATTTACTTGTTGTTTGTTTGTTTATTTATTTGGAGTTCAATTTGCCAACATACAGCATATCACCCAGTGCTCATTCCGTCAACTGCGCCCCTCTGTGCCCGTCACCCAGTAACCCCAACACCCCGCCCACCTCCCTTTCCACTATCCCTTGTTTGTTTCCCAGAGTTAGGAGTCTCTCATGTTCTGTCATCCTCACTGATATTTTCACTCCTTTCCCCTTTATTCCCTTTCACTATTTTTTTATATTCTCCAAATGAATGAGACCATATAATGTTTGTCCTTCTCGGATTGACTTATTTCACTCAGCATAATACCCTCCAGTTCCACCCACATCAAAGCAAATGGTGGGTATTTGTCGTTTCTAATGGCTGAGTAATATTCCATTGTACATATAGACCACATCTTCTTTATCCATTCATCTTTCGATGGACACCGAGGGTCCTTCCACAGTTTGGCTATTGTGGACATTGCTGCTATAAACATTGGGGTGCAGGTGTTCCGGCGTTTCAAAACCGCATCAGTATCTTTGGGTGTTGTTGGGTTTTAAATATTTTTGTGTATTTTGGATAACAGACCTTTATCAGATATATTTTTGGTAAATACTCTCTCCCAGTCTATGGTTTGTCTTATTCTCTTGACAGTATCTTTGCAGAGCAGAAATTTTTAATTGTAATGAAGTTCAGCTTATCAGTTTTTTCATGAATCATGTCTTAAATGTTGCACCCAAAAATCATCTTCAGAACCAACAAAATCTAGATTTTTTTCCTATCTTATCTTCTAAGAGTTTTATAGTTTTGCATTTTACAGTCAGTTCTGTGGCCCATTTTGAGTTAATTTTTGTGAAAGGTGTAAAATCTGAGTCTAGATTTTTTTTTTTTGCACATGGATGTCCAGTTGGTCAGGCACCATTTGTTGAAAAGATTGTGCTTATTCCATTGTACTGCCTTTGCTCCTTTGTCAAAGATCAGTTGACTATATTTGAGTCTATTTCTGGACTCTCTATATTGTTCCATTGATCCATGTGTCTATTCGTTCATCGAAACCACACTGTCTTGATTACTGTAGCTTTATAGTAAGTCTTGAAGTTGGGTAGCGTCAGTCCTCAGCCTTTCTTTTTCTCCTTCAATATTGTATTGGCTGTTTTCACACAGCAAAAATAACAGAGCCTGGATCTGGACCCAGCTCTGAGTCACTCTGACTCGTGGATAGTCCATCCAGGATATTTTCTTCATGTACAATCATATATTTGCTTCTGTTTTTGCCAAAACATTAACATACTCCAACTTTATTCTGTCCATTGTTTTCTTTTTTTTTTTTTGTCCCTTGTTTTCAATCAATTTAGGAGGTCATTCCATACCTTTATATAACCTTTGTATACAGGTGAATACATACATACATACATATACTGTTTCTTCCCCTGCCACAGGGTGGTTCTTTTGAGCCGTGCTCTGTAATGATTTGGCCAGTTCCCCCATGGAAGGGTACTTAGGTTATTTTCAGAGTTTTGCTACTACAGTAACTATCTGCAAACTACTATCTTTGCTCCAGACGCCACCAGTCTTCTTTTATCTATAGAAGAAATTCCTACTAGCTTCCCCCAAATAATGTTTTTTAAAGTCTGACTTTTGCCAAATTCTCCTTGAAGGAGGTTGTCCCACGGGAGTGGCAGAGGCTATTATAAATTCAGAGTGCTTAAAAAAAATAAAAAATAAAAAATAAATTCAGAGTGCTTTAAGCCTTTGAAGGATGGAGAGGTGAGGTGATATGTTGCCCTACTTACCTCCCCTCTGGACCTTGAACTATACTCTCTACCCGCTTTGGTTCAGGCCACACCCTTTGCCTAGAAGCCTGCTCACTGTTTCCCAGAGTGCCCTTCCCAGCTCAAGTAGTCCTGTGTCATTTTCCATGGCCACACCCAGTTTTATTCCTTTATGGCACTTAGCACTTAATGAAATTATCTTATGTGTTTACTTGTTGATTTCCTGTCTCCTCTACCCTACAAAGGATGGGAGTTTTCCTTTTCTTCACACTCAGCCTATTCCTAGCACCCAGAACCTAGCAATCACTCAGTAGGTATTGCTCTTTCCCCTCTTCCAATCCCTGTCATCCTGCTCTATTTTTCCTCTATAAAATGTATTCCCAAAAAAATAAAAAATAAAAAAATAAAATGTATTCCCTTCCAACAGGTGTAATTTACTTATTATATATTATTATATAATATATGATATATTATTACATATTGCTTGACTCCCTCCCTAGAGTGCCAACTCCAGGAGGGCAGGGATTCTGTTCTGTTCACTGTTGCATCTCAAAAGCTTAGAATGGCACAAGGCACATCGTAGGTGCTGGACAAATGTTTGTTGGAAGAAAGAGAGAGAGACGGAGAAATTCAAAGAGGGAGGGAGAGAGGGAGGAAGGAGGGAAGGAAGGAATGAAGGAAGGAAAGATCATAACCCCCACCCTCATGGGCTGGCAAGTTGTCCCTCCAGAGGAAAAGACCCATTAAAGAGCTGGCGCCCCCACCAGGTCAGGCCATTTCCGTCGGCTCAGGTTGGGCCCGGGGTCTCGGGACGGCGGAGCACAGAGCTGGGGGGCGGGGCGGGGCGGGGCGGGGCTCGGCCGCCGGGGGCGGGGCTCGTCGCAGGTGGGCGGGCGCTAACTCTGGCCCCTCCCGGGAGGCCCCGCCCCTGCCGTCAGCTCGCCCGGGCGCCCGCCCCGCTCGGCTCCGACCTTGCAGCGGCGCAGCGCGGGTGAGAGGCGGGGAGGAGCGGCGGGAGGAGCGAGCGAGTGCAGCGCCGGGTGCAGTCTCCAATGAGCTGCACGGAACCTGCGCCCCTGACGACCCGAGCCCGCTGCGCCCCCTCCCCACGGCTCACCTGGTGTCAGGTAAGGTAACAGGTAAGAGCTTGGCCCCCGGGACTCCCGAACAGGTCGTTCTCGGCCCGGGGTGCCAAGCCGGACACAGGCAGGGGGCGTCTGGGACCCCTGCCTCAGAGGTAGAGTAGGCTTCACTGTTGAAGGTGGCAGCCTTCTGGGAGCCTCCTGGCCCCTGCCCCTGTCCCCAGGCGCCCTCGGCTGCGGTCCCAGCCCCCCATCCCTGCAGCAGCATCCTTTCCACGCCCGCAGGGCGAATGTTGCTTTTTTTTTTTTTTAACTCCTCACGCGCCGCTGCCTCTTGGAAAATGGTGAGAGTGCCTTTTGGGGAGGATCCTGGGATGGCTGTACTCCCCCAGGATCGGACTGGCGCGACTTGCCAGGGCTCACCACGTTCCACAGCGGCGCCTGCCCACGGATCCTGAGCACCCTGGCTGTGGCAGTGTGGCAGAGGCGGCGGGGGGTGGGGATGGGGATGCGACCTGGGCCTGCGGATCTTGGCCAACGTTTCCCCAGTCTCCCGCGTGGGCCAGTGGGCTGGCGTTCCACACGCATCCACCCTGGCAGTAGGCCTGTGGGCTTCCAGAGGCTCCTCCCTTATTTATGGGTCCGTGTTAAAACAGGATGCCCCCTTCCCAGGCCTGATGCCATTTAAGATAGCTTTTAGCTGGTCTGACAGGATTCACCATCTTCTACCCTCTGCCCCACCCCCTGGAGATAGAGTGGCCTCCATCCCTTCAGAGGGCAGGTGCCTGGTGATGGGAGGAGGGTTGTAGGAAGGCCGTGGTAGCTCCCCCAGATTGCCTTCGCCTAGAGCCACGAGTTACCTGAAACAACTTTCCCAAGTCTCTGAGAGGTGCCAGCATGAGATGTGGTGGGCTGAGCAAGGCCGGAGTCAGGCTGGAACAAAGTGGATTCAGCCCAGTCCTGGCCCCACGTCTGGAAGCCTCAGGATGACACCACCCTCTGTTAGCCAGTGTTTGCTGAGCAGTGAATGGGCCTTTCTGTGGCTGGGCAATGACAACTTTGGGGTGAAAAGTTTACCAAGTGAGGTGTGAACCAAGCTGCTTGGGCCACCTAGATCCTTGAGGACCCTTTTGTCGTGGTTCCCAAGTAGCCTGGACACGTCCCACCCAGAAGGTCCAGTGTTAGATTTCAGTCCTGCCTTTGCCTTTTCTCTGCATGCCGCTTAACCTCCCCAGGCCTCCGTTTGCCCATCTGCAAAGTGGGGGTGATTAGGTGAGGACCTCCCACAAGAGTGGCGAGGATGAACTGGAATGGGAGGTGCCGGGCACTTGGCCCATTGTGTGGCGGTTTGTAGCACTCCATAAATGGTAGCTGTTATGATTGTAATAATAATTGTCATTTGTTACCTCCTGGGTGTTGCAGACTTTCCCTCTGTGCAGCTGACAGCCAGAGGTGCCCCAACCACCATTTCTGCTGAGATTAAAAGCCTTTGGCAGGACCTCCTGTGGGGATAGGGTCATTTGCTAACTCTGTGCCATTCTTTAGCATCTGGGAGCAAGATGAGTTGCCCCTGTCTTCCTGGGCCTGTCACATCTTGGGCAGTGCCTGCTCTGGCCTCTGGCCACCACCTTGTCCTTGTCCCTCAGGCCACTCTTGTCACCCATGCGCTCACACTTTGCCCTCCAGCTCCACCTGCCTGAGCTCAGCCGCATCCTCCAGGTCAGGCAGCGGGAGAGCAGGCAAGGATGTGCCTCCAAGCAGCCCCTCCTCACAGTCTTGGCTGGTGGTCTTGTCCCCGTCACCCTCCGGCTCAGTAACTTTAAAAATAACAGAGTCGCCTGTCCCTACTGAGGGCTGTAACCTGAGCTGAGTTGGATTCTGCTCCATCAGAGACTAGAGCACAAGGACTCAGCACTTGGGAATATGGGACCCTGGTGCTCTAGCTGCTCTGTCCTCAGCTTGCTGGGTGACTGCAGACAGGCTTCACTGCCTTTCTGTGCCTCAATTTCTCCATCTGCATGCTGTGGTTCAGATAGTCTGTGGTGCTGGAGTGTGAAACTCTGCTTATTCCAGTGAAGATAAACAGCTGAGGTCCCCATGTTGGTGGCTGTCAAATGGGGTTGACATTACCCCAAGTGGAGGGGTGTTTGCTGGAAAGGAACTCCCCCAGTGACGGGGTGTGGGGACAGGAAGTGTGGGCCAAGTCCCTCAGCTGGTCTCTTTCAGAACTGCCTCCTGTCCCACATCTGAACCCCCAGCTCCCTTCCAGGGCCAAAGAACTCCTTGTGCCCACCAAAAGGTGAGTAACACCCAAAGTGGCTGGCAGGGCCTGGGTAGCAGGCAGTGGCTTGGCCAGGAGGCCTGGTGCGGCACCGGGCCAGGAGCATCCCTCCCTGGGCTCCGACTCAGACTCACCTACTCGCTGGCTTCCTGAGGCCTCTGCATTGCAGCAGATTGGAGTCTTTGCTAGCAGCCCAGCTGGGCTTGGGGTAGAACAAGGGACTGGGCAGGTGGTGTCTGCTTCCCCCGTCCCCACCCCTGCTCTATCCCCTGCCCTTGGTCCATTCGGCCCTGACTTCCCTTGAAGGGGGCAGCTGCTGACAAAAGAGCCTTCTCTGGCACTGACTTGAGTCTACCTGGAGGTGCTGGGCTCTAGGCGGGGCCCAGGTTTGGGGACTGTCACGCCCCTGGGTCCTTTCTGCATCTCAGACCCGCCCACCTGGAGCATCATTAGAGGGTCTTGCCTACCCCTGGAGAGGCTTCTTTGAGGCATTAGTGCTTTGGATTTGAGAACACAGACTTTGGAACTTCACAGCCTGGGTTCACATCCCAGCTCTGCCACTTCCTAGCTGTGTGATCTGGGACAGTTCACTTAACCTCTCTGTGCCTCAGTTTTCTTGATTGTAAAATGGGGATAATAAGAAAACCTACCTCACAGGATTTTTGTGAAGATTTATGCATTTAAATTTTTATTTATTTATGATAGTCACACAGAGAGAGAGAGAGAGAGGCAGAGACACAGGCAGAGGGAGAAGCAGGCTCCATGCACCGGAAGCCCGATGTGGGATTCGATCCCGGGTCTCCAGGATCGCGCCCTGGGCCAAAGGCAGGTGCCAAACCGCTGCATCACCCAGGGATCCCAATTTATGCATTTAAATCACTCAGAACAGTGCTAAACACACGTTTACATCAGTCAGGGTCAGTGACTGGTATTGTTGCTGTCACTGTTACCCTCATCATGGATGCCAGCCACTCTGCCTCTGATGCAGATTCTATTTTCCTTTGACAAACACTCCTTATCAGCACTAGCAGAGGGAGAAGCAGGCTCCCTGTGGGGAACCTGATGTGGGACTTGATCCCAGGACCTCGGAATCATGACCTGAGCCAAAGGCAGACACCCAACCACTGAGCTGCCCATGTACCCTAGGACTTGATATATTGGTAAGTGTTTTAGCTTAATAGTTTAGAGCCCAGATTCTGGAGCCAGAAAGCTCTGGGTTCAAATCCTAGCTCTGCTACTCACCAGTTGTATGATCTTGCACAAGTCTGTAACTTCTCTGGGATTCAATTTCTCCATCTGCTAAATGGGGATGACGATAGTACAAATCTCACAAGTTGCTGCAAGGATTAAATAAGCAAACACATATAAGTGCAAGGCCTATATAAAAGGCCAGGCCTGGGGCACCTGGCTGGCTCTATCGGTAGTGCATGCAACTCTTGATCTCAGGGTCGTCAGTTCAAGCCCCATGCTGGGCATGGAGCCTACTTATAAAATAAAATGAAATGAAATGAAATGAAATGATAAAATAAAAAAATAAAAATAATAAAATAAAATAAATAAAATGCTATTTAGAAAAAAAATTTTAATTATATAAAAGGCCAGGCCCATGGAATGCCTGGGTGAATAAAATTTATTCATGAGAGACCCAGAGAGAGAGGCAGAGACATAGGCACAGGAACAAGCAGGCTCCCTACAGGGAGCCCAATGTGAGACTCCATCCCAGGACCCCAGGATTACTCCCTTAACTAAGGGCAGATGCTCAGCCACTGAGCCATCCAGACGTCCCCCAATAAAATCTAAAAAAAAAAAAAAAAAAAAAAAAGGCCAGGCCCACAGGAAGGGCTGTGTTACATAACTGTTTGCTTATACTTATTAGGCACCTGATGTGTGCCAGGCATGCAGTACAGAGGTTGAGAGTTAGGTGGTGGGATCTTTCACATACTGGTTCAAGTCCTGACTTGGGCCTTTGTTGGCAGAGTGATATGGGGCACATGCTTTAGCCTCCCTGTGCCTCAGTTTCCCCAACTATATATGGGAATGTGGAAACAACTGCCTCATGGGATGTGTGGGGTTTCTGTCATTCCAGAACATGAACCAATAGCCTTTGGGCACCAGAGCTGACCCTTTCCCAGTCACTACTCAGAGTGACTGCTCCTGGTGTTCCATGCCACCCCTCTCCACTTGGGGACTCCAGAACTTTGCCCACTTTGCAGATGGGGAGACAAAAACCCCAGGAAGAAAAGGGATGGCACTCAGTAAAGAGGTAGCACTCAGAGGTGTACCCACAGTCCAGTCTCCATCCTGCCCTGGATAGACCCCACTTCCAAACTTGCCACCAGGCCCACATCCTATGGTATACCTGCAGCTTCTGGGGTCTCCCAGACACTGGCTCAGTACCAGAGGGCCCAATGTGGAGGGTTTGAACAAAGTGGACATCAAGCTCCAGAAAGCCAAAAGGGCCTTAGTCTGGGGGTGAAGGGCAGCCTGGGCTGAAGGAAGATATTCTGGAAACTTCCAGGCAGATGCAAAAGTCCCTGGATTGCTCTAGGGCCTGCAGCCACCCCCTATCTTGGTTTGAGAAAGTAAAAGTTTGGGGAGATGGAAGGCCTGATTTAGGGAGGAGAGAAGTAAGCAAACATTTATTAAACACCCACTGTATACAGTGGTAACAATCAACAATTATGTGCCAGGCATTGTGCCCAGAACAGATGTTCATGCACTAAAACTCATGCTGTTTTAAAAATGAGGAAACAGGTTCAGAGGAATTAGTAGTCATGTATTGTAGTACAGCTTATGCTAATACTAGTAGTAAAAGCAGTGACCATTTATTGCCCTCTTGCTTATCTCTATTTCATCTGAAAAATCCTACAGATCCCCCCCCCCTCCCTGACCCCGTGGGGTCCTTGCCTCCTTCAAGCACATCAGCATACCCTACCTACCTCAGGGCTGTGGCATCATCTGTTCCTCCAGCAGATGCTTTCCCCCCAGATATCCACGTGGTGGACTCCCTCACCTCCTTTCAGTCTTTTTTTTTCTTTTTTAAAGATTTTATTTATTTATTTGAGAAAAAGCATGAGCAGGGGGAGAGGGAGAAGCAAACTCCCCACTGAGCAGGGAGCCCGATGTGAGGCTCAATCCCAGGACCCTGAGATCATGACCTGAGTCGAAGGCAGACGCTCAATCAACTGAGTCACCCAGACACCCCATTTCTTTTCAATCTTGTTCAAGTGTTATCTTTACAGTGAGGTCTCCCTGGACCCCCAATTTATAATTGCTCTTACCTACCTATCTCCTCCCATCCCCTGCACCCCATTCCTCCCCCAGCCCTTATCTCTTAACATACTGTTTCATTTACTTATTATGTCTCTCTGTCTCTGACACGGGTGTATCATCTCCACAAAATCAGGGATCTTTGGTTTTATTCATTGTTAAGTCCCAAAACAAAGAATAAAGTCTGGCCCATCCAATAAACATTGGTACTCCGTAAACACTCCTTAAATGAATGGGATCTTCACAACAGTCCTGTGACTTCAGTACCCTTATCATTGCCATCCTACAGATGAGACCGAGGCACGGAGTTTCAAGTGACTTGCTCACAGTCACACAGCTAACGAGTCACAAACTTGAACTCCTTGCCCTGTTGCCCCTATAGGTCTGGCCTCATCCCATGGACAATGGCCTTGCCCCCATGAGCTAGAGCCCACTCCTCAGCACCTGCCCACCACTAGCCAGCAGGATGCAGCTGTGGAAGGCAGTGGTGATGACCCTGGCCTTCATGAGCACGGATGTCGGCATGACCACAGCCATCTACATCCTTAGCCACCTGGATCGCAGCCTACTGGAGGACATCCGTCATTTCAACATCTTTGACTCAGTACTGGACCTCTGGGCAGCCTGCCTATACCGCAGCTGCCTGCTGCTGGGAGCCACCATTGGTGTGGCCAAGAACAGCGCCCTGGGGCCTCGGCGGCTTCGGGCCTCCTGGACAGTCATTGCCCTCGTATGCCTCTTCGTGGGCATCTATACCATGGTGAAGCTGCTGCTCTTCTCCGAGGTACGCAAGCCGGTCCGGGACCCGTGGTTCTGGGCCCTCTTCGTGTGGACGTACATCTCGCTTGCTGCATCCTTCCTGCTCTGGTGGCTGCTGTCCACAGTGCGGCCGGACGCCAAGGCCCTGGAGCCGGGGACAGAGGCTGAGGCGGAGGGCTTCCCTGGGGAGGACCGGCCCCCACGGGAGCAGGCATCTGGGGCTACGCTCCAAAAGCTGCTGTCCTACACCAAGCCTGATGTGGCCTTCCTCGTGGCGGCCTCCTTCTTCCTCATCGTGGCGGCTCTGGGTAAGTGGGGAGCGAGGGGGCCCAGGAAAGTGATTTAGGAGGTCATAACCACCGCTTACTTCCTCTCAGATCTTTAATGTTTTATTCACATGGTTGAAACATCAGATTGGTGTGAAAAGGTAAATATTGAGAGTTTCATCCCTAATTCTGCCTCTGACCACCCTGATCTCCCTGCCTACGGCTAACTGCAGAAAAGTGTTCGGGAAGCTTCCACGTGGGTGGAAGACGACTTTTATTCATTCCTTGTATATTCTTCCAGTGTTTCCAGTGGAAGCTACAGGTGAAAACAAACCTGTTAATCTCACTACTTCTCACATGGTATTTTGTGTCTGTTTTTTTCCACTTAACAATATATTTTAGAAATTTCCAATCACTGCCTCATTCTTTTATTTGGCTGTATAATAGTCCACTATAAGGCCATATCAAAGATTATTTAGTTGGTCTCCTTTTATTGGCCCCTTGAGTCATTTTGAGTCCTTTCTCTTGCAGTAAAATAATGTTGTCCATACACATATAAATGTGGGTATAATTGTAGGATAAATTCCTGGAAGTGGCATCACTGGGTCAAAGCATTTTTTGTAACAAAGCAGAATATACAAGAGATTGTCAGACTATGTAGTCTGTAGTAAGAGTAAGTACTGTTTGGTGAAACTTTTATCTTAGTTACATGTGCCTCTCTATGTACGTGTGTCCTGGTTTGTCATGTAAAATGTATTTGTTACTATGGCTCTGGCCCAAACAGTGTGAGAGCACTTGCTTGGACAAGGCAGGTGGGAAGGTGACATCTCAAGGTCAAAATGCCATGGGTTTGAGGGGCAACAAGTTCTGGACATACATTGTAGTCTCTTCCTTACCTGGCTGTGTGCCTGTGGGCAAGTGATTGGACCTTTCAGAGTCTTGCTTCTGTGAAATGGGGATTGTTAGCATCATCCATGTTTCATGACATTGGAAAGCTTGAAAAAAACATATAGAAGGACAGGTACAGAGCTTGGTACGATACAGCAATTGCTCAGGAATGTCAGCCTTTTTGAGTTGTTATATATTTAACAGACAGCATCTGGGAGCAGCCCCAAAGCCAGAATGTTCTCAGAGAGGACAGGCAAGCCCCAGAGCTGCCCCTCTGCCCTCTCAGCCCCAACCCCTCAACCGCTGTGTGGTTTTATGCAAGTTACTTAATCTTGCTAGGTCTCAGTCTCCTCATCTATAAAATGGGCATCATAAAAGTACCCAACACAATAGGGGCTTATGAGGTTCAATAAGTTAATATGAATAAGACACTGCAGACAGGTCCTGGCACATAGTAAGTTCCCAATAAATTGTAGTGACTGTGGGTATTGGAATGACCCCTTTTCATTTAACAAGATAGTTTCTCCCACTCATGTTTCAAGGTCCAGATTGTCTCCTCCTCCGAGAAGCCTTCTTGGAGTCTATTGATTGTGACCTTTTATCTGCACCTTGGTTGTAGCACTGGTGATGTGAAAGTCATGTGCCTACTGTCCTCCCTCTACTACCAGGCTTTGAGGCCCTTGGAGTCCCCCCACCAAAACCTGGCACAGAGGCATGCTGACTGAATGAAGGAACACATGACCATCCTGTCTATGTGGGCAGATGTCACCCATGACCTCATTTCCCCCCTCCTGCTGGGGCCTTGTTGTCAGCTGCTGTGAGCTCGGGGAATAAAGATGTCCTAAAATACAGCCTGGCAGAGTTTGCCAGCCTGTAGGATTGCAGCGAGGTTAAGGGCTTGGACTTGAGATCAGGCCCCCAACTACACTGATAACTTGAAGCAAGGTTAGTGAACCTGGCCACACCTCCGTTTCTCATCCCAAAAGTGGGGTTTTGTTGGGCTCTTGTGAGAGTTGGGTAAGCTGTAGCATGCTGCTCCACACAGGTTAGGGACTGTGACTATGGATAATTATTCTCCAACAACAAGCACCCAGGTGGGGCCAGCTTTTTCTGAAACCTCCTAATCTAAAAGAAAAACTGCCCATTGTGACAAAAGGTTAGTTTTAGTGCAGAGCATCTCTTTTTTTTTTTTTTAAGAATTTATTTATTTATTCATGAGAGACACAGGCAGAGAAAGAGAGGCAGAGACCCAGGCAGAGGGAGAAGCAGGCTCTCCCGATGTGGGACTTGATCCCGGGTCTCCAGGATCACACCCTGGGCTGAAGGCAGCGCTAAACTGCTGAGCCACCCAGGCTGCCCATGAACATCTCCTATTAAATTGAAATTCTTTTTTTTTTTAATTTTTATTTATTTATGATAGAGAGAGAGAGAGGCAGAGACATAGGCAGAGGGAGAAGCAGGCTCCATGCACCGGGAGCCCGACGTGGGATTCGATCCCGGGTCCCCAGGATCGCGCCCTGGGCCAAAGGCAGGTGCTAAACCGCTGCGCCACCCAGGGATCCCAAAATTCTTTTTTTTTTTTAATTGAAATTCTTTGATATGGATTTCACAGCAACCCCAGTAGAAAACCTTGAGCAAGTGACTTAACCTGAGCCTTGGTTTTCTCATCTTTAAAATGGGAAGGATGATAATACCACACCTATGGGATTGTTGGAGGGCATTTGAGTCTTGGAAGAGATGAGGGAGCAGATACCCAGGTTAACAATGCTCTAGGCAGAGGGAACAGTCTGTGCAAAGGTCCTGAGGCAGAAAGGTGCCTACTTGTGAAAGGAATAACAAAGAGGGGATGCTTGGGTGGCTCAACAGTTGAACATCTGCCTTCAGCTCAGGGTGTGATCCCGGTCCAGGGATCTAGTCCCACATCGGGCTCCCTGTGAGGAGCCTGCTTCTCCCTCTGCCTGTGTCTCTGCCTCTCTGTGTGTGTCTCTCATGAATAAATAAATAAAATCTTAAAAAAGGGGTAGGGGGATAGCAAAGACGCCAGTGTATCTGGAGGGATGTGTGTGGAGGGAGTGGAAGAAGCAGAAAGAGAGTAGAAGATGAAGTCAGAGGCAGTAGCAGGTGCCTGATCATGTAGTGCACCATTGGCCACTCTGAAGGCTTTGGCTTTTACCCTGAATGAGATGGATGCCTAAGGAGTGACAAGGTCTGACTTGGATTTCATGGGGCCCTGCTGTGTGTTGAGTGGAAAATAGACTGGTTTCTGTTGGATTCTGGAGATACTGTTGACTCTTGAACAATGCGCGGAGTGGTTGAAACCCTCACATCTAACTTGACTCCCCCAGGGCTTAACTACTAGCAGCCTACCGTTGATCAGAAGCCTTACTGATCACATAAACCAGGAGATTAGCATGTATTTTATATGTTCTATGTATTATATACCCTATTCTTACAATAAAGGAAGCTACAGGAAAGACGTTACTAAGAAAAATCATAGGGAAAATACATTGACAGTCCTGTACCGTATTTATGGAAAAAACCCGCGTGTAAGCGGACCTGCGCAATTCAAACCCATGTCGTTCAAAGGTCAACTGTATTTTGAAGGTGAAGCCACAGAATATGCCAATGGATTGGAGTTTCCTGTGATTCTTGTGCAGATTCAGCAAGGGTTTGCGCACGTGCTCAGTGCAGTTCCCATTACCCAAGGGCTCCGTTAAGTGTCTGTTGTGCATAATATTATCATGGGTGTTGGAGCTCGCCTTTTCTTCCTCGGGTAAACTGAGGCTGAATTTTAGCTCCGGTGGACTCCACAGTGGAGGTGAAAGACGCCACCTAGCGGAGGACTGAGGGGACCGAGGCTTCTACATTCCCACCCTGTGGTCCCTGCACCAAGACCAGCAGAGGGCAGCAGAAGCCCACAGAAGGCAGAGCCGGTCACGCACAGCTGGCCAGGGAGGGGCAGGCAAGACCTGCCCAGGATTCATTCACTGACCCTTACTGAGTGCCTACTGTATGCCAGGCTGTGCCCACGGAAAGAACTGTGGTGACCGTGAGGACACGGCCTGGTCTGACCACCTTCAGATCCATGTCCCTCATTCCCACAAGATGAGAGCAAGCCTTCTGGATTATTGGGAGGGAAGGGATAGGAAAGAGCCCCCAAATGGGAGGCCAGTTTGGGTTTGAGTCCTGGCCCTTCCTTTTACCACCCTGCGCTGTGTGACCTCAGGCAAATTATTCAGCCTCGGAGTCTCCGTTCACTTCTGAAATGGGGATGATGTCCTACTCGCCCCCTCTTCCTACCCCACCCAGCCTGCATTGTCCTGAAGATAAGGTAGGAAAAATGGGTACGAAATAATATGGCAAACTGTAAGGCACTCCACCAAGAGGGGCTGGGTAGCAACTTCCAGCATTGCTTGGAACCAGAATATCCACATATTCTGAGGTTCTAGAATTTGGATTCTGAGCCCTTCACCAGTCAGAAGGAAGTGAACTTTGGCCATGTGGCCCAGTAAGCATCGCCTCATCTTTCAGCTTCGCTGTCTTCATCTATAAAATGGAGTAATAATGGGACCAGCTGCAGAGTCCTGCAGAGGGAATGAAACAGCGCACAGGAGTCTCACGGCTGTATGCTCAGGCCTGGTAGCGTTGTTAACAGTCTGTGAGATTGTTGTGAGCCAGTCTGTATAGATTGAATGACCCTGTTTCCTGTGTTCCTGTTCTCTGAAAAGAGGGGGGCATTAAGCAGTATGGGGCACCACCCTGCCTCCTGCCATGGTGAGAAGCAAGAGTTTGCCAGGAGAGAAAACCCCTTCGGTGGAGTAAGCAGAGCAGGTGGTGTGCAGGCTTCCAGAGGCTTGTGAGGAAGGGTATGGGCCCCCCTGCTGCAGATGCCCCCTGAGCCCACCGTGTCCCCTGGCAGGAGAGACCTTCCTTCCCTACTACACCGGCCGGGCCATTGATGGCATCGTCATCCAGAAGAGCATGGAGCAGTTCAGCACGGCGGTCATTGTCATGTGTCTGCTGGCTATCGGCAGGTAGCCTGCTCACACCCCACGCCCTGCCCCTCCAGGCCCGCAGCAGGGGAGGGAGGTCAGAGGCCAGCTCCTAAGGGAAAATAGGTCAGGGTTGCCCAAGAAATGCCCCAGGTAAGCCTGTCACTCAGCTGGTCATCGTGGTAACCAGCAACCAAACTGGCTTAGAACCCGTATCCACTTGATTAGAACAATCCCCTCAAGCCATACCCTCTTGCCCCTAAAATTGGCTTTGGTCCTCGAGGGTACCCCGTTCACCCTGCCTGGCTACTCTCCAAGTAGAAAACAAGGGACAGACTTGTCTGTGCTGTTCTGGAAGGAAGAGGGGTCCGGCTGGCAAAATCAGACCCCTAGTCCCCAGTAAACACAGTCCTCTTTGCCCTCATCTTGGGGACTTACTAGGGAACAAGGGAGACTGTGTGGTGGTGCCAGCTCTAGAAAGGGGCTCAAGGTCAGGTCCCTCCCTGTCTCTGCCCTGCAAGTGGCCCACGCCTGCCAGCAGCGGGAGGGGGCAGCCGGGTTATGACTGTTGGTTGTCGCAAGGACGTCGTGCTATATATAACATCTCTTATCTGCAATTAGCTCATTTGCCGCAGGTATTCGGGGTGGCATTTTTACCCTCATATTTGCCAGACTGAACATTCGCCTTCGAAACCGTCTCTTCCGCTCACTGGTGTCCCAGGAGATGAGCTTCTTTGATGAGAATCGCACAGGTTGGTCCTCCTGCGGTCTGGGGTAACTTCCAAGGGGGCCAAGCCAGGGTGGGCTTTTCTCACATTGAGGGATTAGATGGCTGGCTTTTCCTGCTCTCCTGTTCAGGATAGAAGCAGCCCAGGAGGCCCTGCCTGAGGCCGGGAAGCTGGCCTGCTGGCTGAGGTTTGGGTATGGGCTGTAGCCACTGCAGGAGGACCATGGCCAGGCCACCCGAGATCTATGCAGGAGCCAAGGCCTTGCTTTCTGCTGTTCTCTGGAAACCACAGGGCCAGGACTAGCCAAGCCTGTGGCCCGAGAGGCTCAGCTCTGGCGAAGGGTGAGGGGCAGGGTACAGGGCAGAACAGGGAGAGCAGTACAGTGTCCGGCCAAGATCCCAGATTCTGAGACCAGCTGGCCCACGTCTCAGCCCTAATTCCACCATTCCCTGACCTAACCTCTCTGAGCCTCTGTTTTCTCATCTCTAAAATGGGAACAGCTGTAGGAGCTAGTAGGGGGAGTTGGGAAGCTCTTAGCCCAGCGAGAGCTGAAAGTTTCTCCACCCCCAACCCAGATGATTGTTTCTCTCCATGGGTAAGAGAGGATTTATTCCCTATGCCAGTGACAGGGAGGAGATATGGGTTTGGTTCTGGCTCCATCAGGGACAGACCGTGGGGTGCTACCTGAAGCTTCCCTTTCTGAACCTCTGCTGCCTCTCCTGGACTGTGGAATGTGGTGTCACGAGATGCTAGTAAGGAGGGCTGGGCTCAGAGCAGCCCTGGAGGGATGTCTTCTTCCCTCCCCTCCACTCCCCACCTGGAAGGCCAGGAAGACCCACACCCCCTGGTGCCTATCTTGGAAGCACCTTGGTGCCCCCCCCCCCCCCCCCCGCCACCAAGCATGGCCCCGTTGTCACACTGGGAACTGAGCTGCCTGTGTTCCAGGGGACCTCATCTCCCGCCTCACCTCGGACACCACCATGGTCAGCGACTTGGTTTCCCAGAACATCAACATCTTCCTACGGAACACGGTCAAGGTCACAGGCGTGGTGGTCTTCATGTTCAGCCTCTCGTGGCAGCTCTCCTTGGTCACGTTCATGGGCTTCCCCATCATCATGATGGTGTCTGACATCTACGGCAAGTACTACAAGGTAGGCCCCACCTTGTCCCTGCTGGGGTCTGCGTGCAAGGCCTCTGAGGGAGGGAAGAGCCTCAGGAGGGTCTGGGGGCGCCACCCAGAGGTGGGGGAGCAGTAAAGGACTCATCCTGTGGCTGTGTCCATGTTCATTCACCCATGGCTTCAGTCATTCTGGGGATCGTCATTAAGCTCCTCCTATTCCCAAGTACCAGGATCCATCAGGGACACAGAGAAGCTTCTGCCCTCAAGGGGCTTATCCTCTAGTGGAAAAGGCAGACAATAAATAACAGTAATAATAACAACAGTATGTAATATGATGAGATGGTGAGTGCTAACGAGAAAAAAGGAGTGAGAGAGAGAGAGAGATGGGGAGCATGGCAGGTGGCTGCCACTTTAAATCGGTCTTTCTGAGAAGGTGACGTGTGAGGAAAGAGAGACATCTCCGGGAAGCACCTTCCCAGCGGAGGGCAGAGCCAGTGCCAAGGCCCTGAGGTGGAAAGGCGCCAGGTATATCTGAAGAGCTGCAGGGAGGCCAGTGGTGCTAGAGTGTGAGTGAGGGGACAGGGCAGGAAATGAGGGCAGGAAGGAAAGGAGAGTCAGGTTGAGGCCTTTGCAAGAACTCTGGTTTACACTGAGTGCCAAGTGTGCTCTCTTTCTGTGGAGTGTATGTTTATGTGGGGGCGGCTCAGGCCCCATGAGCCAGGCCCTCACCCACGATGCAGCTCTGGGAAGGCTGCAGGCCTCACTGGCTGTTCCCTGGCACTGCCTCTGTCAGGAGGGTTGGCCGGATGAGCTAGACCCCTGCTCACCCTCCTCCTGCTCCCCACCTTGGTGGGTGTTCCTGAGCTGTCAGGGCCCGAGGCTGTGTTTAGACAGGTGCGGGAGGCTTCTTCCCCAGGGACCAGACCTGAGGGGACAGGGGTCCTCCTGAGCAGAGTGACCAGCTCAGTTAGAACCTTTGGTGCCCGTGGCCTGAGGCCAGCCCCAAAATGCATCCATTCCCCACAACCACTGTGGCTCCTTCTGGCAGAGCCTAGCGCCCAGGAGGGTCCTCTCCCCCATGATTCTGGGTCATGGGCCTCTGTTTCTTCCCTGAGTAGAAAGAGCAAATATATGGGTTAGAGCCATTTCCTTCAATCTACTCCCCACTCTGCCCTTCCTGCTTTCTGGCCAGCCTCTGGGACAGGGCAGGAAACCCTGGAGCTTCCCCCTATCAGCCCCTTACCCCTCAGGTCCCACCTTCAAGGTCAATTGGGCGAGGCCTCTAGGAAGCTCTCTTTAGCTCTCTTGCTGGTACCTGACTGTGTTGAATACAGCCACCAAGTCATCACCACAAGCCACACACACATTGCCCATGGCCAGACATGACTCAGGATATGGCATGGCTCCACCCAAGATGCCAGAACACACCACATGCTTCCGATGGCCTCAGCAAGACTCAAAGGGTCATGGGACAGGCCCAGGCATGATCCTGGCCTGGCCTCTCTGGTAGCTTTCCTCAATGGTTTGAGAATCTGAGCATGTTAACTCTCACAAGGCCTGAACAGCTCTGACCAGGGGCTGCTTCTAGAACTCTGGTGGATAGCAGCCTGGTGCTCCAACACTTGGGACTATTTCTTGGCCATCTATACCTGGTCATACACACATAGTGTGCAGCCAGATTTCACAGCCCCCCACCACCATCTAGAATTTGGCTAGGAGTTCTGGAATTTATGTGCCAATCCTCAGACCCTACCATAATTTATAGTATATTGATAATGTAAATGGCACACCCTAAATAGTTGGTGTTTCTTGTATAGTGTACAACCTAAACAACCACCCAGGGCATTCCTGTCTTATTCTAGCATAGAATCAAGTGTTAAGGTTCCTTTTCTGAGAGGATTACCAAAAACTGTCTGGTTATGAATAACCTTTAAGTACTAGAAAAGACTTAGTGATCAGCACCCCCATCCCTCAGGAGCTGGAACCTTAGGAGCTCACCCCAAGAACCCAGCTAGAGTCTATTTTCTGAATCTGTCAGATAGGGCTAGAAGGCGATGGGGAAGAATGGGGAGCTTGGTCTCATCCTTTTGTCCTTGGAACTCTGTGCAGAGAGCTGGTACTAATTGAAGGTAGAAAAACCTGGAGAGGCCGAAGGGCTGTTAGATGGTGAGACTGGGGGGATCCCAGGGTGGCTCAGTGGTTTAACGCCTCCCTTTGGCCCAGGGTGTGATCCTGGAGTCTCAGGATCGAGTCCCACATCAGACTCCCTGCATGGAGCCTACTTCTCCCTCCTCCTGTGTCTCTGCCTCTCTCTCTCTCTGTGTGTGTGTGTGTGTGTCTCTCACGAATAAATAAATAAATAAATAAAACATGATGAGACTGCCTGTTTTGGGGTCTCCTTCTTGTCCCCACTTCTGTCCACAGAGGCTCTCCAAAGAGGTCCAAAATGCCCTGGCAAGGGCCAGCAGCACAGCCGAGGAGACCATCAGTGCCATGAAGACAGTGCGGAGCTTTGCCAATGAGGAAGAGGAGGCAGAGGTGTACTCTCGGAAGCTGCAGCAGGTGTACAAGCTGAACAGGAAGGAGGCTGCAGCCTACACGTACTACGTCTGGGGCAGCGGGGTATGTGCCCCTGGCCTGGGCAAGTCTGACTGTTGGGGGGCGGGACACATAGATGGGGGATCCCTTGAACAGGGCGTGAGCCTGGGTCCCCGTATGTTGGTGTCAGGCTGGCTGCACTTGACTTCACTCTGCCTGTCCACAGGTAAATCTTTCTGGAAAAGAATGCACCCTCTCAGTGAATGTCCTCATGGGGCACCTCCTCTTCCCTCTCACCTGGGTGTGGGGTGGCAGGGGAAACATCTCAAGTGGGGAAACATCCTTGGCCCAGAAGGGAGTCACCTCGAAGCCAGCAGGACCCAACCTAGGCTGCACTGTCTGGCAGGTCCGACGTCACAACCACACATACCCCATTAGAGTGTCTGGGTCACTCACTCCCTGGGGATGAGTCATAGCACCTCCCTGGAGAACGGGGAGCACTTGGAGCCTGTTGCAGTCTGTTGGCCACATCTGGGAAGTAGGCATTTTGGGGGGTAGCTGGGGTAGGTATGAGAAGGGTTTAGAGTTCCGGGGGAAAAAGGAGTGATCATCAACCAGGGGACAGGGCAGGCCACCCCTCAAAAGTACTCAGCCAGGAGAAGGGTCCTGAAATCCAGCTCTGCTAGCCAAGCCTCTCAGCAATCTGACCCCTGCATGGGTGCCTTTTGTCCCTTGCACAAAGGTACTGTGGTCTAACTATCCATCAATCTCGGTCTCACCCAACCAGGGGCTCAGAGTGGGGAGAGGCAAATATGGAGCCCAAATGGGTTGCCATGGGTACTCAGATTCCACTCCTCTCCCACCTCCCAGGTGCTAGAGGCAGTGGGAGGCAGGGCTCCCCTGGACATAGCCCCTCCTTCACGGGACCTAGTGGGGATAGGAAACAGACCCCATCATCCTGCTTTGCCTGGCTTGCAGTGTGACCTCAGCCAGTGGACAAACTCCCTGAGCCATGCTCTTTCCAGTGAGGAGGAAAACTAATAGCTCCTGCCTGGCCTGGCTGAGGCACTTGGGTGTGTGTGTGTGTGTGTGCCAGGGCCTTACAAAGAAAGCCTTGTTCTCTGCCAGGTCCCTGGCTGCCTCCAGCTGGGGGCCTCTGTGGGGACCAAGTCCAGGGCCGGGAAGCGGGCAGGCATGAATGACAGCATCTGGGAGGACATCCCTGCCTGGCTGGAGTCTGTCTGTGGCTGGGAGAGCACAGTCCACCCGCTCTCACCTGCCCCTGCAGCCTAGGGGGCAGGGCATGGGGGCAGGGCCAGGTCTGAGCCAAGGCCTCCCCCGTGACCCAGGTCCCCCCTTCCCTCTGCCCCCAGCTCACGCTGCTGGTAGTCCAGGTCAGTATCCTCTACTACGGGGGCCACCTCGTCATCTCGGGGCAGATGACCAGCGGCAACCTCATCTCCTTCATTATCTACGAATTTGTCCTGGGAGACTGTATGGAGGTGAGGGGCTGGCTGGGGGAGGGGGTCCTGGGGAACTGGAGGGTTGGGAAAGCGGGTCTAAGAGGTAGGAGATGCACCAGGGTCTGATGGATGGGGTATTTCTAAGTAGGTGAGGAGAGAACATCATACCAACAATAACAGTAATATTATTGAGTAGCTGCTATAGCTCTGTTTACTGAGCAAACTGGCAGGGACAAGGACGTTTTCAGGAAATGCTTCTAAGAAGACCGTGAGGGGTCTCAGTACTGTCCTGCCTCCCATTTCTCAGAAAAAGCAACTGAGGCTCAGAGAGTTTAAGGGACTGGCCCATCATGTTTGGGGGGGAACCGGGCTCAAAGCCAGATGGGTCTGACTTTAACACACTTTAAAGAAGAAACAGGGCTTGTTTTAGATTGCCTCAATTTGGATTTCCCCAGGAGCAGACCCTGAGACAGGGAGCTGGGGTGTCCACATGCCCAAGCCTCCCCTAGTTGCTGTTTGAGGATGCTTGGAGTGGGGGCGTTAAGTCCCTGGCACCGAATTTGGGCCTCTGTCCTCCAGTGATAAAGCTGAGGACGTGCATGAGAAGAGGGTGTTAGCATCGGCTGTGGATGGCACTTCGCATTGGCTAGAGTCACACCTGCCTGTCATCTGATGTAGCAGTTCTGCCTCTAGGAACCCTGGGCTGCAGACATGCCCACACTGGTGGGCAGAGGTGTGTGGACACCCAGCGAAGCATTGTTTCTGCTATTGAAAAGTCAAAGCATCCTCTGCTGCCCACCGGTCAGGGATTGGGCCGATATGGCACATCCATGTTCCAGAAGCAGTACGTTTGTGCTATAGAAACGAGGCAACAGCTATAGATAGGAGGTAGATCTGTACATACTGGTGTGCAGGGGACCCTGAGACGTGCCATGAAGCAGTAGAAAGAGTCTGAGGCCAGGGTCATGGTTTTTATTTTTATTTAAAAAAAATTTTTTTTTAAGATTCTACTTATTCATGAAAGACACAGAGAGAGGCAGAGACCATAGGCAGAGGGAGAAGCAGGCTCCATGCAGGGAGCCCGATGTGGGACTCAATCCCAGACCCCAGGATCACGCCCTGAGCCAAAGGCAGACACTCAACTGCTGAATCACCCAGGAGTCCCAATCTCACAATTATTTATCAAATATGTGCATGTGTTTGTAAACGCACAGAGGAAGGACTGGGAAACTATAGTATGTGGATACCTAGGGCCTCCTCGTGGAGGAGGCAGGAGGGGCACCGTCTCCGTGGCGCTCATATCTTAACACCAGTGATAATATCTTGATATTAGTGATGCAGGTCCTAGCTGTGCTGGATTCCCCAGTCAGGCCCCTTGATCACAGTACTGATCAAGGGCCTGAACTCAGGAGCTGGCCATACCTGGGTTCAAGTCCTGGCTTTGCCACTTCCCAGCTGTGTGACCTGGGGGGAGTGACTTGAATTCTCTATGCCTCAGTTTCCTCATCAGCAAAAGACAAGATAATGCTAGGACCTACACATACACAAAGGGCTCATTAAATGAGCTGCTGGTATCACTCATGTTTTATGTCGTGTACGTTCTTACCCAAGGAGTATGGATTGCATGAATTAAGAGCAGGTTTTTTTTTTTTTTTTTTTTTTTTTTTAAGAGCAGTTTTTAAAACCAAAATTTAGGGGATCCCTGGGTGGCTCAATGGTTTTGCGCCTGCCTTTGGCCCAGGGCGCAATCCTGGAGTCCCAGGATCGAGTCCCGCGTCGGGCTCCCGGCATGGAGCCTGCTTCTCCCTCTCCTCTGCCTGTGTCTCTGCCTCTCTCTCTCTCTCTCTCTATGTCTATCATAAATAAATAAAAATAAATTTAAAATAAATAAATAAATAAAACCGAAATTTAAAAATTGCTGTGGCAGCCAAGAGAGTAATTCTGTTCGGATGTCCTGTTCTGCCATATTCTGGCTGGTTCATGTAACTTCCCTACCCTTCCGTTTCCTCTTCTGGGAGGTGATAACATCCACCCTGCAGGATGGGGTGAGGTTTAGCTGTAATGGCCACAAGGCACTGGCTCCTAATGTGTTCTAACAGCTCAGTATTATTTATTTCTGCTCTCATTTTTTTTAATTTAAAGATTTTACTTATTTATTTGAGAAGGAGAGAAAGCACCAGCAGGGGGTGGGCAGAGGCAGAGGCAGAAGCAGACTCCCTACTGAACAGAGATTCCTGACGTGGGGCTCGATCCCAGGACCCTGAGACCATGACCTGTGCCAAAGGCAGACGCTTAACCAACTGAGCCACCCAGGCACCTCTTGCTGCTTTTGTTTTGTCAGTGTTGTCATTATCTGCTGCACTGGTGGGGTACCCTGGCAGTGTCCTCTGGCCACCCCCCAGAGCAGCTGTTGTGTCCCTGCTCTCTCTGGCCTGCCTTCATCTCTCTGGCCCCATGGGGGGGTGTCCCAACATTGGGGTATCAGTGAGACAGGAATGCGTTTCCTCCCCCCGCAGTCCGTGGGCTCCGTCTATAGCGGCCTGATGCAGGGAGTGGGGGCCGCCGAAAAGGTGTTCGAGTTCATTGACCGGCAGCCAACCATGGTGCATGATGGGAACTTGGCCCCTGAGCGCCTGGAGGGCCGGGTGGACTTTGAGAACGTGACCTTCACCTACCGCACTCGGCCCCACACCCAAGTCCTGCAGGTGAGAGAGGGGTGCCTGAGGCCTGCCCTATCCTCCCTTCCCTCATCCCATCTTGCGTGCAGCTCCTACACACCAGGCCTTGCAGTGTAGCCAGGATTACGTAAGGTGGAGTCCTTGTCCTCGTGGAGTTTGGGCTGTAGTCAGGGAAGGCAGACCATTAACAGAGTATTCCAGATAAAGTGCTAGGAAGGCAGTAAATCAGGGTGGTGTGATAGAGGTAGTTTACAGGGATGGTGTTAACAGTCAGGGAGGGCTTCTCAGAGGAGCGGACATTTGAGCTGGGTCCTGAGCAAGGGGAAGAGGCACCCAGGCAGTGGAAATGAGCATCAAGCTGCTGCCAAATCCTAGAAAGGAGAGCATTTTGAGGGCTGGCAGTGCCCAACCATGGCAAAGAGCACGGGGGAGCTGGGAATGGTGCCCACCTGTGTCCGAGGCCAAAGCATCTGAGCCAGTGGCCCCACACGGTATCCACGTGTTCCTTGCAGAATGTCTCCTTCAGCCTGTCCCCAGGAAAGGTGACCGCGCTCGTGGGGCCCTCAGGCAGTGGGAAGAGTTCCTGCGTCAACATCCTGGAGAACTTCTACCCCCTGGAGGGGGGCTGCGTGCTGCTGGATGGGAAGCCCATCAGTGCCTATGACCACAAGTACCTGCACCGAGTGGTACGGAAATGGACCTGTGTTATCCCGTGCACTTTCTTTGTCTGACCTTCACCCCTGTGAGCTGTAACACAAGTACCGAGAAGTGATATAGGTAGATGTATGGCTCAGAGGGTTTCACCAGTGCACCAGCTCCCAGGTCAAGACACAGAACGTTCCAGCACTCCTCCACCCCATGTGTCCCTTCTCTTCCCTCCAGGAGCCACATCTCCCTGACTTTTATGATCTTCTCCTTTTCTTTGGTTTTACCATCGCCTTATGTCTCCCCAAACAGCAGAGCTGTGTTTTGCCTACTTTTGAACTTCACCTGGCTGGAATCGTAGAGCATGCATGCATTCATCTGTGTCTTGCTTCTTCCACTCAGCCTTATTTGTGAGACATCCAGCTTGAGGCTCTGGTTGTAGTTCATTCATTTTCGTTGCTGGATGATAATCTCCTGTGTAAACATGTCACAATCTATGTGTGCATTCTGCTCCTCATGGATGCTTGGATTGTTTCCTGTTTTTACTGTTACCAATAATACTGACATAGACAATTTTGTCCATGTTTTCTGGTGTACACAGGTATGTATGTTCTCCCAGAGTGGATACATAGTATCCACTTTACATTTAGTAGCTATTGTCACTAGAGTGGTCACACAACTTTACATTCCCACTAGCAGTGGATGTGAGTTCCAGTTGCTCCACATTTAAGTCATTTCTAATACTTAAAGGAGGCTATTCATGACCATATGGTTTTTGGTAATTATTTTAGAAAGGGATCCTCAACACCTGATCCTGTGCTAGCTCTAAAAACAAGGATGCCCTGGATGGTTGTTCAGGTTGTACACAATACAAGAAAAACCAACTATCAGGAAGGCACCATTTTCATCATCAACATACATTAAATTATAGGAGAGCCTAAGGAGAGATTCCAGAACTCCTAGCCATTTTCTAGATGGTGGCAGAGGCCACACATTGTGATATCTGCCCACCCATCTGCACATAACCAGGTGTAGATGGCTGAGCAGTGGTCCCAGGTGTATGATGACAAGGCTTCTGCCCACCAGAGTTCTGGAAGTGGCCCTTAGGCAGAGCCATTCAGGCTTTGCAATAGCTAATATGCTCAGACTTGTAATATTCTCAGACAGTTAATATTGACAGTGCTGTTTTTGCCAGCTGCTGAGTATACATGTAGAAGTAGTTCACAGCAGTCTTTTGCATTTTCCTAACGACTAAATATATCAAATACTTTTCCATGTGGTTTACTACTTGGATTTCCTCTTTTGTGAATGCCTTCTTTTTAGTTCAAATTAAAAATTGTAATCTTGGGATCCCTGGGTGGCGCAGCGGTTTAGCGCCTGCCTTTGGCCCAGGGCGCGATCCTGGAGACCCGGGATCGAATCCCACGTCGGGCTCCCGGTGCATGGAGCCTGCTTCTCCCTCTGCCTGTGTCTCTGCCTCTCTCTCTCTCTCTGTATGTGACTATCATAAATAAATAAAAATTTAAAAAAAAAAAAAAATAAAATAAAATAAAAAAATAAAAAAATAAAAATTGTAATCTTCATAAGCCCCAAACAGTAAAATGCAACAATCTAACCACATTCCCATACATTCAGAGAATTTTAAAATTAAGATGTGAGAGTCCCCCTCCACTTCACCTTTTAAATTCCACTCCGTGTAGGTAACTATTGTTAGCAGTTTATTTTTTTTAATTTATTTTTTATTGGTGTTCAATTTACTGACATACAGAATAACCCTCAGTGCCCGTCACCCATTCACTCCCACCCCCCGCCCTCCTCCCCTTCTACCACCCCTAGTTCGTTTCCCAGAGTTGGCAGTCTTTACGTTCTGTCTCCCTTACAGATATTTCCCACACATTTCTTCTCCCTTCCCTTATATTCCCTTTCACTATTATTTATATTCCCCAAATGAATGAGAACATATAATGTTTGTCCTTCTCCGATTGACTTACTTCACTCAGCATAGTACCCTCCAGTTCCATCCACGTTGAAGCAAATGGTGGGTATTTGTCATTTCTAATGGCTGAGTAATATTCCATTGTATACATAAACCACATCTTCTTTATCCAGTCATCTTTCGATGGACACCGAGGCTCCTTCCACAGCTTGGCTATTGTGGCCATTGCTGCTATAAACATCGGGGTGCAGGTGTCCCGGCGTTTCATTGCATCTGTATCTTTGGGGTAAATCCCCAACAGTGCAATTGCTGGGTCGTAGGGTTGTTAGCAGTTTAGTAAATATCCTTTCCAACCTGTTTTCTCTCTTGATATAAATGCATTAATATGTAAAGACACATATATACTTTTTTTTTTTTTTGCTTTTTTTTGTTTTTTGAGAGAAAGAGCAAGAGGCAGAGGGTGAGGGAGGGGAGAGAGATCCTAAGCAGGCTCCACAGCCAGCACAGAGCCCAACATGAGGCTTGATCTCACCACCCTGAGATCATGACCTGAACCAAAATCAAGAGTTGGAGGCTTACCCAGCTGAGCCACCCAAGCCCCCCTACATATATTTGTTTGTTTTTTAGCAAAAGCAGAGTCATGCTGTGTGTATGTATTTGATTTTATGGGTACACTGTGATTATTAGCTAATCCCCAATTTATAAAATTGATTTTTTTTCTATGTGTAATGTTGCAGTGTTACCCTCTATACTCTCATTTTTGTAGGCTATGTTTCAGATACTGAAATCATGGGACAAGCTTCTTTCAATTATTCTCTCTGAAGGGAGGGGGCATCTGGGAGGACTTCATGGCCTGGGGGCCTGCTGTGGCTTCTTGTCTTCTGGCATGGACAGACTTACTCACATTCTACATTCTCTTTCTCTCTTTCTCTCTTTTGGTTTTAAAGATTTTATTTATTTGAGAGAGAGAGTACAAGCAGGGGAGAGAGGGAGAAGCAGGCTCTTCACTGAGCAGGGAGCCCAATGTGGGGCTCAGTCCCAAGACCCTGGGATCATGACCTGAGCTGAGGCAGATGGTACACTGACTAAGCCAGACAGGCGCCCCTCTTCCCTCCCAACTCCCCCAGGACATGGGCAGACAGCGAGCTCTGTTGGAGGTCAAGGAACTTGGCTTAGCCCAGAGCAGCCAACTTATTCTAGGGTCCCAGATTTTTGGTCAGAGGAAGCTGAAGCTTGTGCAGAAAGTAGACTCTATTGTTTTGGAAGAAGAGAGGCAGCTGATGCTTAGCAGCTGGGTGCAGGCCCTGATCAGATTTCCAACCCAAGACCCCTGGCATCAAAAAGGCCTGGGGCTGGCGAGGTTCCTGGTGACAGCTGGATGGATATGTTCCTGGCCTTTCATGCCCCATCCTTTCTCCTGCACAGATCTCCCTGGTGAGCCAGGAGCCAGTGCTATTTGCCCGCTCCATCACAGACAACATCTCCTACGGTCTGCCCACCGTGCCCTTTGAGATGGTGGTGGAAGCTGCACAGAAGGCAAATGCCCATGGCTTCATCATGGAGCTTCAGGATGGCTACAATACAGGTATGCAGCCCAGGAGCATCACCTTCACTGTGCCTAAAGGTCAACCCTCAGGGATGCAATCCTGTGAGTTAAGCATTGCTTTCTGTCAGCTGCTCTTTATTATTTCAGGTGAAATTCACTTAACCATCTTAAAGTGAACATTTCAAAAAAAATAAATAAATAAATAAAGTGAACATTTCAGTGAGATTTGGTACATTTACAGTACCATGTAACCAATCACCTCTATTTAGTTTTAAAACATTTTTTTTTTTTTTTGAGAGAGAGAGAGAGCATGAGAGCGTGGGCAGGGAAGGGGTAGAGGGTGAGGGAGAAAGAGAATCTTAAGCAGGTTCCACCCAGCAAGCCTAGCACAGAGCCCAACATGGGACTAGGTCTCAAGACCCTGAGATCCTGACTGGAGCCAAAATCGAGAGTCAGTTGCTTAATCTACTTAGCCACCCAGGCACCCCAGGATATTATTTTTATTTTTTTAAATTATATATATATAGCCTAATTTTACATTAGTAAATCAATATTTTAATATATTAATTATTAATTATATATTAATTATATATTTAATATATTAAATTTAGCAATATGTTAATTTATGTATTTTGTTCTATTTAATATACTTAAAATTTTAATTCTTGTAAAGGAGCTATTCACATGACTCAAAACTAAAAATATATGTGAAATGCTATACAGTGAAAAGTTTTATCCCATCCCTTTCTCTACCCCTGTTTCCTCCTGGCTCACCAAATTTTTTTTTTAAAGATTTTATTTGTTTATTCATAGACACACACAGAGACAGAGACACAGGGAGAGGGAGAAGCAGGCTCCATGCAGGGAGCCCGATGTGGGACTTGATCCCAGGTCTCCAGGATCACACCCCAGGCTGCAGGCGGCGCCAAACCGCTGTGCCACCAGGGCTGCCCCCCACCAAAATTTCTTATGTTAGCTTCTTACATGCCCTTTGGGAGTTTCTTTATGCAAATAGGAATGTATATTTTTATTTCCTCCTGACCTTTTACAGAAAAAAAACAGCTCCTTATATTCTGTACCCGACTTTCTTTCTTTCTTTCTTTCTTTCTTTCTTTCTTTCTTTCTTTCTTTCTTTCTTTCTTTCTTTCTTTCTTTCTTTCTTCTTCTTTCTTTCTTTCTTTCTTTCTTTCTTTCTTTCTTTTCTTTCTTTCTTTCTTTCTTTCTTTCTTTTTCTTTCTTTTTTCTTTTCTTTTCTTTTTTCTTTCTTTTCTTTTCTTTTCTTTTCTTTTTTCTTTTCTTTCTTCTTTCAACTTAACACAGTGTCTTAATCATTGGTCCATATTGTCACTTAGAGACCTGCTCTGTTTTTAAACAGTTGCATAGTGGGGAACCTGGTACTAAATGATTTGTAGATGACCTGCTTTTGGGTCAGGGTTTTGTATGTAACAGAGCAGCTCCCTTGCTGTGATCTATTGAAAATTAGCCCTTGACATAAGGTTTTGTAAAAAAAAAAAAAAAAAAATGTTTTCATTGAAAAAAAAAAAGAAAAAGAAATAAGTAGTTGCATAGTATTTCAGGGCTTATGCTAATTTACTTAAATAATTCAGTTTCCTGGGCAGCCCGGGTGGTCCTCGGCGGTTTGGCTCAGCCTTGGGCCCAGGGCCTGATCCTGGAGTCCAAGGATCAAGTCCCACGTTGGGCTCCCTGAATGGAGCCTGCTTTTCCCTCTGCCTGTGTCTCTGCCTCTCTCTCTCTCTCTCTTCTCTCTCTCTCTCTGTGTCTCTCGTGAATAAACAAATAAAATCTTTAAAAAAAAAATTCAGTTTCCTGCTGATGGACATTTGAGTAGATTTTTTTGTTTTTATTTGCAATAGTAGTGCTGTGAGTGGTGGACAACATGTGCCTTTTGGTACTGTGCATGGAAAGTCAGCCTGTAGGAAAGAGTCATAGAGGTGGGTTTGCTGGTGCAAGGGTTGTACACTTGTACTTGTGATCCATACATTTACACAGTTACCCCAAAGGTGCTTGCCCCAGGAAGATGGGGCACACCTGAACAGTGCAATATCAGACATTGAGATTTTTGCCAAACTAATAAGTAAAAAGTGGTATCTTAGTACCAATTGAATGTAGTCATAATTTGCATGAACAGGGAGGGAAAGCATCCTTTGGGGAGTTTTGGGACTGTTGGTGGTCCCAGCCGGTGGCACAGGCTCCTTTTCCTGGAGATCACAGCTCCCGTGGCAGCAGGGAAAGGAAGAGGAAGAGGTCTCTCTCTCTTCCCTAGAGCTGCCCCAGCCTTACCCCCTGCTCACTCACCTATGTCCCTTTGTCATGCAGAGACTGGGGAGAAGGGTGCCCAGCTATCAGGTGGCCAGAAACAGCGTGTGGCCATGGCTCGGGCTCTGGTGCGGAACCCACCTGTCCTCATCTTGGACGAAGCCACCAGCGCCCTGGATGCAGAGAGCGAGTACCTGGTGAGTTGCGGGGTGGTGGGGTGACACCAAAGAATGGAACAGGAGCCAGGAAAGGCTTAGAGATGCCATAAGAGCTCTCTCAGGGTGTCAGCCTTCCAGACTGGGGTGTTGAGGGCCAAAGGCGAGGAGCCAGGGTAGGGGACCCCAGGGCCAGACCTGCCCACTGGCTCATATAGAGCTGACACTACATGATAGCAGTTTGGATTTGAGGCCCTGCCCTCAGCTCATCATGAAAGACAGTGTCTCCCACTCTCTGAGCCCCCTTTTCATTGCTAAAGAGTGTCCAACGGTGTATTTGTCACTGAGTAGCTACCTTGGCCCCTCCATAGGTCAAGCCATTGATTACGCAGGTGTTCACTGAGCTCCTCCTGGCCACCAGTCGCTGTCCCAGGCACCGAGGTTGCAGTGGTAGGTGACCAGACACATAGGCCACCAGCCCCTATAGCACTTCCATGCCAGGAGGGAGAAACATAATAAACAAGGAGACAAGAATGAGTTCAACCTGTGGCCTATGGTACGTAAAACACAAAACTGTCATCTGAGAGAGAGAATAAGACAGGTCACTCCTCTCATAATCAGATATGGAAGCTGGAAAAACAGATTTTATTCAGTAGCTACTGACAGTAGGAGAAAGAGCTGAGCTCCATTCTAATTGGTACAGAGGTGACAGTGATGACAGGCATTTTAAAAGAGAAGGAAGACAGAAGGAGCAGGGCTCACTGGAAAGCCCGTGAAAGGTTGGTTAGTGTGGTTATGATAAGGCAGTGGTGTCTGCTGGCTGGCAACTGTTGGCCAGAATTCTGTCCTCTGTAGAGATTGGGAGACTGAGGCCTGTCCTTCCTGATGATTATTTTTAAAAGGAATGGCCTTCAGGTGCTTGAGAAAGGGACAGAATAAGGATTTATAATTATAAGCCCTTTTTATTAAATGCTCTAAGAAAGGGAGATCAGGGGCCTACCATCAGGTGTTGGCTAGAACAGTCAATTCTCCTGGCAGCAGTGAGCATTTAGGGGAGCTGGGTCATCCCAGAGACCAGGTCCTGGTGGACTGTGGCCATCTCATGGGTAGAAGCAGAGTCTTCAGGTGCCATTTAAGCTGAGAGCCAGGAAGAGAGGAGCCAGATGAGCATCCAAAGGCAGCAGGTTCAAAGGCCCAGAACAAGTTCACAGGCAAGCCCAAAGGTCAGCATGTCAGGCTGGTGGGAGTCTGACAAAGTAAGGTGAGGACAGAGTCATAGGGAGACAGGGCCTCCTCAGGCCTTAGTTATAGAGTTTGGATTATTTTTTTTAGAGTTTTGTTTTGTTTGTTTGTTTGTTTGTTTGTTTTGAAGAAAAGTTTCAGGTTTAAAGAAAATTGAGTAAAAAGTGCAGATAGTTCACATGTCTCTCCTTTTTACCCTGCAGGCAGTTTCTCCTATTATTAACATCTTGCTGTGGTGCATTTGTTACAACTGATGAGCCAGTTTTAATGCATTGTTACTAACTAAAGCCCATAGTTTATTTATTTATTTTTAAGCCCATAGTTTACATTAGGGTCACTCTTCATGTTGTTCCCTCTTGTCTATGACAAGTGCAGAATGTCATGTGGCATCTGGATTTTATTCTTTTTTTTTTTTAAAGATTTTGTTTATTCATTTGAGAGAAAGTGAGAGAGAGAGAGAACATGAGCAGTGGTTGGAACAGAGGGAGAAGCAGACACCCTGCTGAGCAGGAAGCCCAACATGGGGCTCCATCCCAGGACCCTGAGATCATGACCTGAGCTGAAGGCAGACACTGAAGGCAGTGTTGAAGTGCTCAACCCACTGAGCCACTAAGCGCTCCTGATTGAAATGTTAAATACATGCGGGCAATGGGCTCAGGGCGGTGGGTGGATGGCAGGTTGCAGCGTTCAGGGAGCAGTAACAGTGGTAGCAGTGGAAGGATATAAAGAATGAGATGGAAAAAAAATAGAATGAGATGAACTGGGGAGATGGCACCTGCAGAATTTGTGCATGAGTTGGATTTGGACAATGAGCCAAGCATGAGGAATTGAGGGCCATGTCTCACTGGTTTGAGCTTTGGGGCTGATGGTGAGATCATTAGCCAAGGCGAAGGTTAGTAGAAGGAGCAGGAAGACCAGAGGCGACCAGTTTAGGGCTTGCCTGTCACTGGCCAAGCGCCTTCCTTGTGCCCTGCACTGAGCTCTGTCCCCCGTGAACTGAAGCCCGGGAGGCTGGTCATGTGCAAGCCCTGGCCTTTCAAATGAGGAACTGAGTCTCAGAGAGATTAAACTTCACTAGGATGTGGTTGATCTGGGAGCCGAGCCAGGCCCTGGCAGAGTTGTAGGTGGCTGGGGCGGTGCCCGCAAAAGCCGGCCCCCTCCTGTCTCCCCAGATCCAACAGGCCATCCACGGCAACCTGCAGAAGCACACGGTGCTCATCATCGCGCACCGCCTGAGCACGGTGGAGCGCGCACACCTCATCGTGGTGCTGGACAAGGGCCGCGTGGTGCAGCAGGGCACCCACCAGCAGCTGCTGGCACAGGGTGGCCTCTATGCCAAGCTGGTGCAGCGGCAGATGCTGGGGCTCGAGCCCGCCTCGGACTGCTCGGCTGGCCTCAAGGAGCCGTTGGGCAGCGGCGGTCACAAGGCCTGACCACGGGCCCTGCCTCTCACAGTGGGGCAGATGCCCTGGTGCCTGCCTGGCACATGTACCCATGGGGGCCACCCTGCTGCCCTCTGAGCCCAGGCCCATGGCACTGGAGGGCAACCTGCCGTGTCCCACATGTCACTGCTTCCTGCATCTTGCCCCCGTTCCTGCCCTGTCACCCTGTCCGCTGGGCCACCGCCAGCCCACACCCCCCCTTCCCCACTGCCATGAGCCACCTCCTCCATTCGGGGCAGCGGAGACAATGCTGGTCTCCATCTGGTCTCCCAAGACTTCTAAGAGAAGGTAGAGCTACCTTTTTAAACCAAGATCTTACCAGGTTTTTTACTGCTTGGTTTCATGGGTGCCAGTCAACTCCTAGACTTCAAAAACATTTTTTTAATTGGGAGTAATGATGGGCAAGGTCACTGAGATGTTCCAGGAACTTCTGAGCCAGGAGTGAAAGATCCTAATAGCCTGGGGGATGTCAGAGGAGAACGAGGCCTCTGTCCCTCGAGAGAAGGGGCTTCCCTGTCCCTTCTGGGGACTTTCTCTCTCACTCTTCCCACCTCCGTGAGTCAGGCCAAGGGTCGGCAGCAAGAGTGGAAAGCACCAGTCTGCCCATGGTCCCTGCCGCCCTGCCAAATCTAAGCCAGTCTCACTGTGAACCACAACTAACCTTAACTGGGGGGGAGTGAGGGGCTGGCCAGGCCTGACAAAGCCTCAGGGTGTCCCCAGCCCTGCACCCAGCTTGAGCCCCTCAATCCTGCCTCATCCCCTGCTCCCATTATACCCCCTCCAGCGGCAGCCACCTCTCCCACATCCACCCCTGCTGCTCTGCTCTTCGGAGGCTCGGAGGCCCTTCGGATGTTGGATGTTTGAGAGACACGTTCTCTTCCCTGTCTGGTGGACAGGACAGTGGCAAAGCTCAGGCTCTGGCTTTGCAGGGGTGGTGGTGGGGGAGCATTGCAAGATGTTGGAAGAATCCGGTCAATAAAGTGTACTACCTCTGATCCCTGACCTCTAACCTCTTCCTGGGCCCTCTGCCCCATCACCTAGTTAGGTTTTTCCATCAGACCTAGCCTGAAAGATTTGGGTTGTATAGCGCCTTCCCCCTGCTGCCACCCAGGGTCTGGGAGCCCCCTATCTGTGCTCTTCATGTCCCCAGGATCTCCAGCAGAGATGAATTATTCATGTCTGTCCATCTGTCTCCATGGGGCTTGTTCAGGGTAAGAGACCTGTTTCCTTAAAATCCATGGGACCTCTGTGCCTCCCAGGAAAGCCAAGATCCGGCAAATGCCACCTGTTCTTTTCCATCAGAGACTGAGTACCCCATGGAGCCAACAAGTCTTACCTAACAGCTCAATCAGAAAAGAGGTTGTAAGACTGGACACAGGAAGAGTCCTGTGGTGGTTATTCTTACTTGCTGGATTGTGAGGAAATCTGGGGTCCTAGGAGAGGGCCGGGGACAGTGGCTATTTACCAAGTGCTGGAGAAGTATCTCCAATATTGTAACTACTGGTATAGTCACACTACATATATCAGCTCAACATACCCATCTTCCTGCCAGATAACTGGCCCAAACAGTGACTAAGTCTCCTGCTTCATCTCAGGGGCTTGAGAAAACTGAATCACAGGGAGGTTAAGCTACTTACTCAAGACCACTAGCTAGTAAGTGGTAGAGCCCAGCTTCACACCCGAGAAGCAGGTGTGTGTGTCTGATCCCAACCACGGAACACCTGTAAGAGTGGAGCTCTAAGGCACAGGTCGAGGAGAGGGTATTGACTTCACAGCAAAGACCTTAGGTCAAATGTTGGAACAAGTTCTCAAACAGAAGTGCCTCCAGGAACCAGGTAGGTATCAGAGGTATGTGAAATCAGCCAGGTGTAAGAAAAATCAGACAACAGCATTCTTTGTTTCTTTTCTGCTTTTCCACTTTTGCAAAGGGGCGGAGACACCTTTCTGTTTCATTAAAAGGAAGGTACAGGGACGCCTGGGTGGCTCAGTCAATTAGTTGAGCATCTGCCTTCAGCTCAGGTCATAATCTCAGGGTCCTGGGATTGAGCCCTGCATTGGGCTCCCTGCTCAGCACACACTCTCTCTCAAATACATACATACATACATACATACATACATACCTAAAATCTTTAAAAATTAAAAAATGAGAGAATACAGTGCAAGGCTGAGAATAACTGGCAGCCAAGGCCTCGTACCTGTTTAGTGGGAATGGCTGGGACTTGTCTACAGCCCCTTGAGGCCATGCAGGAAGGTGACCTTGACTTAGCAGATGTGCAGAGATTTTTGGAGAAGCTGGAAATTCTAGTTTTAATGTGAGATTGACTGCTTTTTATAGACTGGCTCAAATTAGTTTTACAAAACCCAGGGCCAAAAAACTGAGGCAGACTTCAGCTGGGGTCACCAGTTTGCAATCTCTATGCTGGACATCCTAGTCCTCCAGAGTCCTTGGAGCTTCCTCCTCTAGGAGTGTCCCCCTGCCAGAGGCCCCCAGCCCAGCCCCACCCCAGCCCATGCTCCTCTCTCACCCCCTTCCCACTGCCCCTCTCTTTGCCTTGCCACCACTATCCCCCACACTCCCCAGGCCGGGCTCCAGATTCTATGTACTTTCCCATGCCAGTGTCAGTTCCAGCTCCCCGGTTGGCAAACCTGAACCCAAAAGCAGGCCCTAGGCAGACAAAAGAACCTTCCAGAAGCCAAGCAAGCTGCTTTTTATAAGGCAGATATGATTTTTTAAATAAATGATTTACTTTGGGCTAATTTTAGTATTTTTTAAAAATATTTTATTTTTTTATATGAGAGCACAAGTGAGTGGATGGGTAAGGGGAGGTGAGGAAAGGGGCAGAGGGAGAAGCAGATTCCCCACCAAGCAGGGAGCCCAATGTGGAGCTTAGTTCCAGGACCCTGAAATCATGACATGAGCCAAAGGCAGACACTTCACTGACTGAGCCCCCCAGGTGCCCCGGGGTTAATTTCTGTATTACAGAAAACTTGCAATGAGACAGAAGGAGTTCCTATATAGCCCTCAGCCAATTTCCCTTCTGTTCCCATCTCACATGATCATGGCACACTTATCATAACCAAGAAAACAACACTGGCCTGTCACTGTCCATGAAACTCCAAGCTTTTTTTTTTTTTCCTATTTCACCAATTTTCTGTTAACGATGGGTTTTTGGTTGTTGTTGTTATTCCAGGATCCAATTTAGGGTGACACATTGCATTTAAAGATTTCTTTAAAATTGTTTTTACTGTAGTAAAATACACACAACATAAAATTTACTATTAATGGCATTTAGTACCTTCACAGTGCGGGACAATCATCAGCATCTTCTAGTTCCAGAACATTTTTATCCTTTCCCCCTAAAAAAGCCCATCCCATTAATAGTCCCCTCCCTCAGCCCCCAGCACCCACCAGTGCATTGTCTGTAGATTTGCCCCTTCTGGACATCTCCTACAGGTGGAATCATATACTATGTGGCCTTTTGTGTCCGGCTTCTCTCACTGAGCATCTTGTTTGCAAGCCTCATCCAGGTTGTAGCAGGTGTCAGTACTCTCCATTTCTCTTTATCGCTGAGTTGTCCTTTATTATGTGGATGGACCACATTTTGTTTATCCCTTCATCTCTCGATGGACACTTGGGTTGTCTCCACTTTTTGGCTGTTACGAAATGTAAATAAATGATTTACTTTGGGCTAATTTTAGTATTAAATTAATACTTAATTTAATAAGGTGCTGCCATGAGTATTCATGTTTTTGTGTGGATTTATGTTTTCATATCTCTCAGGTAGACAACTAGGACTGAAATGCTGGGTCATAGGGTCACTCTTTGGTTCACATTTTGAGGAACCATCAAACTATCTCCATGCTGCACCATTTTACATTCCTGCCAGCAAAGTAGTAAGATTCCAGTTTCTGCACATCCTCACCAATGCTTGTTATTCTCTGTTTTCATTTACTTATAATTTTGAATTGCAGTTATCCTGGTGGGTCTGAAGTGGAGAGCCATGATTTTTGAAGTAGACTTTTTCTCCTTTGTAATTAATTGAGCAAATATGGTGGAGCTCTTCTGTCCCAGGTATCATGTGAGGCAATCAGGGAAAACCATTGCAGCCAAGCCCTCGGGGAATGCCTGGTCTGCTGGGAACCCAGACAAGGAAATAAGGAAGGATGGGATAGAATGGAGATGGGCGCAGGGGCTGTGGGGACCCAGAGGAGGCTTAGTCCTGGTGTAAGGACCCAAGAAGAGGACAGAGGCAGGGCTGTCTTTGCACTGACATGCAACCTATGTTGAAATTTTTGAACAAGGGGCGCTACATTTTCATTTTGCACCAGGCCCTGCAAATTCTGTAGCTTGTCTTGGGTAGTTATCCCAGCTTGAGGCAGGGGTCTGGGGAAGCCTCTATACCCAGCTGCATCTTTACCATCTGGAGGAGAGGGCTTTCTTTTTTTCTTTTTCTTTTTTTTTCTTTTTAGCCTGGGCATTTCTCACCTGCCGAACCCCTGCTAGAGGTCACCCCTCCCCTCTTGCTGCCTCCTCTCTCTTCCAAGCTGATCCCTGAAGCTGAATGAGTACAGTAGGCAGCAGATGAATTCTTCCAAACAGCTGGTCTCGGCAGACTGATCCAGAGTATACATGTTGGGAGGAGGCTGTTAATCTGATTTGAGGTCAGTCAAAGCTGACAGCTCCGGAGACAGAAAGCCAGCACCTTAAGATGCTCGTCATCAGCTGGAGAGCTGGAGAGGATGCTGAAGGTAGGCTCTGTGGGGCCAAGCAGCCTCATCTGGGTCGTAGGAAGGATCGTCCCTCTCTCCATTGCCCAATGGCAGTGCCAGGGCTCTCACCCCACCGCAAGCTCCCAAATCTGTTTTTTTTTCTTTTTTTAAGATTTTATTTATTCATGAGAGACACACAGAGAGGCAGAGACACAAGCAGAGGGAGAAGCAGGCTCCCTGCAAAGAGCTCGATGTGGGACTCGATTCTGGATCCCGGGATCACACCAAAGGCAGACGCTCAACCGCTGAGCCACTCAGGTGTCCCCCAAATCTGCTTTTCTCTCCAAATCTGAGACCTTCCCTACCTTAGGAAATTTCCATAACTCATGGGCTCAGAAATCCATTATCCTCCTTTTTTTTTTTTTAAGATTTTATTTATTTGACAGAAAGAGAAGTCAAGAGTGGGGCATGGAGGGTGTGGAGGCAGAGGGAGAAGGAAAAGCAGACTCCTCGCTGAGCAGGGAGCCCAATGCAGGGCTCCCTCCCAGGACCCTGAGATCATGCCCTGAACGCAAGGTGACGCTTCACCAACTGAGCCACCCAGGTGCCCCATGATTATTTTTCTAGATTATTTTTCTCTTGGGTACCAAGCATTGGTGTGGGTGTGAGGATATAGAAATTCTCATTTAGGGTCACAGGAGTGCAGATCAGGACAACCAAAGTTGAGATGAGCAAACTGTACAACCCATAGTTCTGCCCTCTGTGTGCCTCAGAGGAGTGCCTTTAGAAAATGTTTTTTAGGGACACCTGGGTGGCTTAGCGGTTGAGTGCCTGCCTTCAACTCAGGGTGTGATCCAAGAGTCCCAGGATCGAGTCCCACATCGGGCTCCTTGTGGGAGCCTGCTTCTCCCTCTGCCTGTGTCTCTCCCTTCTGCGTGTTTCTCATGAATAAATTTAAGAAAATGTTTTTTAATCACGGTAAAATTCACAGAACATAAAGTTTACCATTCAAACCATTTTTTTAAAGCATAGAATTCGGTGGCTTTTAGTAAATCCACAATGCTGTGAAACTATCATCACAATCTAGTTTCAGAACATTCTTGTCACTCTGGAAAGGACATGCGTACTCATTAAGCATTCACGCCCCAATTCCCCTCCTCCCCCAGCCCCTGGCAGCCACTAATCTGCTTTCCATCTCTATGGATTTGCCTGTTCTGGGTGCTTCATTTAAATGGAATCATGCACCATCATATTCTGGTGGAATAATATTTGGTTGCATAGCAGGACCTCATCTTGTTTATCCATTCATCTGTTGATGAATATGTGGGTTGTTTCCACCTTTGGGTGTTGTGAATAGAGCTGCCGTGTGTATATACATTTGTGTATGTATTTTTGTGTGGACATACATTTTTAGTTCTCTCAGATGGAATTGCTGGGGGAGGCATGTTTTCTAAACCTAAATTTTTTTTAAAAGATTTTATTTATTAATTCATGAGAGACACACAGAGAGAGAGAAAGGCAGAGACACAGGCAGAGGGAGAAGCAGTCTCCATGCAGGGAGCCGGACGTGGGACTCGATCTCCGGTCTCCAGGATCAGGCCCTGGACTGAAGGTGGCACTAAACTGCTGAGCCACCTGGGCTGATCCCCCACCAGGGGTCCTTTTTTTAAAGTTTTAAATTCCAGTTAGTTAACAGAGTAATTAGTTTCAGGTACAATATAGTGATTGTATATATACAATATAGTGATTCAGCACTTCCATACATCACCCCTTGCTCATCAGGACAAGTGCCCTCCTTTATCCCCATCACCTATTTCCCCCATCCCCATGTGTGTAAAGTTTAAAAATAGGCTGAGGGGGCACCTGGCTGGCTGGCTCAGCTGGTAGAGCGTGCCATTCTTAATCTGGGGGTTGTAGGTTTGAGCCCTATGCTGGGTGTAGAGATTACTTAAATAAAATCTTAAAAATAAATACATAAATAAAAGTAAGCTGAGAGGTTATACACTTCATTCGTGTTGGAGTTTGTCTTGAGATTAGATAAGAGGGGCACCAACAGATGCACTTTTGTTAAGAATAAAAGTAAATTCAGGGGTACCTGGAAGTTAAGTGCCTGCCTTCAGCTCAGGTCATGATCTCAGGGTCCTTGGATGGAGCCCTGCATCAAGCTCCTTGCTTGACAGGCAGTCTGCTTCTCCCTCTCTCTGCCACTTCCTCTGCTTGTGCACGCGCTCTCTCTCTCTCTCTCTCTCTCATAAATAAATAAAATCTTAAAAAAAAAAAAAGTAAATTCAAAGCAAATAGAAGAAAATGTTAACAATGTTTGGCTTTAAGTGTTGGGCACATGTGTGTTATATTCTATGTACATTTCTTCCTTTTCATGATTTTATTTTTAAGTAATCTCTATACTCAATGAGGGGCTAGAACCCACAACCCCAAGATCAATAGTCACACATTCCACCTACTGAGTCAGCCAGGTGCCCTCATGTACATTTCTGAGTATTAAAATTTTCCCCAAGGGGGCTCCAGGGTGGCTCAGTTGGTTGAGGATTTATTTGCCTTCAGCTCAGGTCATGATCTCAGGGTCCTGGAATCGAGTCCTGCGTTGGGCTCCTGCTCAGTGGGGAGTCTGCTTCTCTCTCTCTCTCACTCTCCCTCTGTGTCCTTGCTCTCTCTCTCTCTCAACTAAATGAATAAATCTAAAAAAATAAAATAAGATTTTTCCCAGGGATCGGGGAATGGAACACTCAAAACAAAGTAAATCAACTCTCATGTGCTAAGCATTGATGGGTCCCACCCACACTTTCCGGAATAAGATGGAAGGCAGCTATTCTGATTTCTGTTTACTGAAAACAGAAGTTGTTAAATGCTCAAAAGTGAGCAGCCCGTCCAGACATCTCTCTCTTGGACCTGAGAGGCCACAGTGGGCATCTGCATCCTCTTCCCTCCCTGACAACCTCACTCTAATCCTGCACTTCTCAAGGGTCTGAAATTCTAGAAATACCACAGAGCAGGGACTCTGGGACTCAGCACCGAAACACTCATTACAGCAGAGGTTGGTTATTTCTAGCCCCAGGTAGGAGAGCTACTATATTTCAAATAATAACACAGAAAAATTCTTTAACTTTTTGGGGGGTGTTGGGTAGGGGAGTCAGAAAGAAGTTAACTGTTTAATGTTTGCATTTTTCATTATGGTAAAATACACATAACATAAAATTGACCATTTTAAATTGTGCCACCCAGAGGCCTTAAGTACATTCACAATTTTCCTTTAACTTTTTGTTTTTATTTTATTTCAATTTTTAAAATTTACTTAAGGAATCTCTACACCCAGCATGGGGCTCCATCTCAAGACCCCAAGATCAAGAGCTGCATGCTCTTCTGACTGAGCCAGCCAGGTGTCCCTCCTTTACCTTTTTGAAAACACATTCATTATCTCCTTCCAACTGAATGGCCAGCCTGCAGATACCAGGACAGACGGGGAGATGAGGACAGTGATGCTGGCAACTATGCTCGTATAAAATGTTTCAATGCACCAATGCCACACTAAGCATTTTGTATGATATTCATTCTTTGACTCTTCAAGACAAGCCCATGAGGGAGCTAGTACTATAAACTGTTTTTCCAAACGAGAAAGCTGAGATTAAGCAACCTGCAAAAGTCCTAAAGCTAAGTGACAAACCTGGGACCTGAGCCAGGCAGCCTGAACACCTGAACCCAGAGCTGGAAGCATACCAGGCTAATCACAGCCTTATTCATCTAGCCAATTCTCTGCCCAAAATCTTTTCCGCCTTCGTGGCTTTTTCTTTTTTCTTTCTTTTTTTTTTTTTTTTTTACCTTTGCAATAAGTCATTAAGAGTTACTTAATGAGTCATTAAGAGTTACCATTCCAGCCCAAGGACTGGGAATTGCTGACAAGGTATTCATGCTGAGTCACTAACAGGGATGGATGAAGAAACAGCATAACCAGTATTTCCCTCCTCGGGGCAGGAGGAAGTAGTCCACTTAAACAGATGAGTCACTCCTGGGTGGTCCCAACAGCAACCTCAGATGACAAAGACAGGCCTCACATTGTTGCTGCTCCTTACCTTAGACCACCTGAAATCAGTCTTTCAGCAATGATTAGGACGAATTGAGTGCCTACTGTGTGCCATGAACTGTGCTAGACTGTGAGTCACCAACAGAATGTCTGAAGTACGAGGTCACCTACATTCTAATGGATCATGAACCTCAAACAGTGAAAAGACAGGAGGGTGATTTGGGGGAGGGTGCTGTTGAGCTGGGGTCCTCTGAGGAGGTGACATCTGAGCTGAGTGAGGTGAGGGGTCAGCCACAGGTGTCTGCGGGAGAGAATGAGTCAACAATAATCTGGTGGGTCCTCGGAGTGTTGAACATGGAGTAACCATATGATCCAGCAATTCCACTCCTAGTTAGAGACTCACAAGAAATGAAGACATGTCCACACAGAAACTTGTACATAAATGTTCATAACAGGGACATCTGGGTGGCTCAGTGGCTGAGCGTCTGCCTTTGGCTCAGGTTGTGATCCCGGGATCACGGGATCGAGTCCTGCATCAGGCTCCCCATGGGAGCCTGCTTCTCCCTCTGCCTATGTTTCTGCCTCTCTCTGTGTGTCTCTCATGAATAAATAAAATCTATAGATGAATGAATGAATAAGTAAATAAATGTTCATAACCGCTTTATTCACGATAGCCAAAGGTGGAAATAACTGGATTGTGCATAACGTAACAAAGGGATAAACAAATGGTGGTGTATGCCTACACTGGAATGTGATTCCACCATAAAAAGGGAACAAAGTTCTGACACCCGCTACAACGTGGATGAGCCTTAGAAACATCATGCTAATGAAAGCAGCCAATCATAGAAGCCACATGGGGGATGATTCCTTTTGTTATGACATATTCAGAACAGGCAAATCTATGGTCAGAGAGCAGGTTGGAGGTGACCAGGGCATGGAGGTGGGAGAAATGGGGAGTGACTGCTTTAATGGGTATGATGTGTCTTTATTGGTTGATGAGAAAGTTTTGAAGCGTGAGAGACCTAGAGGTTGCCTGGCGTGAATACACTAATACCAATGAATTCACACATTTGAAAAAAGTTAACTGCATGTTATGTGGATTTCATTTTATTAAAAAAAAAGTGGGCAGAGAAAGATTGATCTGGGCAAAGGAATGGCAAGTTGAAAGATCACAATGGGGGAAGAAGACTGGAATTTGTGGAGCAGGAAATGGGCAGTGACAGGGAAGCGTGGAGAAGGTAGGGAGGAAGGAGGGACAGGACTGATTGGCAGCTTCTAGGAGGTGGTTGACTTACTCTACCAAGAGTGTTGGAGGGTTTAATCAGGGTGTGGAAAACGTGCTGAACTGGACGGGGTCCAGGAGAGGCAGTAAGGCACCTCACACACACACACCCCAGGCAGCCAGGCCTGGGCTCACCCCACTCTGTAGCCTTCTAGGGGAACCCTTACTCCGGACATCCTGCTGTTACTTATAGCCAAAGGGGTCAGAGCTGTGTGAGTTGAGATCACTTTCAGAAAACACTTCAAAGAATTTTCTGCTCTATATGTGACAAAACCCCCGAAAAACCCCATGGTCAGCTAGGGCCCTGGGGTAGATACACAATAGAGGCCTTTCACCTTTCCTGGCGGCTGCTGAGCAATACAGCACACGCCCAGAGGCAGTTAGAGACTCCGTGACACACACGCCCCCCCACCCCCCCTTGGCAGTTATGTAAGCCCTTCAGTTGACAGGCCTGGTCAGCTGCCAGATGTGAGTTCCTGGCCTCTGACCCTCAATTATCTGGCTATCCTGGATATCAGCCTAGAGAAAGGGAAGGCTTTCTTCCAAAGGGAGACTGGCTGGACACCAGGACTAATGTGTGCTGCCTTCAGTCAAGGACAGGCTTTTCCAGAGCAGGAAGATGGCTGCCATCCGTTGTGCCCCAGGGCCTGTGGGCAGCCCCCTGATTCCCCATTGCCCCAGCTGGTCTCCTCCATTCTCTTTGATTTGAACCTGTCAAGGCTTCCCTGGCATGTTGCTTGCTCACTGAACATACTCGAAATCTCTTAAAGCCTTTTCATACCTGGATCCTCCACATAGTAGGCAAGCTCCTTGCTCATAAATTGGTGCTTGAACCTTTTTTTTTTTTAAAGATTTTATTGGGATCCCTGGGTGGCGCAGCGGTTTAGCGCCTGCCTTTTGACCCAGGGCATAATCCTGGAGTCCCGGGATCAAGTCCCATGTCGGGCTCCCGGCATGGAGCCTGCTTCTCCCTCTGTGTCTCTGCCTCTCTCTCTCTCTCTCTCTCTCTATGTCTATCATAAATAAATCTTAAAAAAAATAAAAATTACAAAATTAAAAAGATTTTATTTATTTATTCATGAGAGAGAGAGGCAGAGACACAGGCAGAGGGAGAAGCAGGCTCCCCAAAGGGACCCCGATGTGGGATCTAATCCTGGGACCTCAGGATCACACCCTCAGCTGAAGGCAGACACTCAACCACTGAGCCACCCAGGTGTCCCTAGGTGCTTGAACCTTAACCACAAGACAAACTCCTGCATCTCCCTGCCTACTTGGTATCTCCTCTCTGATGTTCCACAGGCCCCTCAGATGCATTGAAGCAGAAATGCAGTCCCAGGGATGTCTGGGTGGCTCAGTGGTTGAGCGTCTGCCTTTGGCTCAGGCCATGATCCTTAAATAAAACAAAAAAGAAATGCAGTCCCAGGCTTTCCTCCCTTACTTAGTTTTCTCATAGTCAATGCCATCTTAGTTAATAACACTATCCACCAGTTGCTCAGGTTCAAATATCTGGGCATCATACCCAACTCCTCCCTTTCTCTGTCCCCTACAATTCACCTCTTGATGAGGCCTGCCAGGCTCAGACCCCCTGCCAGGGGTCAGACCCCCTGAGCTGGATTCTCTTTCTCCATCTCCCACCAAGATCCAAGCCACATCCTACATGCAGGGCTGCGATAATTTCCCTTCCCAGCTCCCACGTTGCCCCACCCTTAAAACCCATTCTCCATAGTCACTAGTCAGATCTAACTTTTTTATTAACAGACTTTGCTTTTTATTTATTTTTAAAAATATTTTATTTATTCATGAGAGACACAGAGAGAGAGACAGACACAGGCAGAGGAAGAAGCGGGCTCCTTCTGGGGAGCCTGATGTGGGACTCAATCCCAGGACCCCAGGATCATGACCTGAGCCAAAGGCAGACACTCAACCACTGAGCCACCCAGGTGCCCCCAGACTTTTTTAGAGCCGTTTTATTAGATTTATAGAAAAATTGCAACAGTAGTACAGAGAGTTCCCATAACCTGTTCACCAGTTTCCCATTATTAGTATCTTACATTAGTATGGTCCATTTACCCCAATTAACCAATACTGATTTAGTTATTATTAACTAAAGTCCATAATTTATTTAGATTCCCTTAGTTTTTCCCCTAACGTCTTTCTTCTGTCTTGGATCCTGTCTAGGACACCATGTTATATGTATAGTCCACACATTCTAGGCTCCTCTGGGTTGTGACAGTTTCTCAATATTTTCTTGTGTTTGGTGACCTGGACAGTTTTCAGGAGCACTGGTCACGGACTTTGTAGGCTGTCCTCTATTGGGATTTGTCTGATGTTTTTCTCAGGATCAGACTGTGATTATAGGTTTGAAAAGGAAGACGCAGAGACAACATGCCATCGTCAGCACATCACATCATGAGTATCCACCAAACATGATTGCTCACTCTTGACACTGCCTTTGATCAATCACCTGTGGAGGTAGTGTTTGTCAGTTTTCTCCACTGTGAAGGGACTCTTTCCCCCCCTTTAACATACTGTGTTGTTTGGTTTTTGTTTGTTTTTAAAATTTTATTTTTAAGTATTCTCTACACCCATCATGGGGTTCAAACCCACAACCCCGAGATCAAGAGTCACATGCTCCACCAACTGAACCAGCCAGGCTCTACCATACTGTGCTTTTTGGAAGGAAATCACTAGGAAGAGCCCACACCTAAGGAGTAGGAATCATCAAGGTCATTAAGACTGTGAATCTATCCTCTTACTCCTCTGGTTCAAACCTTAGGATGAGGTTTCCTGTTCTGGAATAAAGCTGATCCCCAGCCCTGCCCCCACCCCTGGCTCTGGGTATCCTGGCCCTGCCCCATCCCAGACTCACCTCTTCCACCAACCCAACTCACCATTCCAGCCATCCTATCCCCTTTCTTTCCTCAAAATGCCAAGTCTGTCCTCACTTCTGGGCCTGTGTAAGGCTCTTCCGTCTGTCTGCATCCCCTTCCCCCTAGTCCTCTCCTGGCCGGCTCCTCCTCATTCGGATTTCTGTCACCTCTCTTGGGGATCCAGGCAAATCCTGGGGGAAACCCTGAGTCCTATGGGGGCTCACCAAAGGCTTTCTTTCCCAAGGGCATAGCCACCCTGTGCACTCAGATGGCAGTGCGGTGGCCTTGTAGAGGGAGCTGCCAAGACAAAGCAGAACCCAAATGGAAATGTGTGAGAACTTATGAGTCATATAGAATGGTGAGGCTCAGTTGGGCTCATCATGTCTCCCAAACTCCACATTCATGACTTCACACCAGCTGCTTGCAATCAAACACAGTGGGGGCATTTATACCATGGAAAGCAGGCAATGCTACAAATCAGGGATTTTCTCCCTGATGGCTAAACATTCACCCAGACACCACTGACACACATCACAGACCCCAGTCCCAGGGGATGGTAGAGCAGATGCTGAACAACTTGGAAGAAGGAACAGGAAGAGAGAATTCCTGAGAAGCTGTCATAGCTCACCCACAGATAACGCCTCAGCTGGGCACGCAGGATGCTGAAGCTGGGAGCCTGATGGGAGGTGGCCCTGCCCAGTGCTGCCCTGGGAGGCTGGCAGAAGCAAACACGACTCTCCTTCAGAGCACGGCTCATTAATTCTAAGCCTCTCAGAATCTCTGCAAATAATCTTCCAAGGGTAACAACCAACATATAGTTGAAGAAAACCTGGCCATGAGAAAACAAGGCACCGGGAGGGGAAAAAAAAACAAGACCACAGACCCACATGGACCTTGGATACCAGAATTCTCCAACAGATTCGAAAACCATTCTTCTTGCCCTGTTCAAAGAACTATTCACCAAGCTTGAAAGTGTTTACAAGGAATAGAAAGGCTATAAAAAGTGACAAAGCAGGTTTGATAAAGAAAAAAACAACTGGAGATATTAAAAAATGATCATAAACTCGACTGTATTTCATAGAATATTGGACACAGGCAGAAGGATTAACGAGGTATCCGAAGAAATTATCCAGAATGCCACCCAGAGAGACAAAAAAGATAATACCAGAGAGAAAATGAGACTGGAGATTCTGCAAGATGTTTTGTGAGGCGTTTGTTGGGAGTTTCAGACGGAGGCAAGAGAGGGTGGGGTGAAGGAATCTTCTTAAGACGAATGGCTGGGAATAATCCAGAATGGATGAAAACACACCAACCTACAGATTTGAAGAGGCCAAATATTTGTTGAATGAATGATTCAACATCTTTCAGTAGGAATGAAAGACTCCTTGGTGAGCGTGCTCTGCCCCTCCTCCCCCTTCCAGCCAGAGCTGCAGTGCATGGAAAGCAGCCCCCTCCCCCCAATGCCTGTGTTCTTCCCCAAAACTTTGCACACAGTGGGAGCCAGTCCACATAATTGGAAATCTGTCAGCCTGCTGCCAGCGATTCCTGCCAAATGTCCTTCACCCACTGTTCAGCCTTTGTTGTCTTGCCTCGCCTCCCGAGTTATCTGTGTGTTTTAAAATAGGCAGGCAGGGAGAGGAATGTTGCCCAGCTACTGAGCTGAGACAAGCCCAGCTTGCAACTCCAGAGATCCTCAAACTTTCCCCTCAGGGACAAGGAACATCTAAACCTGCTTAGCAGTCTTTTCCTCTTGGAACAAAAGGAAAGATTTTGAACCCAGAAAAATAGTCCTAGTAGCCCAAGCAAGAGGTGGTGGTGGTGGTGGTAAAGGGTGAGAACAGGTTCATATAGTTCTCATTCCCTCTGCTGAGCCCCTACCAGGCATCTGGGGAATTGCACACGACCTGGACCAAGCTGCCAGAGGGCCAATTGGTCAAGGTGGCATAATTGGCCCCATGCACGCTTTTCTAGGAATATAATGCCTTGTTTTCATGGTGAAGGAGCTGGGACAGGAATCAGCCCCATTTTCCAGAAAAGAATACTGAGGTCCAAGAAGCTAAGTAATCTTTTAGATTAGCAAATCTAAATCTTTTAGATGAGCAAAGCTCATCTTTTCAATTGCCAGAACCTAGTTTCTCTGGTTGGCCAGACCAGGCTGTTTCTTTGTTTTTAAAAAGATTTTATTTATTTATTTATTCATGAGAAACCTGGGGGTGCAGGTGGGGAGGCAGAAGAGACACAAGCAGAGGGAGAAGCAAGCAGGCTCCATGCAGGGAACCCGATGCGGGACATGCGGAACTTGATCCCAGAATTCCAGGATGATACCCCAGGCCAAAGGCAGGTGCCAAACCGCTGAGCCACCCAGAGATCCCCACAGGCTGTTTCTTCTCATTGAAACTGTGCATCATCACCTGCCACCACAAATCAAGTTCTTGTCAAATTCAAAGCAGGCCACCAGACTCTGCAGTGGACAGCCGTCTGACTTTCCTGATTGTAGGAAATTGGATTAATTCATTGGCAGACTGATCAAATGCAGGTGGAAAAGGTGCAAAAGGTTTCAGTCAGTTTACATAAGATAATACAAGTATGGGTCGATGGAGCACAAATGGGAGATGTACAGGGTTTGGTTGCCAATTAAGTACAGATAACATGGGATGGCTTGGAGGAACTCTGAAAAGTTATGCAAAGTTAAGGAACCTAGCTACAAAGCACAAATGTTGAATGATTTCATTTACCTAAAGTACCTACAACAGGCAAATTCAGAAAGTGGAATAGAAGGTACCAGAGGGTGGAAGACGAGGACATGGGATTTAGTGTTTAGGGGGACAGAGTTTCGGTTCAAAACAGTTCTGGAGGTGTGCCTAGGTGTCTCAGTTGGTTAAGCATCCCACTCTTGATTTTGGCTCAGGTCATGATCTCAGGGTCGTGAAATCTTAGCCCTAGGTCAGGCTCTGAGCTCAAAGGGGAGGAGTCAGTTTGAGATTTTCTCTCTTTCTCTTCCTTTGCTCCCCACTCCCCAACTCTCCCTCTCTCTCAAGAAAAAGAAAAGAAAATGTTCTGGACACAGATAGTGGTGATGGTTGTACAGAAATGGGAATGTACTTAATGGCAGATTTAGAAATGGTTAAGGTGGCAAATTTTATTTTATGTATATTTTGCATGATACACAAATATTTTTTTAAATGTAGCTGAACTTATTCTATATGTATTAGCAGAGCTGTCTCCTAGAACAGAAAAAGAAGCATGTCACATAATATATCATTTGGTGGCGGGCAGGGGGGTTCATTTGTTTACAAAACTCCACCCAAACCAATACTAAAAAATATGCTATGTATTCATATGTACATACGGTAAATCATAAAAATGGTCTGGAGAAATGCACCCCGTAGAGTTATTAGTGGTCACCCCTGTGGGAAAGGCTGGAAAACAGAGCCAGGAGTCACAGGGGGTCTTAGGTTCTAATTTATTTGTTTTTAAAGGAGGGTGGCATGGCAGGCTGAATAGCACCACCCCCTTCAGTAAATCCGCATCCTAATCGGCAGCACCTGTCAGTGTTGCCTTCCAAGGAAAAAGGGGCTTTGCAGGTGTGATTCAGCTAGAGACGGTGGTGGGGTGGGTTATCCAGGTGGCCCACATAACCACAGGTGCTTTTAAAGGGGGAGGCAGGCGGGTGAGAGTCAGAAAGGAGACGCGGGAGTGGAAGCAAGGTTTCCTGCTATCGCACTTTGGAGGACAAAGGACCACCAGCCAAGGAGTGCAGGTGGCCTCTGGAAGCTGCTAGAGAGGCAAGGAAGTAGCTTCTCCTCCTCAGCCTCCGGAAGGAAACTGGAAGAAACCTGTTCTGCCAACACCTTCGCTTTAGGATTTCTTGACTTCAGATTCCTGAGCTTCAGAACTGTAAGAGAATAAATTTGTGTTGAGCTGGTGGCAGTTTGTTAAAGAGGTATAGGAAACAAACACCGATGGGTTCATGTAATTGCTTGTGCAGTTAAACTTCATGGAAGGTATATAAATAAAGGCGAGAGACACAGAAGGAGGGAGCAGGTCTGGGGCAGGTCAGGTAAGGCAGTCCCCCCACCGCCCCCCCACCTCCGCAAAAGAAGAGTGAGCTAGGTGGGTTTCTGGAACTGCCTAGGAGTTGAGGGGAGACATGCCTGAAGTGTGTGTGTGGGGGTGTCGGGAGGCGATTAGCATGTTGCAGCCGCCTGGGGAACTAAAGGTGTTCACAAAATAAACTCGCATCTTCACACATTCTTCTGCCTAAGATTAGACCTGCAAAATTTCACGGTGCTCAGAATGGTCCCGATTTAGTGCCTGCATTAACACCTTCTGCTGAGAAGAATCTTCACTTTAAAAAATGCATAGAATTTAAAGAATAAAATGACTCAGGCTATTTCAGTACTAACAGGCAGTGTGAGCTTGGGCAGCGTCTCTTAAAGGAGCTTCACGCGCTTTTGGAAATTATCTGAAGGTCCGAGCATGTTAAGGAGTTGCATCTATTCATCTTTAGCGACGTGATTTCAAAATCAGAGTCCATGGAAGTTGAATATGATTTCAAAAAGAGAGAGAGAGAGTGGGTGGCAGGGTGGAGATGTACAAAGTTGCTTGACTATGCATTGAAAAAAATTGGGAGGGGGGTGGTGCCTGGGTGGCTCAGGAGGTTAAGACTCTTGATTTCGGCTCAAGTCATAATCTCAGGGTCGTGAGATGGAGACCTGTATGGGGCTCTGTGCCAAGCGTGTCATCTGCTTGATTCTCTCTCTCCCCACCCTCTCTCTCCCTCTCAAAACAACAACAACAACAACTATATATATATAACATTTTTTCTAACATATATATGTATTTGGGACGGAAGCTCAAAAAGCTGCTAATGATGATGATTGTTCTACTCCCCCTTCTCTACCATTTTAATTTTATTTTATACTGTTTTATGACTTATAAAAATTACAAAGTGAGGGAAACATGATTCTTCATTCCTTAGGTATGGGCTGTGCAGAATGACTTCCTTCCAAAGAGCACAGTATGGAAAAGCAGAGGGAAAGAGAGTCTCTTCACAGTTGAGAACCTCTGCAGGTGACCAAGGTTAACATCAATGGGATCGATCATGTTTGGTGGATACTCATGATGATAATGGCCTCTGTGTCTTCCTTCCCAAAACCCATAATCACAGTCTAATCATGATGAAAAACCTCAGACAAATCCCACTAGAGGACCACCTGCCTGTACCCCTTACAACTGTCTAGGTCATCAAAAACTGGGAAAGCCTGGGCAACTGCCACACTGAGAGGGGCCTGAGGAAACAGGAGGAGTACAGTGTAATATGGTGTCCTGGACGGGATCCCAGGACAGAAAAAGGACATTAAAGAGAAAAAAACAAAAACAAGTAGACCTAAGATTACTTGGTTACTAACTAAAGTATCAATATGGGTTCATTCATTGGGGCATATGTACCATATTAATGTAAAATGTTAACGGGAGAAACTAGGTGAGGGGGTATATAGGAACTTTCTGAACTACTTGATTTTTCCGTAAATCTAAAACCATTCTAAAAAACGATCTATAAAAAACTAAGTGGCTCAATTAAATTTTGAGGGAACTATCCTACATATACACACAGAGCTACACAAAGACCTGTATATAAGGCTGCTCATTACATCGTCCTATGTGGACAAGAAAGATCCTAAATGGGATGCTTGGATGGCTCAGTGGTTGAGTGTCTGTCTTTGGCTCAGGTCATGATCCTGTGGTCCTGGGATCAAATTCTGCATCAGGCTCCCCATGGGGAGCCTGCTTGTCCCTCTGCCTATATTTCTGCCTCTCTCCTTGTGTCTCTCATGAATAAATAAAATCTTAAAAAAAAAATCCTAAATGCCCAAAGTGGGCACTTTAAAATACCCTATAGCAGTTAGAATTGTGATCTGGCTAAAATGACTGACCTGCCAGTTGTACAGGACTGAGATCCCACTTTTGCAAAATGAAAAATTACACATGTGCCTGTTTTTTTCTAGACTTAAATTCTAGGAAGAGAAACACAGAATGGTTTGTTGTAGTTACCCCTCGGGGATAGGAGATCAGTTGGATTTGCTGTCTTTTTTTGGGGGGGGGGGGGCGGGGATTTGCTGTCTTTAACATTCTAGTTTACATCTTTAATGTTAGGACAGTTTTTACAATAAATATTTAACTATTTGAGTGTTATTTTGTATGTATTCTTATGAAATATTCTAGAGTGGCTTAAGCAAATAGGGAATATTAAACTCCTCATCCAGCTAAGAAATGAAAGCTACAAATTACTTCTATGACTAAAAACAAAACCCCAAACCCTAAAAGGTTCCTATTTAAATATCACCTTGAAAGAGTTTCAGTTTCTCCCTAGAGGGTTTGTAAGCCCAGTGCCTGGAAATCCTGTCTCTCTAGTTTTACTTAAGTGTAAAGCAACTCGAGTGTCTTAACCACTTCTTTGTGTTTTCAAATCTTGTCAGGGCTGCAAGTGAAATTTAGAGCTGAATTTTTTGGGTGCATGAACCTAATATTCTCAAGGAAGTTGTGCTTATTGCAATGTATGGACAGAACAGGCTATTTATGGACTCTCTGGTTGAACTGCAGTGTCAAGGCAAAACGGTCTGAAATATTGAAGGATTTTTTTTTTTAAGGTTTTATATGTTAATTTGATAGTGCACGAGCAGGCGGAGCAAGGAGCCCAACTTGGGACTCGATCCCAGGACCCTGGGATCATGACCTCAGCCAAAGGGAGATGCCTAACTGACTGAGCCACCCAGGTACCCCTGAAGGATCATTTTCTAAGGGGCATTTTGGTGAAGCAAACAAAATCCTGGCATTTGAAAACATTTGGGGTCTTCCCCAGGGATGACCTGTGAATTGCTCTTCAGGGAAGCAAAAGTTACTAGTCTTATAGACCTTCTCTGTGAAATGGGGTTGATTGAGCAACAGAAATAAAAATAGCCTATTACCTCTTGTTTCTTTTTAAAGGTTTATTTATTTATTTATTCATGAGAGATACAGAGAGAGAGAGAGAGAGAGAGAGAGAGAGAGAGAGAGACAGGCAGAGGGAGAAGCAGGCTCCATGCAGGGAGCCTGATGTGGGACTTGATCCTGGAACTATGGGCTCACGCCCTGAGCTGAAGGTAGACGCTCAACCACTGAGCCACCCAGGTGTCCCATTCTCTTGTTTTTATTTGAAATAACAATACTAAACAGAAAGCTTTTGGTGAGAGATACAAAAAGCAAATCAAACATCTTCATTATCAATACCCCTCTTTGTTGTAATCTTTTGTTTTGTTTTGAATTATGTTATCGTCAACAACTTAGACTGTTTCCTTTCTCTTTTTAAAAAATATTTTATTCATGAATAATTTATTCATGAACAATGAATTATTCATTCATTCATTCATTCATACCAGACACAGAGAAAGAGGCAGAGACCTAGGCAGAAGGAGAAGCAGGCTCCCTGTGGGGAGCCTGATGCAGGACTCAGATCCCGGACCCCCAGGCTCATACCCTGAGCTGAAGGCAGACACTCAACTGCTGAGCCACCCAGGTGTCCCTAAAGACTTTGTTTCTATGTTCCCAGACAAACCTGACCTGTTCATGGCTATAATCACAGACCGCATAGGCACACATTTATATTTTGTTTTTGTACCTCTGTATGAATTCATACTGGATTTTGCATATTGCTTCATCGTCTTTTTCTTATTTTATTTTATTTTTTATTTTTTAAAAAAGCTTTATTTATTCATGATAGACAGAGAGAGGCAGAGACAGAAAAAGGCCCCATGCTGGGAGCCCGACGCAGGACCCGATCCCGGGACTCCAGGATGGCGCCCTGGGCCAAAGGCAGGCGCTAAACCGCCAAGCCACCCAGGGATCCCCTTTTTCTTATTTTAATGACTGGAAAACATACCAGGAGTCAGATTTACCACAGTTTACTTAACCATCCCTTGGTCATTTAAATTATCCTAATAATGGTCACTTGTTCATCCTTCCTTCCCATGACCACTGTATAAATACTGCATTAGTTATCTGTTGCTGTGTAACAAATGACACTGAAACTTAGCGGTTTAACAGACATGGATTATCTCATAGTTTTTGGGTGTCAGGAATATGGGAGCAGCTTAGCTGGGTGGTTCTGGCTTGGGACCTGTCAGGAGGTTGCAGTCAAGATGTTGGCCAGGGCTGAGGCCATCTGAGGCTTGAATGGGGTTGGCTCAGTTCATGTGTGCCTCTCTGTTGGCTGCTTAAATGTCTGCAAGATAAGACAGCATCCCCTAAAGCTGGTCTTGTGAGGAGAGGGAAACCTAGAAACCTCCTCTTGGAAGTGATGTACTATCACTTCTGCCATAGTCTATTGATCACGCAGACCAACCCTGATGTGACCTAAGAAAGGGCTACTCAATAGCATGTGTATTAACAGAGTGACTGCCATAGGTGCCTTCTGAAGTTCTAGCCACCTGCTTCCCATTCCTTTCTTGGCTTTCATATTCTAGGTCTTAATCTAAGAAGACCTTTGTTACGGGAACAATTAGTCACATCCTTTATATACAGAAACATTCAATTTTCTCTGCATCCCAAACTCTATCTTCCTGGGTTGTAGGAATCACGAAAGGTAAGTTCTCTTTACCTGGAAATCATTACTGATTTCCAGAACTTTTCAGACCTCCTGCATCTGACCTGTACTGAGTAAGAAATGAAGGGATGCGTATCTTTTAAAGCTCATTCTTTTGGCACAAGAAACCCTAATTAACAATGACAACAACTCAACCCTGGATGCCGTTACCGAAAAACCAGAAAAAAAGTCTGGTGTGGATATGAAAAAACAGGAACCGTTTTGCATGGCTGCTGGAAATGTAAATGGTGCAATCACCAAAAACAGTCTGGCAGTTCCTCAAAAAGTTAAAAATACCATATAATCCAGCAATTCCACTTCTGAATATATATCCAAAAGAATTGAAAGCAAGGACTCAACCTAGCTATGCCTACACCATTGTTCATTGCAGCGTTTCACAACAGCCAAAAGGTGGAAACAGCCCAGTCCATCATAGATGAATGGATAAACAATATGGTATATACATACAATGTTTGTTTTTTTTTTTTTTTTTTTTTTAAGATTTTATTTTTTCAGAGATGCCTGGGTGGCTCAGTGGTTGAGCGTCGGCCTTTGGCCCAGGGAGTGATCCTGGAGTCCTAGGATCGAGTCCCACGTTGGGTTCCCCCTATGGAGCCTGCTTCTCCCTCTGCTTGTGTCTCTGCCTCTCTCTCTCTCTCTCTGTCTCTCATGAATAAATAAATAAAATCTTTCTTTTATTTATTTTTTTTAATGAGAGACACACAGAGAAAGGCAGAGACATAAGCAGAGGGAGAAGCAGGCTCCCTGTGGGGAGCCCGATGGCAGGACTCCATCCCAGAACTCCGGGATCACAACCTGAGCCAAAGGCAGATGCTCAACCACTGAGTCACCCAGGTGCCCATCTTACTCAGGTTTTAAAAAGAATAAAATTCTGAGATACTCTAGGACATGGATGAACCTTTGAAGACCTTAACTGACTGAAATAAACTATTCACAGAAGGACAAATACTAAACTATTCAACTTATGTGAGGTACCTAGCATAGTCAAGTTCATAGAAATAGAAAATAGAATGGTGGTTGCCAGGGGCTGGAGGGAGAGGGAAATGGGAGTAACTGCTTAATGCATTCAGTTTTCCATTCTTGAGATGGAGGGTAGTGATGTTTGCACAACTGTAAATGTACTTAATGCCACTGAACTGTACACTCAAAAATGGTTAGAATGATATATTTTAGGGCACCTGGGTGGCTCAGGTCATGATCCTGGGATCCCAGGATTGAGTCCCATTCAGGTTCCTCGCAGGGAGCCTGCTTCTCCCTCTGCCTATGTCTCCGCCTCTTTCTGCATCTCTCATGAATAAATAAAATCTTTTAAAAAAATGATACATTTTACATTATGTGTATCTTATCACAATAAAACACCTTTGGAACAACCAGTTTGGAGAACAATTTGGCCAATATCCGCTAAACTTGAAGATGTGAATACCTTATGACCACCCCCCCTTCCCAACAACAGAAGAAAGGATTTCATAAACAGTCAAAAATGTATATAATGGGACACCATATGATTGTGGAGGAAAAGATGTTTCAAATTAACCTAGCTAGCAAAGATTCATCTAAAACTTAATGTTGACTTTAAAACAAGTAGTAGAAAGATAATTGTGTATACATATATATTTTTAAAGATTTTACTTATTTATTCATGAGACAGAGGGAGAGAGGCAGAGACACAGGAGAGGGAGAAGCAGGCTCCATGCAGGGAGCCTGCCATGGGACTGGATCCCTGGGCTCCAGGATCAGGCCCTAGACTGAAGGCGGCGCTAAACTGCTAAGCTACCGGGGCTGCCCTATAAATATTTTTATTCATGGATATATACATATAAGGTAAAATAAGAGGATAGAAGCTACTCTGGAGAGGCGAATAAAGAAATGAGATCAAGGAGAAAGGATATATAGGGGTTTCGATTGTGTCGGGGGGTGGGGTTAAGATTTTATTTATTAGAGAAAGAGCAAGAGTAGAGGGAGAGGGAGAAACAGATTTCCTCCTGAGCAAAGAGCCCAACATGGGGCTCGATCCCAGGACCCTGGGATCATGACCTGAGCTGAAGGCAGATGCCTAACCAACTGAGCCACCCAGGCATCCCATGTCTGTGATATCTATTTCCTAAACTGGTCATTATGAATGTTTGTTATATTCTTGTTCTCTCTCGTTCTCTCCCCCTTCTCTGTTTGTGTGTGCCTGAAATAGTTTATTAAACTGCACATGGTAGCAAAAAAATAAGAGGGGAAAAATCACAATTCAAAACCCAAAGAGCCAAACCTCAAATCAAAATAACCAACCTCTTTTCACCCTCCACCTTTATAACACAAAAATATTAAGCTTAAAAATAATTTAAAAATACTGCTCTATGTCTTTAGATCTTCTCTTGCCAAAGGAGCGGTTGTGTCTTAAGATTATTTTTTTTCTTTGATGACTGGTACTTAGGTAATGCTGTGCACTTAGATATTAGTAGATGATGGTGAGGTCAGACTCTGCGTCCTGAGAGAAGCATGTCTGCTTCACCTGTTGCCTTGGGAAATAATTCCTCCTCTGTCCACACATAGCTGCATAGCATATGCTATAGATACCTTGTCATCGGGTCAACACATTTTTTCCCAGCTCTTCCAACTGAAAACATGTATGAATAATTCTAACTTGTGTTGGGGCAGTCCGGTGGCTCAGCGGTTTAGCACCGCCTTCAGTCCAGGGCCTGATCCTGGAGACCCGGGATCAAGTCCCACATCAGGCTCCCTGCATGGAGACTGCTTCTCCTTCTGCCTCTCCCTCTCTCTGTGTCTCTCATAAATAAATAAAATCTTAAAAAAAAAAAAATCTAACTTGTGTTGAAGAGAAAGAATTCTAATCTCAAGGCTAGAAGATTTTAAGGTTCAACTATGTGAAGGCTACTTTTTTTTTTTTTTTTTTTTTAAGTATGCTTTCCAAATGTTTGCTGATGTTGTGTAACAAGAGATTGATTTCTCAGGTGGTAACAATGCTCCCATTGAGACAGCAGCCCTGGCACATGCATATATTGTTCCTGGTTTGCCAGAATAAAATCTTAGTTAACCCACAAATATTACAGGCAGACGTAGGTGTGTAAAGAAACCCAAATATCCGTCAGCCAAAATGTGCAAGTCCACCCACACGTTACATTAACAGGCTTGACACTAATGTCAAGGATTTTCTAATGTTCCTCTCCTCCTTTCAACCACTTTGATGAGAAGTTTTTAGAGCAGCAGAAAACAAGTGTTTGTATGGTTTGCCCTGTTTGGCAAAGGAAACTGTCTTTGACACGAATAGGTCTGTGGCAGAAAACAGGTTTGAGAAGAATTATAAAAGAACCAGGCAAGGTGTACCTGAGCGGCTCCATCGGTTAAGTGTCAGACTCTTTGATTTCAGCTCAGGTCATGAGATTGAACTCCTAACCTTATCCTCCCCTGTGGGGACTGAGAAACTTCTGGATAATATCTTAAGCCTCATGGATGAGAATTTCCTGGAAATACAGCAACTATTTCTGGTTTGGTAGGTCCATTCTTTTCCTGGCGAGAACAAAAAAACACTGAACTGGTACCCTGACCATAACTTGACTTTTTTTTTTTTTTTTTTTTAAGATTTTATTTATTTATTCATGAGAGACCCAGGGGGGGTGGGGCAGAGACACAGGCAGAGGGAGAAGCAGGCTCCATGCAGGGAGCCCGATGTGGGATTCGATCCTAGGACTCTAGAATCATGCCCCGGATGGAAGGCAGGCGCTAAACTAAACTCAGCTAAACTGCTGAGTCACCCAGGAGTTCCCATAACTTGACTTTGACAATCCCATTCCTCCTTACCTTGGACTTTCCTCCTCAAGGCCACATTTTTGGGACCAAAGTATAACGAATTCAAAAGAAACTATGGAGTGCTCCTTTTGAACTCAATAAAACCTTTTGCTTACAGGTAATATTAAATACTTCTGCTAACTTTTCTACAAGTGTGTGTCTTTTGTCAAAAGGGGCTGGAAGGAGAGTGAGAACAGGGTCAGTGGAGCCCAGCATAATGCATGGGTGGAGAACTCAGACCTTATGTTCTACGGATGTTAGAGCAGAAGCATCATCTTCATACACAAAGCTCATCAGTCAGCCCATAAACATTTACTGAATGCCTCAACTGTGTTCAGTACTCAGTTATGCGTGAGGTCAATGTGGTATGATGCCAGCCTCGTGAATGCTAGACAGAGCCAGGAGACCTGCCAATCACTGGATTTTGGGGGTAAAAAAATCAAATTTTCTCCTCCCAGGACCTCAGTTTCTTGATGTGTAAAATTAGGAGACGGTAGTGGTTAACCTCAGCCCTTAGGTTTCTTCCAACTAGAATGGTCACAGATTCCCAAAGAGAGGATAATGAGCTCATAGTCTCCTAGATCTTGAGAGTCTTCTTCGTAGCTGGGGAGACTGAATGTTTGCACCCCAAATTGTGTTTCTGAAAGAGCACAGCTTGGCTCCCGGGACCCCAGGGGCGTGCGGGCCGGGGCCGGCGGCGGGCTGCTTAGGTGTCTTCCTCAGGGTTGGTGCAAAGGGGTCACATGCATGGGTCTCTGTTCATGATGCTCTGGCCTTACTGGTTTTCTGTGGATTCCTTGAGTGTACTCTTGGCTGCACATGCTTGTCTCTCCGCATTGGGCTTCCCACGGGAATGGTGGCTGGTTTCTTCCTTCTTGTCCTTTAGATTTCCTTAGCTCTCCACTTCTCTGAGTGGGTCATTCTCTCTAAGGTTCTTCTCTGTCCTCTTATTTCAGCATCCATTTCATTCTTTGCACTCCCACAATTTGTAGCTTTTACTTATTTGCTTCCTCTGTCAATCTGTTGGCTCCATCAGGCAGGGGTGCTTCTTGTTTTGTTCGGAACCGTACGCCCAAAGCTTGGTCCACATAGTAGGTCTCAGCATCTGTTCAACGAACGACTTTATAGCTCCACCGTTACGAGGAACCGAAGGCATCTAAAGCTGCTTCCCCATAAAATAGCCATTTTGGAATTCCCCGCGGCCAGGCTGGGCTTCCGCTGCGGTAACTGCTTTCCCAATGCCTGCTTTCTTAGGATCTAGACCTTTCTTTTCCTTGACGATAAACGCTTTCACGTCATCACAACGTCTTCGGTGCCGCAGTGACGTCATTACTGCCTCTCACGGCGTCACAAATCCATCCGCAGCAACTTTGCTTCCCCAAGAAGCCCCCGACCTTCCCGCGGTCAACCCCACTCCGCGACTCGCCCCACGCCCAGCCTGCTGCGTTACGTCCGCCCGCCCGCGCGGCGATGACGTCATGCCCCAGAGCTGGCGTCACGTGCCCCCCCACCGGGGGCGGGCCTTGAGGGCGGTGCTTCCGGTTGGCGGAGCCTGGCGGCCGGGGCGGCTGCGGCGGCGGCGGCGGCGGCTGCGGTGGAGACGCGGGGATGGCGGGCGCCGGGAGCGAAGCCCGGTTTGCCGGGCTGTCGCTGATGCAGCTGAACGAGCTGCTGGAGGACGAGGGGCAGCTGGCGGAGATGGTGCAGAAGATGGAGGAGGTGAGCCGGGCGGGGGCGCGCGGCGGCGGCGGCGGCGGCGGCGGGGCCTCGAGGAGGGGCGTGCGGGCCGGGGCCGGCGGCGGGCTGGAGGTGGCCCGAGGTGGGGCGGCCGCCGTGCCTCGAGTTGGGCTGAGGGCTCAGCCGAGGGGACGGAGCTGGGGCTCCCTGAGACGGGGCTCGGGGGCTGAGCGCGTTCGAAGCGAGGCTTTGAGGCTCCGGGGCCGGGGATGAAGCCGGGAACGGGTACTTGGGGACCCAGGGGGCCGTGGCTGAGTCTGGGGGGACGAGACTGGCTTGGAGGAGGACAAGGAGTGACCGGAAGGAGGGGGCCGAGGGCTAGGTCTGGACAGAGGATGGGGGCTTGAGAGGAGGATTGAGAGGCACAGGCGTACCGAGGCGGTCATGGGGTCTGCGAGTAGCTTTTCAGGGGCCAAGGGGACTCGCTGGATAGGAGTCTTAGGATTGCCCTTTCCAGGACGGGCTTGTGGGCCCGAGGCTCTGAAGCCGCGTGGGGCCGATAGTTCTGAGCTGGATTTAGGATTGAGCAGGGTCTCGGGTTGGGAGGCACGAGGCCGCAGGTTCGAGGGGTCTGTGTGTCTGAACGTTCCAGAGAGAGTTGGAGGGGCCCCATGGAGCCGTTTGGATGTGGCTCTGGCAGAGCCATCCTAGGGGGTTTTTCTCCTTGGTTTTGTGGGTGGGAGCAGGAATCCTTTTCTCCATAAAGTTGCCCCCTTCTGTGAAAGAAGGGAACGTGGGAATCTAGTGTGGTGGCTTTGCCCCACAATGTCCTACCCTGTTGGGGCCAGAGGAAGTTCCTGGAGCTGTTTTTTTTTTTTTTTTTTTTTTGAGAAGATAAAAGGGGTTAGGGACCTGACAGCACCCCCCAACCCTAGTCAAGGTCCTGCCCAGCCTCTGGAAGGCATATGGCCACCCTGTTTCTGGTTATCTTACTGCATCTCTTGTGGCATGATTTGCTCTCCTGGGTAACCGACTTCACGCTTGGATTTGCACTGTTTACGTCTCTCCTTTTCCCAGGCTTTTTGGACTCTTTCCCTGAATGTCCCATCCTACAGGTCTGCGTCTCCTCCAGGCAGGTGGACCCAAGCTGATCCCAGCTCTCCCTAGCCCATTTACCACTCCTACTTCTTTGTCTCCAAGTCTGAGCCTTCCCACGCCTACAGGGCTGAGCCTCTCACCCTGAAGCCAGAGTGGGGGCTTTTGGCTTTCTTTCCGAAGAGGGATTGTTCAGCACTGAGCCAGCTTCCTTAAAAGGGGGCTTGTATGGAGGTTGCACATTCAAAATCACTGGAAAACCCTCAACAGATTATTGTCCTGAGCTACAGAGAGGCCACTGTAGTAAGATGGTATCAGTCTCTCCATTAATACACCCCTTGTATTCACGAGCTTTGTAACTTGGCACATAGAACGTTGCTCCGAGATGCAGTTTCCCTCATTTACGGTCTCCGTGTGGCACTTGCCATTTTAGAGAATAATAAGTGACAAAATCTATCTTTCTTGACTGAAGGAGTTTCACGTCTCTAAAGAAATAAAATCTTTGCTTCGTTTCTCTGCTTTTCAGTTGCAGGGAGACCTTTTGTTGTATGTCAGCAGGCATCATTCTAGTTTAATAATAAAATGACAGGTATATTTTTCTAGTGTGTAATACCAGGTTATTTTGCTCTGTGACTATTCTGTTTCACTAAGAACAGAATACTATATTTATATTGGTGTAGTTATATTGATTATATTCTACCTTAATAGAGATAAGCCGCCTTTTAGTGGAGTGGAAAGAGTCGAGTAATTCTCCCGATTCCAAGGCTGTTAGGGAGAGCATCACTTGTTTCCTCTGCCCAAGATATGGAAGATTATTACATAAAGGGAAATGCAGTTAACCTAGCAGAACTTTTTTGATTGCCTTTTTTAGTAAAGGTGACCTTCCTGGGGATCCCTGGGTGGCTCAGTGGTTTAGCGCCTGCCTTTGGCCCAGGGCGCAATCCTGGAGCTCCCGGGATCAAGTCCCATGTGGGACTCCCGGCATGGAGCCTGCTTCTCCCTCTGCCTGTGTCTCTGCCTCTCTCTCTCTCTCTGTCTATCATGAATAAATAAATAAAATATTAAAAAAAAAATGACCTTCCTACCAGAATATCCTATATAAAGACTGAGGACTGACCCACTGCATTTGATTTGACCACGTAATTCAAGTTAACTTAGTCAACAGCAGTTTGTTCTTCAGGGTGTAGCACTTTTAAAACAAGGAAACGATCAAGAAAACCAAAATACTTTAGCCAAGCAGCTCACCTAGCTACAGTCACTTAGCAAATCCTGTTCCCCTTTTCACATGTGGCATGTTTCTGTAGGAACAAGAATAACATGAATAACTAAAATTTTGGCCATGGTACTTTGAGCTCTTAACATTATGCGTTGATTTATTTCGGGGTGGTTATGAGACACAGGAAAAAAAATACTCTGTGAACTTTCCTCTCTTGAAAAAAGGGAACTTAGAGACTTTGGAATCATCTACTCCAGGTTGGACTTGGCTATTTCCCATGCCAGTTAATCCACTTCTCTGAGCATCTGTTGGAGAAGGCTAATATAATATTTCATGGATTATGTGAGATAGTGCATGTTAGCACTGCATGTAGTTAGTGCTCAATAAAGAGTAAATGCAGGTTTTTTTTTAAAGATTTTATTTATTCATGAGATACACAGATAAAGGGGGGGAGGGGCAGAGACACGGGCAGAAAGAGAAGCAGGCTCCACACAGGGAGCCCAATGTGGGACTCGACCCCAGGACCATGCCCTGGGCCAAAGGCAGGCGCCAAACCGCTGAGCCACCCAGGGATCCCCAGTAGTTGCAGTTATTAATAATCATCTGGTTCGTTCTTTTTTAGAAGGGTTATTGACAGCCACTAATAGCACATCGTCCCAACAAGTTAATGGGGTCTTATTTCAAGAATGTTAGGTAAATTTTTATTTGCCATTAGCTTAAGAAACATTTTACTTTTCTATGGTCAAAATGATTATGTATCTTGGAAGGTTTAAGATGATACCATAAATGAAACAGGCCTTTTCGGGCATTGAATCTCTTAAACTGAACCAAAGGCTTTTTTTTTTTTTTTCTTTCCCCTTTAATTGGCAGAAGGAAGTGTTTTAAATTGTAGAGTAAGACTTCTTTAAGCCTGAGGGGATATTTTGTGGCGACTGGAAAGCGTGGCTAGGTTTTGAAGGATTCACTGTTAGGTTTGAATATAGCTGTGCACTATACTTCACTTACATTGTTTTAATTGCGGTGTGTGAGCCTTAGTGCAGCTCAAGACATTAAAATTGTGTAGGGGCTATAGATGGTCCCATTTTCAGTGCCTATGTGTTTATTTTTTCCTGTTCCTCCTGTCCATTATGCAGTTCCCTAAATGTACCATCCCTAGTGATCTTTGCTCTTTCCTTTCCTGTGGGCTGATGTTTGATATGCACACATTTTATTTTTATTTAAAGTTATTTTTACATGGCAATGGAATGTGCCCTTCTCTCTGTCCACATTAACCCCATTGGATTTATGGGACACTCCCTTAAAAGGAACTGTCGCTTAGGGGATAAGGCAGCTAAACCCCACCTCTTGGGTCATGTCTCCCAGTGTGCTTTCTGAGGGGATGTGGTTTGGTTAGTGTTAACTAATAATTCCACCTAACTGAGGATTCAGATTCAGGGTCCGTGTTTCTTTGGCAAATGAAATCGCCCACATGCAAAAACGCTGAGGGTCTGAAAAAACAGATTGTTTTGTGCAGAGTCTGGTCTGGAAGAAGCTATTTCCCTAAGGCGTGTTCTGGTGTGATTTGTGTGGGGCTGCAAAGCTACTGCATGAATCATAATGGCTCATTGAAATGTACTGACCTTGCTTTAAACCCAGGGACTGTTTCCTCAACACAGCGCTGAGCGCTGGTGGGACTGGTTTTTGGAAGTTAAGATTTAAACTCTTGGAGTGTCTGCTACTGGAGTTTGTTTCTGTTCACGTTGTGCAGTCATTGTGTATACAAAGGCTTCAACTTTTATGTTTGAATCTTCTCTTCTATGGACTTATTATAATAACTCGAGTAAAAAAATTACTGTGACAGAATATTTTCTGAAATTAATTTTTTTTAAAGGAGGCGTTAAGGTTTGTGGAGGGGCGCCTGCTTGGCTCAGTTAATCATCTGCCTTCTGCTCAGATCAATGATCCCGGAGTCCTGGGATCAAGCCGGAGTCAGGTTCCCTGCTCCGAGGGAAGTCTGCTTCTCCTCTGAACCGCCCCCCCCCCCCCACCGCCTTGTGTGTGTGCGCACACTCTCTCTCAAATAAAATCTTAAAAAAAAAAAAAAAAGGTTTTGTGGAAAGGGGTGCCTGGCTGGCTCAGTTGGTAGAGCATGCAACTCTTGATCTCCGGGTCGTGAGTTCAAACCACATGTTGGGTGTAAAGCTTAAAAAAAACCAAAGATTTTGTGGAAAGGGCATAGCTGAGAGTTGTGTGACCTTATTTCAGCTAAACTGTCTGTGTTTTGGTTCCTCCACTGTAAAGTGAGGGTAGTAACCATGCAGGTTTTATGAGGCCCAATGTAATAGCAGGTGAAGGCAGTACTTGGCACAGAGGGGGCTTCCCCCTTTCTTGCGAGATTTTCAGAATTGTTTGGCTGGCTCTGGTGAAACCTGGTCACTTATGTAATTGCTCTCTACTTTTGCATAGATTAGAAGTGCAGTGGGTGTGGTATAGCATAGAACTGACTTTTGATACTGCCATGCGACCTTTGGCAAGTATTGTCTTTCCAAGTGGAGCTTCCTCATTGAAAATGAAGGGGATGACAACAGTAACCTACTTCATTGGGTTGGTTGGGTAGATTAAATGAGGTAAGTGTATAAGATGCTTAGTATAGCACCTAGTGCAGTGAGCACTCAGGGAATTGTTTTTTGTTTTTGTTTTTTTTCAGGGAATTGTTATTAGCTGTTACTGCAAAAATGAAAAGGCTTCATATCCTTGCTGCCATTTCAAGAAGATTCCACTTTGGTTCAATAGCTGTGGAGCACTCACTGCATGTGAGGCATTTTAAGGATGGAAACCTGATGGGATGCCAGGATGGCTCAGTGGTTGAGCGTCTGCCTTTTTGGCTCAGGGCATGATCCTGGAGTCCCGGGATCGAGTCCCACATTGGGCTCCCTGCTTGGAGCCTATGTCTCTGCTTCTCTCTCTGTGTGTCTGTCATGAATAAATAAATAAAATCTTTAAAAAAAAAAAAGGATGGAAACATGAATAGGGCATAATCCCCATGTTATAATTTGGGGAAGAAGCCAAATATGCAGGCACTTAACAGTGCAAGGGAGAATAAGAGGTAGGGAGCTTTAGTTTGGGAAGATGAACGTTGAGGATGGAGGATGGTGGCTACCCAACAGTGGGGATATACTTAAAAGTGGTCTTTGAAAGTGGTTAAAATGATATATTTTATGGTATATTTTACCAGAGTTTTTTAAAAAGAGAGACTAAGAAGAAGGGCCACAAATGAATTGTAAATGACCTTGAAGGTCAAATGAAGAGGGGCACTCTGTCTAGAGTAGTTAGATTCCTAGTGCAAGAGATGGACTTGACAGGTGGGTAAGGTTTAAGAAAATGATCAAATATGATAATACTCCTGAGAGGGTATGGGATAATGTAAGGAACATCTGTGCACCTGCCGCCCAGCTTTGGAAGTAAACACGGTCAATCCAGTGAAAAGCCCTCTTTGTGCTCCATCCTGAGACTGACACCCCACTCCACCCCCAGCCACTGTCTTGAATCAGATATTTATTTCTCTAAGTAGGGTTTTGAGAGAGAAACATGGGGAATCAGGAAGAAGTGACAGCAAGAGCACAGGCCCAGAGCAGGAAAGCAAGCACAGGACAGACTTTGGTGAGTTACCATCTATCTACTTTAATCAGATCAGATCTGCCTGGGAGTAGGGAAATGATGGGGACGGAGGCCAGTGAGGGCAGAGTACCAGTGTGTGAGTGGAAGGCAGTTCATTTGGTTGCAGTGAGTTTCCATGACTGTTTGGAGCAGAAGGAGCAATATAATCAGAAGTACACTTTAGGAAGGTTAACGTGGCAGCAGAGTATGGGCTGCATGGGTGCAGGAAGGTTCAGGAAAGGCCAAGGTGGAAGTGGAAGTTCAGGTAAGAAGAAAACCAGTGTTGGAGGAAACCAGTGTTGAGGGGATTCCAACCTCACCAGCTTTGCCTGCCATGTGCTCCCTACCTCCTCAGTCACAGACACACAGTCCCTTAGCTTCTTTGTATATGTCTTGTGTGGCACTTGGCATACATTTTGTAAGTCACATTTATTTCCCTGTATCTCTGGCTAGTCTGGGGGCTCCATTTTGTCATGTTCATCTTTGTGTCCCTGGCATGTGGGTGTTGCTGAGTGAGTGGAGCCAACTGGATGCAAGTGGAAATGAGTGAGAGTGGCAGGAGGGGAGAGTGGGCTCCCTGAGACCCTGCCAGCCTGAGAGTGAGGGGACAGGGAGGATAGTTACATGGCACCTCCGGCAGCAGTTGGAAATACGGTTCTGAGGCTCAGAGGAACAGTCAGCTGAGATACAGATTTGGGGGTCATCTTCCTTCAGGAAGAATATAAAAGTTTGAAAGGCTACCAGAAGTAATTAGTGGGCTGGGAGAAACACAGCGAGAAACGAGCCTGGTGTTTTACAGACCAGCTGACATCCTGTCATAGTGCTTGTACTGCCTCAGACCAGTGGAAAGAGGAACCTAGAAGTAGACTGAACTGTTTGAGCCTCATCTGTCAAGCAGAATTTTTTAATTTTTAATTTATTTATGATAGTCACAGAGAGAGAGAGAGAGAGAGAGAGAGAGAGGCAGAGACACAGGCAGACGGAGAAGCAGGCTCCATGCACCGGGAGCCCGACGTGGGATTCGATCCCGGGTCTCCAGGACTGCGCTCTGGGCCAAAGGCAGGCGCCAAACCGCTGCGCCACCCAGGGATCCCCGTCAAGCAGAATTGATGTGCTCTTGAGCTAAGCCAATTTTGTTGTTTGTAGATGACCCTGACTCATGATGGTTCAATTTCACAACTGTTTGACTTGACAATGATGTGAAAGTGATATACCTTCAGTAGGAAGCATAGTTGGAATTTCTTTTTTTCGTACTTGGAATTTTTAATTTGTTTTGTCCCGGGCTCGTGATCTGTGGTCCCATCCTCTCCCATGATGCTGGGCAGCGGCCACAGTGCCCCGTCAGCCATGTGATCACCAGGGTCACAGATTGTACCTGCACCCACACGGCCGTTCTGTTTGTCACTGGCCGTGCATCCTCAGTAAATTACATGAGATAGTCAACACTTCATTATAAAATAGGCTTTGTGTTGGGGCAGCTCTTGTTCTCAGGGTCGTGAGTTGAAGCCCCATGTTGGGCATAGAGCATATTTACAATTAAATAAAATCTGTGGTAGATGATTTTGCCTAACTGGAGGCTCGTGTCTGTGCTCTGAGCCTAAGGTGGGCCAGGCTAAGCTGTGGTGTTCACTAGATTAGGTGTATTAAGTGCATTTTTGACTTAACAGTATTTTTTATGATGGATTTATCGGGATGAAACCCCATTGTAAGTTAAGGAAGATCTATGTTTGGCTTTTATCACACTATTTGTAGCAGAATGTTGCTGTGGCGAATATGCCAAGTATGCATTGCAGGGTTTTCTGCAGTGACCTGTGTGTCAGCCACTGTTCACGGATGTAATCACTGACTCTCAGAACATGCTGAGGCAAGAGTTGGTTTATTTCCTCCCTCTGTTCTGTGAGTTTTTCAGATTCTATCATTATTAGGGAAAACTGTCTTACCTAGTGGGAAAAAGGCAAAGGAAAGTTCTTTGTAAAATTTTTCATAGAGAAGAATGAAAGTAGAGGTAGATGTAGCTTTGTTGTCATAGGTTATGTTGCAGTATGTCAAGAGAAAACTTTTAAGCATTTCTCTTGGAATTATGAGGAATATTCATTATTCTGCCAAAGAATTGATGTGAAAAGCAGTTATTTGCATAGCTAGTTACATTACAACAGTGTCATAGTTGATGTTTCTTTCGAGTCAGATCTTTCATTATCACCAAAGGTGGTGCCACCATGAGTGGCACCTCAAGGTTCTATTCCTATCCATTGCCCAGTGCCTAGGTTGGCAGAAGGACAGAGTAAGTGCTAATTAATGCTTGCCATCAGACAGCAGCTTTCCTTAGTGTGAACACAGCTGAGGCCGAGCAAGTTTATTCATTACTCAACCTTTATGAAGCACCCTGGAGATGAGAAGCCACTAAGCCACTTCATTTTCCTCTTTTAGGATTGAGCAGGTGTACAAAAGTCAGTTTTCACAAACATCGGATGTATGAAACAGTAGTGATGGGGACACTGGGGGGGGGGGGGGCGGGGAGGGGAACACCCAGCAGGCTTTTACAGGGGTGGGGGAGATCTGCAGAGAATGTTTCCTGAAGGAGATGACTCATGAGCTGTGATTCAAAGGAAAAGTTGACCAGGTAATGAGGGAGAAGGGCTTCTAGGCATGGGGGTGGATAGCAGGAACAGACACAGAGGAAGAGCCTAAAGGCGTGTTCACAACAGTAATATTCCAGCCTTGCTGGAGGGACTGGGACAGGGCGAGGCAGAGGAAGAGGCCAGAGAAGCAGGAGAGACCAGATGGCTTGATCCTCTAGGGCAGAGGGAGCCACAGGAGTACTGCGGTCACATTTGGGACTTAAATGAATGGTTCAGATAACCCAGGGGGGTGGGAGGGTTGATTTGAGGGGATAAGACCAGAAAGCACGGAGATGAGCTAGAAGGCTGAAAGATGGTTGATAACAAAGGCCTTTGGAGGCAGCCAAAATCACTGACTTAAGGACTCACGCCAGGTCCTTGGAGTCTTGTTTTGTACCCAATTCAAATAGGAACACACTTGGTCATATGGTTTGTCTGTCAGTGGCAGATGTTTGAAGGGTATCGGGAAAAACTAACAGAGCCTGTAACACCATCCGGAAATAAATGAAAAGAGGAGGCAAAAGTTATAAAAAGCCTCAGAAAAAATGTACGGTCAGTTTTTAAGCATAGTGGTTAAAGATGGGATTTGGGTCGCTAGGAAACCCTGGGCACCGTTACCCTTCCTGTCAGTTCCCTCATCTTTACAATGAGAGCATTGGGCAGCCCGGGTGGCTCAGCGGTTTTGCACCGCCTTCAGCCCAGGGTGTGATCCTGGAGACGCGGAATCGAGTCCCACGTCGGGCTCCCTGCATGGAGCCTGCTTCTCCCTCTGCCTGTGTCTCTGCCTTTCTCTCCCTCTCTCTCTCATGAATAAAATAAATACAATCTTAAAAAAAAAAGTAAATGAGCGCATTATAACAGCAGCCTTACTAGTCGAGTTGTTATTGGAACGTGATGATGTTTGTAAGGTGATGAGCTTGGTGCCGTGGCAGTATGAAGTGCCCAGTAGATAGAAGCCGTGACAGTTTTAATAAGGTGCTGGGGCTGTTTGGTTCAGGATAGTATTTCCTTTAGCTGTGCTTGGGGTCCTAATTCTGTGGATGTCAGTGGTGGTTATATTAAAAGGAGTTCCATGGTAAAGAAATTCGGGAAATCAGTGCTAAAAAGGTCTTTGTTTTGCTTTGCTTTGTTTGGTTCTTAACTATTAGGGTGTGTGATGCAGCTTCAGAGGGACAGACATTGCAGCATTTCCCAAACTTACTTGATCATGGAGCTCTTGGGACTGCTTCCCTGGAGCATGCTTTGGCAACTGCTTATTTAGGGGATAAATGTGCCATCTGCTTCCACTCCCCGTGGGTACTTCTGTTTCACACATGGTACTGTAGTTACTTGATGTTCAGTGGTGCCAGCTCTGTGTCCTCAATGGCTGGCCTGCTTTCATATACTCTGTTAAAGAACACAGGGAGTATATGGTATTTCATTTTATTTGTTTTGAGTAGTATTTCAAATTTCTGATTCTAACTGATCAAATCTTTAAAAATATTTGTTTTTATTATAGAAATAAAAAAATTTAAAAATACAGAACATTTTGAAGAAGAAACACAGTCAAAAAAAAAAAAAAAAGAAAGAAACACATAGTCACATGTAATACCACCACCCAGAGAGAAATACTGTTGTTGTGCTTTTTTTTTTTTTTTTCCTGTTTTTTCCCCCCCACTCAAGATCATTTTGTATAGTTTTTTGCTGTGTGTGTGTGCTCATGCACTCATGTGTTTTAACTTAAACCCTGGGCATTTTCTCTTTTTTTTTTTTTTCTTTTTTTCTCTGTTAAGTACCCAGTGTGGGGCTAAAGATTTTTATTTATTTTTTTTTTTTAATTTTTTATTTATTTATGATAGTCACAGAGAGAGAGAGAGAGAGAGAGAGAGGCAGAGACACAGGCAGAGGGAGAAGCAGGCTCCATGCACCAGGAGCCCTACGTGGGATTCGATCCCGGGTCTCCAGGATCGCGCCCTGGGCCAAAGGCAGGCGCCAAACCGCTGCTGCCAGGGATCCCATGGGCTAAAGATTTTTAAAAATGTATTTATTCATGAGACAGAGAGAGAGAGTCACAGACACGGGGGGGGGGGGGGGGGGCGGGGGGGGGGGAGAGACAGGGTGGAGAGAGAGAGAGTCAGTCAGAGGCAGAGGGAGAAGCAGGCTCCAGGCAGTCAGGCAGTGAGCCTGACATGGGATAGGATCACGCTCTGGGCCGAAGGCGGCGCCAAACCACTGAGCCACTGGGGCTGCCCTTACTTGTTTGTTTTTTTAAGATTTTTATTAAAAAAAAAAAACACAAAAAAGGATTTTTATTTATTTATTTGAGAGAGAGAGTGATCCCAGGACCCTGGCATCATGACCTGAGCTGAAGTCAAGACGCTTAACCTACCGAGCCACCAATGTGCCCCTATGACAGTGTTTTTAATAGCTGCCTGATCCTTTATCATGTGAATATATCCTAATTTATGTGACCATTTCCTTATTATTGGATATTTAGATGCTTTTTTTCGCTATCTTATATTGCGATTAATATCTTTGACCATAAATCTGTTAAAATACCAATTTTTAAAAAATGATTGAGTCTTAAGTATCTAGGTAGGTGTTTTTAGTTAGAACATCAAATTCCCTACATCAGGTAAAATTGCAGGTATTTTTTGTTATGAAATTTAAGTATAATAATTTTGAGGTAACTGATTCTTCTTTGACTAATCTCTTTATCTTGTACTAAAAAAACTATTAGAATAGCATTTTCTCATACTGAATAAAAGATGATAATTTTAGTCATGTGAGAGTAAGTTTTATCCACTAAACTTAATTCTTGAGTCAGGTGTTTGGAAAGTTTGTGTCATATATTTTAAACCTAAAAGCAAAATTGTCAAAAGCTGTAATCTTAATACAGGTAACCCAAGATTCATCTGGTTAGGCATTTTATTATTTGCACCTGTGTAAAGACTAGCCCAGAAGATTCTCATACATGCATTTCTTGTAAATTGAGGTTAAAAGGAAATAGAGAAGAGGAAAAAACCCCTTCAGGTCTTACTAAACAAATTAATACTTTGGTGGTTTGTCCTGGCTAGAAACTGCTAATAAGAAAAGCAGAATTTAGAGATTCTGTCTTCCATAGGCTCTTTCTTTTGGGGAAGGAAGGAGTATTCTGGATTTAAATTTATGGTAGAAGTTATTAATTGACCTCCTTCCACTTAACTAGAGTGTTACAGTATATATCATATATAGTGATTGATCGATGCCCCCCATGATCATGATCAGGTATCTGGATGTTTCTGCTCCCACTCTGCAGTTGGATACTTATTGAGAGTTGAGGACCTATTTGTTCTGGTTTTCTTACACTAATTAACTTATTTCATTAAATACTGTGGCAACTGATGAGCCATGGATGAAAAGACAAGGTGAGAAAACTGAGCTGAGTGCTTTGGAAAGAGTTAATAAATAGAGGGCTGTGCACTAGAAACAAACTTGCTAGCAAATTAGGTGTGGACCAGGCTGCAAGAAAATGGAAGAATTTCAGGATTCTGCACTCATCTTGCTTGTCCAGTCTTTAAACCCTCCACATCCGCGGATGTGGTCTGAATGATGAATAACTTCTGGAACTCAAGCTAATGGACCCTTTCTCTAGGAAAAGACCTTTGCCTTACATGAAGAAATGGACAGATGTATATTTTTAAAATTTTGTGTGTTTATTGATTTATGGCTTTAACCAAACTGCTCAGCTAACCAGCAGCTAATTGGTTCTGATAACATGGAGTGAAGGCCTCTCAATGGCTTCCCTGGCTCACCTGCCAAGATTGATTCGGTAGGACCAAGGGTGACAAGCCCCTTGCCCTTAGGAGACTAGGGGCAAAGGCAGTTAATATTTTCATCAGTTTGGATGTTCTTGTCCTGCCTTCTGTTCTTCCCTCCCTCTGCCCAGAATACTCAGGAATTAAAAGGTTGTGATACTAGGAAAGGAACATTTTGTAGCATGTGACAAGTTATCAGAACTAGTCACACCTATTATTATATTTCTTTATTATTGACATCATTACCTACATAAGTCCAGGAAGTAGGGAGATCATCCCCCCACCCCTGTAAATGTTAGGAAGTAAATCTTTGAGGGAAACAAAAGCGCCCTGGTATGTTGAACCTGCCAGAACTAGAAAGCTATCTTTTTTTCTTTTTTTTTTTTTCTAGAAAGCTATCTAATTGTGTTTCCCTGAGACCATTTAATTCTTCTCTGGGACTAGTCCATTTATTTTCAAACCTAGCTTTTTGCATTTCTATGGTTAGTTGCACTGAGTAACATTAATTTTAAGATGGAAGTCAGTTTCGTTTGGAAGGGATCATTCTAGTCTACGTCCCATTGCCTATTAGTTTTTCTTCCTTTCCTTTTCCTTTTCCTTCTTCTTAAAGATTTTATTCATTTATTCATGAAAGACACTCAGAGGCAGAGGGAGAAGCAGGCTCCTCGCAGGGAGCCCAATGCGGGACTGGATCCCCAGACCCCAGAATCATGCCCTGAGCTAAAGGCAGACACTCAACCACTGAGCCACCCAGGTGTCCCTGCCTATTAGTTTCTGAGGATAGTAAGTTTAATCTCAACAAGGATTTTGACATCTTCAATAAAAAATAAGTCTTTATTAATCTGATATGCTGTCTCTGTTGAGTGGATTGTTTTGGTGGAATGTTAGATAAGCAGCTGGTAAATTTTCTCTCCTGAGTAGGCTGTAGCCTTGGAGATAGTTTCACACAACCCACGAGGTGGTTGTATTTTAGGACAGTTTCATAATGTTCTACAGTTCTTTCACTGTAGTTTTGAGTTTTCAGATCTTTAATTTTGTTAACATGTTAACCAGTCCAACTCTGCAACCGTTAAGTTTTTTTTTGTTTTTTTTTTTAAGATTTTATTTATTCATGAGAGAGACACACACACACAGAGGCAGAGACACAGGCAGAGGGAGAAGCAGGCTCCAAGCAGGGAGCTCGATGTGAGATTTGATCCCGGGACTCCAGAATCACACCCTGGGCCGAAGGCAGGCGCTTAACCGCTGAGCCACCTAGGGATCCCCTGCAACCGTTAAGTTATTTCATTTTTGTATTGAATGAAGCCACGTTTGCAGCACACCTCGGGGATATTGTGGACTTGGATTACAGGCTCCACTGAAAGCCTGAGTTTACTTGGAAGACTGGAGAGAGAGGAGTTTGTCACTGGCAAGGTCTTCACTGAATGGAAGATGAATTTGGGCTTTTTAATAACCTAACCTTTAACAGTAAAGCCTACACTCAAATTGCATATGACCTTGGTGATATTTACCCTGAGATTAATCTGTGAGCTAGATCAAGTGTAGTACAATAAAAGGAGAGATTAACCTGACTGAATGTATGCCAACCTTTTGGTCACCTGATCCATAAGCTTGCTGTATTTAGAGTCTTAATGCAACCTAATGTTTTCTAGTGGTAGGAAAGTACAAAAGCTAAGATTTATTTTATTCCTCATCTTTGCATTATGGATAGTTCTCAATTTAATTTTATTTGGAGAGGAAAAATATAAAAATTAAAACGAATTTTCCACCAAAAGGAGCGAGTATTTCTTTCTTTTTTTTTTAAGATTTTATTTATTTATTCATAGAGACAGACAGACAGAGAGAGAGAGAGGCAGAGAGAGAAGCAGGCTCCATGCAGAGAGCCCGATGCGGGACTTGATCCAGGGTCTCCAGGATCATGCCCTTGGCTGCAGGCGGCGCTAAACTGCTGTGCCACCGGGGCTGCCCAGGAGCAAGTATTTCTTCAAGAAGGGCTGGTCCAGATCGGGGCAGCAAATGTACTACACGTGGCTCTGGGACACCTTGCTCTCCTAGAGAACAGGGAAGCTGTCCAGCCCTGGGGATGTCAGCTTGAAGTGTCTCCAACTGGCCGTGGGTAGTTTGAGCATCAGGAAGATGACTAACTGCAATTAATTGAAAACCAAAAAAAAAAAAAAAAATAGAAAGCCAAATCCATTACTTAATAATGATGCCACCCCCGCCAAAGCTTATTATTCATTATCAGAGGTTACTTGATTTTAACTCAGTCTTCTAAAAGTTGGTCTGAGGTGCCAGCACTGGGTGGGTAGTGTTGTAGGAACAGTTATCCTGTTTTTCCTATGTAAAGGATTTCAGATGGTCAACCCAATGAGGCAGAAGCTCATTACAGGAGGAATTGAAGCCAACACATGCAGAAGTTGAAATTAGAGGTATTGTTAATTTTAGTAAGTGTGACCATGGCATTATAGTTGTAAAGCTCTTCCCCATTAAAGATACATACTAAAGTTGAAGGCGAAATGATAGGATGCCTGAAATTTGCTTTAAAATACTTGAGGAGGGACTCCTGGGTGGCTCAGCAGTTGAACCTTTGGCTCAGGTCGTGATCCCAAAGTCCCAAGATCAAGTCCTGCATCGGGCTCCCCACATAGAGCCTGCTTCTCCCACTGCCTGTGTCTGTGCTCCTCCCTCTGTGTCTCTCATGAATAAATAAATAAAATCTTAAAAAAAAATACTTGAAAAAACTTGGGGAGTAACTCAATGAAGCAGAATGGGCAAATGTCACTAATTGTCAAACTCTGGACAAGGTCCATAAACTCGTTATACTTCTCTCCCTACTTTTCTCTTTGTGTTTGAAAATATCCTCAATAGGGATCCCTGGGTGGCGCAGTGGTTTGGCGCCTGCCTTTGGCCCAGGGCCTGATCCTGGAGACACGGGCTCCTGGTGCATGGAGCCTGCTTCTCCCTCTGCCTGTCTCTCTCTCTCTCTCTCTCTCTCTCTCTCTCTCTCTGTGACTATCATAAATTAAAAAAAAAAAAAGTATGTATATATATATATATATATATATATATATATATATATACTCAATAAAAATGTAAGTAAAAGATATAAATGGAAATTTAGATGAGTCCTGGAACCTGAAAATAGAGAAATGAGAGTAGATCGGTTCTACGCAGTGGATGGCAGATGCTGTGGCGTCATGCAGGGCATAATCCGCATGGCAGATGTATGGTTTGGAAATGCATTTTGGAGACAGAATATCCTGACACTTAACCTCACGGCTCTGCAGTTACTTACTGGCATTTGAGACTCTGCTGATCTCTTAAACCTCCCTGAGATTGTATTTCTTTCTGGGTAAAATGGGGGCAAAATCTGTCTCCCCTTCACCGAGAGGATTAAGTGCATGAAGAGAAAGTGACACAATGCCAGGCATGCAGTAAGTGCTCAATAAATTTTAGCAAATACTGTTGAAACATGTAGGGTGCTGACAGAAGTGAAGTTTTCACATCACCAGTAACTTAAGTCTTTAAGTTCATATCTATTTGGATTTTTGTTGTTGTTGATCTTTTTCTCTCTTGAGCCATTTATTTGAAGAGCAAATGCAGTCTGTGTTCAGGACTGCAATGTGAAGGGCCTGAGGCCCCCTGGAGTTGGGCAGCATGATGCTCACAGGGCCTGCCTACATTCAGGGTTGTGAGGACATTCTTTTGGTTATTGTCTCCCCAGAATTTAGCAACAAAAGTGCTTTATTAGTATTTCATGAATGAATGAATGAATGAATGAACGAACCAACCAACCAACCAACCAACCAAATGCTGTGTTGGAGCATCTGCTGGCTGTTAGGAACTAAACTCGAGGTACTGAAGTTTGTGAGTGTTTTTTTTTTAAAGATTTTATTTATTTATTCACGAGAAACAGAGAGAGAGAGAGGCAGAGACACAGGCCAAGGGAGAAGCAGGCTCCATGCAGGGAGCCTGATGCAGGACTCGATCCCAGGTCTCCAGGATCAGGCCCCAGGCTGGAGGCGGTGCTAAACCGCTGAGCCACCTGGGCTGCCCTTGTGAGTGTTTTTTAAAACAGATGTGTAGATTGTAGTGGCTTCAAGGCTGTCTGATCGTACCATTCTGACCTGCCTTCCCAGTGGAGAAGGCTGAATGTCAGCCGCGGGGGAAGGTGTTATGTGAAGCCCCCCTCATGTATAATGTGTCTCCGTGTGTGTTCTGTGTCATCTGTCTCTGCGGTGATAAAGAGTCTTGCTTCAGAGCAATCACTGTCGTAATCTTAAGATTCTCTTCTCACATTCACTTCCAGAGCACTGTACACTGTAGAAGTGTCTGGTTTGGAAAATCTCCACTACAAGCTCAAACCTCTGACCCTGCACTGGCTGGCAGAGTACAGGCAGTCTCCCATCCCTGTGCCTCTCGTTTGTGACCATTGCATGTGTCAACCAGAGGGGAGTTTATTTTTTTAATTTTTAAAAATTTTATTTATTTATTCATGAGAGACCCAGAGCAGAGAGAGAGGCAGAGACATAGACAGAGGGAGAAATAGGCTCCTTGCAAGGAGCCCAATGTGGGACTCCATCCCCGGACTGGGATCACGCCCTGGGCCTGAGGCAGACCCTTAGCTGAGCCACCCAAGCATCCCCAGAGGGTAGTTTATATCTACCATACTTCCTGGCCCAAATTAAGAAATCCTGGCATGCATTTGAGGTAGCATGTGCATGCTATGAGAACTTCGTGTATTAATGTAAGCATCGTAAGAGATAAGGGGTCTTCACATTTCTGCCTGGACAAGCACGTAAAAAATACTTTGTTTTCTTCTCCGTGTGTGTTTGTGGTCAACGGTCCTTTATATTTTTTATTAAAACATAGTTGACCAGTAGTGTCCTATTAGTTTCAGGTGGACTGCGTAGTGATTTGACAATTGTGTAGATGATTTAGTGGCTACCATGATAAGTGTAGTCCATCTGTCACCTTCCCACGTTGTTACAATATTATTGACATATATGACATATATGTTCGCTGTGCTGTACTCTTCATCTCCATGACTTACTTTATAACTGGAAGTTTGTACCTCCTAATCCCCTTCACCCCTGTCACCCTTTTTTGAAGCGACTTGTTTTTCTAGAGCCTCTGCTCTCTGGTTCTAATACTAACAGGTTGTATTAAATTAAAAAATAATACTCTTTCTGTAAACTTATACATGCTTGTAGTGGATCAAGCACTACAAGTGTACAAGAAGAAAGAAGATATATTATTCAGAGGTAAGCAGAAAGAACTGTAGAAATGGGGTCCCGCTCTATGTGCTATAGTCCTGCGTCTCATTTTTTTTTTTTTATTATGAGCAGAAAAAGAAACTGAAGTGGAGTGCATATTTAAAAATGTTTCCTTACCACAGCAAGGCTATTTCCTAAAAGGATTTCTTTCTTTTTTTTCTTTCTAAAGATTTATTTATTTATTTATTTATTCCTGAGAGACACACAGAGAGAGGCCGAGGCATAGGCAGGGTGAGAAGCAGGATCCCTGCAGGGAGCCCAGTGCAGGACTTGATCCTAGGACCCTGGGATCATGACCTCAGGCAAAGGCAGATGCTCAGCTACTGAACCACCCAGGTGTCCCTTGAAAGGATTTCTCTGTGGCTGAGCAAAAGGATCATGAGAACCATCAAGTTGGCAACAGGGTTTTCAATTTCATGTATCTGTTGGCCCTTGACTGGCTTCTAAACCATGGTGGCCCCTGCAGGCATTTTCAGAGTCATGGCATGGATTCAGTCATAGACACCAAGGCGGGAGTTGGTCTTAAGGGAGGTGGAGAGCCGGGCACGTGTCACCCAGAGTGGCTTCCACTTGGACCTTGCCCAGTGCGCCATCCCCACGCAGAGGGCCCCAAGGCCTGTACTGGCCAGCTCTCCTTTGCTTTGCAAATCATAGAACAAGACTGACTCTTTCCTCCCCATTTCTAATTGGAGCAATGGAAAGGAATATTATGGAGGAAAGAGTCTTTTTCTGCACTTAATGCAGCATCCCAGGTAAGTTCTGAGGCTCATGGGAGTGTTGGGATTGCTTTATCAGAAGCCTGAGGAGCTGCTCCCCAGCTCTGTACACTGTCCTGGCCGTGGTCCCCCAGAGAGTGCTGCGGGTGTGCTCTGGGTGACCACTTAGAATTTAGCAATATTCACTTACGGAAAAACATCTGAATACCCAAAGGATATAAAAAATTGCAGACTGCTTTTGATGGCGGTCTGTTGTAGTTGTATTTGGCTCTTTTGCTGGCTGGTGGCTTAAGCCAGCCTTTATGCATCCTGTGCAAACAGACCACCCTTCTAGCCTGTGATGCTTTGTGCTGCTCTCTTCTAGGAGTTTCTGTGACCTGATTTAGACCCTACAAGAATAAGATTTCTTTTGTAGATGTGTTTTACGCTGAGACTGGAGTGGTGGTGCCTGGGCCCCCTCCTGGAGAATCTGGCTGACCCAGGGTTGGTCCGAGTAGTGGGTACAAACCAGCACCCCTTCCCCTTCAGGTGATTCTAAGATCTGGCCGCAGTGGAGCCGCACAGCTGAAGGACAGGCCGTCCTCTAGCAGTACACTGCAATTATGCACTTCAGGATGCCAGCACCTTTCGAGGGGTCCCTATGGAGATCTTGCTTTTGGAATTAGTCTTAGATCCAATGTGAGACCCGCTTCCCCCCCTCTGCAACCAGGAGTCTTGGTCTCAAAGGACTTTTTTCAAGGGAGCCTGTCTATGTAAGAGATTTGGGGCATTTATTGCTTGACGTACACAGCTATCCCCCTCCCCCTACACATATTATGTGATCCATCTTATTTGCTGGACCTGGCCTCAAGTGACTGGCTTTTGGCAGGTGGGGAAGGATCTCTGGTTCAGTCAGCAGATCCTTACCAAGTGGCAGACAGGCACTAGGTACTTGGCACACCAAGATCCTACCTGTGTTTGTATTCTGGTTGAGAGGGACCATGAGCAGGGAAGACACAGATGCTGGGGCTCCACCGCAGGAAGGAACCTGTGCTCCAGAGGCAGGGGAGGGAAGGACTAGGGGTGCTTTCAGACATTCCCCGGTGGGCAGGTGGGGACCAGGTCACTTGATGTCCCAGCGATCACGATATGCTAAGGTCTGTTCCATTTATGACGACTGAGCTTATGTGCCCATAGGAGTGCTTCTCTTCCTCTTAGTGCTCTGGGCCTAACTCAGGGCCTGGCAAATAATAGTTGCCCAGTAAATGTTTATTGAACAAAGACTTAAGCTTGAACCAGAAGGCTGGGGTGCAGGGAGGTGGGGCCTGACTGGCCTTGAGCACCTTCCCCTTCTCAGCCTGCAGATGAGACTGGTGGGGGGTGGAGGGTATAAAGAAACTCATCAGCAGTTTGTTGACTTATAATTAAACTTTAAATGTTGAAGTTGTAGATTCGCAGTGGCTGTAAGAAATAACAGAGATCTTGTGTGTCCCTCACCCACTCCCCACCCCATGGGAACCCCTTGGGAACCCTCCCAGCCAGGATAGTGACCCAGGTCAGAATAGGGGAGAGCGGGGCACCCCGTCCCGATGTCCCTTCCCCCCCCAACCACTCACTTGTCTCCGTTTCCGGGGCTCTGTCATTTCAGTAGTGTTGTATACCCTGAATCCTCGAGTGTGACCCTTTGGCCTGGCTTTTTTCACTCTGCATAATTCCCTGGAGTCTCACTCAAGTTGCCATGGGTGTCAGACTTTGTTCTTTTTTTAAGACTGAGAGGTGTTGCCTGGCGTGGATGCGGTGCACTTGGTCCAGCTGTCCGCCACTGAGCTGCGTGGCTTCAGGTTTTTGGCTGTTACAAATAAAGCCACATTGAACATTCATGGACAGGGTTTTGCATTTCCCCAGGGTGAATGCCCAGTGTTGTGCCCAAGATTGCGAATCCGAGAAACCACCAAGGAGCCGACACCGATGCAAGCGCACGAGGGTTTATTTGCAAGCTCGAGCTTGGGTCCAAGTGTACCCGACACAGCGGGGCAGGGACTTGGACCCCGAAGTGGGTTACAGCTGGGTTTTTATGGGCTGGTCTAGGGGATTTTCAGAAGGGATGGAGGAATTTCTCAAGTTCTGTTTACATTTTGATATGGGGCTTTCTAGGGCATTGAGCTCTGTTCTTATTCTAATAGGGGCTTCCTGCCCTTGGCTTGGGCTCTGTTCTTATTCTAACATGGGACTTTCTACCATGGGTGTGGGCTCTGTTGTCTTTCTGATATGGGATTACCTGCCGAGGACATTGAGGACATTCTGCAGTTTTTCCCATAAAGTTCAGCTCTTATTCACAAGGGCCTAAGATGGCTGTACTTGCGCTAACGCTAAACTTGAGGAGGAATGGCCTTGATTTTTCTCTGCCTCTACACCCAGGAGGACATTTCTGGATCGCATGGTAGTTGCATGTTTATTTTTATATTTTTTAAAGATTTTATTTATTTCTTCATGATAGACCCAGAGAAGCAGAGACACAGGGAGAGGGAGAAGCAGGCTCCCTGCATGGTGCCTGATGTGGGACTTGATCCTGATCCGGATCCTGGGATCACACCCTGAGCCAAAGGCAGATGCTCAACCACTGAGCCACCCAGGCGTCCCTGCATGTTTAGTTTTAAAAGAAATTGCTGAGCTGTGTTCCCAAGTGGCCAAAGGTTTATGTTTGTTTGTTAAGCCATTTGAAAGAACAAACAATGGAAGGAAAGACTCTTGTGCAGGAGCTCAGGATACAATGCACAGGGCGGGGGAGCTGCTGTGGTGGGGGAAAAGAGGGGTGAGGGGGGCCCTTCTGGAACTCTGCACTGCCAGGAACCCTGCTTGAATGAGGGCCCTAGATTCTCCCTGCCGGCTAAAAGCAGCAAGAGAGAGTATTTCTGCTGCACTAATTTTGTAGTGTTGAGCTAGAGGCTCATTCTTCTATCTTAATTTAAATCCTTAATTTAAATTCCATTTTAAGGAGAGTTGAATCTTTGGGGTCCTGGGCTGAGCTCCTAGATGCCAAAGACACAGACCATGTGTCTGCTGTAGGGAGCCCCCAGCCTGGGTGCCAGGGCTGCTGCTTTGTTCTCTGACTTCACGAAGGCATGCATGTGAGTGGTGCACGTATGCAGTGGGTGCATGTACATGGGTGCAGTGGGTGTGTGCATGGAGTGGATGCAAGCTGTGCTGGGAGCTGGGCTGGCGTCCTGGGTGGGTGTGGCCAGAGCAGAGGCAGTGCAGTGGGAAATCTGCACCCAGACTCTCAAGAGGAAGGAAGTCATGGCAAAAATAGCCTAGGTGGGGTGGCAGCAAATATCAAGGGAAAGACTAACAGGACAGGACTGTGCGCTGTGGAAACTTCAGGTCCAGACAATGAGGTTGCTGTGGGCAGGCCGTGATAGTGGAGGACTGTCACTAGCCAGTAGGGATGGTGTCTCATGTATTTGGGTTTTGGGATTTTCTTTAAACATAGCTTTGCTGAGTTTCATTAGGAATTCCTTACCTTGTCTTCAGACCTTCCATTTCCCCCCTCACCCTTGTGGTCTGGGCCCCAGGGCTTCTCTCCCAAATAACCTCTGGGGGGGCAGATAAGCCCCTGGGCCCCAGTTTGGGTCTGGAGCTTGGAGGAGTCCCTCCTTCCCCCTCAGCCACAGAGGAGCAGGAGGTGGGCGTGAGAGAGCGAGCAAGGTCACTGTAAACGGAATTCATTCCCAGGGGGTGTCAGGCTTTTGTGTTTGATCTCTAAGCCTTATGATTGAGCCAGAATTGACACCCTGCCAACTGGTCCTCTGCTGTTAAAAGTGATTCTTTAACTTCCTGTGGAGCAGCAGAAACTGGTTTTGAACAAATCTAGCCCTAAATCTTTACAGCTGTTGATTCCTGCCAGCACAATGGCAGCAGTAGGGGATACCAGCCACAGCGCAGCTATCGAAGCAGAGACTTGACAGGTCACAAGACAAAGCCTGTCTGCAGATTGTTGGAAAGGAAGTGGCTTTGCTTTTTAAGAACAGGGAGCTGTGTCCAACCTAGAAACCCAGAGGGGCTGGAGTCTGGCTGAGAGTGGCCCGCAGGTGGTCCCAGCTTGGGACCAGCCCAAACAGAAGCAGATGTGGCCAGCAGATGTGGCGATGGGGCGGCTCCCAGGGCAGGGCACAGGGACCTGGGGGGTGGGGGGGATGGTCTGCAATCTAACACTTGTTGGTTCTCATCATCCTTGCTCCTTGCAGACGCAGAACGTTCAGCTTAACAAGGAAATGACGCTCGCCAGCAACCGGAGCCTGGCAGAAGGAAACCTTCTGTACCAGCCCCAACTGGATGCCCTGAAAGCACGTTTGACCCAAAAATACCAGGAACTCCAGGTTCTCTTCGAAGCCTATCAGATAAAGAAGACCAAGTTAGGTAACTTTTTCTGGGTGATCCTTCAATAATAGAGTTGAGGAAAGGCACATTTTCAAGCTGTTAGGCTATCAGGAAAGAAGCATTGTGATGGAAAAATTGCAGATTGAGACACGAAGTAATGCCACAAAGAAAAATTTTACATACAGGATCATTTTAGCTATTTAGCAAAGAAACTTGGCCACTTTTTAAACAAAATTTCCTCTTCTCTAAACAGCCTAGGAAAAGGTAATTTTCTGAATCATGATATTTAAATCTTCTCCTATGTAGTTAAGGCCTTGGGGTTAGTCCTGAGAAATATTCCTCACGGGGACATTTCATCTTAACATCACACTTAGTCATTACGAAGAGCTGGAGGAAATGAGCATGGAGTCCTGAGTGCTCTGGGTGGCTTTCAAGGGAGCTGTGGTGAAGAAAAGGTTAAAAGCTCTGTCCCTCAGTGCGGTTGGGGAGGTCTGATGCCCGGTGGGGGTGGGGGGTCTCCCTCTCTGCCTCTGCATCACTGCAGTAAGAGCACTCGGCCAGGCAGCCCAGCCAGAGTTCTTCCCTTGGAGGGAGGGTGGAAATTGTAATGTAAATTGGTAAAAATCACCTTGGGAAAAGTTGTTGAGCAAAACCTTCCTGAACAACACTTGTGCTCACTCTGTGATTCAGCTGGTCCACTCTGGGCGTGCTTGCGTCTGCCCACGGACAGGCCCCAGAATGTTAACAGTAGCTTTGTTTGTAACAGCTGGATTTGGAAACCATCGAAATGTCTGTGTACATAAAGATGGGTTAGTAAGTTCTGGTCTCTATACAATGGACATTGAAAAGAAACGAAGGCATCTCAGAGACACAGTATGGAGTGAAAGGAGCCAGCAAAGAGCACACCCTCTGTGATGTGCTCATGTGATGTCCTGAACCAGGCAGGACTGGGTATCGGGGGAGTCTCTGGGAGCCGGCCTAGGGAGCCTCTGCACATGTTCTGTATCCTGATACGGGGAGGGGGTTGGGGTTTATACATTTGTAAAGATTTAGGTCATTGGCTTAAGTTACATCTATTTATGTAAATTATCACTCAGAAATATGAAGGAAATCTACGTGGGCTGGTTTGTGTTGGGTGACAGCCCTCTGTAGAGCCCATGGCAACGTGGGGTGTGGGACACATAGTGCCACCCTGAGTTTGTCCTGTGTATGCCTTCCTCTCTTGGATTTTAAGGCCTTGACTTTCAGCTTCCTGGAAAGCCAGCTCTCAGGTGTGACTCTCCCATTACCTTTCCAGTTAAAGCACCCTTTCTTTGAAAGGAGGGTGACTAGGAGTCTGGGGGAGCGTGTCAGCTCTGAGGGGCTGGAGCTCTCGGTGGTTTCTGAGTGTGTGCCCAGATGCCCCCTTCTCTCATCACGCCTTTGGCTTCTTCCAGATAAGCAGTCTAGCAGCGCTTCCTTGGAGACCCTGCTGGCACTTCTTCAGGCAGAAGGGGCCAAGATTGAGGAAGACACTGAGGTAAAGACAGCCGACATGGGCGCAGTGCCCCAGAGCACAGTTACCAGGGTAGGGGCCACTTTGGGCAACCAGAAGGCCAGTTTTCCAGAGCCCGAGGGCCACACCTCCCAGGCCAGGTGGCTCTGGTGGGTCTGGTCCTCAAGCAAGGGGTGTGCACTGGACTGAGAGTCTGCACGGCCCCAAGGGAGCCAACTTAGGGTCTGCTCTGAAGCCACAGGCGGGGCAGAGCCTGCAAGAGGTGGCCTGCTGAGCACTCAAGGTTTGAGCCTCACAAAGCAGATAAGGCCATGAGTCAAGGTCTGAAGTTGCGCAGACGTAGCAAATTGAGATGGGTGGAGTGTTGCCACTGTATACCGGTGGTTGAATTCATCCCGGGCTTGGGTAGGGGCATGAGCACGGCTCTCCTGCTGACCCAGTCTCAGGGCCTGTCAGGGTGCAGCCAGTGGAAGGAAGGAAACGGACTCCAGCTGGCTTGGTGAGAGGGTGGCAAGTGGCTACAGTGGTTTCCTCTGGGCCTCAAAGCCCGGCCAGTCAGGGCTACCGAGAGACTCCCTTCCGCTCAGGCAGGCCCCCTTAAGGCCTGCTGCCTTGTCCAGCTTATGGGGTGCAGCGAGTGGTCATGACCATCTCTGTCCCTTTCTCTGCCAGGGGTTGGTGGGGGTGGGGAGCTCCTCCGAGGTCAGCCAGGGTCTGCAGTGTTGCACGTGGAGTAAGTGGGGCATGGGTGATAGAAGGAAACTGGGTGTGGCCGCTCTCTGGGTGGTGAAGGGAGCTTCCTTCCCTAAGAGCTGACCTGTCCCTGTCATCAGCTTTGTCCTGCTTCTTTCAGAACATGGCTGAGAAGTTTCTCGATGGAGAGCTTCCTCTGGATTCCTTCATCGATGTCTATCAAAGCCAGCGGAAACTGGCCCACACACGAAGAGTGAAAATCGAGAAGCTCCAGGAGCTGGTGCTGAAGGGGCAGAGACTCCCGCAGGCCTCGGCGCCAGCCCCGCTGCTGCCCAGGGTGCCCGAGCCAGCCCCTGCAGCCCCCCTGCCCTACCCTACCTCAGAGGCCAGTGGGCCCCCCTCCGTGCTACCTCGGCGCATCCCCCCACCACCGCCCCCGGTGCCTGCAGGACGTTTGGCCACGCCATTTACCACCGCCATGGCCTCAGGACCCACCCTTCCGTACCCAGGATCACAGTGCCCTCCTCTGCCCCCCCGCACGGGCCTGCCCCCCCAGCAAGGATTCTCTGCACAGTTCATGTCTCCATACCCACCCGCTCTTCCCCAGAGACCCCCGCCCCGGCTGCCTCCACACCAGCCAGGCTTCATCCTCCAGTGAGCCGCCTCCATCCTCCTGGGAGGCTGTGCTGCACCTGCTGGCCAGGGCTCTGCACGCACAGGCTGCGAGGACCAGGGCGCCGGTGCCTTGGGGCAGCACATCCATTTGATTTTAGAACTGTAGGTCAGCGGTAAGTAGACCTAGAACCCAGGTTTGGCCCCAGGGGCTTGTGTGTGCGAGGCTTCAGCCTGGCATCTCCACGGTCGCACTGGTGTATGTGTTCAGTATGATCCCTAAGTCTTGTAGTGTTGATGGACTCCTAAGTTTGGGGGAAGAGTGTGTCCTCCTCCCCCCCCCCCCCCATCCCACTTAGAAGTGTGGTCCTTCCTTTGCAGCTTTAACGAGCATGCTCCATCGTTTCCACTTTGTTAGCAAAAAACAGTGTTGTGTGGCCTAGCCCACCGCTATCTCTGGTCAAGGTTGGTCAGGGGACCAGCCTGGAAGGTGCTTCCTGAATCTGTGGGCAGGGGGTGCCCGTCACCCCTCCCCCGCCGCACCTGGATGCTTCAAAGCCCCTGTGGAGTTTGCACTGGGCCCACCGCCAGGTCCAGAGGCCGGGCAAGACGCAGCCAGGGGGCAGAGATGGGTCTGAGCTGGACTTTGCACAGCAGAGGATGTCCCCAGCTCCTTCCCCCACTCTCTCTTGCCTGGACCAGCCCCTGAGCCTTTCTACAAAGAACTACTCCAATATTTTTACTACGTCTGTAATGTTCCTATTTTATATTGGCAAAGAACTTTTTGGACACAGGATCATTCAGGGAAACTTTATAAAAATGCACATAGTATTTGGAGCAGATTGAAGTACAGAAGTGAATGCAATTTCCTTTTTTACAAGCAGTGTGTGGTCACACCTGTGGGGGCCTGTGCTGTGCCTTAGTTTCCCCTGGTGCCAGTGAGGGTGCGGCCCCGGCTCTCCTGCAGGCCCCCAGGCTGGGTGGGTGGAGGGGTAGCTCTCGTGAGCAGCTTTATGTTCCCAGGGCGGGGCTTGTCTGCTTTCGTGAAGTTGCCAAGCGGAAGCAGCCTGGCATCCCCGCCGTCCTCGTAGCCAATTCTCTCTTCCCCTGACGGGGCCTCGGGGCAGAAGTGGGACAGCAGGACTCCAGCAGCATCTCAGCTTGGAGGCGGCCAGCAGCAGGATCAGCAGAGGGTGCCAACACCGCTCTTCCTGGCCCTCTGGGGTCTCACCTGCCCAGGTGCCAGAATTCAGGCAGAGCTCCACCAGGGTCGGCCCCAGCAGGCCGGGAGCGATGCTGCCTCCCGGGCCCGGGCTCGTTTGGCTGCAGGGGGCTAGCTGCTGCCCTGCCCAGCAGGTGCGCCCGCCCCTCCCTGATCCCTCTGCTGCCCGCCCTCCTGGTGGGTGCTGCCCCAGGGCGCAGCCAGACACGTGGGGAAGGGGCTGCCAGGCTGGCTGCGTGGCTCTGCAGGGCCAGGCCAGAGCCGGGGTTGTAAAGCTGTAGGACCCTTTTTAATAAATAGAGAAACAACAATGGTCCTGTCATTTATTTACCCGGGGATGGTCATGGTGTGTTTGGTTCTAGATTCTCAGTGGTCAGAGGTTCCTGAGGGAAGCTGTGTGTCCGTTAAAAAGCCACCCAAGTTGGCCGAAGTGTCTGCCTTCACCTGGCACTAGTAGCCTAAAAGGCTGTTTACCAGGTTCTCCTGGACATGACTGAAGGGCAGAAGGGCATACGCTACCTCCCTGTGTGAGGAGGTGGCCAGGGTGGCCGGTGCCCTCTGGGCTCAGTGTCTCCCTAGCCCAGCCCACGGCCTAAGTCCATGGACGGCACTGCTCCTGGAAATTCAGAAGTGGATGGGTGACATTTTGTTCTGGAGCGGGGACCCCCCCCAGGCAGTAGTCCCGGGGGGGGTTGGGTGCTGCTTCCCTCTCGAAGCTGGGGAAGGACCTGCCAGCCCCCCCCCCCCCCAGCTCCCCGCTGAGGGCAGGGGCCTTGCTCACTGCGCAGTGGGAACAGCCCTGTGTACGCTCCCTACGCAGGGAGGACCGGCAAAGGACGACTGCCGGGGCTGGCCTGGGAGGAAGGCAAACGCTTTTCTTAGAATCTGAGATAGTCTCTTTCTCCAGCAGCTGCTGAGGAAGTTTCCAGCCAAATTTGTAGCCTGCCGTGGGGCCACGCGCTAGACTGGGCTGTGCGAATGGCTGCTCTTCAGCAGCCCAGCCTTGTCGGGCCTCGCCTCTGGGAGGGTCCGGGAGGCACTGGGGGGCGGGGGTGTGATCAGACCGAGGGGCTTCTCGGTTGGGGCTTCCAGTTCAAGGTTTGCTCACTGAGGACTTCATGTCAAATCAGGCTAACGTTTCTTTGGATCAAGTGAGTGTAGTCAACTCCTGCCAATTTTCACTGGTTTGTATTGGGTGGAGCCAATCCTCTGCTTTAACGTCTTTTCTGAAGCTGTTTTCCCTTACAAATGAGAACCAGACACCAGCTCCCCCGTTCTCCCCTTTATGGAGTTGACAAAGCCCTCGGACAACCTCACGCAGGGCGGCGGGGCCCCATCCCCTCCTTCGGGAAAGCCAGGCCCGGGAGTGGGACTCTGAGGCTACCCACCCTCTTCTGCCCTGACCAGCACAGTCTGTTCCACAGATGTTGGGACCCGCGGGGGACGGGGCGTGCTTTCGGAGAGCAGCGCGCAAAGGCTAGCCTGCCGCTCAGGGTGCACCCCCGGGAAGTGCGTGCCCGCACAGCTAGCTGTGCTCTCGGGAACCAGAGGCCTGATAGGTGCCCCCGTGGAAGGCCGGGTGTAGCTATGCCGGTCAAGTCCGGACCAGCTAGGAGTCCGGGTCGGCAGCACCCAGCCTGGACTTGGGCCCTTCTTAACTGCAAGGACTCCATGGTCACTCCTCCCTTCCCAAAGCAGTGTGGTTTCTGAGCAGCCTGGGGGAGCAGGGACAAGAACCCCCGGGGGAGGGGGGCTCAGCTGTGAGTGGAGGCCAGGGCGGAAAGCCCCAAGCCACGATTCCCCACACGGGCATCCGGGCATCCGTCCCAAACCCCCCAGGAGACGGGCCAGGGCGCTTCCTGGCAGAACCAGCAGCAGCTCTAGCAAGCTCTTCCGTGGCTCCAACGGCTCTGACACCTGCAGAAACTAAGTGACCCCCCCACCCCGTGGGGCAGGTCCTGGCCCCAGAGAAAGGAACAGCCCGGGCGTGGCCCCTCACCGGAGGGCAGCAGTCCAAGTGAGTTTTATTGCCAATCTGACTCTTCCAACAAGGAAATACTAAAGGCAAAGCAAAAGAGCCGGCTCCCTGTGCTGCTCTCCAGACCTTGGCAGGGACCAGACTGCCTCACCTCGGGGCAGAGTTCGCAGAGCCTATGCTGCTGGTCCCTCCCTCCCACAACCACTCCCTGGAGTTGGGGTAGGGGCTCAAGGAACACCCAGTCTCGCAAATCCTCCAAGTGGGGTCCAGGAGGCCAAGGGTGGGGCGAGGTTGCGGCTAGGCTGCCAGGTGGCCCCCTTCCTGTGGGGCACAAGATGCCCTCAGCCTGGAGGGTGGCAGGCAGACATCCTAGTTCCCTGGGAGGCCTTCAGGAGGGAGGAGAGGGTGGAGGCGGGGGTGGGGGGAGGGCGACCAGAACACGCAGAACGGGGGCCTCCAGGGCAGGAGCAGTGAGCAGGGGCACGAACACCGGGAAACAGGAGGATCAGCACAGATGTCAGCAGGAGTGGCGGCGGCACAGCACCAGTGCCCATGGGGTGGGGGTCTCGGCCACCACATCTGCCCTGCCTGGCAGCAGTGCTGGGCCTGCCTCTCTCCACACTTAAGGTCACACCCTCTGCTCCCATCACTCAGGCCTTAGAGGGAGGCCCAAGGAGAACGGGCAGTAGCCTTAGGCTGCTCTGGAGCAGTCGTCTTTGCCTGAGTCCATCCGAGGCCCGTCTCCGTGGAATTGGTGCCCCTGAGGAGGCTACAAATAGGTGACATCTTGCCTACGTCCCTGGCAGCCAGCATGGACCCGCTCTCCATTATTAACCTCAGACCTTGAGTTCAAAAGGCAGGGGAGGCCCTGCTCAAACACCCTCTCTGGTGGCCCTGCTTCCCAGGGTGAATACAATACAGACTCATGAAGGAAAGCTCTAACTCAGAATATGACAAATGTTCCATAGATTTCCTGAAGATCTGTGGCTCAGGCCTGCTCGGTCCTGGCTGCTCTGGGTGCCTGTTGCAGATAGGATGGTTCTCCCTATAGGGAGCCTATCTCTGATCCTTTGGGTTCAGCAAGGGCTGGAGCCGGGGACGCTGGGCCTGGCCATGGGGCAGGGGACCACTGCCCTTGGAGGCTTCTCAGCCAAGTTGGGGCAGCCACACGAGGCCCAGGCCTGCCCACTAGCCTCCCCACTGGACCCCTCGGGAGCCTAGTAGTTCACGAGTTGAGCTGGGTAGACGCCATCCTTCTTGTCGAGCTGCAAGAGTCAAAGGAAGGGGCTCAGTGGACATGGCCAGGCCCCAGACACCCTAGCCACCCTTGGTCCCCTGCATCTCTCCCTTGGGCAAGCCTCCCACCCCGCCCCATGCTGCTGGGGCAGCATTTCTGCTCCTGTCAGAGTTTTCTAACTTTCCCCAGGCCCTGTGCCCTGCAGACTAGGGAGCAGCGACAGAGACGTTACCCTCAGGGCCCCTCCCTGCCCCAGTGCTGACGCCTGGCACCTGGTGGTCCTGCCGGGGAGCCATACTGGGCTTCTGGGCCAGGGGTGGCTTCTTGGAGGCCCCGCTGCGGGTGGCAGCACTGGGTCGGCTTGGATCCTCCTCACTGGGTGTCCCCACGGCACCAGCCAGCACGTAGTGCTGCTTCCGAAGCTCTCCCAGCCGCACACGCTCTGCCTCCAGCGTCTTCTCCAGTTCCAGGACACGGACCTGCAGCCCCGCATGCCCACTCAGGGTAGCCTCACGGCCTGTCCTCCCCACCCGCCCGGAGCTCAGTCCCCGAAGAGGAACAGGCACACACCTGGGTCTCCATCTCCTGCTTCTTTAGCTTGATGAGGGACAGGCCAGAGAAGTCCATGGTGTCTGCGGCCAGAGCAGGCAGGGGATGAGTGTCTGTGCCCACGCCCACCCCCACCCAGCTGTTACCAGGACCCACACTCACCTCTTTCTTCAATCTGTTCCTGGCCTGACTTGGTAGAGGCCACCACATTGGCAGCCATCTCGTTGACGGTGCGGGAGCACTCCTGGAGGCGGCTCAGGTGGGGGCTGCGCTTGTCCGCCTTCACCTGGGGGCACGTGGGGGCAGGTCAGGCTCACCCCCCCCTCATCACGCGCACTTCCTGGCACAGCCCAGAGTCGAGGCCGAGGCTAGAGGCCACGACGCACAGAGCTTCACCTTGGAGGCGGCCACAAGCTGGGCTGTGCTGGCTGCGATCTCGTGGGAGCAGACGATGAGCTCTTCGTACTTGCCCATGTGGAGCACCACCCTGTCCGCTGACTCCCTGCAGACAGAGCCGGGCAGGGCCTGGGTCTCCGAGCCACCGCCACACTCCCTCCCCGAGACCCCGAGCACCACACACCCTGCTGCCCCCCCACCTGGGGGACATACACCAGCTGTGAGGCTCCCCAGCCAACAGCCTTGGAGGCAGAGATGAGGCCTTCAGTCCACCGAGAGTTCTTGGCATAAAACTCCTGCTGCGTGGCTGCCCCCTAGTGGCGACAGGAAGGCAGGGACGGGTGGACCAGTCAGTGATGTCACGGGGCAATGGATCCCCACAGGGGATCACCTCGTCCACGAGGGGACATCCGTGGGCCATGTGGGAGATGCAGGTGTGACTCGGGCACATTGTGTGCATTCTGGGGAGGGGGGTCCTCATCACTTCACACTCTGGGAAGCCCATACCCAAAGGAGCCCGGAGGTCAGCTGAAGCCACTGGGGATGGGGGATCCTGGATCGTGGTCTGGGATGAGGAGGGCTCTGAGGTCACGCCCATTTCAGGAATCTGGCCCTTGCTGGCCCAGCCTCGCGGCCTGACAGGAAGGGCCCTGCTCACTCATCACTCACCCTGCCGCTCTCCACAATTTCCTTCTGCAGGCTGGTGGATGTTGTCACCAAGAGCCGGATGGCCTGCCAAGACCAAGGCACAGGTCATTCTTGGGGCGGCTTTCCCAGGCACACCATCCATCCTGGGATCCCAGCCAGCCACTCACCTTCATCAGGTCTGTGCAGGAATTGAGGATCCTGAGGGGGAGAAGCAGCAGGTGCAGGTGAAGAGAGAGAAAAGATTCTACAGGGTGACCCCAGGGAGTGTGACCTCTGAACAACTACCAGGCCTGACACAGGTGCTCAGCAGGGTGGGCCCATGGGGCAGGGTGTGCTCTGATTGTTTCCAGTCCCCTCTGGAGAGCTGAGCAAGCAGGACAGAACACCCTGGATTCTGGGGGGACGGGGGTGGAGGGGCATGAGGCTCACCTTTCATTCACCTCCAGCTTTACCCCGGAGCTGGCATGGCGAGCCTGGTTCATCATGTCCTACACCCAGTGACAGAGCTGTGAGCAGGCTGGGAGGGGGGCAGTGTGGGAGGAAGGGGGATGCGGTGCTGGACCAGCCCCATACCCCCCAAACAACCACCCAGCTGGGGCGGGAGAGGAGGAAGAGGCTGGAGGGAGACAGGGCAGGGGGTGCAGGGGGCAGCTCTAGGCAGAAAAGCCAGCTGCAACCTGCAGAGGCCACCTGCCCATGCACAGAAGGGGTGCAGAGGTGGCCACAGCTTACATTTGGCCCAGCCCAGCCCCCAGTCGTCACCTCAATCCTCCTCACAGCATCTTCAATGGCCGCGGATGTGGCCGCCATCTCCTTGTCCACCATGGCCCCAAGCTCCTCCTGACGCACATCCAGGCTCTTGGGCTTCAGCTCCTGGGGAAGAGGGCATGTAGGAGTCAGACCGGTGGACTGCTGAAGGAGTCTGGGAGAGGCTAGAGCAGCAGCATGCTGGGGGGCGGTGCTCTGACCCTGCCCAGTGTCCTCCAGCTGCCAGCTCTGCACAAGAGCACCTGTTCAGCCCAAACTAAAAGGAGGTGCAGAGAAATTGGGGACCCAAGCCTCACCCCAGGATCATCACCCCTCCAGACCCCAGCCCATGCTCAGTGCCATGGCTGCACACCTCACCTGGCCCAGCTGAAGGATGCCTTGTAGGGGGTTCCCCACTAGGCTGGGCTGGGCCAGGGGCAGAGTCTGCTGCTCCTGTAGGAGACCCAGGAGCTCCAGAGCCCGGGCCCCACACTCCCGGCACGTGTCCATCAGGCCTGGGGAGAGAGCACTGTCAGGGGGCCAGGCACCTGGGAGCCCTGGAAGAAGGCCCCGCACTGGGTCTGACACAAGGACCCTGGGTCCCCTGTGGGCACCGTGTGTGAGTAAAGCCCGGCGCGCACTTACGGTCAGCATGGTCGGTGGGGGCCAGGTGGGAGGTGGCGCTGCCATTAATAATGGTGTCTGCAGCCAGGTAGGAGAACTGGGTCAGGGCTGCCACCAGCACAGAGGTATCTGTGTGGAAAGGAGAGACAAACCCTATGCCACTGCCACGAAGCAAGGCCCAGACTGGGGCCTACAGCAGGTTGCTTGTGTCCTCTGCCCAGCAAGCCTAATGGGCACCACAGCTCCAGTTTATGGAGAAGAGGCAGGCTCGGAGGGGCCACAGTCAAGTGGCTAGACCGCAGCCAAGTAGGGAACAAAGCTTTGTCTGAGTGACCCCAGGTTCACAGAGCGGGCAGGACTGGGCTCCCAGTGGGTGTGGATGGGGGCACGGCTCTGGGAAACTCCACAGTGGCAGGAGGCAGCCATGGCCAGCAGACTGGGCACCTCCGGCTGGGGCCTCTGCCCTGCCTGCCTGGGTCCCCCCTCCAGTCTCCCCACCGCCCCACTTACCTGACCTGGAGTTCAGGTACTGGGCATGGCCCTTCTCCAGGGCACTCACAGCGTCCAGGGCTGCCTGTGCCCTGCTCACCAGGTAGTCTGCAAGCACGGGGAGAAGTGGTGAGGGGTGGAGCCTGCCAGGGGCCCCAGAGCCCTAACGCCACCTCTCTTAGGGTGGGCTGTGCACCCATCCAGGCAACGAAGGAAAGGCAAGGCCCCAATGGCCTGAGTGCCCGCCCTGCAGCCTCACCTGGGGAGCTGGTGCAGCGCAGGTGCAGGGGGTCGTCGAGCTTGGCCACAGCGTCCTGCAGGATGCGCTCGGCCTCGGTGACAGTGCCCTGTAGCACTGCAAACTGCTCGTCCAGGAGCCTCTGCTGCAGCTCCTCCTCTTGACACTCCTGGTGGGAGAGGAGAGGCAGCTTAGAGACCCGCAGTGGCCGGCTGGGACCCTCACTGTGTGTGGGGGTGGGCTGAGGGGAGCCGCCACTTGACCCCAGAGCTTGGGCTGTTCCTCGGGAGCAGAGGAGACAGCTCAGCAATAAAAAGACACCCCAGTTAAAAAGTAGGCAAAGGATCTGAACAAACCTTTCTCCCCAAGATACACAAAAGACAACGAACACACAAAAGATACCCAACATCCTTAACCCTTAGGGAAATGCAAGGCAAAATCACAATAAGCTACCACCTCACACCCGCGAGAGTGGCTAAAAGGAAAACCACTGACAACACGTGCTGTCAAGGATATAGGGAGGTAGGAAACCGCATCCACTCCTGGCGGGAATGAAAACGGTCCTGGCGGCATCAACAGCCAAAAGGTAGAAAGAAGCCAAATGCTCCTTAACAATGAACAGATAAACAGAATTCGGCCTGTCCACGTGATGGAATATTACTGAGCCGTGGCATACGGAGGAACCTTGTAAACACTGCTCAGTGGGAGACGCCAGTCCTATCGTGCGGGCCCATCTATGAGCAATGTCTGGCATAGGTCAATCCAGAGAGAGCAGGTGAGAGCATGCCAGGGGCCGGGACTGTTGGCAGCAGGTGGGGATTAGCTGCTTAGCAGGTAGTTTCCTTTCAGAGTGGTAAAATGTTCCCGAAATACAGTGTGGACACGCTGGGACCCGCGCCCTCACCCGCTGAGTGGGCTCAGGGGACGCTGTTACCTTGTCTGCCAGCTGCCCCTGTAGCTCAGCCCTCTCCTGGGAGCTGCGCTGCTGCTCGCGGCTCAGCGCCTCCTCCTTCTCCTGCACCAGGCCCTGGGCCACCAGGAGGTCCGCCTCCCGCTGCTGCACAGCACTGCTCAGCGCAGCCTTCTCTGCACTCAGCGCATCTAGCCTCGAGCTCAGCTCCAACCCGCTCTGTGAACGCCAGGGACGTGAGTAGGGCTTCCGGAGACCTCACCCGCCCCTCGCCCCCACCCGAATGTACAGACAATTCCTGAGAGCCATGTTGTCATCATTCTCCCCTTAGACTGAGAACTTGCTGATAGTCTGGGCCCATTTCCTGTGTCCCCCTTGTGCTGAGTCAGAGCTGCACCCCAGGACTGCTCTGATTCAACCTAGGGACATCTGGGCATGGCCATGTTCACAGGAAGGAGGACCCTAACTCCTGTCCTGCTGGCTCCTGGGAGGCCACCCCACCATGGCAGCCATACCTGCTCAGTGCGGGTCAGGGCCTCCTGTGTGCGCACCAGCTCTCCCGCCTTGGCCTCCAGCTCCTTCTTGAGCTTCTCTAGCAGGTCACTCTGCTCCTCCAGCTGGGACAGGACAGGGTGTCACGGCAGGGAGGGGCGGGGAGCAGTGGGGCAGGGTGAGGGTCAGGGGAAGGGACGCCACAGCTGTGGCCACACCTTCATCTCCGACTCCCGTTTCACTTGCTCCATCTGGAAGGCCAGCTGCTGCTTCACCCGTGCCACCTCCTCCTGGCTCTGCTGTGTCACTGTCAGCTGCTTGGCTGTGTCTGCGTTCTGCACAGGTAGGGTACAGACTCTTGCTCCACCACCGCCGCCGGGGCCTGCGGTCCTCCAGCCAACCGTGCTCAGCACTGGCTGCCACGGCTGTGCCCCCACCTACCTTCCTGAGCAGCTCGGCGTGTGTGCTGATGAGCTCACTGTGTTTCTCCTTGAGCTTCTGGTAGCGCGCCTCGGTGACACTGGCCTTCTCTGCAGGACAGGTGAGGCGGTGGACCCAGGCACCCACCCACTGGCCGCCCCACATCCCTGCACCCCTGCAATCTGTGTTGCTCACGCACTCTCGGCCTCCTCGCGCAGGCCCTGGTTCCGCTCGCCCTCCCGCTGGGCAGCCTGCAGCTGGGCCAGCTCATGCCGAAGCTGCTCATTGTCCACCAATGCCTTCTGTTTCTGCTTCCGCTGCTCCTCCAGCTCGGCCTCTAGCGTGTTCACCTGGCCCTTTAGCTGGGAGACGTAGCGCTGGGCCTGCTCAGCAGAGGGACAGCATCATGGAGGCCCCGCCCACCAGTGGGGGAGCAGGGGGTACCACACAGCCTGGCCCCACGTCTTCACCTCCAATCTGATCTTCTCCAGCTCTGCCCGGAGTGCCTCTACCTCTCTCTTCAGGGTCTCGATCTGCACATCCCTGGGGACAAATGGCCTTCAAGCTGGGTCCTGACAACAGAGCACCCACCGCAGGCAGCACCCGGGGCCCTCACCTATCATCCTTCAAGGAGCCATTGGGGGGTCCGAATGTCTGCTCGAAGAGGTCAGCCACCACCTGCCACACAAGCATGGCGACCCACTGCCATTACCCCCAGGCCAAGGGAGGGGGCACAGAGGGAGGCCCAGTTGCCCAACACCTAATGGGAAGAGGGGGGCCTCACCACTGGCTCCCCAGCCGGGGGCCCCGTGCTGATCTCAATGAGATTTTCCGGCTCCTCATCCTCGGGGGCCTCCTCGGGGATCACCACCACAGGCTTGATGTGCTCAGCTAGAGCCGAGGCTCGCAGGAAGTTGGGAGGTCCCTGGGGGGTGGGGGGTGCAATGTGTGGGAACTGCCTGTGGCGCCTGGAAGATGCCCTCCTCAGCCATCCCCAGAGTCCATGTGGGGACCCCCCAGGGTTCTCTGAATGCCCAGAGAGGGAACAAGGATGCAGCCCAGGGCCAGCCTCAGGAGGATGGCAGGTACCTCGGGCAGCCGGGGAATCTGGATGAGCCGCTTGAAGTACAGCATGTCAGAGGCTCTGCGGAAGAAGTTTCTGAGGCTGCGGGGGCAGAAGATGCGAGGTCACGGACGAGCCAGGCCCAGCCAGGCAGCCCCAGCTCACCAGGCCCCAGCGCCTCCTCTCTGCCCGGGCGGGCTGTACCTGTGGAACTGCTCGTGGAACCGGTCCCTGTGGCCTTGCAGGGTGTCTGCTGGGAGACCTGAGGGCAGTGACATGCGACAGGACTTCCTCTCTGCACCCTGCTCTGCAGCTTGCAAAGACTCAACATCCTTCCGTCCCCCTCCCACCCTGCTCCACCACGTTCTAGAAACCATCAGAGAGGAGAAGGCACCTACTGCCTGTCCAGGCCCACAAACCAACTGGGAGAGTGATGTGAGGCCTCTGTGGGGGTTCAGCTCTCAACTTTGAGTGAGAAGGGGAACAGGTGCATGCAAGTCAGCATCCTGACCACAGCAAACCGAAGCTGAGCTTGCCCGTGGGCGCACTGCAAAGCTGCGTCTGGACTCCAGCCTGGGCTGACAGCATTCAAACAGCTTACACACCCCAGGCCACTGGTTCTCAGAGCAGGATGTGGTGACTGAGACCTCCTCAGGGGGTCCGCCAGGGCCAAACCCCTCATGAACACGAAGGAGGGGACATGGGCCATGTTGGACTCGTTGTGCCAGTCCGCAGGACGTGAGATGCCGTGGCAGCTGAACGCAGACACCCGCTGCCTCCCCAGAGGCCAGGCCTTTCAGAGAAGTGCCAACATGGAAAGCTCTGCCCCTCTTCTTGATAAATCTTTGTGTTGGAAAACAGTGATTTTCTGTAACAACTATGCTGTTACATTAATGGGTAATGAATTTATTTTTGCTACATTTAATTAATAAGTATTTAAGAAAGGTCTCTATTTTCATCTCTGCTGCAGTAAATGTCTATCAACGTAAGCTGCTTAAACACAGCCCTTTGTGCTCCGGCTGAACCTCGGGGGGCCTGCGGCAGGGTGCTGGGGGACTTACAGGCGTGCAGCTTGAACATGAGCTTGACTGTGTAGTGGTAGAGGTGGCTGCAGTCCTGGATGACCTGGATGAGGGGAGCCAGGCGGCACTGGCCCGAGGACATCTGGGACACAGCAATGGCCGTGTTGAGCTGCCGGAAAACTGCAAACAGAGGTGGAGGGAGGAGCGTGAGCACAGGGAGCCATGCAGCCTCAGTGACAGCCACCGTGAGAACAGCGGTGGCTTGCGGGCCCCACACCATCATCTCAGGGCATCGTCAGAACAACCCCAGGAGGTGATGGCCCAGGTACCTGCCTTGCCAGTCCCAGCCAGGCAGGATAACTCTGCCCCATGTCCTTAGACACCAACATGCTCTGAACGGCTAGGAGAGGAGAGCCCCCTGTGCTGTGGCTGCCCCAGACTGAGCCCCAGGGTCCCCACAAACGAGGGCGACGGCAAGTCCGGGCAATTAGAATACAGCTCTGTGAGGCCAGGGCTTCCTGACAGCATCTACGCAGTGCGCCCAAGCCAAGGGGCTGGAGAGACAAGGAGCCTCGGATGGTCCTGTACCCATGGGCCTCAAGCTCCCCCTATGTGTCAGGGAAACAAGGAGGTTCAAGGCTGTGTAGCCAAGTGCCTCATCTTATAACTATGGGGAGAGAAGTCAACTACACGGCAGCCAGCTCAGGACTCAGTTCTGCAAACCCCAAGTGACCCCAAAACCTCACTTGCACCCGGGGTCAGTCTCCTCTGTCCCTGACAATCAAACCTTTCATCAGATCAGCCAACTAGGAGGGAAAGAGACAAACATGAGGCTGCCCCCACTGTGATCAGCCTCTTCTCCAGGGCAGAGAGAGAAATGACAATGGGCAGACCACATGCCAGCATGGCCCACACACACCACAGATGCCAGGACACTGTTCCAGATGTCGGGCCCCAGCCCCTGGGGTCCTATGCTCACACGGCCCAGGGTGGGACCATTTGCAAACCTCCACAGTGACACAAGAATGCCCAAGAGGAAAGGGATGAGGAGGACGCAGCAGCTAAGGATGGTCCTTTACCTTTCTAAACCTTAACATGTCACATCAAGTGCATTTTCCTGTAAAAACTGAAACACACGTAAAATACCATTTTGGGTTTTATACAAGGCAAAACCATTTCTCCACTGAGGGATTTTCTCTACCTTCCCTCTTGGGGGAGGCATGGCTCATCTCTGCCAGTCATAGGCTGACAGCCTCACTCCCTGGTGGGACCTGGGCTCCTCTGGGCACAGCTCTAAGTCCAGATGCAGGAATGCCAGGAGGCTGCCCAGACCCACCTCTACGTCTAGATGTTCCATTAAAAAGGCATTTGCCACTCATTCTCCTCTAAAGAGCACTGAGTTACCCAACAAGATGTCCTGAAGTTGCCGCCCAGAACAATCCCCTCTGCAGCCCTAGGAAGGTAAACCCTCTGAGATTTCCTGTCCAGCAGCAGCCAGGTTCCTGGGCTGGGAAGTCCGACATGACTCACAGGCCTTTTATAGCAGGACACAGGCAAGATGACCAAAACGAACTCTCTCCGGGGTGGGCTCTGTAGATACTCAAGGCTGGGCAGGGGTAGCCGGGGTCAGGAACCTGACAGCACCATGCCCGGGACACACCCCTGGGGACTGCCACTCTGCAGGGGCAGTGAACAGGTCTCCCCATGTCCTGGGGGCACCTGGAGTCCCCTGTTACTCACTCCAGCCAGGAGCACAGTAAGTTGGTTAGGCTAACTTTGCATCTGGCAGTGAGCACCGAGAATCACTGGACTCTAGCAGGCCAGGCCTCCTCCTCCTCGGTTGGCTTACCTGATTCAGAAAGCCTCAGCTCACAGTCCATGTAATCAAACATCTCCACGGTGAGCTGGAAGCTATGGAGGGGAAGGCGGGGGGCTGAGTGGAGGGGCAGGGGATTCATCCCAGAGACCACCCGGATGGGAAGAGGGAGCAGAGTTTATCCACATGCCTCTGCAGAGGGCAGCCAAACATTCCCGATTCCAAACCCCTAGCCTCAGCCAGCCACGACGAGCACCCACCCACGTGGGACCCGGAGTGTGAAATGCTGCAGGAACCATCGGGGAAACTGAGCGAGAAAGGAAGTAGCACCAGGTGGCTGCACTGTCCGGAGGAACTCACATGTTGTTGACATCGGTCCCAGCAGTCTTCTCTAGCACCTCATCTGTCACCTCCAGGCCCGCAGGAAACTGGGGGTGCTACAGAGACAACACCCCGACTCAGGTGAGGCCCCTGCTGGCCCCAGCCCAGAACTGGTTCTGGCTTCTGAGGACAGGAGACAAGGCCGGGGATGCCCTCAGTTGCCCTGGGCACTGGCTGAGGGGGGCTGTGGGTAACAGGAGAGCCCAGGGACCAGGGCCAGAGGCTGCCCAGCGCCAAGGGCAAGGTTGAGACCACCTCCAGCATCAGCGGGAAATGCCTCAAGGTACTCAGACTCTTAAGGTCCCCTCAGGTCAAGATCAGGACACAGGAGATCCCACCTGGAGGCTTTCCAGGACGTCTCAGAGATGAAAGCCCAAGGTCCCTCCCTCCAGCCCCACGTGTCCCGAGGAAACTACCTTGAGGTGGAAGGAGATTTTGGTCAGCAAGAGTTTGGTGTAAACATTCACCAGCTGTCCGTAGCGGTCATGCAAATGTCCCTGTGGAGACAAGAACCCAGGGTGAGGGTCTGCTACCCCAGGAACGTGCCCACAAAATCTTTTTTTTTTTTTTTAATTTTTTAAAAATTTTTATTTATTTATGATAGTCAGAGAGAGAGAGAGAGAGAGAGAGAGAGAGAGGCAGAGACATAGGCAGAGGGAGAAGCAGGCTCCATGCACCGGGAACCCGACGTGGGATTCGATCCCGGGTCTCCAGGATCACGCCCTGGGCCAAAGGCAGGCGCCAAACCGCTGCGCCACCCAGGGATCCCCGTGCCCACAAATTCTACAGGACTAGGACACACCTTGGGGCAAGCAAGAAAGTGGAGGTGGGAAGGGGCAGCATGCCAGTGGGATGTCCTTCCTTCACCTGCCACACGGACAGAGAGGTTCGTGTGCAAATTCTGCTCAGCCCGCCAGAGGTGGCCAATGCATCCGTCCTAAGGACCTACGCCAACCCTACTCTTTGTTCACAGCTCTTTAACTTTTTTTTTTTTTTAATTTAATCTTACTCCTAGTCCTTCTTGCCAAAGAAACTCTTGTTGAGAAGAGGCTCTTTGTCCGGGGCAGCAGGCCAACTCTGAGCTGGGACACTTCATTAAAATGCTGGTGGCAGCCAGGGAGGCACATTCTGCCCGGGGCATGTACATATCCTCCCAGCGGCCTCCCCTGTCACCTCCAAACACCGTGTCCCCTGTGGTCACACCAGCTGGGCACCATGGACACTGTTTTTTTTTTTTTTCACTTCAAGGGACATCCATGAAACAGGAGTCCATGCCCTGTCCTGCCTTCCCTCTGGTCAGTTCCCAACAGTCCTCCCAGAAGACAAATGAGGCCAGAAGCCCTCCTCGCAGCCCCCAAATTCCCTGAGGGTCTTGAAGAGGACCTAGAATACAAGCTCTTGGGATTCTCAAACTTCACTGTAGAGAAGAATCTTCTGCCTCTGAGGCTAATAATATACTATATGTTCATTGAGTTTAAATTAAAAAATCAATTACAAAAATCTTCTGGGGAGTTTTTTTGAACCCAGTTTCTAATCTGGAAATTCTAAAGCAGCCACTCTTCAGGTCGGAGGCGCAGCAAGGAGTCTGTACCCCTCACACTGGCTGTACCTGCCAGTCAGACACCCAGACTTGGGTGTCGCCACAATTTCCCAACTCACAGCGATTGAAAGGCTGCTCCAGGTCTGGAGCTGGGGGGGCCCATTGGTTAATGAAATTTCCTATAGGAGGCCTTAAAAGCAAGGCCAACATCTCCAGATAACATCCTAACTTCTGCTCTGGGGGAAGTGAAATGGGTTAGGATTTGGTATCAAGCACATGTGACTCACATGCTAATGGAACTTCTGAAGTACCTTTACAAAACTCTAAGCTACAGTTTGCAAACCCTCAAGCCACTGTGGCAGGGAACCCTGGGGTGGGTCAAGAAGCCAGGATTCGGGAAGTAGAATGTGGTAGAGGGAAGAGACGCCCACCTGCAGGGAGCGCCCATTCGCTCGGCCCCACAGGGGGATGGAACGCCAAGCAGGACCGTGGCTGGACTTTCCAGACCCGGTGGACTGTGCAAGGCGCTAAGGCCACTGTGCTTGTTCCCCGCACCTACCCACAGGTCTCCGATCTCCCGAATGTTGCTCCGATGGCGCTGGCAGTCATGCAGGACCTGCAGCACGAGACAGGACAGGGGACAAGGATGAAGCAGCAGACCTGCATGGGCAGGGTCCCAACGGAGGCCCTCCCTGTGCTCGCCAGCGTGCTGAGCGTGGGGAGGGATGGGCAGCAGGCAGATGTGGGGACAACCTCTCATTTCTGAGGCATGCTGCTTTGCCTCCCTGGGGTGGCAGCCTGCTCGGGCAGCAGCAGACGGGGGCCCGGGAGACCTGCCCGCTCGGGACCAGCGGACAGCGGCTACTCACATTCGGGTGCCCGTCTCGGAGGACCTTGTGGAGAACGTGGCAGAACTTCCAGCTGAGGATGGAGCTACTGGGAAGTGGCAGACCAATGGCGTAGGACCAGAAGGTGAAGGCGCCCTTCTCGTGGTGAGTGCCCAGAATGATGCCTAGCAGGGTCAAGGCCAAGTGCGGGAAGCAGGCTCAAGTGGGAAGAAGGCTGGGGTACCCAGCGAGTACAGCTACGTGATGCAGGGGGAGGCTCATGGCGCCCAGCACCTTCTCCCAACATCCCTCTCCCTCCACATCTACCACAGTTCACGGGAAGCTGTGGTTTTCAGCCAAAGTCAAGCAAACAAGCAAGGTGAAGCCTCGCAAATTTAACCAGGCTCAACAGCCTAAGGTGATGAATGGCGGTCCCCAGCTGGGATGCAGAACCTGAAAGGAAAGGGGCAAGGCAGGAGGCCAGCGGGCCCAAGGCCACAGGAGCCAGGAGCGAGCACCCGCCTCCTCAGGCCTCAGTCCCAGCGAGGGCAGATGCGGCCACCTGGAGCCCCCCTGCCCTCCTCACACTGCCCCCTCCTCCCCGCGGGACCCAGAGGGAGGATACGCCGGGCATGCTTCTCCTTCACGGGGGCCTCCTGGGTGTTGATGGCTTTGCTGATGCTAATGGCCTGGAAGGGAACAGAGGAGGCACAGTTCAGAGACCCACCAGGCCGACTTCCCCAGAAGGCACACAGGACAGATTCTTCCCGCCAGCAGGAGGCAGGTGTAAAGATGCAGAGGAAAAGGCTATTCTCTCAATCTAAGCGAACCAGAGCTCTGAAGATGCTTTCCTTTGCGGGATATGTGCAGCTCAAACGGAGCCAATGCTCAATGCCAAAAAGCCACTAGGAGTCTTCAGGCGGCTGCGAAGTAAGGACAGAGGCTGGCTGGTGGCTGGTGGTGGCTGCAGGAGACACGTCTAGGACACCTGCACATGGTTAGCTCACTCTAGAAGGTGAGGCGGGCCCTGGGCCCCAGGGTAGCAGCCAGTGGCAACAACATGGCATCTTCTATCCTGTCCCTCCTGAGCCCTCAGGACACCCCATGAAGATACGTGTCACCCCCTACACATACACATTACTATAGGGCAAGGCCACACAGCCACTCCACTGAGAACCAGGACAAACCCAGGTCCTGTGGCCCATCTGTCACACAGGCCACCTCCCTCCTGGGAGGGGATGAGTCCTGACTCAGCGTCCACCCTCACTGAAGCAGATGGTGACCGTGGCCCTACTAGAGCCATGGGAAGTGGGGGGATCCACCTAGCATACCTACTGCTGCCACCTGGGCCCTGAGCAAGCAGCCAATGCATTCTGGGCAGAGGTCCTCTCCCATCTCTACCTGTTGGGTCCTGTCTCCTCCCCCTAGCTCAGTGCCTACACAGCCCAAGGCTTCTCAAATGGAGCTACTCCCTCACCAAAGGTCCCTGGCACTTACTGTTGCTACTGGCTCTACTCACCCAGTAACTATAGTCGACCCCGGGTTTACTTATGGAGAGGTTTTACTTCAGCACTGAGCTGAGGACATCCGTGTTTGTGGATGGAGAAGACCTGCCATGCCACTGCAGGGAAGGATGGTCCTTTACTGGGGCCCACACTGGCTGGCCCCCCCAGGCCAGGCTAGAGCCTGCAATGGGCTGAGCATGGGGTGGGGGTGCCATATGTGCTTACCCTGCAGCCCAGGACCTGAGCCTGCAGGTCAATGCCTTGTCAACAGGACACACTGGTATGGTGGTCTGACTCGGGCAGGAGTGGGAAGGGGACAGGGCAAAGGGAGCCCCAAGGGGCAGCCATGATGCTTGCTTTCTTCTTAGCTTGGAGGCCACTGCGCTAGCCATCTCTGGCTTCTATACAATGTAACTGCCCAGCCTCATGAACACGTCTACTATGAATGGACTTTTGGGCTACTTGGCAAGACTGGGAGACTTCCTCTGTCAGTAAGAAAGCAACCCCATGGGAGCAAAGGGAGTCCTCTCTGATCAGAGATGCAGCTTCTGAACCCAGCCGAGCCCCCTGCCCCCGCAGAGTCCAGGGTGGCCCCATCTGCCAGGATGTAGGAGTGCTGGGGCTGCTGCATACCCCACAGTGGGCTGCTCAGGGGGCCACTCTCCTGGCATCCCATCCCAGGGTCCTGGGAGAAATCCAGAGAGGCTCTGGCTTCTCTTACTCTCAAAGCCTCAGGGAGCCAGACCCGGGAGGTTCCCTTGGCCATCTGTTTGCCGACCCTCTGCCAGCGCAGCCTCCCTAAGGCTCCAGTGCCAGCCTTTGTTCAAGAAGCATCACTGAGCAGCCACTGGGAGAGCAGCCGAGCCCAGGACTCACTTCTGTCTGCCCCATGTGACAACCACACCCCACCCAGACCAAACTCCATCCACAACAGTGGTGGTGACAATGATGATCGCCAATTGCCACTTCCTCGGTGGTTACCACGTGCCAGGCACAGGCCACATGCTTCCAGCAACAGCCCTAGGAAATGGCTACTAGCCCACTTTCCTGATGAGAAAAATTGAGGTATAGAGAGGTTAGGTGTCCTGTCTGTGCAGCTCCTAAGGGCCAAACCAGGTCTAGCTGACTGTTGTGTCCTTAGTGAGTTTGCTATACAGCATCCCAGGCACCTCTCTCCCATACAGGCACAGAGCTGGGAGGGCCAGGCAGAGGTGGCAGTGCACAGGATAAGGAGGTGGGGGCCATGCCTCCCCCAGCAGCAAGCAGCTGCCAGCTCATAAGCCAGGAGTGTCCGGTCTCCGGGGTGTGTAACTCCATCCCCCAGCTGCTCTGACACCTGAGCTGGCTCTTCTGATGACTGTCATCTGGTCCAGCCTGATCGGGAAGATTCCGGGCAAGAGCAGAGCCCAAGCTGCACAGCTACACATGCAGAAGAGGCGCAGGAGGCAGCTGTGGATGCAGAGATGGGGCCCGAAGTCCGAGTGGGCCTTCTCTCCTGCCCAAGTCCTGGGGCAGACTCCAGGAAGGGGCTTCCATAGTAAATGGCCTCCCTCCTGGAGTCTACAGCTGGAGAGCAGAAGCAGAGACACTTCCTAAAGGAATGGGCTGACCAGGGCCCAGCAAGGGAGGGGAGTGGCTGAGAAGGCGCCTTTTCCTGAACAGAGAGGGGTAGGGAGGAGGCCCCATACAGCCAGGGCAGCAGGAGCCAGGAGTGCATTGCTGAGCTGAAGGTGGGGTGCCTGAGTGGGGCAGTGCCCTCTCCCAGCCTTCCCTACAGGCCACTAAGACAGCCTTTACTTCATCCTGGGTCCAAATGTAGACTGAGCACCCGCTCACTGCTGGGAACTGGACCCCTCACCACCACCCCTTATGGGTCTCTGCTCACCAGTCCCCTTCCTGCTGCCACCCTATTTCAGTCTCCCCTGATTAACACCTCTCCGTGTACTCAGCTACTTGGTGCCCCCTGACCATGATGTTTTCCTTGTCTGTTATCCATCCTATCCTGAGTGTCAACACCAAGAGGGAAGTGGTTCTGCCTCTCTGGCTGCTGCTGTACCCCCAGCCCCTAAATGGTTCCTGGTACATGGAAGACTTCCAAAAGCAGTGTGGGGGCTCCGGGCCCCGGAAGATGTGGGGACTTAGGCACACGGCAGAGTCTGGGCACTAGGCTCCTCCTCTCCCTCCCTCCCCACTCCACCCTCCCAGTGCTGTCTGCTCCCTGTGGCTGGCTGTAGAAACAGGGTCCCTCCCGGGGAGGGAACACGGCCCCGTTGTGTGCAGGGCAGCAGATGTGTGGGTCAGGAAGCCTCACAAGGAGGCACAGTGCTCACACAGAGGGAGTCTGTGCACACTTCACAGGGCCTTGCTTCTCCTACCAGGCACAGCAGCCAAGCCTCGTCCCATGAGGGGATGTCAGGCCCCAGGGACGCCCTAGCCTGTCCTAAGTGGGCTGCAGGGGTGGGGAGAGCTTCAGGGCTCTTCTTCTTACTGCTAGAATCTATGCTGAGCAACAGTGACATAGCTCAGCACCTAGTGTTTACAGTCTCAAGACGCTCTGATGGTCAGCAATACTTATTCTGTCCACACAGCAGGTTACCCTCACAACAGGCCAACAGGTGGCTGGGGGAAAACTGAAGGAGGAGGGGGAGTCGCAGGGGAGCCCAGCACCAGCATGTGGGTGCTCTACAGCCTGCCAGACTGCAAAAAGGTTTCTTTCTGCCCTGGGACAGCCACCTAGGCCAGAACTATCCCAGCAGCTCTGACAACAGCAAATGTAATCCCTCATGGCTGGCAAGATCAATTGCCATGGAGAGAAACACCTTTAAGTCGAATGGATTGATTAGGGGCCTCGGTGTCTGGCTGGAAAACTCAGAGCAGGAGAGAAGGCCTGGGTGGGAGGAAGCAGAGGAGGCAACCAGTTTGGGACTTGTCTGCTTATTGGACTCCTGGGGAAGAGGGGGAAGTGATTCCTATTGACCTTCCAGTGGTCGGGATGGGGGGCTAGGAAGCAGCTCTCCCCACTGAAGGGAAGCAGGACAAGAATGATAATGGTGCATTCCAGGGCAGCTGTGAGACCCCAGGAATGCCCAGGGGTCTCCGGTGGGAGCTGAAAGGTCTGCAGAGACAGGTTTCTTAGACCAGCAAGCATGAGACAGTAAATGGTTTCATGGGCATTCAGGCCACTGCTGCCCCTTCTGTGGTGGAAAAAGCCAACAAGTCCACACCCCAGGCCTTGGGCAGCCACCCTGCCTGCCTCCAAGAGTCTGCAGTTTGTTCCACCTGGTGCCTGGATGGTGAGCAACCTGACCTTCTGAAGGGCAGAGGTGCCGTACTATGCTGGGGGTGGCCAGAGGCCAAGGGATGGGAAGGCTTCAGCAGACTCTGGAGACACCATCAGAATCACCAGCACCGGGAAACTTGTAAAAGTGACATTTCATGCCACAATAGAGCCAACTAGGCTCAATAATCTTATAGTAGAAAGATTTTTATCACGTTCAGCATGTGCGCTGAGCACTTCACTAGTATTAGCTCATTTAATCTCCAAAGTCACCCTAGGAGGAAGTAGATGAGGAAACCAAGCTCATGGAAGGTAATCACTTGCTCAAGGTCCTAATGATGAAATGTTGACCAAGTGCTTGTGCCCTGCCAGGCACTGTTCTAAGTGTTTTGCATATTGACCTGAGCTTTGCACAGCACCCTCCCCGGCCTACAAGGACAGGGAGGCTGCTGGATGGGGCCGGAGCCCAGGCTGCCTGGCTCTGGACGCTGTCCTCTCAGCCACCACGGGGTCCCGGAGGTGGGAGGCTGGGCCAAGGGAGCAGTGAGTCAACAGACAGCCTTCTCTGTCCCGCCACAGGAACCCAGCATCCCCAGGACCACTACCGCTCAGGGAGCAACTGGCCCGATTCCAAGTCAGGAAGCACATTCTGGATCAGGGATTTGTTCAAAACCTCGGGTAATTACAGCATCGGGATGGCACGGAGAAGCTCATGGGCCTCCAGGGTTCCCCATTCCTATGAGCAAGGGCATCTGACGCAGGGCTCTGACCTTCATCTCCACTTACTCTGGCGCCTCCCCAGGGCAGCTTTTGTCCTGCAGCCAGGACAAGTGAAGCCAGAGGAGACCGTCCAAGGACCAGGCTGGAAAAAGACACCAATGGCACCCATCCCCAGAGGAGCAACTGGCAGGGACACACCCCAGGAAGCATTCCAGCAGGTGCTGATTCAGGAAAGAGGAGCCCTGTGAGGCAGCCAGGGCAGGGCAGGAGCCACAGCAGGTGGTACAGAGAGGCTAGGTGCCCGGTGCAGACTCCAGACAGAAGCTGGGCCTCAGAGCACAGACATGGTCAGCGAAGCCTGATGATCAAGCCTAGAAGTTCTAATCAGCATCTGCTCACAGCAACTCAGCCCCCGCGCCATCAGCTGTGGGCCTTCGCAAAGGAGCCCTAGGAAGAGCCATAGTCAGGGAGGGCAGTGGGGGAGGAGACAGTCACTGAGGATACAGCAAGACTGTGAGCATCTGGGATCCCTGGGTGGCGCAGCGGTTTGGCGCCTGCCTTTGGCCCAGGGCGCGATCCTGGAGACCAGGGATCGAATCCCACATCGGGCTCCCGGTGCATGGAGCCTGCTTCTCCCTCTGCCTGTATCTCTGCCTCTCCCCCTCTCTCTGTGTGACTATCATAAATAAATAAAAAATTAAACAAAAAAAAAAGATAAGACTGTGAGCATCTCACAGAGCCATTGGTTTTTGGCCCAATGCTCATCAGTACCAATTACACTGTTCTGGAAACCCACAACCCTTGGCAAGGAGCTAAGTGGCTGTAGAGGATGCAACCCTGGCTGTCTTCATTTTGAGGACTCCTCTGCCAGGAGCCCCTGCATCTGGAGATAAAGACAGGTCTTCTCAGCCATCCCACTGGGGATGCTACAGCACCTCGGCCTTCAGGATCTGTCACAGATCATCCCAAATCACCGGGGAGCCTTTGCTTCAGAAACTTCCCCCTTTCCTGATGGAGGCTTCCCTATCTGGAAAGCAGGAATGAAAAAGCCCTGGGTCCTCTAGAATGCAAACATGTATGAAGCATGTCCAAAACACCTCTCTTGGTTCTTTTTTTTTTTTTTAAATATTTATTTATTTATTTATTTATTTATTTATTTATTATTTATTTATTATTATTATTATTATGATAGACATAGAGAGAGAGAGAGAGAGAGGCAGAGACACAGGAGGAGGGAGAAGCAGGCTCCATGCCAGGAGCCCGACGCGGGACTCGATCCCGGGACTCCAGGACCGCACCCTGGGCCAAAGGCGGGCACCAAACCACTAAGCCACCCAGGGATCCCACCTCTCTTGGTTCTAACCACACATTCCTCCCTTTACTTCCTTAGAGGAGAAGTCAGGTCCCACCTCTAGGCCTGGCACATCCCCCATCACCCAGCTCTGGACCCAAATGCTCCTTCCTGGAGTGTCTTCTCCAACCACCCTCTTCAGAAAGCATCTTCTGTTTACTTCCCCCAGTATGTTTATGATCTGAAACCATCTTGTTTACCACTTCTTCTCGGCTTCTACCTCTGACCCCCAAACAGATGTCCATGGTACAAGGGACCCTGTGAGTCTTTTGCTCTTCCTGCTATATCTCCAGTCCCCAGACCTGTGCCTGGTGGTCAATAAATCTTTATTGGATGCATGGGAGTGAACACTTGAATGAACAAAAGCTCTTTCACATATGCGTTCTGGTTAGATTCAAGGCAGTGAGTGAGTGTCTTTTTCTAGCTAATAATTTAACTACTGGTTAAATAGTAAAAGCAACTATAAAACATTTACTATCCTGAAAAATCAATCCCAAAATGAATCAGACTTAAGCTTCCTCCTTGTGCTGTTATTACAACACTTAACAGAGGCACTTAACAGAGACCAAAACGTCCTTCAAAGAGCCAAGGCACAGGGACTGGCACAGAGGCGGGTTACTCTGCTTTAGTGTTTCCAAAGAGATGTTTGAAGGACAGAGAGACCTCATTCAAAAGCGTTTGCCATCTCAAAAGCCGCTGCTGAAAGCAAACACAGGATTTCTGTAGCTAAGAAGGCACTGGGATATGGTCACATGCAAAGTGGGGAGGCACCCAGCAGTTTGGTAATTCAGCAGATGGGAAGCCAGGGGAGCAACACTGGTCCTACCCTGATTCCTTCAAATGCCATCTCTCTCCATTCATACGCCCCAGTCCCCACTCAGTCTGGGTCCCATGATCATCCTGTTTATGAAACTGGAGGGCCTTGTCGATGACGCCTACCCCTCCAGAGGACAGGTGGAAGCCAGAGAAGGATCCTCCCTCTCACCAGTGGCAGCCTGACCCAATGCCACTTCTTCCCAGGGCTCTGCAGGTGACACAAAGGGAGGATGACACAGCCCCTAGGCCCACCTCCACAGGCTGCTTCTGAATGGATGGGGAGCCAGCCCGGGTGGTTTCGTTCCTCGTGGTCCTGGTGACATCACTCCACAGACCTGTCTGACCCACAAGCCAGGGGGCTGAGTCACCCCCTGGCAGGCAAGCCTATTGCAGTTTGGTGACTGTGTTTAATTCAACAAGAGAAAAAAAAAAAAAAAAGAAACAATCCTGCCTGGATTAAACTTTTCTCCATTGCCTCAGTCTTCTGCAGTGGGTGCTGGTGGTCGCTTAGGCCTCACCAGGTAGCAATGTCAAAGAAGGGAGACCCACTGGTCCCATGGCATCTATTCATTCAGCATACACAATGAGTGCGTCCCCCAAATCATGTGCTCCTAGGTGCTAGGACATAAGAGAAGCCAAGGAGATCCTGCCTGAGGCTCCTGGGGTTCAGTAGGTAGGACTTAGGGGCTCAGAGGGGGAAGCAACACAATCCCTTCTCCTATGGATCTAAACACAATGCATAAGCTTAGCTGCCCACTTCTGCTGGCTGAACTGCCATGTACAGGGAGACAGGGAAATGGTGTGAATGTCATGAGAACTAGGGAAGCAGAGCAAGGCTTGGGCAGGGGGTAAGTGGTTGATGGTTTCACAAATGAGGTGATACCTGAGTCCACCTTGAAATTAAGTGAAGGGGAAGGGCATCGCCAACAGCGCAGCCCGGCTGGCAAAGGCATCTCTACCCTTTGGCCCAAGTGTCTCAGGTTAGCAGACTGGGTTTCCCTGAGCCTCAGCCAAACAGGCCTAGACTCCAGAGTTTCCACTGAGAGCTGTGGGAATGAGCAAATAAGCGCCCAGTTGGGTTTCATTCACATACGGGCCCAGCCTGGGGCTGGCTGGGATGCTGGGCTGAGGGCAAGGAAGTAAGATGCTGGCTGGCTTCCCCAACGTCCCTGAGGCTTCCCTGGAAGCAGAGGCCTGCAGTCCTGGAGGAGGAGGAATGCTTCTAGAGCATGAGCACCTGCAGGCTCCTTCTCCCAGGAAGGTGCTGTTCCTTACCTTCCTGCCTCCCCCCACCCCTGCTGCAGATCTGCTTGCTCTTCCAAACAGCCTTGGCTCCCCCTTTACAGATAGCTAAACTAGGGGCACAGGGAAATAATCCAGCAGGGGCATGGTTCTGTTTCTTTCAGCCTAACCTGCTTTTCCATACACAACAAAACAGCTAACACACAGCACTGACTCTGCACCAGGCAGCCCCACACTATGAAGTCTTCCAAATCCTCACAGCTCCTCCGTGATGGCTGCACGATTATGTCCATTCTGCAGATGAGTCTTGCCCTGAACTGCTCTGCCATAGCACTCCTGTCCACCTCACCCCTCTGCCATCTCTTCATGGAGACCAAAACTCCTGGAGAGGACGAGAGTGTAAAGGTCTTTACCTTCCTGTGGCACACCCCAAAGCACCAGACAAACCATGTAATAAATGGTCCTCACGAACGTGTCATGGAGGCAAGTGTACACCAATGATGGCAACGGGGAAGGATGGACTAGCAGCCTCATCCCGCCTCAGTCTGGACCAACACATCCTCTGACACCCAGAGAGCAGAGGATTCTGGGATTCTGGCAGCCTGGGGAGTCAGGAAGTCAGCTGCCTGCCTGGGCGTCACCAAGTAGAGGGCATCTGGCATCTTGGTGTGAAACAGCAGTGCACACAGTGGAAAGGGTACAGCTCACCACCCAAGACCCAGCCCAGCTGACTTGGACTCTGGCAAGGCAGCAGCTCACAGGCAGCTTGGGGTGGGGGGTGCGGGGGCAGCACAGTAGTGTGGTTGTGAGCCTGGTTCTTTCCCTCCTTTGCTGAAAGCCTTGGCTCACCTCTGTTCTCCAGCCATTCAACCTGTCTGCACTGGGTGCTGGGAACCATGCCTACACATGGTGACCTCATGCCCACGCTCCGACCCCCCCACGCCCAAGCCCCGACATTGCTGGGACCCAGCTTGGGGAGTTCTAGCTCTCCACCACATGATTTAGGTATCTTCCCAAACTTGAGGCCAGGGGAAAAATTTTTTTTGGTAAACATTTTTTTTTTTAAGATTTTATTTATTCATGAGAGACACAGAGAGAGAGAGGCAGAGACACAGGCAGAGGGAGAAGCAGGCCCCATGCAGGGAGCCCGATGCAGGACTCGATCCTGGGACTCCAGGATCACGCCCTGGGCCCAAGGCAGATGCTCAACCGCTGAGCCACCCAAGCGTCCCTTGGTAAACATTTAATGAGGCCCAGAAAGGGGTTAGTGACTTAGAGTGTTAGAATACCACAGCATTTAAAAGGAATAATGAAGACACAAAGGTGGGCGTGTGTTAAATTGGGCCAGAGGAGACTCCATGGAGGGGGTGATGGGCACATGTGGGGCAGGAAGTCAGGGCAGAAGGACCAACATGTCAAATATGCAAGTGGGAAAGAATACTGCATTATCTGGGACTGAATCTCAGACCCAAATTCAAGTTCCCAAACACATGTTTGTGTCCTGTGGGCTGTCTTCAAGGAGACTCTAAAGAATTCCCGGCTAGGGAACTTAAAAAAACAAAAACAAACAAAACCAATGCCTGGGGCTTATCCAGACCAAATGACTCCTACTAATCTCTAGCACCTTTACACAGATATTTTAAAGACACTCCCCAGGGGATTCTAACACCCTGCTTCTAGAACAGGTAGTGGCTGCCCAAGTGTGGCACCTGAAGTGTGCGAGCCCAAACAGATGTGCTCTCAAACACACAAATAGGTTTTGAAGACTTAGTAGGAAAAGAATGTAAAATATCCCATTCCTAATTTTTAGTGATTACATATCGAAATGGCTCTATTTTGGATACACTGGGTTAAATACAATAGACGATTAAGATGAATTAATTACCTTGTAGTGTGGCTACAAGGAAACCTAAACTTACACTGAGATGTGTATTCTGTTTCTACTGGACAGTGCTGGCAAGTCCTGAATGTCAAAAAACATTACTCTTTACAAGATTTCAATTCCCCGGAGGGTGCTGTGGGGATGGGTCATTGACCTGGAAAACTGGACCTATGAACAGCTTTCTACCTGATGTGTCCTCCCTACTGGAAAAGCTCCAATGCCTTGGTGGTCCTGCCTATCCATTTTTTTTTTTTAAGATTTTATTTATTTATTCATGAGACACACACACAAGGAGAGAGACAGGCAGAGGGAGAAGCAGGCTCCACGCAGGGAGCCCGATGTGGCACTCGATCCCAGGACTCCAGGATCACGCCCTGAGCCGAAGGCAGACACAACCACTGAGCCACTCAGGTGTGCTGTGCCTATCCATTTAACGCCCACCCACTGGGCTTGGCTTGCGGAGCACAGTGGCCCCTCTCTGTCCCAACCTGAAAGGAAGCTTTTGCGTTCTACTTCTATTTTGCAAAGGAAACAGAACCAGAGAGGCACAAACACGCATAGATAAACAAAAAGCTTAGCATTTCCATGACTCCTATCTGCTGAGTCCTCATCCATAATATGCCTCAAAGATGGGTCTCTACTCTAGTGGAAGTTCTGAAATAGTTCTCAAGTGTTAAAGCTTTTCTGGGAGGTGGGGAAGGAAGGGAGAATGATGGCTATTTGCAGAGCACTGAACCATGTGTTTTGCATTCTGTGTTTATTAGCAGCCTATTACTGCTATAACAAATTGCCACAAACTTAGTGCCTAAAAACAATACAAGTTTTTATCATCTTACAGTTTCGAAGGTCAGACAGGTCTTCTTGAACTAAAATCGAGGTGCCAGCAATACTGCATTTCTTTCCAGAGGCTCTACAGACAACTCCACTCCTTGCCTTCTCCAGGACGCCCATATTCCTTGGCGAGGGGCCCCTGCTTCCACCTCAAAGCCAGTCACAGCCAGCAGTCCCCCAGCAGACCATCCCTCTGATCTCCTCCGTTGCCCCCCTCCTCCTACATTTCAAAGGCCCTGGGAATACACTGGGCCCACCTGGCAAAGCCAGGATAATCAGCCTATTTTAAGGTCAGCTGATTAGTATTTTCTTACCAAGTGTGATAAAGTACTCACAGGTTCCAGGAATTAGGATGTGGACATCTTTGAGGGGTAGCCTACCACAGTGTTTCTCTATACCTTAAAACAGCTATAGGGGGCGGGTGGAATGAATCTCTATTTTTACAGATGAGGAAACAGATTCAGGAGTTAAGCAACTTGCCCAGGGGCAAAGGCTAATAGCACTCAGGTCCACCTGCCTATAAGCCCGTCGCATGATATTCCATCATTTTTCTCTCTCTTTAAGATTTTATTTATAGGAAACTTGGGTGGCTCAGTGGTTGAGGCTCAGGGCATGATCCTGGAGTCCTGGGATCGAGTCCCGCATCAGTCTCCCCACAGGGAGCCTGCTTCTCTCTCTGCCTCTGTGTGTCTCTCATGAATAAATAAAATCTAAAAAAAAAAAAAAAAAGATTTACTTATTAGACAAAGAGTAAGCTCGAGAGCACATGCTCACAAGCAGTGGGAGTGGCAGAGGTAGAGGGAGTGGCAGAGGGAGGAGAAGCAAACTCCCCATCACGGAACTGGATGTGGGGCTCGATCCCAGGACCCTGAGATCGTGACCTGAGTTGAAGGTAGATGCTTAACTGACTGAGCCACCTAGGTGCCCTTATAGCTTTTTTTTTTTTTTTTTTTAACAGGCTAGTTTCAGGTTCAAAATGCAGATATACTGGATTCTCTAACATTCTGTATTCAGAATGTTACAACAACGAAAAGCCAATACTATTGTGTCATCTCCATTTTGAAAAGGGGTTTTATCACCAAAAGGGTTAAAGTTGTGGTAAAGAATAGACTGACTTTCTGGACACTCTCTCTGGAATGATACACACACACCATGTAACAATCACAAGTACCAGCTACACAAAGGAAGGATGCCTGCTCTTCCTTAACACTCCTGACTGGGGTGGGGAAAGCACCTTTGCAAAATGGGGTATGGTCTGTCAAGAAAACTAATATGGAAGCATTTTTCCTGCTCCTGATCCAGGGGCCCAAGAAGAAAGGCAAGGCTGATGACAAATTCTAAGCAAGTCAAAATGCTTCCCTGCAACACAGGGCACTGTGGGCAACATGAAGACAGAAGCAGTATATTCCAAAGGGAAGGTGAATCTATGAACTGGATGTGCTATTCTGTCCACAAGGAGACTTGTAAGTAGCAACCTCAGCTCTCTGGCTCCTTTCCACCAACAGGGCCTTGCTGGCAGCTCACTAGATATTTCTGGGAGCGAGCTAATTAAATATTAACCATGCACAAAATCTTTATCCTCCATCCCTCAATAAGTCACTCTGAAGACAAGCAAACCTAGATGCTAAACCCAAACTGCCATGTATCTGGGAAAAAAAGGGGGTCAGCAAAAGGTAAATCCTATGAGATTCACCCATTACACAGTTATTCATTATTAAGTATCCCTCTCAGTCTCTAAGAAAAACCCTAGAAACTAGAAAAACAAACAAACAAACCCATAAAACAAAAAACACCTGCTTGTTTACCAAACCAACCACTAAAACGTGTGGATCTATATCAGAGATTCTTTCTCTTTGATGTTAAAGGAGATTGTCCTTGATTTATAATAAAGAGTAAGCTTAGTGAAGCTGGCCTTTTAATTCCATCTATGTAACAATCAGGCCTCCTTATACCTCCTCAAAAGCACAGGGGGAAAAAAATAAAAAAATCAGTGAATAAACATCCAGATTCTCTCTGCCCATTAAATTTTCTTCTCCATTCTTGCATAAATTCCTGCCACAATTATTTATGTATTACTGACTTTAAATTAAATACCACATTTGTTTTTACGATGGGTTATCCGGGCTGAAAATAGGCCAGATGATGAGGATCCCCAGGATAAATTAATAATTTTCAGGTAGGCTGGTTCCAGCACTTGGTTTTCATAAAGCCTTGGTGCCCCCAAATCTCATTATCCCTTTCATTGTTAATCATAAGCACAACGGTTAGAGGGTCCCTCTGAGTTTTCCTTGATTCAAAATGAAAGCTTTGTAGTAGACTGCACGTAGGTAACTTGATTTGAAAGCAACCGCGGAAGTCCTTGCTGTAGGCAGGGACAGGTGGGAAGAACTTGCTACAGCAGCCACAGAGGTCACCACGCCGCTTGCCACACCGCTTCAGACAGGGCAGGAGGGGGCCCTTCCACTTCCTTTATTTCTACAGTAAAATTTTTCTGCTATTTCAGTCTTGGTTGACTTATTTTGGGCAATAAACAAATGCGCTCTTCCCTCCCCCCAGGCCTAAGAACACCTCCGTCTGTGAAGATAAAAAGGAACAGAACCCAGCAGCGCGGCGGCGGCGGCCTTGTGGTCTCAGCAGCAGCAGCGGCGCCCACACCCGCAGCGTGGCCTTCCTTCAGGCGCGTGGGAAGTGCAGGAAGGAGCCCCGGGAAGTTTCTGCCTGTCGGGCGCCCGTGTTTAATAAGGGGGTGTGAACCCGTCCCTACGTGGGCCGGCGCTCAGGCAAACAAGTCTGGCTACATACGTGAAACTTTTCGCTCGGCGTCTAAGAAGATACGGTGCGGCCCTGGAAACCAGCTCAGGCGGAGAGGAAGCTGCGAGTTTCCTTCAAGGAAACGCTCTGCTTCCCCGAGGTGGGGGCACTTCACACGGCCTGCGCGGCGGCGGCGGCGGCGGCGGCGGCGGGAGGGGCGGCCGGCCAGCTCCCAGCAATCGGGCAGGCCCCGCCGGGGGCGCACCTAGGCCCGGGCGCACCTGGCCCAGCCCCCACCTGGCTCGCCGACGCGTCCGCCCCGCCCCGCCCCGCCCCGCACCCGGGGCTCCCGGCCGCCCCGGCCCCCTCCCCCTGGGCCGCCCGGCCGCCTCGCCGCCTCGCCCCCTCGCCCCCGCACCCTGGCCGCCTCGGTCCCCAGCGGCCTCTCTCCGCCCCATCCCCGGCGCGCTTCCGGTTCACCTGCGCGCGGGCGGCCGGGGGGGGGGGGCGGAGGCCCGGGCGCAAGGTGGCCGGGGGCGTCCCGAGCCCGGGAGCTGCGGGGGCGCGTGCGAGGGGACCGGGGAGAGGGCGCCCCCCGCCCGCCCCCCGCCCGCCCGCGGCCCTGCCGCTCGCCTGGGTCTTGTCGAACTGTTCGCGCTCGGCCTCCAGGCTGTGGCCCGGCCTGCGGCTCAGCACCCGCGCCGGGACGCTCTTGATGCTATTCATCCTGCTGCCGCCGCCGCCGCCGCCGCCGCCCGCGGTCCCGGCCCGGCCCCGGCTCTGAGCGTCTGAGCGCGTCACGGCAGCCCGCCCCAGCCTAGGCACCGCGAGGCCGCCTTAGGGCGCCCAGCCGGCCCGCCCCGCCCCGCCCCCGCCCCCGCCCGCGGGGAGCCCGGGCCTCCCCTCGCCCGCCCCGGCCCCGCCCCCGCCCCGCCCCCGCGGGGCGGAGCCCCGGCCGAGGCCCCCTGCCCCTCCACACCTCTGCCCACGTTCTCCTCCCCGGATTCACTAGGTCCTGTCTCCACCAGAGAAGGATCTCGCTAACTGCAGAAAACTTGGCCTTATTGAATCTGACCAATGGAAGCACAACTAGACATCTTTTTCCCTTCTCAATCTTATATTAATGTATGTGTGAAAAGGCATACAAGTAAGCCGTCCCCTTTGTGCATCTCTAACGTAACAGCAGGTATCATCGTCGCGGGCCGCGGGATGAATCCTCAGAGGCTGCAGGCCTGGGACAACCTGCAGACAGATCTGAACACAACACAGTGCTGTGTGCACAGAGTGCACAGTGCACATCTTTTCAAAGTGCATCGGAAAGATGCCACAGGAGGAGGTCGTGTGAGACTTTACAAAACACTGTTCTTGATTTGCTTTTTAAATTATCCAAGGCTGAAGTAAAAAAAAAAAAAAAAAAGTGTATCTATATATACCTCACAGTTCTCCCAAGTGTATGCTATCAAATGGTTAGTTTCTACTATCCCGTTTTCCTCTCAGAATGTAGGTATGAGATCACCCAGTACAGGTACTAAGGACTCCCCTTTAAGAGTGAGTGATGCCTACGTAACCCTGAAGGTGGTCTCCCTCTCCAAAACTTCATAGATTAATCTCTGCTTGCCCCAAAACTGACACTGGATACTTGAAAACTGTATTTGACAAGGCTCTCTTCTGACTCCACCAAAAATAAACTAACCATGCTTTATCTAATTCTAATCCCTGAAAAGTGTCTTTACCAGAAAAACAATAGCTAATATTTATTGATGGCTTATTATTTGCCAGGAACTGAGCTAAATCCTTCACATGTACTGTTTCATCTTTAATCCCCAGCACCCTGGTCAACAGCTGTGTCCAAATAAAGACCACAGTAAAGGGGCTTGCTGGCTCCAGACCAGCTGTTTCTCAGACTCCTTTTTCCACATGAACAAAAGCAAGTTATCCTGTGAACTTTATATGTAACACAGCATCTTCTTTCAAAACAGGCAACAACTCCTCTAGGTCTAGAACATCTGCCACAGTGACTTCATATCAGCAATCAACTACCTCTCTTTTTAATAACAGTTTATTACTGGGATCCAAGAGCACTTTACTAAAATATCTCTAATGAATTATAATTTATCTGCTTGTATGTAAGCTTTTGAGCTCCTGCAGGGCAAGAAGCACCCCATCTTACTCCATTTTATAATCTCGGTGTCTAGCAGGATGCCTGGCACATTAGCAATGTTCAATAAATGTGTGTGAAATGCAGGGTTGAAAGAGTAAAGAATCCCCCATAGCAGGGATACTTGGGTGGCTTAGTGGTTGAGTGTCTGCCTTCGGCTCAGGGCGTGATTCCAGGGTCCTGGGATGGAGTCCCGGATCGGACTCCCTGCAGGGAGCCTGCTTCTCCCTCTGCCTATATCTCTACCTCTGTCTCTCATGAATTAAAAAAATAATAATAACCCCCCATAATTTGGTACACTTCAACATATGGCTTAGTTTTATAAGATAAGCAGCCTAGGACACAATGTTTCCCCCTCTGAATTTGCTAGGGTTCATCTCTGGTAATGCTGTTAGGCAAGAGACCTGGTTCTAGTACTGGTTCCATCACTGGTTGGCTGAGATTCTCCATATCATCAAAATCAGGGCACCATTTTGGTGTACTTCCAGAACGGTTTCATGCTTCCCACAGGCTATTAGAAAGGCAAAGAATTTGGGTTATGAATGCCTCATTTTAAGGAAAACCCAAGAAAGCTGAACAGCAGCGTTTATATCATTAGGCTTACTGAAATGATGGGGCTGCAGTCCCCACACTGCCTCACTGGTACATGTGTGTATGATCTGGTCCCAACCTCCCTGTCCAGCTTCATCTTGTGCCATCCTAGTCCATCAGGTCTGAAAATGCATCATGCTCCTTTCCACCTCAGGGCCTTTGCGCCTGCTGTTACCATTGTCAGGAATGCTCTTCCTCTTCCTGTTCGCTGGGTTAGCATCTATTTATCTTTCAGCTTCCCTGAAGCCTCCGCCCTTGACCTATGCCCCTGATGTATGTTGTCACAGTAGCTCCAAGCTTTATTTCAGAGCACTTACCAGTTTTTCATGATCTATTTGTGATTATTTAATTAAGGTCTGTCTCCACTGTAAACAAGGATTCAGTCTGCTTTGCTTACTGTTGTGTCTCTGATGGCCAGCAAGTAGTACTTACTGTGTGTTCAAATTATTTTTTTTGTTGTTGTTGTTAGATGTCCTAAGTGTGTATTTGGCTGAGAACCCAGAAATCATCCTTGATAGGACTGATTAATGTGCCCTCCCCTCATTTGATAAACTCCTCTCAAAGATCACTACCTACCTTGTCTGCTGTGGTCCTGATTAATTCATCTGGTTTCCTAGTTTGAACCAACCTTACCCCACTGAGCCTCTCAATACCATGCTTTCCTACTACAGCTTTTTAGGTAAAACTGTTTGTTGTTAATGTTTACATATTATCTTGACTTAGAATTTCTTTCTTTGGGGGTATTTTCTTTAGAAAACCTGTTCACAAATTCTAAAAGTACCCTTACAACACCAGTCTCTTTTGATGGCTGAGATAATTTCTGGCAGGCAAATTACAGCACCATTTAGCTGCCTCCTAAGATGGAAGAGTATGGAAGAGTATTGATGACAAAATATAAATGCTTAGTTTTTATCTCGCAACTCTTTTAAACAGACCGAGGCTGACTCTCCCTACCAGAAACTGCTCACATATTTAATAACTTAGGCTGAGAGAGATAAATTGGTATTAATATAAAGATTTCCCATTTTTTAGTTGTATGTGCTATAATTCACAACAACGTGATAGAGTAAGATAGATACTGCAGATACTATAATCCTATGAGCTCAAATATATTTAGCCACAAAATAACTTTTGACTTTCTTCATCCTTTAGTTCCCTGAAATTTTCCTACTTATTAGCGTCTCATCAGTGTTCTCCTTCTCTCTTCACTGGGCAAGCTGACAGGTAGCCACAAACCTAGCATAAAGAGAAGGGAGAAATTTTCATATTTTGTTTCTCAGACTGGAAATCAGCCTCTCCAGAGACATTTTAGGCTTCCAACAGTTCAGAATCAACTGTACCTTTTTCAGACTTCCTCTGCACAAACCAGCCATGCCTGAGGGAGAAAGCAAGCATTTATAAAGAACACAGCCAAACCTCACCCAATTTCTCTTTTCAGCACCCTAATTAAAAAGGCTAAATGGGGTGGCTCCTCCACTCTCATGAAAATCATCTCTGAAGTAGTAGCACTGAAACCTTTCAACAAAGGGGCATTTATACAGCACAATAGAACCTTGATATCTGCAATGCTTAAAAAAAATACATTCCCATTCCCAAGGAAATTAACTTGCCAGGTTCAGTTTCAAGCAACTAACCTTCCTTTTTTTTTTACTCCTTTATGATAAAAAGAAATCCAAGAAAATTATTTTTCTTTATTATTAAAAATATTTTTTATTGACTGAAGCTGATCAATTTTCTTAGAAGGGACAGAAATGCACATAGTATATTCTTTAAAAAAATTAAATTACAAGTTAAAAGGTAAGTGTTTTAGTCTTTAATGATAAAAAAAAAATGCATACAAAACTTGCAAGTTTTTGTTTGTGTAAGTAGATGGGACCTATTACAGACCCAGACGAGATGGGGCTCTGTTCAGCTTTGGGACAGAAGGACCTCAACTGTCAGTAACAGAGGAGATACTTTCCAGTTAAAAATATTTTGTATCCTATCATTTTATGTCTCTTTTACATAGCAAAGTCCAGAGCTAAAGCCACAAAAGAAGAGAATACCACGTCTCATATATTCGCAGGTGACTCTAATAAGCTGTTGGTTATAATTTAAAGCACAGTTTTTTTAAAAAAAAATCATAGTTAAAATAGCATTTTGTATGCAGGGGTTCTCTATTTGATGTTCACATTTTTAAAGAGCTTCTCTAGTACTTAACTGTAGTCTACATCTTTACAGAGAAGTCCTTTTCTCTCTAGCATAATTATTCCAAGTTTGTATATAGATAAATACACAGTAAGGTCTAATTTCTTACACATAAAAAAATATATCTTCAACATGAAAATGGTCAACTTGAAAACAAACAAAATATAGATGCTGAAAAATTAACTTTCAGTTTCTGCTTCCCTTGGGTATTCAATGTTGCTTACAAAGGATTACAATCCCCTTCTTGTTTTCAAGGTTAGGTATTAGGTATTGATGTCCACTTCCTGCCTTCCGAAGATGAGAAATTGGCTTCTGCAAGAAGGAAAGAAACACAGAGTTAATAAAAATCGAGTCGAGAGCATTGGGTACTGTATTCTAAGTTCCAGTCTCTAAAAAATTAACTATACGTCTTGATTTTTATCTTCCTAAGGTCACGCAAAATACCATAAATCTGAAAATTTCTCAGCAGAGAAAGAACAAGGGAGAGAAAGAGGGCTACCTACACTCACTGCTTTCACAGAGTTCTTGACGTGCTCTCTTTTACCATGAAAGCATCTGAAGTGAGTATACTTTTTAACTTACCAAACTGGATTCTGAAGAAACTTTGTATTTGAAATGCAGGTTTGATAGAAGGAAACACAAATCAAGAAAATACTTACTACATCAATGAATCTTTTTTTTTTTTTAAAGATTTTATTTTTAAGTAATGTCCACACCCCACATAGGGCTCGAACTTACAACCCTGAGATCAAGAGTCACATGTTCCGTGAACTGAACCAGCCAGGCACCCCACTCAATGAACATTTTTATAAAACCTGAAACCCCAGAAAAGACTTCTTTCCAAAAAGACATCCAAATGAAATGCTGATTTTTTTTTTTTTTTTTTTTTTTAAAGAAAGAGGCAGCAGGAAAGGGCAGAGGGAGAGGAACAGAGAATCTTAAGCAGGCTCCATGTCTAGCATGGAGCCTGATGCCAGGCTCAATCTCATGACCCTGAGATCATGACCTAAGCCGAAATCAAGAGTTGGATGCTTAACCAACTGAGCTACCCAGGTGCTCCTAAAATGTTAATTTAGATTCTGACTTTGAAAACTGTCTGTATTCACTTCCTTGTGTTTAAAATTCTAGGTACTGAGAACAAAACTCTTTGATCTTCATTTCTCATACAAACAATTGACTTTTACTGATTAAATTTAGAAGGTATGTATGAATAGGTCAAACAAGGATTATAGGTCAAACAAATGCATGGCCTTGACTCTATTATCAATGTTCCCAAGTTACTTATTAAATATCAAATGAGCTATAAGAGGAGATAAACAAAGGTGACTTACCTATGACCACAATGAATAGTGAAGTTGACTTTTGTTTTCTTCAATTACTAATAAAAGTATTTCTTTGAGCTGACTCTTCTGAGACTTCTAAATTCTACAAAACAACTTCAAAATTAGTACCCAGGAGAGAAAAACTGGACAATACTTAAGACAATACACACATATAGGGGCGCCTGCTTTCGGTTCAGGTCATGATCCCAGAGTCCTGGGATTGAGCTCCCTGCTAAGTGGGGAGTCTGCTTGTCCGTCTCCCCCTGCCCCTCCACTCCCTACTCGTTCTCACTCTCTTTTTTTTTCTTTTCTTTTTTTTAAATTTTTATTTATTTATGATAGTCACAGAGAGAGAGAGAGAGAGGCAGAGACACAGGCAGAGGGAGAAGCAGGCTCCATGCACCGGGAGCCCGATGTGGGATTCGATCCAGGGTCTCCAGGATCGCGCCCTGGGCCAAAGGCAGGCGCTAAACTGCTGCGCCACCCAGGGATCCCTCGTTCTCACTCTCTAATAAATAAATAAAATCTAAAAAAAAAAAAACCCAAAAAACAAACACACACAAATATAGCAGAAATGCCCTTAAAATACCTTACAGAATTAATGAAATATAATGAAGTAATTTCATACAACTAACATCCTTCCAGCAAAGAGGTACTGATTTCCTATTCATGTGTGCAGCCCTTTTCCTGTCTCTAACTGCCTAGTAGGAAGGCTTTGTTTGCTTTACAATGTGTGTTATTCCTTAAACAATGGCAATAAACTAATGCCCAAATATAACTGGCTCTTTATCACAGCCTTAACATGGACTGTGTTGAGCCCTTAATGAGACAGTGGTCCTCAATAAGAGTGAACAACTCTTAAGTGCCACTGTTAAATTAGAAGTACCTACTGAGGACTTGGTTAGCATTGTCAGGTGTTTGGGGAAGATATTTTTAAAAAGAAGAAGAAGAAAAAAAAGGACAGAGGAGGATGATACCTGGAAAGACACTGGTAGACTTAGGTGGTAAACTTTAGCTTGCAGGATAAGCCACCTCCTCAGCATCTTCCTCCTCCCTTTGGGACCTACATTTGAGCTAGTGAGGGTTATTCTCTGGGCTTTCATTCATGCTGCTTCCTCTCTGCTCAAACAGCCTTCTCATGAATTTTATAATCTGATGTATTTTATTAATTTAAAAACATGATTCTAATGGGAGAAGATAGTTGTGAAAGACCTAGAGGATAAAGGGCTAGTATCCAGAATCTATAAAGAACTCATCAAAACTGACACCCCAAAAATAATCCACTTAAGACCTGGGCAGAATACATGAACAGATATTTCTCCGAAGATGATATCCAGATGGCTAACAGACACATGTAAAAATGCTCAGCATCACTCATCAGCAGGGAAATACAAACCAAAACCACAATGAGATACCACCTCACCCCCTGCTAGAATGGTTAAAATTAACTCAGGAAACAACAGGTGTTGGTGAGGATGTAGAGAAAGGAGAACACTTTTGTACTGTTGGTGGGAATGCAAACTGGTGTAGCCACTCTGGAAAACAGTATGGAGGTTCCTCAAAAAGTGAAAAATAGAGCTACCCTATGACCCACCAATTGTACTACTAGGTATTTATGCAAAGGATACAAAAATGCTGATTCAGGGCAGCCCAGGTGGCTCAGCGGTTTAGCACTGCCTTCAGCCCAGGGTGTGGTCCTGGAGATCGAGTCCCACGTTGTGCTCCCTGCTTGGAGCCTGCTTCTCCCTCTGCCTGTGTCTCTGCCTCTCTCTCTCTCTCTCTGCGTCTCTCATGAATAAATAAATAAAATCTTTAAAAAATGCTGATTCAAAGGGGTACATATACCCCGATGTTTATAGCAACAATGTCCATAATAGCTAAACTATGGAAAAAGCCTGGGTGTCCATCCACAGATGTATAAAGATGTGGTATATATACACAATGGAATATTACTCAGCCATCAAAAAGAATGAAATCTTGCCATTTGCAACAATGTGGATGGAGCTAGAGGGCATTATGCTAAGTGAAAGAAGTTAGAGAAAGACAAATACCATAGGATTTCACTCCTATGTGGAATTTAACAAAACTGATGAACATAGAGGAAGGCGAGAAAAATAAGATAAAAACAGAGAGGAAGGCAAACCATAAGAGGTTGTTAACTATAGAGCACAAACTGAGGGTTGCTGGAGGGGAGGAGGGTGGGATTAGGATGTGCTAAATGGGTGACGGGTATTAAGGAGGGCACCTGTTGGGATGAGCACTGGGTGTTGCATGTAAGTGAAGAATCACTCAATTCCACTCCTGAAACCAATACTATACATACATTAACTTGAACTTAAAAAAAAAAAATAAAGAATACATATCAAAACGAAGATTATTCAAAGAGGATCTGTAGGCTTTACCAGTCTGCCACAAAAAAAGGTTAAGAATCCTGGTGGACAACACCAACAGTCTCAAACTAGCGATGATGTGCAGTCCCATGTACTTGTCAAACAGTCCAAATTCAGATTCCAGGTGAATCCCTCCCCATCCCCACCCAAGTAAGTAGAAAGCCTGCTGCAGGGTAAGGTGATATGGTCAGCTGTGCTGCATTTTACTCTTTCCTTTTTTCTCTCTTTTTTAAATTATTGGGGCTATTTTTTTAATAGTTAAAACACTGACATTAAATAGTATATATTCTTATTCCCATCCCCTTTTTGTATATGTGATCAATACCATAGGAACCTTTCAGCATCTTGCTTCTATTCACTTAATAACATATCCCAGAAGTATTTCCACTCTAAGACTTTCCTCATTATGTTTTATGGCTAAGTAATATTCCACCCGGTGGACATACCATTGCTACTCCCTCAGTTCCTTCTTGCTGGACACTTGGATTGTTTCCAAATTTTTGCTATTTTGAAGCAGCGCTGCAACAAAAAACTTGTACATGTGCCACTTTATACACATGTGGATGTAGTCATAGGAGAGATTCCCAGAGCAACACTACTGTATCAAAGGATCAGTTCTGCAATTTTTAGGAAACAGTGCCAAGTTCCCTGCCAGAAAGTTTGAATCACTCTGTGCTCCCCCAACGAAGTCTAAGTGTGCATTTCAGAAAAAGGCTTTGAAATAAGACCCTTGTTCTCAGCGCCAGATGGCAAAAATGGTGAAACAGGCCACGCAGAACTTTATCCCGCTTATTTGTTTTTTTCTCTAACTAGCTATACCCCATTCACAGGACCAGAGGGAGGGAGTCATTAAGTATGTTGCCAAGTAGATTTCTGTTGTTGTTTTTTTAAAGATTTTTTTTTATTTGAGAGAGAGAGAGCCAGAGCGCACAAGCAGGGGGAGGCGCCGAAGGAGAGGGAGAAGCAGACTAGCCACTGAGCAGGGAGCCTGACACCCAGGATCCCAGGACCCCAGGATCATGATCTGAGCTGAAGGCAGACAGATGCTTAATGGACGGAGCCAGCCAGGTGCCCCTAGATTTCTGTTAATTGAATTGTTTTTGCAACATTTCCAGAATTAATTAATAATCTTCTGGAAAATTTATTACATCCGAAGCCAGTATTTTTTTTTCCAACTAATTCCAAATGATTATCTAGTTCCAGCTGTGGCACATTAAGTACGAGATTTAATCACTTTTCCTCACCCATGAGATGTAAGGTTGAGATTACGTACCTCTTCTGGGTCTTTCTAGCTCAAAAATTCTCTGAAACCAAGTTTTTGCCAACTTCAAGAGCTTTAGCAGTTTTTCAGTCTATAGCTGAGGTTACTGTTTTGTCTTTTTCCTGTTTTTTTTTTTTTCCTATCAGGTCTATTCCAGGTATTTACTGACAATCTCTGTAGCAGGTACTGCATGTGCTACAACCAGGAATGCCAAGATGAGTAAGGGGGGTTACTGAAGATGCTCATGGGGACAGGAAGAAATGCACGCAGTCTGCTATCATGCATGTAGTCTGCTTACATGTTCACAGACACACATAGCTGTGCCATGAGGACAGAAGTGAAGGAGCTATTGATTCTATCTTAGATAGGAACTTAACATACAATCCTCCAGAAGAGATTAAGAGCCTGAGGCCATGAGAATGAGTAGGGGTCTATCAGGTAGATCATACACAAAGATAGTTCTGCGGGATCCCTGGGTGGCACAGCGGTTTAGTGCCTGCCTTTGGCCCAGGGCGCGATCCTGGAGACCCGGGATTGAATCCCACGTCAGGCTCCCGGTGCATGGAGCCTGCTTCTCCCTCTGCCTATGTCTCTGCCTCTCTCTCTCTCTCTGTGTGACTATCATAAATAAATAAAAATTTTTTAAAAAATAAGAAAAAAGATAGTTCTGCTATTTTTTTTTTAAAGATTTTATTTATTTATTCATGAGAGACACAGAGAGAGAGGCAGAGACACAGGCAGAGGGAGAAGCAGGCTCCATGCAGGGAGCCCGATGTGGGACTCGATCCGGGGTCTCCAGGGTCACACCCCAGGCTGCAGGCAGCACTAAACCAATGCGCCACCAGGGCTCCCCAATAGTTCTATTAACACTTGTTTTGAGAATGTGAATTTGTTCGGACACAGCAGACATATTAGGGAGCAATTTGGGCATAATGTGGTTTGTGTTTACTTATGTACAACTTTGTCCATGAGAAACACTAGCTAAGTTGTACCCAGCTGGACTGAGCCATGGCATGTAGGAATACATACACATGTGCCCCTCAAACATCTGCTGGCCCCTGCAGCTTCCCAGGTGTGTTATAAGCCACACCTAACCACATCTTCTGCTATGCTTTCCCATCCGATTACCTTCCTGCCACTTCCTAGTGGATCACAAACTGTCACCTACCTACCTCCCTGACACCCAATTCTACATGCAAACTTCAAGTCTTTTTCAAGATGAAGTGCTATATTTATTGCAGTAGTTAGGTATTTCTTAACCACCTAACAGGTATAAAAACTGACCATTTTGATTACATTCCTATCCTTAAAAAAAGAAAAATTTATCACGGACAAAGTGTTTGAGTGTTATGTTCCTAATCTCATTTTTCCTGTAAGCTGTGTATTTCTATTGTCTGCACATTTTGCACTGTGCAGCCATTTTTAGGAATCCATAAGTTGTATTACAGATGAAGTAATATGGTTATCAAAATATTAAACAAGGTTATGATATAATAATATACACTGTTTTTAAGTTTTATTCAAGTAATCTCTATACCCCACGAGGGGTTCAAACTCACTGCCCCATGATCAAGGCTGCAAACTCCACTGACTAATCCAACCAGGTGCCCCCTTACACTTTTTTTTTTTTAATTTTATTTATTTATTTGAGAGAGAGCAAGAATATGAAGCAGGGAGGGGGCAGAGGGAGAGGAAGAAGCAGACTCCCCACTGAGCAGGGAGGGCAAAGCAAAACAGGACTCAATCCCAGGACCCTGGGATTATGACCTGAGCTGAGGGCAGTCAGATGCTTAACCAATGAGCCACCAAGGTGCCTTTGTACTCTTCATTATTAAAGCATTAAATAATAAGACCTAGCAGCAAGTCTACTATTTTGTAATTTTGAGGTAGTGCTAAGTTATAAAGGATATTTCAAGATATGTGCAATAACTATCATGTGATATGAAACCATCTGTACTCTCTATTAGGAACAAAGTCATGGGTGTTACATACTATTATGGCTTGTTTCCTATATTCATAATTAAAGGAAGTGGTAAATTTCAATTAGAGATTAGATTAAAATAAGCTTATGTGTTATTTCTATTACTATCAAAATTTATGGATCCCTTGAATTCTATTCAACAAAGTCTGATTAAAAATCTCTGCCCATGAATGCCCGGGTGGCTCAGGGGTTGAGCGTCTGCCTTTGGCACAGGTCATGATCCCAGGGTCCTGGGACTGAGTCCCACATCAGGTTCCCCACAGGGAGCCTGCTTCTCTCTCTGCCTATGTCTCTGCCTCTCTCTGTCTCTCATGAATAAATAAAATCTTAAAAAAAAAATCTCTGCCCAACAAATCCATAGAGAAAAACAGTAGATTAATAGTCACCGGGAGCTAGGGAGAGGGAATGGCGAGTGACTGCTAATAGGTACAGAGGTTTCTTTTTTTTTTTTTTTTTTTTAATTTTTATTTATTTATGATAGGCACACACAGAGAGAGAGGAGAGAGGCAGAGACACAGGCAGAGGGAGAAGCAGGCTCCACGCACCGGGAGCCTGACGTGGGATTCGATCCCGGGTCTCCAGGATCGCGCCCTGGGCCAAAGGCAGGCGCTAAACCGCTGCAGCCACCCAGGGATCCCGGTACAGAGGTTTCTTTTGGAATGATGAAAATGTTCTAAAATTGGATTGTTGTGATGGTTGCACAACTTTGTAAATATACTAAAACCACTGGATTGTGCATTTCACATGGAAGAACATTCACATGGTGTATGTATATTATATCTCAATAAAGCTGTTTACAAAAAAATGTTACAAACACTTAAAAACACTTTCTGCCCCAAAGTAAATAAAGTACTTCACTAATGCTTCAAAGAGTTTGTTGAGGAAAAAAAAAAAAAACAAAAAAAAACTTCCCAGAAAACACTACACAGTCCATCAGGGTTTCCACTTTGAAAAGCTTATATGGCATACATGGTATATAAACTATTAAAAATCACTATTTCTGGAGCCCATTATTCTTGAAGGTAATCTTTGAAACCACCTATTGAAGCTCATGGCAATGAGCGTGCTGATTCTAAAATGGTTAATGTTCTTGGGACACCTGCCTGCTTCAGTCAGTAGAGTGTGGGACTCTTGATCTCTGGAGTTGTGAGTTTGAGCCCCAAGTTGAGTGCAGAGATTACTTAAAAATAAAATCTTTTTTTTTTTTTAAGATTTTATTTACTTATTCATGAAACACACACACAGAGAGAGAGAGAGAGAGAGAGAGAGGCAGAGACACAGGCAGAGGGAGAAGCAGGCTCCATGCAGGGAGCCCGATGTGGGACTCGATCCCGGGTCTCCAGGATCACACCCTGGGCTGAAGGCGGCACTAAACTGCTGAGCCACCCGGGCTGCCCAAAAATAAAATCCTTTAAAAAGGGGCACCTGGGATCCCTGGGTGGCGCAGCAGTTTAGCGCCTGTCTTTGGCCCAGGGTGCGATCCTGGAGACCCGGGATCAAATCCCACATCGGGCTCCCGGTGCATGGAGCCTGCTTCTCCCTCTGCCTGTGTCTCTGCCTCTCTCTCTCTCTCTCTCTCTGTGACTATCATAAATAAATAAAAATTTTAAAAAATTTATAAAATAAAAAATAAAAAAATAAGAAATAAAAAGGGCACCTGGGTGGCTCATCTGGGTAAATGTCTGCCTTTGGCTCAGGTGGCAATCTGGGGTCCTGGGATCAAGCCCCACATTGGGCTTCCTGCTCAATGGGGAGTCTGCTTCTCCCTCTCCCTCTGACTGATGCTCCCCTTGTTTGCTCTCTCTCTTTCGCTCTGTCAAATAATAAATTAAAAATTTTTTTAAATCTTTTAAAAAATAATAGTAAAATAAGTGGTTAATGTTCTGGTTTCAAATCATCTGTGTCTGATGGAAACAGCTTCATGGAACTCTGAATCTAATAAAATACCAATATAATGGAGAGCTAAGCAAGCAATGACACCAGAAAGCATTTCATTGAACAAGGCAAGGATGTTCACTCTCACTTTGTTATTCAGCATTGACATGGAGGTCTTAGCCAGAGCAATTAGGTAAGAACTTTTTCTTATAACCTAACATAACCTAAAGATTAGAAAGATTAGTTTCCTATAATATAACCTAAAGATTAGAAAATCTTTATTCACAAATAACATGATTGTCTATGTAGAAAATCCTAAGAATCTACAGAAAACCTACCAGAATAGGTGAATTTAGTTAAGAACAATTTACAAAAGTCAACTGTAGTTCTTTATACCATCAGCAGATAATTAGTGATAAATAATAAGTACCACATATAATAGCATCAATAAACAAAATAACAGGAATACATTTAACAAAAGATGTGCAAGACCCCTATAAAAACTACAAAATATAGTTAAGAGAAATGAAGGAAGACCTAAATAAATGGAGATATACTCTTTTCAAAATGTCAATTTTCCCCAAAGTGATCTATAAATTCAATGAAATCACATTATCAGAATGTATTTTTGTAAAAAAAAAAAAATGACAAGTTGACTCTAAAACTGCCATGGACCTGCAAAAGATCTAGGATAGAAAAAGCAATTTTGCAAAAAAAAAAAAAAAAAAAAAAAGAGAGAGAGAGAAAGAAAAAAAGAAAAAGTAGAGCATGTATACTACTTGATTTCAAGACTTTCTATAGTCACATAATCAATAGTGTGGTATAAGAACAACCAGATCAATAGAACTGATCGGAGTCCAAAAATAGACCCCTGCATACGCAGTAAACTGATTTTCAACAAAGTTGCCAAAAGTAATTTAACAAGAAAGGACACTCTTTTCACAAATAGTGCTGGAACTAGATATCTATGTGAGGAAAAATGAACCTGATCCTTATTTCATACCATCTGCAAATATTACATTGAAATAAACCATAGACCTAAAGAGGACTTTAAAACTTTCAGGAGGAGAAAATATTCACACCCTTGGGGTAAATTTCACAGGATACAAAAAGCATCATTTGAAAAAAATTGATAAACCAGACTTCATCACAATTTTACATTTCTGTTCTTCAAAAGACACTTTAGAAAATAAAAAGGCAAACCAGGGATCCCTGGGTGGCGCAGCGGTTTAGCGCCTGCCTTTGGCCCAGGGCGCAATCCTGGAGACCCGGGATCGAGTCCCACATCAGGCTCCCGGTGCATGGAGCCTGCTTCTCCCTCTGCCTGTGTCTCTGCCTCTCTCTCTCTCTCTGTGACTATCATGAATAAATAAATAAAAATTAAAAAAAAAAAAAAAAGAAGTGAAAAAAGGCAAACCACAAACTGGGAGAAAATAGTCCCAATATATCTGACAAAAGACAAAAGCTGTGTGTGCAGACTATATTAAGAACTCTTACAATTCAGTAACAGAGGGAACAATTCAAATTTAAAATAGGCAGAAGTCTTGCACAGACACTTCACAAGAGAAGATATGTGAAGAGCCAATAAGCACATGAAAAGATGCCAATCATTATGTTATCAGGAAAATACAAGTTAAGCAGCAACCAGATGCCACTTCACATTTACTAGGATGACTCTTATCCAGCTGACTGACAAAACCAAGTGCTGCTGAAGACACATAGCACCTGCAACTGTGGCAGGGATACAAAGGGTGTGAACACCTTTAAACACTGTATGGTGGTCTATTAAAAAGTTAAATATATAAAAACATGTTAATTAAAAAAGGCTTATATAAAAATGTTCATAGCAGCTTTATTCATAATAAGCCCAAACTGGAAACAATCCAAATGCCCCATCAACAGGTAAAAAGATAAACTGTGGTCTACTCATACAACGGAATACTAATCAGCAATGAAAAGAAGTGAAGTACCAACACATACATTGTCATGGATGAATATCAATTCTATTGAAAGAAGCTAGACAAAGTGTACATACTATATGACTGCATTTATATTAAGTTCTAGAATAGGCAAAACTATTCTCTCATGATAAAAATCAGATCGGTAGTTCCCTGGGGTGGGTGTAAGGTGGGGCGGGGGTTCACTCCAAAGAACATGAAGGAATTTTCTGAGGTGATGGAAATATTCTGTATCTTGACTGGGGTATTGGTTACACGAGTGTATATACATTTATTTAAACTTACTGAACTAGTGATCTGTACTAGTTTTCTTCTTTTTTAAGATTTTATTTATTTATTCATGAGAGACACAGAAAGAGGCAGAGACACAGGCAGAGGGAGAAGGAGGCTCCATGCAGGGAGCCTGATGTGGGATCCAACCCCAGGTCTCCAGGATCAGGCCCTGGGCCGAACGCAGGTGCTCAACCGCTGAGCCACCCAGGCATCCCTGTACTAGTTTTCATTAAAGAATAAGTACACAGGCATTAAAGTCTATAGACAAAGTTGATTTTAAAAGAAGTATTTCAGAGTTCTTATAGATCTTTTTTAATTTAGTTCTTTATTTTTTTTTAAAGATTTTTTAATTTTTTTGTGAGACACAGAGACAGAGAGAGACGCAGAGACACAGGCAGAGGGAGAAGCAGGCTCCATGCAGGGAGCCTGATGTGGGACTCGAACCCGAGACCCTGGGATCACAAATGAGCCAAAGGCAGACGCTCAACCACTGAGCCACCCGGGTGCCCCTAATTTAGTTCTTTAGTCAGGGATACAAAAGAGTTTAGTTTAATGGCTTTCAAATATCTTTATGCACATAGCATGCCCAAGCAATGCACCTGAACTCTTAAATATAAAGCATCAGCTCTAAGCTCTTACTCTGCAGATTGGGAAAATGGAGCCCAAGTATCCTGATTTCAAGTTCAATATTGTTTTTTTTTTTTTTTTTTTTTTTTTATTTTATTTTTTTTTTTTTCAATATTGTTTTCACTATTTATGTTAAGGCTATAAAATCCACAAAGCAACTTATATTAGTGCTATTGAAATGTTACTGTGCTCAGAAAAAGCAATTAAAATTAACAATGAGAACACTCCCTGAAGAAATGATAGATTTAAAACGACTATTCTGCAATTCCTAATGAAATATCAGATCTAAGTAATAATAATCAAAGAACATTAAAATCATTAAGTGAACTTTACAATATAAGAGCTCAGGCTGACAAACTCTTGAATTTCTGATCAAGCTTTACTTCCACAAATGGCACAACCAGATATTTGGGTCCTCCTAATATGACGGAATAGGCAGCAGAAAACATCGCCAGTGAAGTAGTGATGCCAAAGCAAACAAAAACCCCAAATGATCCCAAGTCTCATCAAGTCACTAGATCTAAATACCAGTTCCTAGGAATCATGGATGGTAGAGGAATGTGTTAAATTAACAGTGAAGACATGTAGCAAGATCCAGAATGTGGGAAATTCTATAGGACACATGACCCAATGTTTCTTCCACAAATAAATGACATTAAAATGAAGAAGAAGAAAGAGGAGGAAGTAAGAAGGAAGATGGGGAAGGACTGGTCAGTAATAAACTTTTTAATTATTTTTTTTTCAAGTTTATATTTTTTTTTTTACTAATCTCTATACCCAACATGGGGCTCAAACTCATGACCCTAAGATCAAGAGTTACATGTTCTTCCAACTGAGCCAGCCGGGTATCCCTTAAGAGAGAATTTTTTTTTTTTTAATTTTAAGATTTTATTTACTTATTTGAGAGAGAGAGAGAGAGTACATGCGTGCGCGCATGCACATGAGTGGGGGATGGGGAGGAGAGGGAGAGGAACAAGCAGATTCCCTGCTGAGAAGGGAGCCTGACATAGGGCTTGATCCCAGGACCCTGAAATCATGACTTGATCCGAAGGTAGACGCTTAATCCAATGAACCACCTAGGTGCCCCATTAAAGGATACATCCCTGGACGCCTGGGTGCTCAGTGGTTGAGCATCTGCCTTCAGCTCAGGGAGTGATCCTGGGCCCTGGGATTGAGTCCCACATCAGGCTCCCTGCGAGGAGCCTGCTTTTACCTCTATGTCTCTGCTTTTCTCCCTGTGTCTCTCATGAATAAATAAAATCTTTAAAAAAAATTTTTTTAAATAAAATGCTAATAAGAAAACAAGTATGGATAGGGGCAAGATAAAAACAGCAGAAAGCTGAAGGTCTGTAATTGTAATATTCTACTTCTGTATTTAAAATTTTCTATAGTAAAATGTATATTTTTTATATCCCCAAGAATTTATATTCATATGCCCAGGCAATTAGAAAGAGGAAGTCTGGGTACAGTGACATTTGAGTGTGATTTTCCCCTCATCTTTAAAAACCAGTGTGCTACCTCTCTGCCTCAGAGACATAAAGGATCTTTCCTTCTAATAGAAAGGGATGGTCAACCAGTGATACTTGTAAATGAGTACTCAGTGGAATATTCAGATACACAGATAAGGTCAAAAGAAAAGTAGCCACATACATTTCTGGCACTGCTCCTGAGACTCTCAGAACTGATGGGGAGCAGAGTACTCAGCTCCAGGTCTGTCACCATCTGGCGAGACTCTGCCAGCAAACGCTGAAGCTTGCTTGTGGGCGAAAAGTCATCCTGGGAAGACAGCACAATGTAAGTAAGAGATCAGGAAGCATTTTTAAATGTTTATAGTTACAAGTACAATGTTATAAACACAAATATTAACAACCCATTAATATTTCTCTGACTTTAGGTATTTACATATCAAAGCAGGACATTAAAAACTAGAATAACCAAATTCCATTTATTTCTTAGACCCTATTTAGCAAGGGGCACCTGATGGCTCAATTGGTTGAGCATCCAACTCTTGTTTTTGTTTTAAGATTTTATTTACTTATTCATGAGAGACAGAGAGAGAGAGAGAGAGGCAGGGACATAGGCAGAATGAGAAGCAGGCTTCATGCAGGGAGCCCGGGATTCGATCCCGGGACTCCAGGATCACGCCCCAGATCAGGCTCTGCACTCAACATGGAGCCTGCTTCAGATACTTTCTCCTTTTTTTCTGCCCCTCCCACTTGTGCTCTAATAAATAAATCTTAAAAAAAAAAAGGACCTACTTGGCTAAATAATTTGACTTCAACAGAACTTACAACTAATTAACAGTCATGTGATAAAAATCACATGATAGGTAAGCTAGGCTGCCTGGCTGCCTCAGTAGGTAGAGCATGTGACTCTTGATCTTGGGGTTGTGAATTCGAGCCCCATACTGGATTTGGAGATTAAAGATAAAATCTTAAAAAAAAAAAAAAGGTCGCCTGGGTGTCTGCCTTCAGCTCAGGTCATGATCCCAGCATCCTGGGATCGAGTCTTGCATCGGGCTCCTTGTTCAGTAGGGAGACTGCTTCTCCCTTTCCCTCTCCCACTCCCCCTCGTGCTCTCTGTCAAATAAATAAATAAAATCTTTAAAAAGTATCTAGACTAATTTTTTCATTAAGGAAAATTAATTCTAGGGGCACCTGGATGGCTCAGGCAGTTAAACATCTGACTGTTGATCTCCACTCAGGTTTTGATCTCAGGGTTGTGAGTTCAAGCTCCGCATTGGACTCCACACTGGTAGTGGAGCCTGCTTAAAAAAAAAAAGTTAATTCTAATTTTCCAGGAACAAAGATGATCCCTACTGACCTAGAAGATACCTGTGTGCACATGCACAGACACACACTAAATATATATGTATATATGACAATGTAAGCATGCAATGTCATATTTTGCCTCAGAAAAATAGGTACAGACATTGAAAAAGGGTAACTAACACCTGAAATGATACCCACAATGAATAGGGATCCTATTCATCAAACCTATGCTCCTTTGGAATTCCTGCCCACGAGTTTCTCCTCCCATTCCCAGGCAATACACATATGTTTTGTCACTAGAGGCTAGTTTGCATTTTGTAGAATTTTATATAAACACGTTCAAAATTTTGTCTATCTGGCATCTTTCATTCAGCATCATTATCTTGAGATTTACCCATGTTAGGTATTCATAAGTGATTTATTCCTTTTTTATTCCTGAGGAGTACTCCATTGCATGGATACACCACAGTTTGTCTACCAATTAATGTGTATTTGGATTGTTTCCAGTTTTCCAGCTAATACAAATAAAGCTGTTTAAATATTCACGTGCAAGTTTCTGTATGACAGGTCTCCATTTCTCTAGGAGTAGAATAGTTGGAATATGGTAGGTGTATATATAACTCTTTAAGAAACTACCAAAGTGTTTTCCCAAGTGAATTTTTCCACCACCAGTGAATGAAAAGTCCCTGTTGCTCCAGATTCGAGTCAGCACTTGGTACAGTCAATTTTTAACAAAGAGAACACTCATCAGGTACCCATTAGGAGGCCAGGCCCAGCAGTATCACATTTAGACCAAGCAACTGTAATGTTATTATTGTATATTTGCACATAAGAAATCAAGGCTCAAAGAAAGTAAATTACTTTACTCAGGTCATTGAGCAAAGACAAAGCAAGACAAGGATTTGAACTCGGAACTGTTTCAAACCCCATTGTCTTCCCCCAAAGAACACCCAAAGTAAGTTCATCTGAACTTATTTCCTCTGTGAAAGAGCTGCAATGAAGATCCTGTTTATGGTGAACACACTGACTGGCTCATTCATGATAGTAGCAATGTACTAACAACCCCACTGACCGTAGGAGGGGTGTGAGCAAACTGGTTTATTCAATCAATGGACTACATATCAACAATCAAAACTAAGTCTTCAAGTATCAAATGTCACAAAATATTCAGAGTTAGGAAAAAATCACATTGTAAAAGGACAGAGATAGTAGTTTGACCACCTATGTATATTTTATTTAAGATTTATTTATCTGAGAGCATGCGTTTCTGTGTGTGAGAGCAGGGCAAGGAGCAGAAGGAAAGAATCTCAAGCAGTCTCCCCACTGAGTGCAGAGCTCCATCCCATGACCCTGAGGTCACCCTCAGGGTGACACTGAAATCAAGAGTGGGATGCTTAACCAATTGAGCCTCCCAGGCGCCCCCATTTATGTACATTTTAGGCACAAAACAACACTATGTAGTGCTTAAATATATGCTTTTTATATAGTAAAAGTATAAGAACAAGCATGAATGCAACATCAGAATAATTATTAGTTGGAGACGGTGGGGAAAACAGTGCTTGGGACTACCACTTTCTCTGTAACATTTCTTAAACAAGAAAAATAAAGCAAATATGGCAAAATATAAACATGTTAGATTTGAATGTAGGTGAACATTGCTTGTTATAGCCTTCATTTTTTATGTTTAAAATATGTGTTAAAATAAAATAAAATAAAAAATATATCTACAAATCACCTAGAAGACTGAGGGACATTTTGCCTAGAGTCAATCCATAGGATAATATTTTAAGGAAACAGGACGGCAGCCTGGTGCCTCAGCAGTTTAGCACCGCCTTCAGCCCAAGGTGTGATCCTGGAGACCCGGGATCGAGTCCCACGTCGGGCTCCCTGCATGTTGCCTGCTTCTCCCTCTGCCTGTGTCTCTGCCTCTCTCTCTCTCTCTGTCTCTCATGAATAAATAAATAAAATCTTAAAAAAAAAAAAAAAAGAAACAGAAGGAAACTCTGACTTTGGTTAAATGGTATCAAAATACCGTAATTAAAAAAAACAAAAACAAAAAACCAACTGAAGAATGACCAAAATTAAGCACACTAAAAGCAGTTACAGAAGAATTAAAAGTATGTTGGGGAGAAGTCTTGCTTGAATAAGCTGGGTATTTCTCCCATCCAAGTACTAACCAGGCCCAACCCTGCTTAGCTTCCAAGATCAGACGAGATCGGGCACGTTCAGGGTGGTTATGGCTGTAGACAAGCTGGGTATTTCTTTCTTTTTTTTCTTTTTAAAGATGTATTTATTCATGAGAGACACAGAGAGAGAGAGAGAGGCAGAGACACAGGTAGAGGGAGAGTCAGGCTCCCCGCAGGGAACCCGATCTGGATTCCAGAACCACACCCTAAGCCAAAGGCAGATGCTCAACCCCTGAGCCACCCAGTGTCCCAAGCTGGGTATTTATAAGCAAAATACAAACCTTCTCACTGGACAATGGTGTCTCTTTGTTGAATAACAAAATCTTAGATGAGTTCTTTACATCAGAAGAGGGCTCTGTCTCTATTAATTTCTCATCCTCTCTTGTGACAGATTTTGAAGAACCCAAACAGTGGGAATGCTGGATGGCAATTAGCTCACTATAAATAATAAAACGAAACAGAAACAGACATCTTAAAAGGGTATCAAACATATATCACCAACATTCTTATACTTAAAAGTATCTCAACAGGATAAAAAAAAAAGCTGTTTTTCTTTTTAATGAAGAAGCTCCAGTTTGAGTAGAACATTATAGATTTGAGTAGAATACTTGAGTAGAATATTATAAATTGATGCATACCCTTTGCAGTATTAAATCAGAATTATCAGTTAAAGGGTTGACAACAGAATAGAGAATTTCCCTCCCCCTTCCAAAAACAAGAAAACAAAAAAGAAGGATTCAAGAGACAGGATCATCCAAAAGGGAGGACACAGGTTAAACTTGTGAAAATTTTTGAGTTTTTGTTTTGTGAAGCTGGTTTTTGCTAATGGTTTTTAAAAGTCCTTTTGTGAAAGTAGAACAGCACTGTGTGGCTGTTAATTCTTCTATAGATCCTCAGTATCAGAGAACAGACACATATAGCCAAGCTTCTGGGTAAATTATTAAAGTGTGGGCTCAAAGTGGAGGGAATCACAAAAGCTGTTCTGGAACAGACCAGAGGCACTGGAGCCTCTTCCTCCCATGTTCCCTATATTTGAAGGCTGCCATGGCTTCTCCCTCTACAGCTAAACCCTTATTTATCAAATGGAAGGGTGGTACAAGTGTGAGCATTTTAGTTTGATAATAGAACAGGTACACATTCAGTTCTTATAATCTAAGGAAATATAGGAAAACATAATTATCTTTTCTATTTAATCATGTATTTGTCATGTGATGTCTCGGCATGTGCCTCTGCTGGCAGGCAATGGTCATTTCGATTATTTCAGGCTGGTGAGGTCAAAAGGGTCTTGAAACAAAACTCCAAATTTAATTTGAATTTTTTCATATGATTTTTAAATGACTCAGGCTTCTCAAAGGGCCAAAGAAAAATCCAAATAATGAAAATACCATAAAGAAATTTTATTTTTTTTAAAGATTTTATTCATTCATTCATGAAAGACACAGAGAGGCAGAGACACAGGCAGAGGGAGGAGGAGCAGGCTCCATGCTAGGAGCCTGATGTGGGACTTGATCCTGGGAATCTGGGATCATGCCCTGAGCCAAAGGCAGACACTCAACCATGGAGCCACCCAGGCGTCCCCAGAAAGAAATTTTAATCACAAAGTCCTATGAAAGTCAGTGTGATGATTAAAACAAGGTTCTCAATATAGCAACTTTGTCCTCTCTGTAATTTACAATTGAAGAGCCTGGTTTTATTTAAAAATAGCAGACATTATTATAGCACCCCTCAACCACGAGATTCGGCAATTCTAACAAGATGAGCCTCACTAATGCAGTATATGCTAATAACTAATCCATTTTCTTCTCTTAAAAAAACTATTAACTTCCACCAGCTTGTTATATACAAATAGTCTTTTTCTTGCATGATTAAAAAAAAAAAGTCTGGGAATTATAAAGTTAACTCAAAGGCAGAAGCAGTTGGATATGTAAATATGCCAATGGGGTAGGGGATATATGGTGGGGAGGTGGCTGGCAAAATTCTTATCTGGGATCTAGGGAATGTGATCTCTGCAAAGACAGCTTATCAATTCACATTGGATCCAGAGTTGAGGAATGCCCCAGAGCAACATTCTACTCTGTAAAGTGACCCCACTGTTAGTTTAAAAAAAAAAGAAAAACATATTTGCCCAACTCACGACAACTAGCCTTGTTTTCAAACAAAACCTTTGCCTCAGAAGCTGTCTGAGGTACAAACTTTTCACTGGACTCTAATACAGTCTCTATACAATCAAAAACTCAACAGTCTACATGCCGATGAAGCTGATAAAGAGAGTAACCAGTCTGTCTCAAACACGACTTCTGTTTACAAACAGTGCTTTCCGTTGAGCAGTGCCTACACAGTAGCTACTGGAGCCCTTTCTACTTCCCATCATAGCGTGTGGACTCCCTGGGTTTTTTTTTTTTTTTTTAATATTTTATTTATTTATGACAGATACAGAGAGAGAGAGAGAGAGGCAGAGACACAGGCAGAGGGAGAAGCAGGCTCCATGCACCGGGAGCCCGATGTGGGATTCGATCCCAGGTTTCCAGGATCACGCCCCGGGCCAAAGGCAGGCGCCAAACCACTGCGCCACCCAGGGATCCCTCCCTGGGTTTTGACCAATGCGAATCATTACTAACCTCGTGGAGGAGTTGTATTTCCTTCCACCGGCACTTTCTGAACAAGTACACACAGATTTGTGGCGAACAATTCTTTGTACTTTAGAAGGCTTGAAAATGCTCATCCACTCCATGTCAGACATGTGGCCCGGAGCTTCAATGATGAAGTTACTTGGGTGGCAGCACTTGGATTCATACATGTCACTCTCTCCCAGACAGGTTTCATTTTTATGGCAACAGGAGACTCCAGATCTTTCTATGTCATCTTGACATTCAACATCCAGCCTTTCCGGTTGTTTTGAACCAGAACAGTTGGCCAGGCCCAGGTACACATTGACATCATGCCACTGTTTCTCATCAGATAATGATGTTGATGTTTCGGAGAGTTGTTTCTCTTCATTCTGAATCCCGATCCCATTACCTTTTGGTGACTTTGCATGGATCTTGCACAATGTTCTTTGGTTTTCAGGTTCGACTGGCATTTTTCCTCCCAGAGACCAAGACTTTTGCTTCTCCAGTAAGTCTTTTGTAAATACAGATGAGATAGCAATTACATTTTTTTCCCCAAATGAGGTATTACCCTGTTGTTTCTTCTCTTTGCACACCTCACAAGAGCCCCTGTCTGGCTGATTTTGCTGAACCAACATGGTCTCAAATTTTGGATGTTTCATCAATGACTTCTGATTTTTCTCCCTCTTAATATCGACTTTTGGGCGGTGATTCTCAAGGTCTGACAAACACATGTCTCTGCTATGGTGGCAGCACAAAAAACCAGAAGTTATAAGATACACTTGATACTGTCATTCTAAATATTTCACCCAAACCTCATTTGTTGAGCTAAATCCTACCTATCAATATCCATTTGTCTGAAATGAAAACATAAGGGAGAATATGTATTCTTTTTTTCAGAGCCAGATTTCACCTGACTTCAGGGAAGTCTCTCTGACCAGCAAGCCCACACACACTCACTTTCCCCTTCCCCTCAACTCCCTCCGTGCTTATTGCCTCTACTGCACTCCTTGTTTTACTATGTGAGTTATCTACTTAATCACACAGCAAACTTCCATTATAACTATACTGTTCACTAACTTTCGTGCACATATCCTGTATTTTCAATAGACTCGTTAAGTTTCTTAATACGTAGAGGCATTTTTAATTCTTCCAGAACCATAGGATAGCCTTTCACAGACAGTAAGTGTTCTGTAAATACTTGTGGATTGTTGTTATTTCCCTAATTCCGTTACTGTTACTGTTTCATAGTAAACAGAGGTAAACCCAGCACTTAAAGGGGACAGAGATTCAAGGGTCAGAGATAAAGTGCCAAATGCATCTACCATACTGCATTCATGACCACCCCAGATATCTGCTGGATTTATTTATATGGCGATATCTTCAAGCTGATCTAAAGTAAGGATGATAGGTGTGCATAAAATGAAAATTAATAATATACACAAACGTGATAAAACTTTTAATCAACTGTCTTCATGTCACATATATTCAGGTATTCTCCTCTGGAGAGTTCTGACCCCTCAGAGAACTCACCCCTTACCTTCTGGAAGGGCACAAGTCATTTTAGACTCTTTAAAGAGAGAGTTCACTCATCCAGCCCAGCGCCTCCCAGGGGTAAGAAGTACAAAACAGGGAAAAACCAGTATGATAGGGCTTTTGCCTGTAAGAGCACTCTGGACTGGTGTGGTGTATACCAGCAGGGATTGCAGCCGGGACATAAAGCATGAGTGTGATGCCCCCCCAGCAGAAGGCTTCGAGAGAAGAGTAAAGCAAGCACAGCAGTCACACTGTCTGTAGCAACAGATGCTCCTTCCAGCGGCTCCTGCAACTACTAACAACCAGGCAAAGGAACTACGGGCAGCCAACCTTTGTGGTTTCATGGTCACACCTAGTGGCTTGGGAACTTCCCTAATTCCTGTCACACTTCTGCTTGGAGAAGAAGACTAAATTTAACTGTAGGATAGTTATATGCCTGTTAAATTAAACCACACCTCATATATTTATATTTGAACTTTACAGAAACCAATTTAATTCACACACTGTTTTTAATAGGTAAGAAAATGTGTCTCCTTCTATTAACAAGGAAAACGGGAAAATCAAGGTAAAAGCAGAGATCACCCTCAGCTAGCTGAACTCCCAATTACAGTTATTTATACCCTTGTTGGTAATATTTCTCTTGGGCAAGTACCACGTCCTATGTATCTTTATTCTCCCCATTCCTAGCCCAGTGAGTGCTAAACACTAAACTCCTGAGTGCGCATGAAAATGACTCACCTCTGTGATTTCTTTTTTTTTTTTAATTTTTATTTATTTATGATAGTCACACACAGAGAGAGAGAGAGAGAGAGAGGCAGAGACACAGGCAGAGGGAGAAGCAGGCTCCATGCACCGGGAGCCCAACGTGGGATTCGATCCCGGGTCTCCAGGATTGTGCCCTGGGCCAAAGGCAGGCGCCAAACTGCTGCACCACCCAGGGATCCCACCTCTGTGATTTCTACTTGAGCTCAAAGCCTTGTACACACACAACAGATACAAAAATAAGACTAATGAATTTCTTCTATCAAGTGGCTAAATCAGGATCATGCCTAAAATTCTAAGATCAGTTCTCCCGGGATTATAATGACAATTACTAGCTCATATATATTGATTCCCTACCATATAGGGAATAATAGAAGATTCTGGCCCATAGTAAGTACTTAATAAATAGACTGGATGATAAAATAAAACATAAGATCATACTAATAGCATCTTGCTAAGATTACCTGGACTCCAGAACCTTTGATTCCTCCATCTTTGAGTCATAGATCTGTATTAATTCCTGAGAATTTTCCACATTAAAATTAAGAAACTGCAGATCACTCTGTTGTTTTACATAAATCTGCCGTAGATATTGATAAATCAATAAGATGTGACAACAAAACTATATAGAGCCAACATTGAAATGCTAAAACAGATCAGTGATAAATACGCTAAATATGTTTGCTTTTATTTTTCCTATGTGAGCACTCAGATTTCTTAGTATAACTAATTTCTAAGCCTTTCATTATCATAAGCAAGACCCTATCAGCAATGCTAAATATGATATACCTTTAATGTAGTTAGGATTCCAAAAGCACCATAAACAAAAATTGAAAGACACACACTTTTCCTAATTTGATGTTTGCTTATAAGTGCTTCCCAAATAGTAAGAGCAGTATAACTAGGGACATACCTGTCTGAGATTATGCAGTTCTGCATTTGTACGTTCTTGCTTTGACTTTGCAATATCAAGTAACTCATCTTTCCTTTTTTCTCTCTCTGCTATTTAAGAGCAAATATTAAAATATTTTCATCAGTCATATCAACACAAAACTCTTCATTTCCAAAAATTTAATGTTTCAGTACCATGCTTTCCCCTTGTTCCTGAACTTAAAATTTGCACAATGCATGGCTGGGAAGACTTTAAATTTGTAATTCTGACTAGATCTTTCACCAAACTTGAAAATATTTGTGATATAATTAATGCTGAGTCAAAAAAGGATTCAGAGTTGTATCAACTGTATGTTTGTATACACAAGTAGAAAAAGTCTGAGAGCAAATACATCTAAGTATTAAAGAAGCTTTTTTTTTGTTTTGTTTTGTTTTTTTTTAAAGATTTTATTTATTTATTCATGATAGTCACACAGAGAGAGACAGAGAGGCAGAGACACAGGCAGAGGGAGAAGCAGGCTCCATGCACCGGGAGCCCGATGTGGGATTCGATCCCGGGTCTCCAGGATCACGCCCCGGGCCAAAGGCAGGCGCCAAACCGCTGCGCCACCCAGGGATCCCTAAAGAAGCTTTTTTGGATGGGAGGATTAATGACAATTATTTTCCTCTTTTTTAATGAGGGTGTAATAAAGTACATATTACTTTAATTTTTAATTTTTTCACATTACATGAGTAACTTATGAACACATTTTCATTGTAAAAATCCAAACAACATATTACCTCTATCAACAGAAAAAAAATGAACATTATAAGGGACAATAAAAAAATCGTGATTTTTACTAATATGAAGTCAATCTGATACAATCTCACAATCAGGCCCTTCCTATATATTGTCATGGACCAAAGACCAAAGATATTTGAGTCTGTTAAGTGCCTCCATAGTAGAAAAACTCACCCAGCACTCTTTTATTTCTTGAAAACTTTTTATCTTATAGGTAATTAAGATTCCGAGTTCTCTTGAATACACATAGTTATACACTCAATTTTTCTTAGTGAAAAAAGAGAGCAAAGAAATAATTTTCAAAAAAATTTCATTCAAAAAAAAAATCTTCATTCCTTTACAAAGACCATCAACACTTTGCTGAAACATGGACACTCCACTAACTAGAGTCAGACAAAGTCTAAAACTAGACAAAGTCATGTTTTAGAAAGTTTTAGGACTTGGTAAATGAGAACACACAGGAAGGAAAGAATCTACAGTGCTGTACCAGAACTAATACCAGAAAAAAACATTAACATTATGCTTAAGGTGAAATAAAGTGATTCACACAAAAGTAAGAAATCAACAATAAATGCTTCACTTAAAAAAATCAGTATCTGTGTAAGAATTCAAACTAGGGGCAGCCCAGGTGGCTCAGAGGTTTAGTGACGTCTTCAGCCCAGGTTGTGATCCTGGAGACCCGGGATCGAGTCCCACGTCAGGCTCCCTGCCTGGAGCCTGCTTCTCCCTCTGTCTGTGTCTCTGCCTCTCTCTGTCTCTCTCATGAATAAATAAAATCTTAAAAAAAAAAAAAAAACAAAGTTCAAACTAAATGTATAAAATGACCCTCTACATGAATCAATTTTAAGTAAATCTGATGCAATCTTAAATAAAATAAAAATTTACAATATATACATGGTTCTTTCATAAAACACTCTTTTTACATGGCATTTTTTCTCATGGATGAAAAATAATTTTTATTATCACTTTACATCTGGACATTGCATAAAGCAATTAAGGACAAAGGCATGTGCTTTGCAATAGACTGCAACTCTACTAGACCACCATTTTGCAGTGTCTGCCAGCAGTCAGGGGACCAGAGGGAAGAGTGACAGGGGTCTGGGCACAGCACCCCCCCAATATAGTTCATGCTCAGCCCTCCCGATGGGGTGGGACTCTGTAGCAACACCTCACTTTCAAAGGTAATCCTTGTGTACCAAATTGAAAATATGAAGAGAAGCACAGTGAAAGCCACGTTGCCAGGTTTAAACTACCACATCTTTTCTATTCAATTCTGAATTTATTTCTTTGCATTACATGAGTCAATACCATAATGAGAGAATATATATATGTAATGGATTTGCATTATTTATGCAGAGCTGCATTTAGTTTACATAAATTCAATTATAAGCACAAACTAAAAAATAAAGGAATCACAGCTACTTTGACATTAGAAGTAATGCCCACAGGACATCTGTGACTCTCCTAGTCTCAGTCTTACCTGTCTCTCTATTAAACAGCACTGTGACATGCTGGGTCTAATTCCTAGTGTTCAGGGATACTTGTTTTGGATACAGTATGGCCCCTAAACAAAAGCCAACTACTTTATTTGGAGTTCAAGGGCAAATTTATTTTATTTTTAAAAGATTTTATTTTTGGGACGCCTGAGTGGCTCAGCAGTTGAGCATCTGCCTTTGGCTCAGAGCGTGATCCCAGAGTCCAAGGATCGAGTCCCACATCGGGCTCCCTGCATGGTGCCTGCTTCTCCCTCTGCCTATGTCTCTGCCTCTCTCTGTGTCTCTTATGAATGAATAAATAAATAAATAAATAAAATCTTTTAAAAAAAGATTTTCTTTTTAAGTAATCTCTACATCCAATGTGGGGCTCAAACTCATGATCCCAAGATCAAGAGTCATATGCTCCACTGAGCTAGCCAGGCACCCCCTCAAGTTTTGCTTTAATCTCTGACTTCAGAATAATCTACTATTGCAGAAGAAGCAACTCCACTCTAAATATAAATGTTTCGGGACACCTGGGTGGCTCAGTGGTTGAGCATCTGCCTTTGGCTCAGGGCGTGATCCCAGAGTCCCAGGATTGAGTCCCACATCAGGCTCCCTGGGTATAGCCAACTTCTCCCTCTGCCTGTGTCTCTGCCTCTCTTTCTCTGTGACTCTCATGAATAAATAAATATAACCTTTTAAAAATAAATAAATAAACACAAATATTTCCCTGGATCAGATACTTTGCTACATGGCTAGGTTTAGCTGAGACAGCAAAGTGGAGTGGGTCCACCTATTTTCACAAAGTGGTCACAAAAAAGAAGAGGTAGGGCAGCCCGGGTGGCTCAGTGGTTTAGCGCCACCTTCAGCCCAGGTTGTGATCCTGGAGACCCGGGATCGAGTCCCACATTGGGCTCCCTGCTTGGAGCCTGCTTCTCCCTCTGCCTGTGTCTCTCATGAATAAATAAAATCTTAAAAAAAGAAAAAGAAAAAGAAAAGAAGAGATATTGGACTCTACTGATAGCTGCCTGAGCAAATAGTCTAAACAAGACTGACAGGGAGAAGGGGCCTGGAAGTCTGCAGCCACCACATTCGGGTCAAGGCATTATCTTTTCCAGCCTGGGAGAACTGAGGCAATCACTCCGTCCCACGGGGCCTCATTCACAGGACTGTCAGGACCTCAGAAATGTGAACTGGTATCCTCACTTTATTTGCTAACTTCTTATAAGCAGGTATGTACAAACAAATGAAGCATGTCTCTAAGCCCATGTGAAGAAGTTAATCTTTTTTTTCTTTTTTTTAGATTTTATTTATTTATTCATGAGAGACAGAGAGACACAGACAGAAGGAGAAACAGGGGATCCCTGGGTGGCACAGCGGTTTGGTGCCTGCCTTTGGCCCAGGGCACGATCCTGGAGACCCGGGATCGAGTCCCACGTCGGGCTCCCGGTGCATGGAGCCTGCACTCTCTCTGCCTGTGTCTCAGCCTCTCTCCTCTCTCTGTGTGACCATCATAAATAAATAAAAATTATAAAAAAAAAAAAAAAAAAAGAAGGAGAAACAGGCTTCATGCAGGAAGCCTGACGCGGGACTCGATCTCGGGACTCCAGGATCACGCCCTGGGCCAAAGGCAGGCACCAAACCGCTGAGCCACCCAGGGATCCCCAAAAAAGTGTACTTTTAAGACATCTTCCAGTTTCAAATAAAATGTGTACATTTTTAGCCAGAGTACCTGACAGCATATTATGTTAAGCCTTTTATTTTATTTTATTTTTGTTAAGTCTTTTAAAATCATTTTTAGGGACGCCTGGTGTCTCAGCAGTTAAGCATCTGCCTTCGGCTCAGGGCATGATCCTAAAGTCCTGGAATTGAGTCCCACACCAGGCTTCCTGCATAGAGCCTGCTTCTCCCTCTGCCTATGTCTCTGCCTCTCTCTCTCTCCGTGTCTCTCATGAATAAAAATCTTTAAAAAAATCATTTTAGGCTTAATTCGCTTTTTGTAACATACAAAAATTACTTTGATACAGTGGTATGAAGAGAAAAGTTGTTTAAGAAATCAGCTTAGGGGGTGCCTGGGTGGCTCAGGTGGTTAAGGGTCCAACTCTTGGTTTCGGCTTGTGTTGTGATCTCAGGGTTGTGGAACTGAGCCCCGCATGGGACTTCAAGCTCAACAGGAGTCTATTTAAAGATTCTCTTCCTTTGCCCCTCCCCAACTCGTGCAAACTCCTCTCGCAAATAAAAAAAAATCTTTTTTTTTTTTTAAAGATTTTATTTATTTATTTATGAGAGACACAGAGAAAGGCAGAGACACAGGCAGAGGGAAAAGCAGGCTCCCTGCAGGGAGCCCAACGTGGGATTTGATCCTAGGTCTCCAGGATCAGGCCTTGGGCTGCAGGCGGCGCTAAACCGCTGAGCCACCCGGGCTGCCCACAAAAAGTCTTTTTTAAAAAAATCAGTTTAGGGGACGCCTGGATGGCTAAGCAGTTGAGTGTCTGCCTTTGGCTCAGGCCCTGATCCCGGAGCCCTGGAATAGAGTCCCGCATTGGGCTCCCCACAGGGAATCTGCTTCTCCCTCTGCCTATGTCTCTGCCTCTCTCTGTCTCCTCATGAATAAATATTAAAAAAAAAAGACTGTTGGTAAATCAACTGTAAAGCTACAAATATACATATATATCTGAATATATTTACATATGTATTTTTATTAATAGATATTAATAAAAATATCTTTGAGACAGCAATCCCAGAAATAACAGAAATAGTGACCTCTAATGGTAGAAAACTGCATTTTCCCCCATCCTTATCACATGACATGAAAATTAAAAATTCCATTTTATGTGAAAAAATGTTAATGCATTTTGCCCTTTATAGAAATGTATTCTCCTAGAAGGAAGGGCATTGAAGGTATGTATAGATCCCCAAAATGTCAATTTAATTAATTGTTTGGAAAGTCATCTCCAAGTCTATGATTTTCCTCATACAAATTACAAGGCCTAATAAAATTTGGCTGGCAGGGACAGAGATAAGATCTATACATCAGTGATTCTCAACCAGGAGATGAGATGGAGAGGTCTGTAGTAGTAGAAACTAGTGGGGTGTGTAGGGGACAGTGTGGGAGAATGTGGCTAGGGGGATGGAATGCAATTTTTATGTTTATCTGCAGGGGGCCTAAGGCAAACTATTGATGAATTTGCTATTTTAAAATCATGAAAAATTCATCCTTAACGTGATTACTTCAGGGTCATGCCAATATAACAAAACTCGTGATTTTTCCAAATGTAGTAATTTTTTTTAAGGTTTTATTTATTTTAGAGAGAGAGATAACACAAGCAGGGAAAGGGAGAGAAGCAGGCTCCTTGCTGAGCAGGGATCCCAACATGGGGCTCGATTCCAGGACCCTGGGATCATGACGTGAGCGGAAGGCAGATGCTTAACCTACTGAGCCACCAAGGCACCCCACAAATGTAATAATTATAGGTGATGAATTTGCAAAACCTGGAAAATTGTTGCTTTCCTAATTTTTACCTACTATTTGCAAAAGTATAAACATTCTTCCTTCTTCAATTCATAAGATCCTTTCTTAATGGATTAAGTACATGTGTTATGTTTTTAGTGAGAAGTACAGTCACACACTCAAGCTAGAAGAGAGGGAAGGAAGCTCCCCATTTCATAGAAGAGGAAACAGGATTACCTGGGAGGCATGATAACAACTTTAATATTCCCCACCTGGGGAATCCCCGTCCCTCAAAAGGTATTTAAAAAGCTACTATATTGAGAGAGGTATAATTCCTTTAATCTGTCATAGTTGTACCACAGAAAGTTTAGGCTGTAAACACAGAACTATTCAATCACTTAAATTAATTATTTTTACCAGTAAAAACCAATTCATCATGCAGGCAACTTTTCTCTTGCTTGAGGCGAATGATCTCTTCTCGTTGTTCATTATTTTCTGTTGTCTTTTCATTTAGATCTTCTTCACAAATAGAAGAAAACAAAAGTCCTTGAATTAATACTACTTCCTAGAAGAATATACACTGTGAGTACATCTCATGCCCTCAGCACCCTCTCCAATTAATGTGAGTCCTGTTGGAGCTGCAGCCAACAGAGGTCTCCTATCTACACCTCACCGCATCCCTGGCAATAACCTTGTCAGGCTTTCCTTTCCCTGACTGGTCTCTGCTCAAACCATGCCACTCCTGTTATAACCTATTGCCCACAGAGCAATAGGGCAAAAAAAAAAAAAAAAATTTTTTTTTTTTTTAAGTAATCTCTACACTCAATGTGGGGCTCAAATTCACAACCCCAAGATCAAAAGTCACACGCTAGCTAGGCACTCCAGGGCAATCTTTTAAAAGTATAAAATCTGTTCATGTCTCATGTCACTTCTCTCCTAAAAGCCCTCCTACCATGCTTAGGATGAAATCCAAATCACTACCCTAAGCCCTGCATAGCCAGGCTTGGCCTATCACTCTCCCCCTTCTTTTGTTATGTTCCTTGAACATATCCCAACCTCACAACCCACCATAGTTTGCATTTGCTGTTCCCTCTGCCTGGAAGGTTTGGGGCCCAGATCTCCACACCATCCAAACTTCTGCTCAAATGTTCTCCTCAAAGTCACCTTCCCAGGCCACCCAAACTGAATTGTTTCTCCTCATTCTCTAGTCCACTGTCCAATATCTTGTTGTCCTTAAGAGATGACAGAGTCTGTCCCTGCTGTCAAGGGATAAATAGTGTGATTATATTTTAGCTGAAGCTACAAATGTAGACAAAGCATAAGATTTGCCACAAATCAGGGCATCATAAGAACAAGATTTTAGAAGGCTGAGTCTTTTAAATTGATCACAATAAACTTTCATAATTTCAACAGCAACTCAATGGCTGAGGGTGTTAGGAGTGCTGAAAATACCGACTCCATCTTGTTCAAGTCTGTGCAATGACCTCCCTTGGAAGCCGGTATGTTCCAGGCCCCTTGCAGGTTATTGTGTACCTTGAATGGGATTCGGGGAGGCTTACTCTGATCTTCCTTCTAGTGCACAGATGGCCCCACTTTAGATAACCACAACGCCCTTGACCTTACCACAACACCCCTTGCTCTATAAGAGCTGTGGATTAAGGTCCAGACTTTGTGGAGAGTAGCTATAGCTATGTAGCACCAGGATCATGGTTGTCAGTAAGTTACCCTGAATAAAACTCTGTGTAAATGGCATGGAGTGGCCCCCTTCACTCGTCAGTCCCAAAGTGCCTTCTCAGTCTGAAGGGTACTTTACTATCCTTTCTCTACCTTCTAACAATGAGGCACCCTGCTACAGACAGAGGTAACAGTAACTTCCACCAAAACACAGCTTTGTCATTCTAAGGTTGCTTGTTCCACAGTGGGAGTCTTTGTGTCTAACACCATGACCATTTGCTCCGCCCCAGGGTGGAGGAAAGGCCAGAGGACATGCCCCTGTAAAAGTAAGCTTTTACTCCATTACCTACATCCGCATTCATTCATGTGGATGTAGGTAATGGAGTAAATAGGTTAGTCCTATTTGGTATACCTAGCCTCCCTTTCATTACAAAACTTCAAATAACATTACTTAGAAGGAAATGAATCATGGAGTTACTCTGAGAACGAAAATAGAAAAGGAGAACGCAAAAGGAATTTTCAAAAATAAAACATGCACCAAAAAGCCACCCTGGCAGATTGTGTCGTTGGTTGCAATCCTTCATCTTTCCTTGCATTCCTCTCACAGAGGGACAGAATTTCTTCCCTGCTTGACTTTGGGTTCAGCCACAAGATGCTTTAGTAAATGGAGGGTGTGTCAGGTCCTTGTGTATTTTCTGCTTCTTCTCTTCTATTTATTTTAAGTAAGCTCCACACGCAACATTAGAGGATCTCACAGCCCTGAGATCAAGAGTTGCATGCTATCCTGACTGAACCAGTCAGGTGCCCCTGCTTCTTCTGTTAAGTTTCTGCCTTGAGGGGCACCTGGGTGGCTCAGTTGGCAAGTGTCTTCCTTGGGCTCAGGTCATGATCCCAGGGTCCTGAGATCAAGCCCCATGTCAGGCTCCCCTGCTCAGAGGGGAGTCTGCTTCTCTCCTTCCCCCTCTGCCCCTCCCCCAGCACATGCTCTCCCCTCCCCCCCCAAAAAAATAAATAAAATCTTTAAAAAAAAATAAAGGGGCAGCCCGGGTGGCTCAGCGGTTTAGTGCCTGCCTTTGGCCCAGGGCGTAATCCTGGAGTCCTTGGACTGAGTCCCACATCGGGCTCCCTGTATGGAGCTTCTGCTTCTCTCTCTGTATCTCTCATGAATAAATAAATAAAATCTTTAAAAAAAAATAAAAAATAAAGATAAAAAGTTTCTGCTTTCACCAAAATGCCCAGGCTTGCCTACTGGCAAGAAGTGAGACACGGGGGGATCCCTGGGTGGCTCAGCGGTTTGGTGCCTGCCTTTGGCCCAGGGCGTCGTCCTGGAGTCCCAGGATCTAGTCCTGCGTCAGGCTCCCGGCATGGAGCCTGCTTCTCCCTCTGCCTGTGTCTCTGCCTCTCTCTCTATCATGAATAAATAAATAAAATCTTAAAAAAAAAAAAAAAGAATTGAGACACGGGAAGTGGAGCTACCCCCACAGGAGCAGCTCAGCCGGGCCCAAATGAGATAAGGCAGTCCTCGTTGGGCTGATACCTGAGCTTATCAGATGCTTATGGTTGCATGCCACCAAGCTGTTGTTGGTTGTCATAAAGCATAAATTAACAATAGCTAACTGGTACAGCAAAGGCAGGTTATATTAAAAATATAATGCATTTTGCAGTTTCTGCTAGATCTGTTATTTACCTTGTAACATGAAAACCACAGCACAATTCTATACAAAATGAACATTTCATGGTAGGAGCTAAGGGCAGCAACAGATCTCTCAATCACATAATGAAGTAAACTCAAATGGAGAAGTATGTGCCCACGATGAAATGCATGATGTCTCTTCCTTACCTTTCAATTTATTAACTTCAATTTTAAGTGTCTTCAATTTCTGCTTATAATCTTGCTTTTCTTTCACAATACAAGTCTCCACCATCTTTGCGTCACGCAAGGCATGCTCTAATAATTTAAATTTTCCTGAGCAGTCTGCAATGTGATTGACGGCCTCGATAATATCTTTGTCCTCAAAAACAAATTTAAAGACTATTCTGTAAGATTTTTAAGTTTCATTTATTTATTTATTTATTTATTTGTTTTATTTTATTTTTATTTATTTATGATAGTCACACAGAGAGAGAGAGAGGCAGAGACAGGCAGAGGGAGAAGCAAGCTCCATGCACCGGGAGCCTGACGTGGGATTCGATCCCGGGTCTCCAGGATCGCGCCCTAGGCCAAAGGCAGGCGCCAAACCGCTGCACCACCCAGGGATCCCGATTTTTAAGTTTCAACTAATCAGTATAACTTTAAGATTTTTTTTATTTTTAAGTAATTTTTACACTCAATGTGGGGCTCAAACCCACAACCCCAAGATCAAGAGTCCCATGCTCCACTAAGCCAGCCTGAAGCCCCTAAAATGAGAATTTTAAAAGACAGCAACATTGGTAGCTCTACCATCTGATTTGCAATGGGACTTTTTTTTTTTTTTTTTTTTTTTTTTTGCAATGGGACTTTTAAGTAAGATAATGTATATGACTGTACTTTATAAAGTACACAGTGCCCTGACAAATGAAGGTATTATTATTTTGAATTACCTTTAGCTTTATCATCGTAGTGAGAGCCTGTTCTCGAGCTTGTAATTGTCCTACCTGAGCAGAAAGTTCCACTAATGTGTTGCTGAGATTTTCATTTCTAGCCTACAAGGGAACAACACATAAAATACTAATTGAGTCATTTAAAAGGTTTCATTACTATTATTAGCCACAATTTGTGTTCATTCTTCTGTTTTGTCTTCTCTTTAACTTTTATTTAGTAGCAAACTGGGCCAAGGAAGCAGTCATCAAAAAGAATACAAATCTCTCTCTCTCTGCATTACCTCCAGCATTACTTAATTCGTATGCCTGCCCTACTGAATCATAATGATTATGCTTACAAATGTCTATTTCCTAATCTCTTCAATGTATAATTCTAGGTTGGCAAAAAAGAAAATAAATGAAAACTGGATTAGTAAGATTTCCTTTGCTGAAATAAAGTAGCATTAGTGAACTTCTATGCAAATATATGTATTTAAAAAATTTTTTTTTCCTTGGGACGCCTGGGTGGCTCAATGGTTGAGCATCTGCCTTCGGCTCAGGGCATGGTCCCAGAGTCCCGGGATCAGAGTCCAGCATCGTGCCCCACCCCACCCCCCTTCAGGGAGCCTGCTTCTCCCTCTCTGCCTGTGTCTCTGCCTCTCTGTGTCTCTTATGAATAAATAAAATCCTTAAAAAAAAAAAAAAAGTCAGTGGTTGTCAGAGGTTCAGAGAGACAGGAATGGAGCACAGGATTTTTAGGGCAATGAAATTATTCTGTGTAATATCACAACGGTGGATATATGTCATTACACATTTGTCAAAACCCACAGAATATATAACACCGGGAGTGAACCCTAATGTAAACTATGGACTTTGGGTAGCAATGATGTATCAATTAGATTCATTGATCATGACAAATGTACTATTGTGGTGCAGACTGTCCATAGCTGGGGAAGACTGTGTTTGGTGGTGGAGGCAGGGGGTATAGGAGAGATTTCTGTACATTCCACTCTATTTTGATGTGAACATAAAATTGCTCTAAAAAATAAAATTTAACAAAAACAAAAAATCTTCCTGCTCTGAATTGCATCCCCCCCCCCAAACGCATATGTTGAAGCCCTAACCTCCCTCCAATATGGTGTTAACAGGAGATGCTCCTTTGAGAGATAATTAGATGTAAAAGAGGTTGTAAGTGGGGCCCTCATGATGGGATTAGTATCATTATAAGACAAGACACCAGAGATCTTGTTCATTCTCTCTCCTACATTTCCTTTTTATTTTTTTAATTTATTTTTTTTTCCTTTTTAAAGTAAGCTGTATGCCCAATGTGGGGATTGAACTCATGACCTTGAGATCAAGAGTCACATGCTTTATTGACTGAGTCAGCTAAACGCCCCCTACATTTCCATTTTTAAATTCAACATATCAATATAGTTTTTACTTATTTTATAGATATAAGCTATCTAGAATAATCTGAAAAAATTAAAAAGGCATTATCATTATGAAACAAGCATAATATAAAGGATATAACAACAAAAATATGGCCCTATGTGCCTGTCATAAAATATGAGTTCAAAAAATATCTGATGGGGACGCCTGGGTGGCTCAGCAGTTGAACGTCTGCCTTTCACTCAGGGCGTGATCCTGGGGTCCTGGGATCAAGTCCCACATCAGGCTCCCTGCATGGAACTTGGCTTCTCCCTCCTCCTGTGTCTCTGCCTCTCTCTCTCTCACTATGTCTGTCATAAATAAATAAATAAATAAATAAATAAATAAATAAATAAATAAATCTTAAAAAAAAATCTGATGACCAGTTAGAACTGAAAGCTGAAAATCAATCTTACAGATTTTATTCCCAATATGCCACTAACTTGATGTAGATACTGTGTACATCTATTTAATCTACATCAGATAAGGCACAGTTAGAAAGTATAATGTAAAGCTACCAAAACTTTTTTTTAAATATTTTATTTATTTATTCATAGAGACACAAAGAGAGAGAGGCAGAGACACAGACAGAGGGAGAAGCAGGCTCCATGCAGGGAGCCCAATGTGGGACTCCATCCCGGGTCTCCAGATCACACCCGGGGCTGCAGGCGGCGCTAAATCGCTGCACCACTGGGGCTGCCCAAAGGTACCAAAACTTGATGCTACTCATCCCAGACTGTGAGAAAGGCTTTCTAAAATGACCCGTTGTTCATAAAGTGACAGATGCTCCTAGACCAAATGGCTGACAGTCAGAAAAGGTGGTAATGAAGTTTATCTCCCAGACAGCACAGCACTGTGCAGCCAACCAAAGCCATACACTGAACACAAAACTATGGTGGTAGATGGATGGATGGACTTTCATACACATACATGCATTTTAACGGGTACATTTAAATCTAATTTTTCAATACGTGAAACACAAACAGAATTTGGGCTAGTGAAGCTTATCATAGAATAAAACCAACCTCAAGGTCTTCAGAGAGGAGAGAGGAATGGGTTGCTTTTTGAGCCATTTCCTGAAGCTGTAGCTGAGTCTTCTGAAGAGCCGCTTGGCATTCAATTTGATTAGATTCAAGGGTTTTTACCTTCTTTGTGAGTGACTTGATTATTTCAGTTCTTTTATGTAGTTCACCTGAGAAAATTTCATCAATAATTACCTTTTGATCAGATCTGAAGCTCAAAATGCATTATTTTTAAACATGATTAAAAGGCAAGTGTGCGAAATAATTTTTAAAGCATAATTAAGAATGTATTATGGAATCCACAATACTATACTCTAGTCAAGAAACAGACAGACGTCAGCAACCTAGAAGCCCAATGGCTGTTACTTTCTAAGCACAATCTAATTCCCACCTTCCCAACCACCATCCTGATCTTAATCATTTGCCTGCTTAATTATAGTGTTACCAACTAAGACCACATCCCTAAAAACGATTTGATTTGAGCCATATATAACTAGGATTATACTCTATGAGTTCTTCTGTCCCTTTTTCCCCCCCGCCTAAAATGATGATCCTGAGATTTATCCACATTGTGACTGGCATTTGTGCACTATTGTTGCTACATAATATCCCATTATATGATTATGCCAAAATGTATTTATTACCATTGGTGGCCACTAGGCTTGTTTCCACTTTGCAGCTATTATAAACAATGTTGCTCTGAATATTTTTATATATGTATCTTGGCACATTTTTGTAAGTTTCTGTAGCGCCTTGCTACTCAAATGGAGTCCTTGAGCCAGCAGCATTGACATCACCTGGGAATTTGTTAGAAATGCAGACTCAGGCCCCAGACCAACTGTATCAAATCTACATATTAATAAGATCTCTAGGTCATTCATGTGTACTTTGAACTGTGGGTATATTCCCAGAATTGGAAATGCTGGGTCATGAGATATATATATCTTTAACTAGATATTGTCAAATGATTTTCCAAACTAGTTGTACCAACTGAATTCAGTGCTACCCACTAGCATTGAATGAGTCTTCCCTTGGCTCCATAATACCTGACACCTTTATATTTACCTGATAGTATCTTTACCAATACCTGATCATTTTTGTTGGTCTGCTAAGTGTAAATGGTATCACATTATGGTTTTTTTTTTTCATTATGGTTTTAATTTGCATTTCCCTAGTTACTAATACGAATGAAAATTTTTTTGATTGTGTGGAGCCCAACACGGGGCTTGAACTCATGACCCTGAGATCAAGACCTGAACTGAGATCGAGTCAGATGCTTAACCAACTGAGCCACCCCTCAAGTTCCTTATTTTAAAATCAGATACTGTGGTCTATATGTAATGTCATCTTCATTATTTAACATATCTGTATATTACATCTAATGTGCAATCAAATCAAACATGTGTATATATGTATGGCTGGGTACGGTCAGAGTAAAATCAAATGATCATCAAAGAAATGGGAAATTATGCATATTTAGATTGTCATGTTTACAGAGTCCTTTGTGTCACAGAAAATAAAGGAGATGTTATGTATTTATCTTTCTATTAAACAAATCTGGGGATCCCTGGGTGGCTCAGCGGTTTGGTGCCTGCCTTCGGCCCGAGGCATGATCCTGGAGACCAGGGATCGGGTCCCCACATCAGGCTCCCTGCGTGGAGCCTGCCTCTCTCTCTCTCTGTCTCTCGTGAATGAATAAATAAAATCTTTAAAAAAACCCACAAATCTAGTGTTTTCTAATACAGTCTGCTATTGACATAGTATCATTAAAACATTCAGACTTGGGGATCCCTGGGTGGTGTAGCGCTTTGGCGCCTGCCTTTGGCCCAAGGCGCGATCCTGGAGACCCGGGATCGAATCCCACATCGGGCTCCCGGTGCATGGAGCCTGCTTCTCCCTCTCTCTCTCTTTCTGTGACTATCATAAATAAATAAAAATTAAAAAAAAAATAAAAAAAAACATTCAGACTTTAGGACAGGACTAAAGGGATGACAACTAAAAAACAGTACAAAGAAAATTTCTGCAAGCCATTTTTGACACTGCTATAGTTTTAAAAGACAGCAGTTTTAGATACTTAATATCAAGTTCAATACCAAAAACTTAAAATCTTTTGAGTCAGTTCAACAGAAATGGCTAGTCCTATGGCATCTTTATCCATATTCTAGCTCAAAACTAATTTCAGATTCACTCTTGACACTCCAGGTTAATTGGAGCTATATCAAGCATCCTTTTTAGATTTAAGTTGTCTGCCCAACTTTAATTCACATTATTTTTGTTCGATTGTAAGTGTTCATAAAACCCTCCCATCTTCAATTAAACTAAACTCCAGGGGGATCCCTGGGTGGCGCAGCAGTTTAGCGCCTGCCTTTGGCCCAGGGCACGATCCTGGAGACCTGGGATCGAATCCCACATCGGGCTCCCAGTGCATGGAGCCTGCCTCTCTCTCTCTCTTTGTGTGACTATCATAAATAAATAAAAACAAAACAAAACAAAACAAAAAAAAACTAAACTCCAGGGCAGCAGAGATTGTGTTGAGATATTCTTTCTCTTATCTTTCCCATGAGCCCTCTTTTTTTTCCCCCTAACGCATTTAAGTACATTTGTGTCTTGGGTGCCTGGGACTGAGCCTTGCACTGGGCTCTGCACTCAGCAGGGAGTCTGCTTGAGGATTCTCTCCCTCTCCTTCTGCCCCACTCCTTGCTTGAGAGCACATTCTCCCTCTCTCTCAAATAAAAGTAGATAAGTCTTTAAAATAATAATAAATAAGTAAAAACATTTATGTCTAGCCCATGAGCCCTTTGAATATGCTGGCATACAGAAGTGTATAGCAGATACTGCTAATGTATTTCCGACCCTCTAATTTGCTGCAACGTTCTTCCAAAGTCAACACTTTCTGCCGATCCTCTTCCCATGAAAGAAGTTGTCTCTGATGTACTGCGACCATATCATTGAGCTCTTTATCACGATCTTTTAATTCTCCAATGAGCAGCTGCAGCTCTTTCCGTTGTTTGTCGATAGTAGAACACTCAACTTCTGACCCGATGTTCTAAGAAAAAAAAGTGGTTTTACATCAAAATAAAACTAATCAATAACATAAATCAGCCAAAGCATATTTTCCAAATAATTGTATCTTCTTTTGCTGCCAATTCAAGACAGTTAAATTATCTTTTATTCACTGGTAATAACATGGCATCAAAAGTATGTATATTTAAAATGAGTTCATGCATACTGTGCACACTGCCTCTATAATTTTGTCATACCACACATGCCACTCTTAAAAAGTGGGACTGTTGGGACTCCTGGGTAGCTCAGCAGTTGAGCTTCTGCCTTTGGCCCAGGGCGTGATTCCAGCATCCGGGATTGAGTCCCACATCGGGCTCCTTACAGGGAACCTGCTTCCCCCCTGCCCCCACCTGTGTCTCTGCCTCTCTCTCTCTCATGAGGAAATAAATAAAATCTTAAAAAAATAAAAAAAAAGTGGGACTATTTATAAAAGCTTCATTAGCTAAACACAAACTCATCTCATTTTGGCTTTTTTTTTTTTCCTTTGCTGTCAACCCATTCCTTGAATCAATCAACAGTATCATCCCATACTCTGCCCCAGCAATTCTGGATCACTCAAGTAAAGGAAAACATGAAATAATTACTGTTGGAATGTAAATTATTCTCATAACATCTAGCACACACATTCAATCTACCAAGAACAACATAATATTGTGATTGGGCCAAACCCAACACAGGTACTTATAAAAGAAAAATTTCAAACGTACACAGAAGAGAAGGGAACTGTACAATGAACTCTCTTATGCTCAGTACCTAGGTCCTATCATCAAGATTCTGCCCCATTTGTTTCAATTTTCCTTTCTCTTTTTGTTGATTAAAAAATTATACTTCACTTACATATTTGAGATGCATATCAAAAAGGAACATTTAAAAAAAAAAGGAACATTTTTTTATATCATCATGATGCCATTTCATACATAATAAAATTATCTACAGTAATTCCCTTTAGGCATATGTCATTTTAAAGTCTAGCGCAGGGCAGCCCGGATGGCTCGGTGTTTAGCGCCACCTTCAGCCCAGGGCCTGATCCTGGAGCCCCAGGATGGAGTCCTGCATCAGGCTCCCTGCATGGAGCCTGCTTCTTCCTCTGCCTGTGTCTCTGTCTCTATGTCATTAATTAATTATAATTAATTAATTAATTAATTAATTAAAGAAAGAAAGTCTAGTGCACCGGACGCCTGGGTGGCTCAGCGGTTGAGCATCTGCTTTTGGCTCAGGTCATGACCCTGGGATCTGGGATCAAGTCCTACATCCGGCTCCCAGCAAGGAGCCTGCTTCTCCCTCTGCCTATGTCTCTGCCTCTCTCTCTGTCTCTCATGAAAAAATAAATAAAAATCTTTAAAAAAAAAAAAGGAAAAAGAATTCTATCTTAAAAATGGTTAAGGGCAGCCCAGGTGGCTCAGCGGTTTAGCACCGCCTTCAGCCAGGTGCCTGATCCTGGAGGCCCGGAATCGGGTCCCACGCTGGGCTCCCTGAATGGAGCTTGCTTCCCCCTCTGCCTGTGTCTCTCATGAATAAATAAATAAAATCTTAAAAAAAAAAAGTTAAAAGTTCGTCAGAGGCCTACGTATATATATCATTACTGATTTCTTTAAAGAATTATAAAACAATAATGAGTGAATTACTTCCTAGTAACTAAACCCAGAAAACAGAATTTGCATCAAGTGATTCCAAATCACAAGATTTAAATTCTAGTCTTTGAGGACGCCTGGGTGGCTCAGTGGCTGAGTGTGTGCCTTTGGCTCAGGTAGTGATCCCAGGGTCCTGGGATCCAGTTCCGCATCGGGCTCTCCGCAAGGAGCCTGCTTCTTCCCCTGCCTATGTCTTTGCCTTTCTTTCATAAATAAATAAAATCTTTTTAAAAAAGAAAAGATTTCTAGTCTTGGTAAGCCATTCGTTCATTCACTGATTCACTGAACAAAATAATTGCTGAGCGCCAAGTGGCTGGTGATGCGCTCATGAGCGTGCTGGCAAGGCGCACAAATTCTGGTACAGGAAAACAGGCCATAAACCTAGCATGCAAAGAGAAAAGCTCATTTGACCGTACTGGTGAATGCAAAGCTCGCTTTCAACACTTTTCGGTAGAACTCAAGAGTGCTCCTCCACCCTCGGGTTACCGCGAAGGGAGTTAAGGGCAGGCAGCGAGGCGGCGCACAGAACAGCAGCTCTCCAGACGCCCAGGCGCCGTTCAGTGAGCACCTAGTCGCTCGCCACTCGTCTGGGCCGAATGCCGTTCTTACTACGGGAACACAGGCGACCCTCCGCTTCTCCTCTTCGTACCGTGTGTCGTTTTACATTTTAGGCAGACACCGTTCCTTAGAAACCACCCGCGTTGGGCCAGAGTGCCCCCGGGCCGGGAGGCGCGCCGTCCTCTCGCACTCACTCGGACGCTCCGAGCGGGACGCCAAGCCCGCGGCGGCCGCTCACCTGGCGCACGGCGAGGAAGGTCGCCGAAGGGTTCATGGGTGCTTCCTCCGCCCCCGGAGAAAGCCGGTGAGCGCAGCGTCACCTTACAAAGGCCATAGGCGCGCCTGCCCGGAGCGGGGGCGAGCCCCGAACCCCGGAGCCCCGCGCCCCCGCGGCTCCAAGCAAGCACCCAAACGGCCCGCCCAGAGCAACGCGCCCGCCCCGCCTCCGGCGTCGCCTGGGGGGGGCGGGGCCAGCCCGGCTCTCGCGAGACGTCGGAGGCCGCCCTCCCGCCTCTCGCGCGAGTGCGGGGCCGGGGCGGCAGTTTCTGAGGTTTAGCCGCGGACGTGGGGTCCGCCAGCCACGGTCCGTGAAGAGCCGGTTCTTTACCATTGTCCAGAAAACGAGGCAGCGGATTAAAGCCTGTTTCTGCCTCTCCCCCATCACCCCAGTTTATGACCTTTGAGCTGTTCGCTTCTTTCCAGGTCTTGTTAGCTGCTGTGTACACCGGATGCTGAGAACCGTACCTGGCCATTCGCACGGTCCCTACCTGGATGGACGCAAACGCCAGCCCCGGTGATGAGCCGCTGTTGACCATCCTAGCAGACAGCTCGCAACTAAGGATCACAGATTGAGGGGGGAATGGTGTTTTCATTCTTGAAGCTCTTGGAAGAGCAGTGAGAACTTTGGCACTTGGTCATGACAACATCTACCACATTCTGGGGTGAATCTGAGCTTATTCTCGTGTTATCTCATAGTCATCCTTCTTCCCTTCACTTGTTATACAGGAACTGGACTATGAAAAAAAAAAGATACTTAATTTACCCAGGTCCCCGATCCCCTACTGTTTAAACCATAACATGGCATTAGTGGCAAGACAAATTACCAAATATAGTATGATAGTATTTCAACTTTACTTTTTTTTTTTTTTTTAGATTTTATTTATTCATTAATGAGAGACACAGAGAGACAGAACATAGAGAAGCAGGCTCCATGCAGGAAGCCCGATGCGGGACTCCATCCCGGGACTCCAGGATCACACCCTGAGCCCAAGACAGACGCGCTTAACCGCTGAGCCACCCAGGTGTCCCATCAACTTTACCTTTTGACTATGAATAAGCAAAGCGTGTCCTTGTGTTCATAAAAGACAATCTGAAAATGGAAAAAAAAATTTCTTGCTTTGAGGCATTACTGATTTGGGTGGCATTTGCCTCCTTAGGATAAGGTTGTTGTTTGAGAACCAATAAGATGATGTCCAAGATTTAAAATCAGGAAAGTAAATTCTGACTAGTTAAAAGGATCCTATCAGTAGATGACTGTACAGTTAAGTCTCCGTGGAATGAGAAAGATAAAAAGGAAAGTGGTTGAATGTTAACTTTCCAGTTAAGGAGCATTTCAATTCAGGTTTCCCAAATTTCACCATTGTTTAAATGGGGTATTTATCAACCAGGCAACCACATGCCTAACACTCATTGTAAAAATTTGTGTACAAGGGCAACTGGCTGACCGAGTCAGTGGAGCTGCTACTCTTGATCTCAGGATCCTGAGTTCAAGGCCCACATCAGGTGTAAAGATTACTTACAAATACAATCTTAAGGGTGCCAGGGTGGCTCATTCAGTTAAGCATTGGACTTTGGCTAAGATCGTGATCTCAGGGTCCTGGGATGGAGCCCCCCATTAGGCTTCCTGCTCAATGGGGAGTCTGTTTATCCCTCTGCTCCTAATCCATTCCCCCTCGTGCATTCTCAAAACCTTTAAAACACTTAGGCTTGTTTTATGGATTGAGTGTGGTGAGAGGAATATGGCAATTAGTTGCATATCAAAAACTCAATATTTTAAGTTCACTCCCGCAGGTTTACTTTAAAATAGAAAAGAGGCACCTGGGTGGCTCAGTCAGTTGAGCATCCAACTCTTGGTTTTGGCTCAGGTCATTATCTCAAGATCATAAAAGATTGAGCACCACTTTAAGCTCAGCCCTGGACCTGGAGCCTGCTTAGGATTCTCTCTCTTTTGCCCCTCTCTTTCTCAAAAAAAATTAAAAACAAAACCAGAAAAGACCTTTAAAAATTATCTTTTAAAAATGACATAAAACGTTTTATGAAAGCTCCAAGCATTACACTTTATCTGACTTTACACTTCCTCTGATAAACTGACTCATTCCTGTCTCCCTACCTTATTTCCTAACTTAGAAAATAAAAACAGGATCTAAATGGTAGACTGTGGGGCACCTGGGTGGCTTGGTTGAATGTCTACCTTCAGCTCAGGTCATGATCTCACAAGCCCTGCATCAGGGTCCCTGCTCAGCAGGGAGTCTGCTTCTCCCTCTCCCTCTGCCCTTCCCCCTGCTTATGCTCTTTTTCTCTTGCATTCTCAAATAAAATATTTTTAAAAAACCAAATACATAAAAGGTAGACTTCTTTAAAATTTGATTTATCAGGAAAAAAAATTTAATTTTTATTTTTTTTCTTTCTTAAAGATTTTATTTATTCATGAGAGACACAGAGAGAGGCAGAGACATACATAGGCAGAGGGAGAAGCAGGCTCCATGCAGGGAGCCCGATGCGGGACTCAATCCCGCGTCTCCAGGATCACACTAAAGACTTTATTTTGGGATCCCTGGGTGGCTCAGCGGTTTAGTGCCTGCCTTCGGCCCAGGGTGTGATCCTGGAGTCCCGGGATCAAGTCCCACATCAGGCTCCCTTCGTGGAGCCTGCTTCTCCCTCTGCCTATGTCTCTGCCTCTCTCTCTCTCATGAATAAATAAAATCTTAAAAAAAAAAAAAGATTCTATTTATTCAGAGACACAGAGAGAGAGGCAGTCATAAGCAGAGGGAGAAGCAGGCTCCCTGAGGGGAGCCCAATGCAGGACTCAATTCCAGGACCCTGGGATCACAACCTGAGCCAAAGGCAGACACTCAACCACTGAGCCACCCAGGTGCTCTGCAATTTATCAAATTTTTAAGAGTGAGAAAGCTACCATGTATTTTATAATATTTATTAATGGGGCTCCTGGGTGGCACAGTCTGTTAAGCATCCAACTCTTGGTTTTGGTTCCGGTTGTGATCTCAAGGGCCTGAAATGGAGCCCTGCCAACAGAATATGTGCTCAGCACAGGTCTGCTTGGGACTCTCTTCCCTCCCTCCCTCCCTCCTCCTCTCTCTCTCTCTCAAATAAATAGATTTAGAGAGAGAGCACAAGTGGGAAAGGCAGAGAGCAGGGAAAGGGGGAGAGAATCTCAAGCAGACTCTGCTCTGAGCATGGAGCCTAATTGGGGGGGGGGGAGGGGGTTGGATCTTAGGCCTGAGATCACCTGGATCACAACCTGAGCCCAAACCAAGCGTCCCACGCCTGTTTTAACAGACTGCATGCACCACCCAGGTGCTCTTACCATGTACTTTTCTTAAGCAACAGCTGATTTACTGAGGCTCCTATGTAGTAACTAAAACGGAATGTAAAATCACTTGTCAGTATCTATTTTTTTTTTAAGAGAATAAAATACTACATATCAAAGTTGGGTTTGCATTCAAATTGCCAGCTTAATTGTGGCAAATCGTTTACAATTATGACATAAGGCTGTTAAAGGTTAAGTACTCTTTTTGTTAAAAATACTAGACCATGAAAACATTTACAGAATACATACATAAAGAGAGTATATGAATTAAAGTCAATCCTTGGACTTAGCACATTTTAATCAGAGATTAATGCAGCATTTTAAATTTTAGGTCGAAGAAAAAAATTCACACATGTTATACACAAGGACAATTTTAATCCTCCATTATCCTGCAGTAACATCCACTGCTGGCTTTATATGGATTAAAACTGCATTTGCCAAGAACTGTGAACATTGAGAATCTTTACATGGAGTCACAAGGTTGATACAGGCACAGAGACATCTTCCAGCACCAACAGAATACATACACAACACATACCAAATGGTCTTGATGGATAAATTTGCTTCATCAGACACTCATATTTAGTAAAATTCACAGTTAATGCAGAATTTCATTTTCTTAATTTGCATCCTTACTACACATTTTTTTCTAAGATTTTAAATATTGAAAAAAACCACTCATTCATTCAAGGTTGTAATTTGCATGGCAATAAACAATGGGTTCTAAATTTCTTAAAGGTGTCTATAGCAATTTAAAATACCGGAGTCTTCTTTTTCAATTTGCAGCACCTAAAATACCTTTATAAAAACAAAGTTTAAATTCATTTACTGCATTCATTAAAATTCACTGTCAGTTTCTCTTGTGAGACAGACTCATTTCAACTGCTATTTCTCAGACCATATATATATATGTATGTATGTATATATATATATACACATATACATATATATACACACATATACATATATATATATAGAGAGAGAGCGCATTGGTGTATATTCTTTCCAATTTGCTAGCAGAACTTAACTCCCAGAATTTATAGCCAGAATAAGAACTTGGTAGCATCTCTGAATGGCCTTCCACTCAAAACAGTGGTGGTAATATTGGAGGTCTGCTCCCCACTTAACATCACCAAACATGTTTCCAAAGTATTTTGGAAAAATATTTTTAAAAATATGCATAATATTCTACCATATGGTGCACTACCATTCCTCAACCATTTCTCAATTGTTCATTTGTTTCAGTTGCAATTTTTTTTATCTTTATGAGTAACATTGTGATGAACACCCTCACTCACAGTTTTAAGCAAGAATGATTCTATCTTTAGGATAATGTCAACTAAGTGGCTTACTGGGTCAGACTGCAGATGGTTTTAAGGCTTTAATATACTTTACCAAATAATCTCCAGAAGAGCGTGAACAACTCCTACCAACATTAAGTTAATGTGACCACGAAGTGGACTTGGTTGGTAACAATGAAGCAAATTCAACCACAAATCTATTAGATGCCGAAGCATCTCAAAATTATCACATCAAAGAAGCAAGGAGACAGTTATTAATGGTGATGAAGCGAAAATTCAAAATTCAAATTCTTTAAAATATTACTCAGCTTTAAATCATGATGTAATCAAATCATGATTCTTTTAAGATAATAAACAGAAAAGCGTTGCACAAAAAAATCTAGTGTTTTTCCAAAAATAAAAAGTTAAAAAGAGAAAGAGAAAAGTCAGTACCAAATGACCAAAAATTTTTATTTGACTAAATTCTATTTCATGCATAAGCATGACAGTCTCCCGTTTATTAGACTTTGGCAATAAAAAAAACAAGCAGCCTTATACAGAACAGTGAAAATGCCAAGGGTGAGGGTAGTCTACAGTTTTACTGTAGGATAAATATATATTTTCAAAAGGCCTCTCTCCCTTTGGCCATATTAACTCTCAGTTCAGATCATTAAATAGAGACAAATTTTCAAAATCACTTCTTTACTTCTCCAAGATCTTCGATACTATCATCATCCACCTATAAAACACAAATAATTACATCACATGAATTATGGTTTTAAATAACATGGAAGCAACTTGCTTTAAAAACTTATAACCACTGATGCACATGTTCTATCTACTCACCTCTGGCCATTTTTCCTGAATGACATCAATTATGTCATCTGTAAAGTCTCCCTGAATGATGATTTCATCCTCTCCTGTTACTGAGGCACCACAGGAGAATTTTTGAGCAAAAAATCTTTGTGCTTCTTTAAGATCAATTTCTGTTTAAAAAACAAACAGCAAGACTATAACTGGAATTGTATATCAAAGATATTTTTCCATTTTGAAATTCAATCTGCATCTTAATTTCATAAAACAGATCGCCTTAATGGGTTTCATATTCCTTTCAGAATGACAGTTACAAATTACTACAGTGGTCTTAACCATTAACTTATATTTTCAAGGTCAAATAAAGCTTCAGCACATGAAAGTAGCTTTATTCAGGAAGGATGGAGCCACTGGGTGATGGGCGTTAAGAAGGGTAAGTGATGTAATGAGCACTGGGTGTTATATGCGACTGATGAATCACTGAACTCTACCTCTGAAACTAATAATATACTGTATGTTAATTAATTGAATTTTATAAATAAATAAACAAATAAAACATGCATCCTATCACAAAAAACACAAAAAAAGCATCATTTATACTATTTGTAACTCCTATAGTAAGACCAAAATAAATCCAGGAACTCATTAATTCCAAGCATTACATATATATTTCCAAGTACAATGAAGTTCTTTTGTTTATCCCTTTTTACAAGAGAAATAGTTACAGCAGGGAGACAAACCTATCTAATGATTGCTTTTCAACTGTGTTGTCACATGAAGGGACATTGGTTTACAATTTCACTGTTCATTCAAAGCCTCCAGAAAGAGCTCTAAAGCAGGACATTCTGCTGAAACCCACATTCCCTCCCCCTCTACTATCATTCCCAGAGGGCGCAAGCCATTTTGCAGCCTTTTGCCATCAAGCCTGAAGGGACAGAGGAGCAGTATTGATAGGCTTCAAGGAATCCTACCTAGCCCTCCACAATCCACATAAAAAGTGCTCAAGCAGGTATTCTGGAAAGGAAAAAGTTATACACGATTTAAACATCAAATTTTTATTTTGAAGCTATAGTTTGACATGCAAAATCTCATTTTGTATATTCTCAGCAAAAAACAGACCTGTGAAATTTTCATGAAACCGGATTAAAAAAGAAAGAGCAAGACAGACAGACAGGGAGGCAGAGAGCAACAAAAAGAAAATAGTTCACACATTTTAAAACTTAAAACTTACTTAATACTTAAAACTCACCGAAAGTTGCAAGGCCACATACTCTTGTTACATATTTCTTCTTTGCTCTAGGAATTTTGGCTATCGTAACTTTTTGTGGTACAGTCTTCTTTTTTTGCTTTATTTGACCCCTTCCACCTTCATTTATGAAAAAAATGAGCTTAGCATCAATTGTTTAGTGTCTAATATAAAGAATGCTGTTCTTTAAGCTTATTAATTTTTAAAAGGTACCAAAGATTAATTTCTAAAGTTTTTGCTTCTAATACAAAAGTAATAAACACATGCATGAGTTATTCAATAAATATTTATTAAGTAATCTGTACCAAGCACTGCACTAAGGGCTGAGGACACAAAGATGAACAGAAGAAAACATAGTCCCTGGCCTCCAGGGACTCTCAGTCTAGTGAAGAGAGACAAAAAAAGGTTTAATTACTGCAACTGGTACATACTATAACAGAATCCACATATACTGTACTACCATAGCTTTCAGAGGAACAGCCTACTTACCCTTTGGAGGACAGAAAAGAAAAGAAAGAGCACCTTCTGTGAAAAGATTTCACAGAAGAAATGGCATCTTAGTTCTGTAGAAGAACTGTCCAGATGAAAGCAAAAGGACTGGAGAGATCCGGTAAGAAAGGATATCCCAGGAGAAGGGAACAAGTAAAAAGATAAGAGAAGGCATTATACTTGAGAACTACAATTGTCTGATGAAAGATGTTTATGTATATGCAGGAAATAAAGCCAGAAAAGCAAGAGATTACCTACCAGTCATTAAAGGACTAGCACATCAAGCTCTGTTATTTGATTTTATACTGAGGCAGAAGAAAAGCCACTGGGATGCCTGATGGCTCAGTGGCTGAGCCTCTGCCTTGGTTCAGGTCATTATCCCAGGGTCTTCCGATCTGAGTTCCGCATTGGGCTCCCTGCAGGGAGCCTGGTTCTCCCTCTGCCTATGTCTCTGCCTCTCTCTGTGTCTCTCATGAATAAATAAATCTTAAAAAAAAAAAAAGAAAGAAAGAAAGAAAGAAAAAGAAAAGAAAAGAAAGAAAAGAAAAGAAAAGAAAAGAAAAGAAAAGAAAAGAAAAGAAAAGAAAAGAAAAGAAAAGAAAAGAAAGAAAAAAAAGCCACTGAATGAATAGAAGAGTGGAAAAACCAGATTAGGCCTTATGAGATAAACCTATAGCATGGAAGGTGAATTTGAGGAATAAGGCCAAGAGAGAGCTCCTATAGTAGTTGAGGAGGAAATATATCAAATCAAAACCTAACAAAGCAGTGGTAACGGTAATGGCAACTAGGCAGAGGCCAGAGTAAGGAGGAGAAAAAACAGAATTCAGAACTAATCAAAAGGAATTAAAAAAAAAAAAAGAATTAGTACTAAATAAATTACGGAAGGAGACTATTAAAAAAATGATTAAGGGATCCCTAGGTGGCGCAGCGGTTTAGCGCCTGCCTTTGGCCCAGGGCGCGATCCTGGAGACCCGGGATCGAATCCCACGTCAGGCTCCCAGTGCATGGAGCCTGCTTCTCCCTCTGCCTGTGTCTCTGCCTCTCTCTCTCTGTGTGACTATCATAAATAAATAAAAATAAAAATAAAATGATTAAAAGGAAGAAAGAAAGAAAACCAACATGAGTGTCAGTCAGGTCCTGGCTCAGATGACTAGATAAAGCATGCTGTGCTTAACCAAAAGACTTGTTAGTTTGGCTTTTTTGGAAATGCCAAGTATTTTTTTGGAAATACCTGGGACTTGTTTGGGTTTTTTTTGGAAATACTGCATTTGAGGTATCTGTGGGACCATGCACAGTGCCAGTCTAGAGACTAGGCTAGGACTAGAGGTATAGATTTAGGAATTGCAAGTGTAGAGTGATGTCAGAAGTTAAGAATGTGAAACTCAGGGAGAAAACTGCCGAATGAGGAGGTAAAAGGGCCAAGCACAGGATCCTGGGAAATACAACTTTTAAGGGACAGAAGGGAGAAGTTTGCACAGAAGACCAAAGAGGAGTGACAGGGAAAATGAAGAAAGAAGTCTGTCACAAAAACCAAGGAAGTACAAGAGTTTCAACGAGAAAGGCGTGCTCAAATGCTCTTACTGCTTAGCAATGACTGAGCCACTCCTGGCTGCTATTAGAGGAATTTCAGTGGCATGACAGCTTAGGATGGAATTAAGTATGAACAACGAAGGACAGAAGAACAAGGACAGTAAGTCTAGTCTTACTACAAAAGTCTGGTTAAGAAGGGCAGGGCAAAGGATAAGGCAAATGAAGACATGGGCATTTTTCTTGAAAGATGCAAAGTCCTTATTTATAAGCTAATTTTAGTCATAGGGGAGAATAATCAAGGCAGAAGATACAGGCAGGAACAGAATCCAGAGTAGAGGAATTCGTTTTAGGAAAGGTAAACAGGTATATGCGACAGCTATTTAAAAAATAAATAAAAAAAATAAAATAAAAAAATAAAAATAAATAAATAAAATAAAATAAACTGAGCTGACAACATAATGAGAGAATAAAATCTTTTAGGGACGCTTGGGTGGTTCAGCAATTGAGCGCCTGCCTTCAACCCAGGACATAATCCTGGAGTCCTGGGATCGAGTCCTGCATTGGGCTCCCTGCATGGAGCCTGCTTCTCCCTCTGCCTATGTCTTTGCCTCTCTGTCTCTCATGAAGAAATAAATAAAATCTTAAATAAATAAATAAATAAAATCTTTTATAAATGTCCTCACTCTACATAGAATACATAGTTATTTTAATAAGGTAACAAAATTTTGAAGTCATCAAGCTGGTTGGTTGCTTTTTGCATATGCACACAGCAATTAACGCATGTTGTCCTAGGTCCAATTTACTGATAAAGCCCAAATCAAATGGCATCCAGTCATCCTGAGAATATGATTCTGTACCACTCTGTAGGGTACACATATGGAATTACATCAGCAGGTAGATATTACTGGCTTTAGGACTGCCTTCATTATGTTATTTCCTCTGAGAGAGGAAAAGTGTGTTTATGTAAATCAAGCCATGGATTTAGGCTTACCTCTTTTTTGCTTTTTCTTCTCTTCCTCTTCCCCTGCTGTGCCCTGACCCTCACTAATTCCAGCTTCTTGTTTCGGTGAATTTTCTAGATGTAACAGTGAAATCCAAAAGCATTAACATCACTTCAATATAACCTTAAAAAAAAATCACCTTTGAGCAACTTCGTATACAAATAAGGCATCTTGCCAACAACTGATCATGCCACTTATAAAGCAAACAATTATACTGTTAAATTTCTATCAAGTCTAATTCTGGTCTTTATGGTCAAGTGCAAGGTGACAGAAGACAAAACAAAGTTTTTGATATGTGAAGATTAGGATCTTTTCACCCACATGAAAGAAGTAGGAAACACTCACACTCTGCAGGAGTGTTTCCTATCTAAACATACTTATCTATGCAACAGGAGGTCTCATCCTGAATAAGACAACTCCCTCCCCAGGTCTTATCATGTCCTAGGCAGGTCCTGTCCCAGGCTGACCATGACCATGCAGACTGCAACACCTAACTGTAGGGTTCTTTTCCAACAATGACTGTAGCTACTATCCAAAAAGGCCTTATATGTTTCAGGGGTTATGCTTCTTAAAAACAATCTGAAAATCAAAGCAGCAAATGGTGGAATAACACCGGGTACACCTGATAGGCCTGTTCTGAGCCCAGGCTTTCCCTTCTTCCTGCTACTGTCTTCATTTCCACCAATCTTGTAAGAGCAGCCAACAATTTTAAAATTGAAGAAATCTGTTCTCTGTAGTCTTCTTTCTTCTGGCAACAGCAACTCCATTCTTTTGGTTGCCAAAACCCTAGATGCCTCCTTTTCTCACATCCCACATGCAGCATACCAGAAAACTGTCAGCTCTACCTTCAAAACACACTGAGAATCTGATCACTTCTCCCCACCTCCACTGCTACCATTCTGGTCAGTCTCCTGGCCTAATTACTACTGCGGCCTCCTATCTGGTCTCCCTTTACTGCCTGTGCCCCTCTTCAGTCTATTCTTTAGCACAGCAGCCAGAGATGCTGTTGAAACAAAAGTTCGACCTTACTGCTCTCCTGCTCCACATCTCCTGAATAAATGCCAAGTCTTGGCCTTTAGGGTGTGGTCCGCCTTACCTCTCTGACTTCATCTCTGACCCTTCTCCCCCTCCTTCAATAAGATCCAGACACAAAGGCTTCCTTGAGATTTCCTGAATATAACAAGTAAGCTTTTACCTTAGGGCCTTTGCACTTGCCCTGCACCTGGAATGTTCTCCCAGATATCCAAATGACTCACTCCCTTACTTCCTTTAGATCTTTGTTTAAATTTGGTCTTTTCAGCAAAATCTTTCCTACCACCACTCAAAATTTCCAATTTCCTCCCTCAACAATTTTTATCTCCCCATTCTCTACTTATCATTATTTAACATACTTATTTTGTCTTATTTTACTTAGTCTCCTCTTCTAGAATATAATTTCCAAATAATAGATCTTTTGTTTACTACTTTATCTCCAGCATCTAAAACAATGTGTAGTATATAGTATACTCACAAGAAATAATTTGTTAAATGAATGATTGAAAATACATTTGCTCCTAAGCCATTACTCTTCTTATAAGAAAGTTATCCTGAACTCTCTCAGAGTTAAGACACATGAAACTGTGTGTGATTCTATATAAGGAATTTTAACCCAAAAATATAAAATGGTTTTAAAGTTAATAGATATAAATACAATTCTGTAATATCCTACTAAAGGAGCACTTTCATGACACCTGAATGGCTCATTGGTTGAGAGTCTGCCTTTGGCTCAGGTCGTGTTCTTGGGGTCCTGGGATCAAGTCCCACATCAGGCTCCCTACAGAGAACTTGTTTCTCCCTCTGCCTATGTCTCTGCCTCTCTGTGTCTATCATGAATAAATAAAATATTTTAAAAATATAAATAAAGGAGCACTTTCTTATCTTTAAAATAATGCCTTATGTGCATTTGTTTCAGATACACAAGCTTTGATGAAAGAAAAAAAAGGTTCATACCTACAGTAAGTTTTGCAAACTCATTTGGAAAATTCTTCTCTAACCACTGTCGACATTTAGCAACATCAGGCATATATTCACAGTACTGGGAGATTAGAGGGGAGAACAAATTGAGTCACAACAGAACATTTTCAATCAACCAATACATTTTAATTAAGTCATTCCCTATGTTTGCTATATTAAGAATGATGAAACTAACCACTCCCACTAATGTCTTATCCACAAGAATTCTGTGTTCCACCAGGAAATGCCCCATAAGCAATTAGAATTTAAAAAGGATTAAACACTTCCTCATTGTAGTATTTTTTTCCCCCATCAAACAGAAGGGCATTAGAAAAAGCAGCAAACAAAACCAAGCATGTTTATTTCTTGCTTTGGACACACAGGTGTCTCAGTATTTTTGTGACTTGCCAACAGATCCTGACTCAGAAGCTTATTAACAGAAAATCTTATACATAATTTTAATTTATGCTTTCCTCTGCTTAGAAATTAGATTTTGGTTTTAAAGCTACTCTTATTTTATTAGCTAACTATTCATGAATTTCAAGCAAAGTCCAAACTGTATAGTCAAGTGCAAGAGATGTACACAATGTACACATATGATACAAAGTCTTAAGAAAACAATTTTTAAGACTATAAAATTATTCTAATCCAAGATTCTCTATAAAAAGTTAAAACTGTACTATCAAATGACAGATATGAAAAATAGAAAAAAGTTCTCAGGCTAGCTCTAAAATCAATGACCCCAAATGCAGAAGGTAAAAAAAGAATTTGAAAAAGACTTACCTCTGTTGGTAATGAACAGACTGGGGAAATGGAGAAAAAAAAAGATTGGAAAACTTAAATATATGTATATATATAAACACACAAGGCTCAGCCTTTTAAATCTGACAAAATGTTTCATTTCTACTTTTTCCTATAAATTCTGTACCACTTTTCAAATACTACCCATCACACTTTTTTTTGAGGTAAAAGGTACATGGTTCATAGAGATTTTCTCTTAAGTTTTTTGTTTCTAATCTAAAGACTATAACCGTCAGTTGATGGAACATCAAACTATACTATCTTGCATAGCTTAAGGTTTTACCATAACCACTTTAATACATCTGAAGCTAAGCTGAGAACAATTCCCCATACAACAAAGCTTGAAAGGAACTGGTTCTTTTGATAGTTTTACCAAAACAGCCACCAGTTTTTATTCATACTAACATACTTATAGACTTCAGTAGCACTTTTGCTACCATTTCTTTGCAATACACGTTTTCTTTCCTTTTTCATATTATCCTACATAAGATTAAGCACCTTATAAAGCTAAAAGGAATGTAGGTTCAATCTTGTCCTCATACAGGCTGCATGAGATAAAGAATTAGAACTCAAAAGGTTTCCTGATTTTAAATAGAATTCTGTTTAAATAGAATTCTGTTACTGGGTCAACTGTTTATTTTGTTCTCTTAAGGTGAAGAATAGAGTAGTTCAGTGTGCTCAATTATCTTGAGATTTGTGAGGGAGCAGAGCATTTCTCATCACAGCAATTATCGTTATATGCATTATTATGTGTCATCATCACTACCCTGTGATGATGTAAGTAAGAAATACCACATCTGCATTACCGATAGGTAAGTAACCTGCTGCATGTGGTTAGCAGAACAGGATTTGAACCCTGGCCAATTTCTGAAGCTTTTTTTAAATAAACATTTTATTTATTTATTCACGAGAGACACAGAAAGAGAGAGGCAAAGACATAGGCAGAGGGAGAAGCAGACTCCATGCAGGGAGCTCGATGTGGGACTCCATCCCAGAACTCCAGGATCACGCCTTGAGCCAAGGCAGACACTCAGCCACTGAGCCACTCAGACGTCCCAGTTTCTGAAGCTCTTAACCACAAAATCAGATTACATGACATACACAGGTAGGGCAGCTGTGTGCCAGCCATGTGACAGTGGTATGCCTTCTCCTCATCCCACCATCACTATTTTTTTTAAAGACTTTATTTATTTATTCATGAGAGACAAAGAAAGAGAAAGAGAGAGAGAGAGGCAGAAACACAGGCAGAGGTTTATGGTACTCAATCCTGGATCCCAGGATCATGCCCTGAGCCGAAGGCCGACGCTCAACCGCTGAGCCTCCCGGGTGTCCCCCATCATTTTTTTTATAGATGATGCTCTAAGAAAGGTTAAATAGCTCATCCAAGGACAAAAATGGTAGGTGGCAGAAGAAAACTGGAACCTAGTATCTCTTTATTTCAAGTGTGGAGATCTCTCCTCCAAAGCTCTCCCTGGTTAACCAAGACCTCTACAATCCTCAGAGTTCAAGTTCAAATACCAGTAGGTGCAGGGGATCCCTGGGTGGCTCAGTGGTTTGGCACCTGCCTTTGGCCCAGGGCGTGATCCTGGAGTCCGGGATCGACTCCCGCATCGGGCTTCCGGCATGGAGCCTGCTTCTCCCTCTGCCTGAGTCTCTGCCTCTCTCTATCATGAATGAATGAATAAAATCTTGAAAAAAAAAAAAAAAAAAAAACCAGTAGGTGCAGATATTCAGTCACACTTTCAGAATTTAATTATAGGTTAAATACCATTTCAGCAAATGCTAAACTATAAAACTTTGTACATCATTTCAAAGAATATTCAGCTTGACAAAATTCTAATATAATGCAAACATCTGGATGGTTCTTTTGGGCTCACGGTTATTTGCTTTTAAAGTCAATTTCCCTTTCTGCAAACCATAGCTTTTCGACACAAAGATCTAGCATTTACCATCAAACCTCACATCACTAATAGTGGAACAACCTGACATTATGTACTTGCTGACGTGACGCAACATGAAGAACAAGGCATCTTCAACCAAGATATCTTCTGCTATGGTCTGAATGTTTGTGTCCCCTCAAAACTACTATGTTTAAACTCTAATCCAACGTGACGGTATTAGAAGGTGGAGCCTTTGAGAGTATTATTCCTTCTCTACACTCTCCTAAGTAGGGTCTTTAATGGATGAGGAAACTGGCCAAGGTAACACAAGGGAGTAGATGGCTGAGTCAGGATTCAAACTCAGATTGAGTCTGAAGTCACAATCCTGAAGACAAAATGTCTCCCCAGAAATGACCCCATTCAACCTAACCTTGTTTCTCAGTCTATGCCAATCAGCATTCTGTTCCAATCAGCCCTTTCTTTTCCCTCTCCCCTGAAGACACTGTATTAAATCTTACTACCATATTGTTCTTATGAATTCCTTCACCTTTCATGCAAATTCTATGCATTGTCTGAGGCTTCTCATTTCCTTGGAAATTTGCCTACCTTCCTCTGAAAAAGATGCCTTTTCCTCAACTCCTAATTCACAGTTATAATCAGTACTATTTAATTTAGCATTTTATATTTTCTAATATTGCTTCTTCTACAACTAGACCATAAACTCCTTGAGGAAGTAACCCCGTCCCCAGTTTAGGCCTAGATTATCAATACAAATTAGGGAGGGAAATAAATAAACCTTTCTCTAAAAGGTTAGGGACCTCTGGTCCACTGGGGTGGTTTGCATATTTAGTGCAGTTATTCAAAAGTCACTGTAGCAGTCACATTAACAGCAATTTAACAGGATGGTTTTCATATACCATATTTCATCAATTCTAAATTTTTTTCATTTTTATAGGGATGCATCTTATAATTACGGCACGTCAATCTGACAGGTTTTTTCTTAGTGGAACATAAAATAATGGTGAATCTTATAAAACAGAGTCTTAGATTAGATGAAATAGCATATAAAGAACAAGAGCTCTTAACTATATCTGACAAAGATAAACCATACTAAACTAATGTACTTCTCTTACAATAAAACTTAATTGTACTATGTTTCTGTGTTAGCTGCTATGTCAGAAGCTTTATACAAGTCACCTGACAGGATACAATCATCATTTCCATTGTACAGATCTTAAAAAACAGACATCTAAATCTTAAGTGAATTAGGTAACTTGCCCAAGGTCACATAGCTGGTAATGCTGGAGTCAGAATGCAGACCTCAGTCTGTGACTCCAAAGGCAATAAGATGACCATATAAGACCAATATCAGGGCAGCCCCGGTGGCTCAGCGGTTTAGCGCCGCCTACAGCTCAGGGCGTGATCCTGGAGACCCAGGATGGAGTCCCACATCGGGCTCCCTGCATGGAGCCTGCTTCTCCCTCTGCCTGTGTCTCTGCCTCTCTCTCTCTCCTCTTTGTGTATTCTCATGAATAAATAAATAAAATATTAAAAAAAAAAAAAAAGACCAATATCATAACAAAACTCAATCAACCTTACAAAGAATTCCTGTGCCTTACTCTTACTGAATTCCCATACTCTTACTGAGGCATAGTAATTTTATCAGCAAAGATATCTGATAAATGGCAAGTTGACAAAATTGTTGAACTCAGTGACATCCCCTCTGCTTCTATAGTGCTTAAACTCCAGATGACGTCTCTATTACACTCACAGTATGTAAAGTCTCCAAACACAAGTGCCTTTTCTGACTTATTCACTTAGTCCCCAGTACCTAAAACACTGCAAGGTACAGAGTAAGCGATCAAAAATATTTCCTGAAAAAAATTATTTATTTCCTCTTTTGCTATCTTGGACCTTCAAACTTTCCAAAATACTAATAAAATTAGAGCATTTCCAACTCACAAATATCTCTGTATTGAAAATGAGGGGAAAAGAAATGAGGAAAAAACACTCCAAGGGAAAAAGAATCCTGATTCAATCTAATACACATATTATCAATCAAACCAAGAACACTTTCTCAAGACTGTCCTACTACCCATCGCTCCAATCTCATCTTCTTTCCTTACTGACATCCTCCCTATAATATAAACACTATACTAATCTAGAGTTGTTCATTTTCCACAGATGTGCATCCACCAAGCCTTTTCTTGCATAGCCAGCCATTCACTTCATCTGGGATGCCCTTCTCCACTTTATCCAGTCCTTGTCATCTCTTCAGACTCAGTATCTTCCAAGAAGTCCTCCTTTAATAGCAGACCAGCAAGTAACATTAGGTTGAAATAATCTATTTGCATGCCTCTCTTCCAACTGGACTGCAAGCTTTTCCAGGCCAAGTAGCAAGACACAAGTCATTACAGGTTGGGAAAATCTGTAAACCCATGCCTCCTCTTCACCAGTGCCCCACCCCCAACCTTGCGGCTCCAATTAAGGGTTTCACAAACAGCACAGATGAGAAAAGGATTAATAGGATCAAATGTGATATACAATCATAATGCATAAAAACAAAGTGACCAAAAGCCATTTTCTGCTTTGTAACACTTGCCTCCACAGTAAAGGACTCGAAGTGGGTAGTCTGCATCTAACTTGGTATTGCCCTTCGAGTCTCCTTTGCAATCATGCCCACCGGACTCAGAAATATCAGCAGCCATCTCACAAACCTGTAAACAAGGAAAATAACACATTTTCACTATTTTGGACCAAGACCTCAAAGAAGCAGTGTTCAGAGGTAGCCTCACTTCCGCCCACTGGAAATACCTCAACCCTAAATGTTTCCATTCTGTTCTTAAGTGAAGGATACAAGCTGCATTAGGATCCATAAAATGTGACCAATTCTGGGCGCACCACCAACCAGCTCCACAGGTCTACAGGGAAGCAAGTGACGGGAGAAAAAGCACTGTGAAGAATGGGTCGGGGGGTGGGGGCTCTAGTGGAAAGAGGACGCAATGGGATAATAGGATGGGGAGGATGATCCGTAGTGAGGGGGCAAAAGGTCTGGGGATGAAATGGGAGGGATGCAAACTGCAATAAAGGCCACATAAAATAAAAGGCTAAAAGAGCCTACGAAGAAGGGATGAGTGACCAGAGGTGCCCAGAGTACAGGGTGTGGGCGCAGCTAAACGCCAAGCGAGGGACACAGGAATCCGGGAAGCGATGGGAGTGGGAGGGGGCGGGGAGACCAGAATCTGAAGACAGAAAATGGGGGCGGAAGAATCGGCAAGGGGCAGAATGTAAGAGCACTGGGGCGACATGGGCGGCCAGGAGTTAGGGGAGATCCGAGGCGAAGGGGCAATCCCAGGGACACCACAGGGGCCCATGTGGGCGGGGGTGTGGAGACGCCCGGCCCGGCCCCCTTCCGCCGGACAGCACCTCGGCTTCCCCCCACGCTCTCTACGAGCTCTTCGGAAGAGGGAGAGGCTCGAGGGGTCGTTACCCAGGCGGTCGCACAACCCCCGCCGCCTCCGCTCCCGCCACTACCGCCAGCTGAAGCAACACATGCAATTCCTCTTCCCCGGCCAGGGCCGCCAGAAAGCCCGTCGGCAAGCCGCGGTCCCGCGAGACAATAAGCCTTTATCGCGAGATTCAGGTCGCCGCTGGGAGGCTGTCGCGAGAAGCCTGAAGGCGGAGGCGGAGGGGCACTGGGGAGCATGCGCATTGTGCTCGGGGGCGGAGCCAAACCTCCGAGCGGCTGACAGCCAGTAGGCGGTGCTCGTTACTCGGGGGAGAGGTTGGCGGGTCGGCTGGCTGGCGGCGCGCGGGGCGGAAGCCGACGCGGAGAGGAAAGAGGAGGTGTGCGCTGAAATCATCGGTGACTCCCTGTTGTGGAGCTGGGGAATGTTGCCCCTAGTCTGGGGCGCATCCTGGAGTTCTGACTAACCTCCAGCCTGTTGCATAAGTCACTGCTCCGCGGGGAGATGGCACCTGGAAAAGGCGTTTGGTTTCATTTCAACACCTTTCCCTGCAGTGACTGAATTATTCTTGGAAAGATCATATGAACGCTATTTAGATTGTTCCAGTCGCCCCGTAATCTCACACCCCCCTAACAGCTGCTGCCCTCACCATCCTCGTCTTTGCGATCAGTCCCTCAGGTCTCAGGCGGACGGACACTAGCACACGCGGGCCGTCCTAGCTTTGCTTCCGTCTAGTTGTTTCCTTCTGGGAAAATCCTTTCCTAACCGTGCTCCGCCCGAGTCCCTCCCAGTCGCGTTGGTGAAATGGGAACAACACTACAGTGCTTGCAAACCTCTGAGGGTTAGGAAAAGGATGACCAAGGAGTGCTTGGTAGCCGGTGGAGGTTGCTTTGTCCTTCACCTCATCCCCCTTCTTCCCGGCCGACTTCATTTGCGCCACCACCATCCTTACATTTTCTGCTCACGGTTTACTTTATGCGTGCACAAAACCATCTGGCATAATCTTTTTCGCCGGTGACTGCTGCCTCCACCCTGACATCTTTCTTAAATAAAAGAGGAGTCTCCACCCTAACCTCCTTGCAGAAGAGTCAATTCTGTGTAACTAGTGAAAGAAGATCTTGTTCCCAAACATGGTTGATTCCAATAATAATAGCTTTCGATTCCAATAATAACTTCCACTTATTGACACCCACCTGCCATTATGTATCAAAAACCTGCTCATTCGGGTATAGAGTCCAGGTGGATTCATTCCACAAAATTTTCTTTTTTTAAGATTTTATTTATGAAAGACACAGGCAAAGGGAGAGGGAGAAGCATGCTCCCCTCAGGAAGCCTGATGTGGGACTCCATTCCTGAACTCCAGGATCACGCCCTGAGCCAAAGGCAGAGCTTAACTGCTGAGCCATCCAGGCGTCCCATCCACAAAATTTTCTTGAGTTCCTATCATGCAGCACTGTCCCTACATAAGCACTGGGGATGCAGTGAACAAGAGACAAAGTGCCTACTCTTGCTAAATTTAGCAGTCTTAAAAGTGATAGCTGATTCAGTCCTTACAGTAACCCTATAAGGGAGCAACTGGGTGGCTCATTGGTTGAGCATCTGCCTTTGGCTCAGGTCTTGATCTTGTGGTCCAGGCATCAAGTCCCGCATCGGGCTCCCTGCAAGGAGCCTGCTTCTCCCTCTGCCTCTCTGTGTGTGTGTCTCTCATGATTAAATAAAATCTTTTTTAAAAAGATAACCCTATGAGGTAGGTATTGTCTTCAATTTCCAGATGGTAAAATCATAGCTCAAAGGTAGAAATGAATTAAGTAGACATGTGACTAAGATCATAAGCTAATAGTATATTTTATGGGTCTTAAGATGCACATTTTTTCACATTTTAATATCCCATACCAAGATGCATTGCAAGGGATGAAATTTTAGCATTTGTCATAGTTTAATTTGGCAGCTTTTTTCTTTCTTAGTGATGCATAAAATAATGGCATCTCATAATCAATGGCATCTTAAATGCGATGAAATATGTGTAAGTGGCCAGTCCTGTGTAGTAGACCCAATGTCTTCAGTTCCATTCCTCACCCCTTTCTTGCTCTGCTTCGTAAAGAAGGGGGTGCTGGACCCCCAGAGACCACATCCCCAGGCTTTCTTGTTCCTGAGCTTCCAGCTAGGTTTAGCCAACAGGAGGCAGCAATAGGAACAGCCACCTCCCTAGCCATCCACTCCACCCTTGTGAGTAGCATCTCTGACATAACTGGTTTTCCGTCTATATTGTTAGGGAATCCTAGAACCTGGGCACCTGTAACATACCCGCTCCTGGATCTAGTCTATAGCCTGGCAGCGGTGATTGTTGGCTTCTTGTTGCTGCTAATCTCTGAATTGCCTCAACCACCTCTGTTAAGCTTTCCAACACTTTATTCCCCATGTAACCAATCCCTTGAATGAAACTCCCACCCACCCCCAACCCCCACACTTTAAATACTTAGATGGGGTTATTTTCTAGGCAGACTATGCCTGACACCGCTGGCATTCAAACCCAGATTTGTACTTCCTAGGACATCTACAGCCTATCAGCTCTCAAGTTCTAAAAGCAGGAGCCACATACTAAATAAAGAAAAATCCCAGAAGTTTCTCACCAGGAAGCCACAGACTCTTTGAAGAGCAGTGTGATTTGTGCAAAGAATATAGGGCTCCACTTGTGCACCAAGCGTTGTCAGGAAATTGACTAAACATCTTTCTGACTTAAATATTAATATTTCCTAACGTAAATCACACTTTTGTTGCAATGAAATTTCAAAGATTGAATCTAACTGGCCTGGCTCCAGCTGCATCCAATCCTAAATCAATCACCATAACTAAACAAGCCCTGAGTCAACTGTCCACCTTCGGAGCTGTGTTTTAGAAGTGGAGACAGACTACAGAACTATGAGGTACTATGACCATGAGAGGGAATGATGGTAAAGTATCAAAACAACAGATGTCCACTGTAGTCATTCTTACACTCAGGTGTGCTAAAAATTATTAAATAACCCAACTACACTTACATCAAGTGGGTATATAGGTGAGCAGACTTCCTTACTAACAGAATACTACTTCGCTTAAGCGAGCAGTGTGTCCAGCCAGAGGCTTCACTTCCCAGCCTCCCTCACCGCGAAGGTGGCTATGTGACACAGCTCTGGTTAATGAGATGTAGATAGGTGGTGACAGGGACATCCCTTCTGTCAGGAACATTGTGAAAGATTTTTAAATGGACAGATACATGGTGTCCTAGCACTCTCTTTGGTGTCATCTCCATCTTTCACTACTGTTGAGCTATTTTACGGTTTTGTAAATTGTAGAAAACTGATAGTAATGCAATTGGCTCTTGTCCATAGAAATGCAAATGAATTGTGTCTGGTGCAGCTGCAATTGATCATTTCTCTGTTGCCTAGTTTTCCATCTGTTTGTAAATTCATTATAGCATTCTCAATTGCCTGTGTATGTATATATGATTGCCTATGTGTGAACGTTTTCAAGAATTCTCCTTTGAATTGGTTTTAACATCTTACTGACTTAATTAATAAATGAAGTAAAATATCTGACACATTTTTATTTTATGATTAGGGAAGAGTCATGCTTTTATTCTTTTAGAAATTCATCATTTAATACTTCTCAAATAAAAGGACAAGGTCTCATATTTAGAAAAAAACGGCAGTGGGATGCCTGGGTGGCTCAGTCAGTTAAGCATCTACCTTCAGTTCAAGTCATGATCCCAGGGTCCTGGGATCTAGCCCTGCACCGGGCTCTCTGCTCAGTGGGGAAGTCTACTTCTCCCTCTCCCACTCCCCCTGCTTGTGCTCTCTGTCTCTGTCAAATAAGTAAATAACATCTTAAAAAAAAAAAAAAAAAAAAAAAGCCTTGACCTTTCTCTCTTCTTTCTGATTGGTATTCGAACATAAACCATATTGCAACCTCGAGGGCCTAGCCTGAGCGTGAAGGTGCTTATGCTAAGGATTTGGGACTGGAAATGTATAAAAAAGCCCGTGTTCCTGATAGCATTGTTGAGTTACTATATCAGTTCTTGACTGCCTCCCTTCCAGGGCTTCCTATTTTGAAAATTCCCTGCTTTCCCGCACTCCATTTAGTTTAAGCCAATGCGGTAAGATTTTCTATTATACTACAGAATACATTCCTAAATAATACCATCAGAAAGCATGAAAAAGAAGGAAAAAAGGGGAGGAAAGAAAGATGACCTTTTAAAAAAATATATTTTATTTATTTATTCATGACAGAGAGAGAGAGAGAGAGAGAGAGGCAGAGACACAGGCCGAGGGAGAAGCAGGCTCCATGGAGGGAGCCGGATGTGGGACTTGATCCTGGGTCTCCAGGATCACACCCTGGGCTGAAAGCTGTGCTAAACCGCTGAGCCACCTGGGCTGCCCTTTTTTTTTTTTTTTTTTTTTTTTTTAAAGTAAGCCCCACATGAAACTTAATGTGGGGTTTGAACTCACAACGCTGAGATCAAGACCTGAGCTGAGATGGAGTTAGATGCTTAACCAACTGAGACACTCAGGTACCCCGGGACAGTTTCTTTAGCATGAGAGGGAAACCTGTGGTCAAGAAAAGCATGACTGAAAAAAAAGGAACAAAGGTGAGTCCTTGCTAAAGGATGATGGGGAAATAATGTTGCAAGACCAGTCATTTGGATGAAGCATTGACAAAGGGGCATTCTGACACTTTCTGAGAAGTCCTCTAGCAAAGAGAATGAAAGAGTTTGCCCTGGGCTTCTTGGATTAGGAGTGACTTCTTACCATAGGTGACACCTTGTCATAGGATCATCTATTTTTTCAAGAAGTCATGGGTTTTATTTTTCCACTGTTGGGGTTAGATTGGCCCTTAGCCAGATATTTTCTACTACTAGTTCCTTCTGGGCATTTTCAAGATAGTCACTTGGGGGTTGAATGGATATTTGTTGATTGCCTTTCTAGCATCCACTCTCTATTACAGGCCCATTTTAGTTTGGAAGGGATTGTCTCTCCTCCATACAATACCCATGTGGTCCAAATGAACCTTTGCAACTCCCCATCCAGAGGTGGAGCATGTGACCCAGGTTTAAGGCAATCAGCACGTTATATTCTGTTAGTAATAATGATTAAACAACTCAAGGGTAGATCAATCACAGTGAATTCCAGCACATTCTGAGGGAGCTTCTAGAAAACAGGTTCTCTCCTTCTCGCTGGACTGAGTCTCAGAGATGAACAATAGAGTTACTGGCAGTCATCTTGCCACCACATGGCCTGAGAGTAAAGTCATTATGAAGGAGAGCAGAGCTGAGAGATGGAGCATGTTGACCCCTGATTCCACCCACATTTGAAGTCAGCTCTAATCCTGGACCTTTCAGTTATGAAATTATCATTTCTGCTTAAGCCAGTTTGAATCGGAGTGTCACTTTCAAATTAGTTCTGGTGAACAACATAGGTTTAGGGCTAGAAAAGCCCTTATTGGGGTTAATGAAGACCTGTTTTAGGGGTGCCTGGGTGACTCAGTCAGTTAAGTGTCTGCCTTCAGGTTAGGTCATGATCCCAGTGTCCTTCATCAGGCTCCCTGCTCAGCGGGGAGTCTGCTTCTCCCTCTCCCTTGGCTGCTCCCCCTGGTTGTGTTCTGTCTCCCTTTCTGTCAAACAAAAAAAAATTAAGTCTTTTTTTTTTAAAGATTTTATTTATTTATTCATGAGAGACACAATAGAGAGAGGCAGAGACACAGACAGAGGAAGAAGCAGGCTCCATGCAGGGAGCCTGATGCAGGACTCGATCCTGGGACTCTGGGATCACACCCTGAGCCAAAGGCAGATGCTCAACCACTGAGCCACGCAGACGTCCCCCAAATTAAATCTTTATTAAAAAAAAAAAAAAAGACCTATTCTAGCTAATGTTTCCCAACACTGTGACACATATGATGGCTATTATGCCCTTGCAGAGCACAATCTCATAAAAAAAACTTACATTTTGATGAAACCCCAAAGTGATGGCTAAGATGTAAAGCATTAAAATAATTTATAATTTTCAGGGCTCAGAAGAGCATGCAACTCTTGATCTTGGGGTCGTGAGTTCCAGCCCCACGTTGGGTGAAAGTTACTTAAATAAATAAAACTTTTTCAAAAAGTTATATTTCACAATTATTTACAATTAATGTGTAAAATAGGTTGCTATGAGCTATGGCAGATTCAATGGGCTGTCACTCGGTTGTTTTTTTTTTTTCTCTTCTACTCCAGAAGGCTTTTTAGAGTTCTTATAACAAGAGCTGGCCCAAAGAAAAACATCATAAGCTTAACCTTCAATCTACCTCATTTGTTTAAATAAATAACATTTCAAACTCTAATACTTTCATATCTATTAGCAATAAATTACCAGACATGTGCCATATGTACAACAAAATTCAATACCAGTGGATTGAGATGCCCGGAAGAGAACTGCTTAGTGAATTGGGCTCAGTTTGTTCCTAAGCCATACGAGCTACCTTTAAAACTAATGAATTCTTCATCTATTAGGCCTAGTCTAAATTGGAAAAGAAAAACAATTTTTTTTTTTGAAAAGAGAGTTTTTATTTGTCCTCTTTCTCTCCTGAAAGATGGATACCCTTCAAGAATTGTTCTCTCAAAAGCAATTGGATCTTTGATGTGCAAACAGGTTTAGAATCTAGGAGTGGATTCCCCAATTTCAGGCATGGCTGGATTCTAAAGATAAACAACATATTCAAGAATCTTTTTTTTTTTTTTAAGATTTTATTTATTTATTCATGAAAGAGAGAGAGGCAGAGATACAGGCAGTGGGAGAAGCAGGCTCCATGCAGGGAGCCCTACGTGGGACTTGATCCCCGGTCTCCAGGATCACGCCCTGGTCTGAAGGCAGGCGCTAAACCGCTGAACCACCCAGGGCTGCCCCATCTTCAAGAATCTATCTCAGGGTGCCTGGGTGGCTCAGTCGGTTAAGCATCTGACTCTTGGTTTCAGCTCAGGTCAGGATCTCACCGTCTTGAGATCAAGCCCCCTGTAGGGCTTCCTGCTCAGCAGAGAGTCTCCTCAAGACTCTCTCTCCTTCTGTCCCTCCTCCAGCTCCCTCTCTGTAAAATAAACAAATAAGTCTTAAAAAAAAAAAAAATGAAACTAGGGACACCTGGATGGCTAAGCGGTTGAGCATCTGCCTTTGGCTCAAGGTGGGATCCCGGGATCCGGGATCTGGTACCACATCGGGTTACCTGTAAGGAGGCTGCTTCTCCTTCTGCCTGTGTCTCTGCCTCTCTCTCTGTGTCTCTCATGAATAAATAAATAAAATCTTAAAAAAAAAAAAAAGAATACCCCTCTTAGAGATAAAGCAAATATGAAAAGTGTTTATGCTTGGTAGTTCTGGGTAAATATATGGGACTTACTTCGTACTGAACTTGCAGCTTTTATGTAAGTTTGAAATTATTTCAAATTTAAATATTTTTTTCTTAAAAAGAAGCTATCTCTTTTCATCTCTTGGCTTCTTCCCTATGCTTTCTTCACATTTCCTAAATACTTAGGTTAGTTTCCACTAGTTTAGCGATCCCCAAAGAGAGATTATCTTTTCAAACAATTGTAACAAACAATTCAAGTTACTATTTGCTATATACTAAATGTATGTGTCCTCCAAAGATGCCTACGTTGACATCCTAACCCCAATGTGATGGTAGTAGGAGGCAGGCCTTTGGGAGGTCATTGGGTCATGAGGGTAGAGCCCTTATGATGGTATTAGTACTTTTATAAAAGAGACCCTAGAGGGACACCTGGATGGCTCAGTGGTTGAGCATCTGCCTTTGGCTCAGGTCGTGATCCCAGGGTCCTGGGATCGAGTCCTGCATCGGCTCCCCTCAAGGAGCCTGCTTCCCCTCTGCCTATGTCTCTGCCTCTCTCTGTGCCTCTCATAAATAAATAAATAAAGTCTTTGGGAAAAAAAAAGAGAGAGAGAGAGAGACCCTAGAGAATTCCCTTCCTCCTTCTGCCATGGGAGGACACAAAGCAAAGAACAAGCCATCAATGAATTAGGAAACAAACCCTCACCAGTGAACCTGCTAACAACCTTGATCTTACTTCCCAGCCTCCAGAACAGTGAGAAATAAATTTCTGTTGTTTGCAAGCCACCTAGTCTATAGTATTTTGCTACAGCAGCCCAAATGGACTGAGACAGTGAACCATTAGCCTTTCAAGTCCCTGAGACAATCACAGTGGGAATGAAATGATCTGATTTGCCAGGACAAGGCACATGCACTTTCCTTAAGCCAAAGGATGAAACCAAATCCTTCCAAACCTCAGAGATGGTTAAACCTCAGGGATGGATGAGTCACCAAAGGAAATCAGGCTATTAATGCCACAGGAGGGCACATGGGTGCTGGAAAGACAGAAACAGCATATCAGAACCCCATCATGTGAACTCTAGGTCCTAGAAGCCCTGCTCAAAGGGAAAGAGGCCAGGGGACTGAGATAACAGGCAAGGAGCAGGCATGCTAAGGGTTAATGAAAACCAACCTGTTCTGCTTCTCTAAAAAGCAGATGTTTAATAAGATCATTTGTTCTGACAGTGCAGGAATGACAAGGGATACAACCAGTTTTGCCACAAAGGGCCCATAAATATTCAACATAGAGGAAGACTCATTTACAAAGATGATACAATTTTACTATGATGAGCAGCGCTTTGAGTTTTCAGTGAAACCTGTTCTTGCTTAGTCTAGCCAAAGACCCCTCCCCCCAGGACCCTTCTCCCTCATGGAAGGGGCCCAAAGTCCTTGACATTCTGAGAGTCATGTTACAATACATGTACATATACCTCTTTTTTATTATAAAAGTATTACTGGCGCACCTGGGTGGCTCAGTCACTTGAGCACCTGACTTTCGATTTCAGCTCAGGTCATGATGTCAGGGTCATGAGATCGAGCCCCATTCCAGGCTCTGTGCTGAGCGTGGAGCCTGCTTGAGATTGTCTCTCCCTCTCCTTCTGCCTCTCTCTCCGCCCACCCACTGCTTGCATGCACACACATTCTCTCTCAAATAAATAAATAAACAAAATAAACAATACAGAAGTGTCTATAGTAAAAAAATGAAAGTTTCCCCCTCTCCAGAGTGCTGTTAACAGTTTGGTACAGAGGGTCCCTGGCTGACTCAATGGGTAGAGCATGTGACTCTTGATCTGGGAGTTGTGAATTTGAGTCCCACATTGGGTGTAGAGATAACTTAAAAATAAAATCTTCAAAAAAAAAAAACAGTTTGGTACATATAATGATAATAATCGTAGGTATATTAGTTAAACCATATATAACATCTATACTGTGTCATGCACTGTTCTAAGCACTTTAACTAGATTACTTCATTTTGCCTTGGTATTAGAATGATATGGGTAACATTGTTTCCATTTTACAGGTGAAGAAATTGAACCTTAGAGAAATGAAGTAGTTTGTAAGATCTCACAACCAAAAAGTGAGAAAATCAACTTTAAACCCAAACAGTCTAACTCTAGAGTATGTGTTATTCCAGATTTTTTAAATGTATATGCATATTTTTGAGTTGTAATTCACATAAAATTAACCAGGTAAAGTGTACATTTCAGTGGTATTTAGTACATTGTTGGGCAAACATTGCCTCTATCTAGTTCCAAAACATTTTCATCACCCCCTGCAAAAATCCCTCTGTACCCATTAAGCAGTCATTCTCCATTTTACCCCATATTTAGCACCTGATAAACATTAACCTACTTTTTGTCTCTATGATTTATCTAATCTGGATGTTTCATATGAATGGAATCATACAATACATTACTTTTTCTGTCTGGCCTATCCACTTTGAATGTTTTCCAGGTACACATACTCTGTAGTGTGAATCAGTACTTCATCCCTTTTTATGGTGGAATGATACTCCTTTGTAGGCATATACCACAATTTGCTTATCTACCCATGTGTTGATTAACACTTGGGTTGTTTCCATCTGCATTAGTCATGGTTCTTCAGAGAAACAGAACAAATAAGATGTGCATATATTTGGAGAGAGATTTATTTTTAAGGAATTGGCTTATGTAATTATGAAGCCTGGCAAGCTCAAAATCTGTGGGATAGGGTGGCAGATTGGTTATCCAGGGAAGAGCTGATATTGCAGTCAAGTCTGAAGGACATCTGCTGGCAGAATGCCTTCTTGCTTCTAGGAAGGCTTTCAACTGCTTGGATGAGGCCCACCCACATTATAGAGGCAGGTCTGCTTTAAATTTCACCAATTTAGGAGCACTTGGGTGCCTCAATTGGTTGAGCATCTGACTCTTGGTTTTGGTTCAGGTCATGATCTCAGAGTTATGAGATAGAGAGATGGAGCGCCACAATGGGTTCTGCACTCAGTGGGAATTCTGCTTGAGATTCTCTCCTTCTCCCTCTCCCTCTGTCCCTCTCCTGCTCATGTGCAGAAGTGCTCTCTTTCTCTCTCTCTCACTAAATGGACAAACAAATTAAATCTTTTTAAAAAATTTCACCAGTTTATTTTTATTTTTTTTTTAATTTTTTTATTTATGATAGTCACAGAGAGAGGGAGAGAAAGAGAGACAGGCAGAGGGAGAAGCAGGCTCCATGCACCGGGAGCCCGATGTGGGATTCGATCCCGGGTCTCCAGGATCGCGCCCTGGGCCAAAGGCAGGCGCCAAACCGCTGCGCCACCCAGGGATCCCAAATTTCACCAGTTTAAATGTTAATCTCATCCAAAAGACATCCTCACAGGAACATCTAAAATATTTGACCAAATATTTGGGTATAGCCAAGTTGACATATGAAGGAAACCATCATACCACCTTTTGGCTACTGTGATTAGTGTTGATATGAGCATTCATGAACAAGTATTTGAGTCCTGTTTTCAGTTCTGTGGAGTATATACCTAAGAGTTGAATTGCTGGGTCCTATGGTAAACCTATGTTTAACTTTTTTAGGAAGTCCTAAATTGCTTTTCACAGCAGCTGATTGATTTTACATTCCCTTCAGCAAGATATGAGGGCCTATCTATTATTTTTTAACTTCCAAAACTGAGATTATGCTATACAAATTTAGGTGCATTTTTGGTGTTTTACACTTAATCTTTCTTGGACATCTTTCTGAGTCAGTACTTATAACTCAGTCTCATTCTCTATGGATAGCAAAGATGCTGAGAACAGCGCCTGGCCCAAGGGATTGTTATATAAATGAATTCTTTGGGATCCCTGGGTGGCGCAGCGGTTTAGCGCCTGCCTTTGGCCCAGAGCGCGATCCTGGAGACCCGGGATTGAATCCCATGTCAGGCTCCCGGTGCATGGAGCCTGCTTCTCCCTCTGCCTGTGTCTCTGCCTCTCCTTCTGCCTGTGTCTCTGCCTCTCTCTCTCTGTGTGACTATCATAAATAAATAAAAATTAAAAAAAAAATTTTAATGAATTCTTCTTCTTCTTCTTCTTCTTCTTCTTCTTCTTCTTCTTCAAGTAAGTACTTTATTGAGTGAAGTCACCATAATTTTATCTCATTCCCCACTAATAAAGATTTAAGTTGCTTTCAATTTTTTTTTTTACATTTTTTTAGGGAAAATATATACAAGCAGGGAGAACAAGCAGTGAATGTCTATGTCCCCACAATCCAGCTACAACAATAAAAAACTCATAACCTCTCCTTTTTTATTTCTGCCCCCTCCTGTTGGACTCCTTGGAATCACATCCCAAACATCATATCATTTTATCTACACATATTTCAGGATATCTAAAAGATTAGTGGCTATTTGTTTAAACATAACCAAACTATTGACAATAATTAGCAATCATTCCTTAATTAGCCAACCAGTGTTCAGATTTCCCCAAATGTCTCATATTTTGAATGGTTGGAATTGAGCCAGATTACAAAAAATTTGGTTACTATATCTCTTAAATCTCTTTGAATATATAATTTCTCCCTCTGTCTTTAATTTCTCTTACCTTTTATTTTTTTTTAAAGATTTTATTTATTTAAGAAAGAGCAAGCACACAAGCTGGAGAAGAGGCAGACAGAGAGGGAGAAGTCGATTCCCCCCTGAGCATGGAGCTCAGTTCAGGACTTGATCCTAGGACCCTGGGAACATGACCTGAGCTGAAGGCAGGCGCTCAGCCAACTGAGCCAGCCAGGCGCCCTTCTTACACTTTATATGTAGAAAAAAAAAAACCATTGTCTGCAATTTTTAAGACTCATTTTGAAATGGCAAGGAAGTTCCTGTTAGAGCTTGTGTCAGGTCAGTGAAGCCCTTCCCCACCCGTCACACTGTGAAGCAATCCATGTCCCTCTGCTTAACTGTGTGGCCCCCCACACCCAGCTTTCTTCTGGGCTGCAGCCCCACAGAGCAAAACAAACAAAACATATGGTAAATCATCCAGTCCTTGAATTTGGTCAGTAAATTCCTCCTCCCTTCCAGAGAGGACATTTTGAAATAGTTGGGGAAAGAAAGAAATTCAAGGATGCAGACATAGACACTGGAAAGGTCAATGAGTTGCAGTGGGTTGGGTAGTGGGCTGTGGTTGTGGGTTGAATGGTCGCCACCCCCATAAAAGATACCCTTGCCCCTGAAAACTGTGAATATGGCTTTATTTGGAAAGAGAGTTTTGCAGATGTAATTAAGTTAATGACCCTGAGATGAGATAATTTTGGATTATCTGGCCCCTAAATAACACATGTTCTTATAAGAGGCACGCAGAGAAGGCCATGTAACCCTGGAGGCAGAGATTGGAGTGATGCAGTCACAGACCAAGGAGTGTGGATAGCCACCAGAAGCTGGAAGAGGCAAGATACAAGCTCTGTTCTAGAGTCTTTGGTGGGAGCATAACCCTGCTGATAACTTCACTTCAGACTTCTAGTCTCCAGAACTGTGAAGAGAATACATTGCTGCTGCTTCAAGCCCCCCAGCTTATGGTAATTTGTTAGAGCAGCTTCAGGGAGCTAATAGGGTCACATACTAAGGGCCCCATCTAGGAAAGGCATTTAGGGGAAGCAGGGCCCCTGGATTTCCACCTGTGAAATAAAAAGAAATATGTATATTGTTTTCTGCCCATGGTTCCTGACACAAAGCTCCTAAATCCTTTGGAGTTTCCTATAGTGTTTTTTTGTTCTAATGAGATGATTCTTGGTGAGCTCCTAGATGGAGGCTGGTCACCAGAAAGACCAAGCTATGATTAAAATTTTCATCCTCCAGAGAGGGGAAAGGGGCTGTAAATGGAGTTAATGGTTTATCCTGTCTAGGGGCATCTGGGTGGCTTAGTGGTTGAGCATCTGCCTTTGGCTTAGGTCCTGATCCTGGGGTCCTGGGATCTAGTACTGCATCAGACTTCCAGGAAGGAGCCTGCTTCTCCCTCTGCTTATGTCTCTGCTTCTCTCTCTGTCTCTCATGAATAAATAAATAAAATCTTAAAAAAACAATTTATCCAGTCTATATGATGAAGCCTCCATAAAAATCCCAACTGAATGGTTTTTGGGGGCTCCTGGGCTGGTGGATCTCTATAAACCCCAACTCCATGATGACAGAAGCTTCTGTACCTGGGACCCTTCCAGACTTCACCCTATGTATCTCTTCTCTGGTTGTTCATCTGTTTCCTTTATCACATCCTTTATTATATCATAAACTGGTAAACACAAGTATGTGTTTCCCTGAGTTCTACTAGCTGCTTTAGCATAAGATCGAATCCAGAGAGAGATCATAGGAACCTCAAGTTGTAATCAAATTAGACAGAAATCGTGGGCAACCAGGGAGAGGATGTCTTTCTAACACCCCACAACGTGGATGGTTCCTCCTTCTGAGGAGCCAGGTGGCCTCCGCAGGATTGTCCACTTCCTGCCCTGTCTCTTATAAAGTATAACATCATCTTAAAAACACCGGGGGAGGTGTCACACAGGGCCCAAGGGCCCCAAGCTCACACCACATCAGTCTGATAGGTGTTTTCTGAAGTTTTTTCAATCTGCCTTTCCTGTTCAGAGGTGTTTCCTACAGCCAAGAGAATAAGTAAACTGCAGAGGTCTACAATCATTTGTTCACTGGGTCATTCATTTACTTAAGACATGCATACTGAGTGTCCTCTTGGGGTCAGGCATTGGGCTGTGTTCTGGGCACACAAAGCTGAATCAGATCCAGTACTTTTTTTTTTTACAGAAACAGAGGCAGAGCCAGAGGGAAATACCAGGTAAATCATTACAATACTGTGTGGTAGGGGGCACCTGGGTGGCTCAGTCGGTTGGGCACCTGACTTTCAATTTCTGCTCAGGTTGTGATCTTGGGTCCCTGCAATCAGGCCCCATGTTCGGGCCTCCTCTCTGCAGGCTGGGAGTCTGCTTAGATATTCTCTCTTTCCTTCTGCCCCTTCCCACACTCTAGTTTACTCTCTTTCAAATGAATAAATAAGTCTTTAAATAATAATAATAACAAAAACATGTGGCAAGTGTATGGGTGCCAGAAGTGGTACCAAGAAGAGAGCCTAACCCAGACTGGAGAGGGAGATTCACAAAAGGCTCAGCAGTTGTATGAAGTGTGCTAGCCACAAACCACATGTGGCTTTTAAACTTTTTTTAAGAAAGATTTTATTTATTTATTTGAGAGAGAGAGAATGAGCGAGCACAAGTAGGGGGGAGAGACAGAGAGAGAGAGGGAGAAGCAGACTCCCCACTGAGCAGGGAGCCTGCCGTGGGACTTGATCCCAGGATCATGATCTGAGCCAAAGGCAAACACTTAATCAACTGAGCCACCCAGGCACCCTGGCTTTTAAACTTTAAATTAATTAAATAATATTGAAAATTCAGGTTCTACTAGCCCCATTTCAAGTGCTCAGTAGCCACATGTATATTACAGGGCACTTCCATCATGGTAGAAAGTTCTATTGGAAGATGCTGGTCTAGGCTGAGGCTGACAAAAGAGGAGTTATCCAGGACTGGGGGTGGGAGGAAGTATTTCCCCAGAAGTCCCTATAAAACAGCCTTTGGATACCAAACATAGTACAGCTGCTGTGGGAGGTGTCCAGGCCTTTCTGCGGGGCCTTGCCAGTCATCTTGAATTCCTGGCAAAGGACAACATGGGAGCCGCTGGAGCATTTAACCAGGTGAGTAGCATCATCAGATTTGAGTTTTGGAAAATGGATTGGAGGAGGAGTAAGACAGGGGCGGGGCAGGAGGAACACTACCCTCCACTACCACACTCCTCCAGAATCTTGGACCAGCTGAAGTGGTAGCAATGTGGCTGGAGAGAGATTTAGGGCATGTGGGTGATCAATTGGGGATCATGGTGTGTGAAGAAGAGGGAACCAAGCTTAGGGCTTGTGCTAAGTGGATGGCACTAACAGTTCCCTTTATCTGATGTGGAATCTGAAGAAGAGGATGAGAAACTTTTTTTTTCAGTGTTAGTACTTAAGGGAGTGGGTTTCAGTTGTCTGGAGGCCCTCATTCCTCAAAAATACCCGCTCTGCGGCTCACCGCAGAACACACTAGAGAGAACACATGGGCTTTGAGCCTGCAGGATTCCTGAGGGAAACAACAGGCAGCTCTGTGGCTCCAGAGCAGGCAGGAGGGCTGGGTGGGATTGGGGTGTGGGAGGGCAACAAAAGCCTGTTGCTTCTCTCTCTCTCTTTTTCAACTATTCCCCTGATCCTTCAGGATGCTGCTCACTCCTAAATGGCTCCCTGCTGCCTCCAAGTTCAAAGTCCCCTGTAAGATAGCTCCACTCAGAGCTATGTGGCCTATTCTCAGACTCCATGATTCCCAACTCAGATGCCTGTCTTTCCACTTCTTCTACACTCTTCATAGTGTTTGGAATGTCTGTTCCTTCCGTTTCTGCCTCTACAAATTTTAATAGCTCTCCGTCATTCCCCTCATTCACAAAACTCCCATGGACCAGTTGTATTTTTTTCAAACACATTTTAACATAAGTTTGTAGGGGCACCTGGGTGGCTCAGCAGTTGGGCGTCTGCTTTTGGCTCAGGGCGTGATCCTGGGGTCCTGGGATCGAGTCCTGCATCAGGCTTCCTTCATGGAGCCTGCTTTTCCCTCTACCTGTGTCTCTGCTGCCCTGTGTATGTCTCTCATGAATAAATAAATAAAATCTTTAAAATAAATAAATATAGTTGTAGCCACGAAGTCAAAATATATGTGTGTATTACATTATCCACAATAACCTCACATATCATTTGTGGTGTGTATGCTATATATATATATTTTTTAAGATTTTATTTATTTATTCATGAGCTACAGAGAGAGAGAGAGGCAGAGACACAGGCAGAGGGAGAAGCAGGCTCCATGCAGGGAGCCCGATGTGGGACTCGATTCCAGGTCTCCAGGATCACACCCCGGGCTGCAGGTGGTGCTAAACCACTGTGCCACCAGGGTTGCCCTGTATGCTATATTTTGAAGAATATTACCTCAATCTGCTTATTCAATGTGCTTCTTAAAATTGTTATTTATGTAGTTGTTTTATTTCCCACTAAACACTTAGCTCCAGACAATTAATAATATCTTCCTCATTTGGAGGATTCTGAAGCATCAGGCAACAACCTTAGAGGTTCATTCAATCTGTTCATTCTTAAATCAAAAAAGCCTCAATTTGCATCAGGCACTGTGATTAGTAACTAGGAGTAAAAATAAGATCAATAATAAAATTTGGTTTACATTTTAAAAGACTATTTCTTTCTTTATTTTTTTTTAAAGATTTTATTTATTTATTCACGATAGACATAGAGAGAGAGAGAGGCAGAGACACAGGCAGAGGGAGAAGCAGGCTCCATGCCAGGAGCCTGACATGGGACTTGATCCCGGGACCCCAGGATCATGCCCTGGGCCAAAGGCAGGCGCCAAACCGCTGAGCCACCCAGGGATCCCCAAGACTATTTCTTTATTTTATTATTATTTTTTAAGATTTTATTTGTTAAAAAAAAAAAAAAAGATCTTATTTGTTTATTTGACAGAGGGAGAGAGGAAGAGAGAGCACCAGCAGGGGGAAGGGCAGAAGAAGGAGAAGCAGACTTCCCGCAGAGCAGGGAGCCCGAAGTGTAGCTCAGGACCTCAAGATCATGACCTGACCCAAAGGCAGATGCTTAATCACCTGAGCCACAGCACCCCAGACTATTTCTTTTTTTTTTTTTTTAGAGAGAGGTTTTATATTCACAGCAAAACTGAGGGAAGGATACAGAGAGTTCCCATATCCCCTAGTCCCACACATGCACAGCTTCTCCTATTCTCAATAGCAGACTTTCAGGGAAATGGAAACCTATTCTTTTTTCCTTAATCCTCTGCCTTCCGTAGAATTCTGCAAAGAGAAAGAGAAGGTGCTTTCGCAAGAATGTGGAAAAAGACAGGTGTTAGTCATTTGAGAAAAGGGAAGCACTCTGTGTTTACAAGAATCCTAACAGTGTCTGCTCACATAGAATGAGGAATACTAAAAAAAAAAAAAAAAAAAAAAAAGAGAATGAGGAATACTTTCCATTTGTTGAAAAATCCAGCCTGATGGTATTCAGGTATTTACCAAGAACATGGACTCTGTCTCCAAGGACCTCTTGGATTAGCAGGGGGGCTACACGGACATGTTCGATGGATGTATTATTTATTAGAAGTTATGAGACTAACAAGGTGTGAGGAGAAAAAGTAGCAGGATGGCATTGGAAAGATACACAAGGCCCATCCGTGAAGAGCCTTGTATACCAATCTGACAAATGTGACTTTTAGCCTAGAGCAGATGTGGCAAACTTAAAATCCCACAGAAACCAGGCATGTAAATGAGTGAAGCTGACTAGGTAATAGGGAGTGGTGGGACTGGGGCAAAATGGAGAATGCCCCTGACACAGGGAGCGGCTACTCTCAGCTCCAGCTGATGGTTACTGTGTGGCCCAGAGCAGCCAGATCTTCCAGTTTTCCAAGAAAGTCTGGAAATCCAGGTTTTTATAGGACAGTTCTAAGGGGTTTTTTTGGTTTTGTTTTTTAAGTTTTGATTATTTATTGGACAGAGAGAAAGAGAGCACAAGTAGGCAGAGCAGCAGGCAGAGGGAGAGGGAGAAGCAGGCTTTCTGCTGAGCAGGGAGCTCAATGCGGGGCTGGATTCCAAGACCTGGGGATCATGACCTGAGCCGAAGGCAGACACTTAACCCACTGGAGCCTCTCAGGCGCCCCAGGACAGTTCTAAGTTCTTAAAACATGTGGCCCAAAACCAACTGGCTTTAGAACCAGATATGGCTCACAGGCCATACACCAATCACCTTGGCAGCTTGAAGGGAGCAGATGAAGGTTCTTTTTTTATAAAAGGATATGATCCCATCTGTGCTTTAGAAAAAAATCACATGGTGGTGTGGGAAAGGAATTACAGGGAATAGATTAGAGGAAAGGAAACCAGTCAGGAAACTCTCAATAGTTTCTACAGGTGGAAGGTGGCAGCAGCCACAGTGGGGTGGGGGGAGATGTCGTGGCTGATCTGGAGTCCAGGATTCAGTGGAAGGAACTTTGCTTTAATCAGCAACTGGAAAAAGGAGTATATGCATTTTCTCAATGTATTTCCTGCCCCTGCACCCCTTTCCTAAGCTAGGAACTGAAAGGAATAGGGCAGATAGATCATCTCTAAAGCCAAAGGATAGGACATTTTAGTAAAATCTCTGGGCTTGGGTGCAGTCTCTTTTTACCTATGATTATTTTAGAGATAGACTCCTTGACCAACTGCCCAACCCTCACTCGCCCCACCAATGCGCTCAGCACATAGTTAAAATTAAAAGCATATCCATCATTTGGTATTTGGCTCTTTTGAACGACCAGTGGAAAACTCAGAGCCAAATCCTCTTTTGCAAACAGCAGAGAGAGGAACCGGCTCCCCAAGAGGCTGTTGTGTGGAGACAGACTCATGAGAGGTGACCAGCTCCATTGCATGGTCTTGCTAGTTGTGTAACGGATCACTTGGGTTCAGGGAAGGATGCAAAGGGCAGGGGTGTGAATGCAGGGAAGAAGACGCACTCCACAGAGTTTTTCTAACACCCAACAAGTGCTACTTTTAGCTTTGTTAGCTAAAAATAAGCTCGAAAAAAGCTTTTCTAGCTTTTTTTCCCCCCTCCACAGACCCTTCTGAATTTTAAGTGCTGTATTTTTTAGTGTGGGCAGCGGAAATGGGTCTGAGGAGCTGTGCAGCAAAGCCTCCCCCTCTGGCACCGCCTGGGAGAGCCCCATGGGATAGGGAGAGGACGGGGCAGTCAGGCAAAGGTTAGGGGCAGAGGCCCAGAACGGCTCCAGGAAATGTTTGTATTTCTCCACCGGGAGGGAGGACAAACAAGCTTTTTTCGTGCCTTCTGGGCAGCTTTGCATGCTCTCCAGCGCAGGAGTCTGAAGAGCAAGAGTGAGGCTGGAAAGAAAAACCGTTCTGGGGCTGGACCCAGCAACTGCTCCATGAATCTCACCGGACCTGCCTGCCGCCCAGAAATGACCGCTTGCATTTCTCCATGCTTCACCTGGTGGGGAGACAGGTAGCCTGGGACAGCCTGCCAAGGAAGGACCTCCCTGAGTCTCTCATCCCCTGGCTGAAGTCTCTGTCTTCCCAGCGGTGGCTGTGTCCACCCACACGTGCAGTCGGTACCTGCATCCCAGGCTGAAGAAGTCGAGAAACCAGCAGCTGGGTGAGTGGTAGCCTTCAGATAAGCGTCTGTGTCTCTGTGGGGACTCCCAGCACCCTCCCCCCTGCACACGGGACACCGTCCACTGTCCACCATGGACAACGGGTCGTGCTGCCTCATCGAGGGGGACCCCATCTCTCAGGTGATGCCACCGCTGCTGATCCTGGCCTTTGTGCTGGGCGCACTGGGCAATGGCATGGCCCTCTGTGGTTTCTGCTTTTACATGAAGACCTGGAAGCCGAGCACTATTTACCTTTTTAACCTGGCCGTGGCCGACTTCCTTCTCATGATCTGCCTGCCCTTCCGGACAGACTACTACTGGAGACACAGGCAATGGGCCTTTGAGGACATTCCGTGTCGGGTGGCGCTCTTCATGCTGGCCATGAACAGGGCTGGGAGCATCATCTTCCTCACTGTGGTGGCGGTGGACAGGTACTTCAAAGTGGTCCACCCCCACCACGTGCTGAACACCATTTCCAACCGGACTGCAGCTGGCATCGTCTGTGCCCTTTGGATCATGGTCATCCTGGGCACTCTCTACCTTTTGATGGAGAACCATCTGTGCGTGCATGAGAAGACCATATCTTGTGAGAGCTTCATCATGGAGTCAGCCAATGGCTGGCACGACATCATGTTCCAGCTGGAATTCTTCCTCCCTCTCGGCATCATCCTGTTCTGCTCCTTCAGGATTATTTGGAGTCTGAAGCAGAGGCGGCAGCTGGCCAGGCAGACTCGGATGAAGAAGGCTACCCGGTTCATCATGGTTGTGGCGGTTGTGTTCATCACGTGCTACCTGCCCAGCGTGTCGGCCAGACTCTATTTCCTCTGGACGGTGCCCTCGAGTGCCTGCGACCCCTCTGTCCACGTAGCCCTCCACATCACCCTCAGCTTCACCTACATGAACAGCATGCTGGATCCTCTGGTGTATTATTTTTCGAGTCCTGTATTCCCCAAATTCTACACCAAGCTCAAGATCCGCGGTTTGCGACCAAAGAGTCCAGGGCACTCCAAGACCCAGAGGCCGGAAGAGATGCCAATCCCAAAGCTCTGTCGCAAGAGTTGTGTCCGTGTGGCAAGCAGCTTCCAGAGCCAATCCAACGAGCAGCAAGATCTTCAAATGTGTGGAATGGCACTGAAACAGGCAGACAGGCAAAACCCAAGGAGGACAGACAAACAGACTTAGAAATAGTTCGTGCCAAGGGGGTGAGAAGACTTTGAAAATGCCACCCTTCCTCAGCTGTATCCTCCTCACTCTATCTGGAAGTGGAATCCAGGTCACTATGGCTTTTTGGAAGGTTCCAGTTGAAAAGTGAGTGGGTTACCTTTCTAGGACCCAGTTACAAGGACAGGACAGTATGTGCACAGAACGGAGCATGTGTGTATTGGGTGGGGCTATGGGAAGAGCTCAGTTCCTGGGCAGTTTCAAGTGGCTGAGTAAATAGGTATCAATATGTACAGGGGACATATCCTTTTTCTGGGAGCATCAGTGAACTTAATGACTTAGCAGTATTTCCTATCCTCTGACCTTAAGTTGTTACTTGTTTTGGAAAGTAGATTCCAGAGTAAGTCAATAGCTTGATATTAGGCTGAGTGAGGCTCTTTCGAGGCAGTTGTCTTGATCCTGACGAATTTCATCTTCACAGGGCCCCTCTGTATGGCTCTGATTTCTCAGTAGCCCAAGAAGAAGGGCAGCAAAACCATCTGCTCTGATCTTCTCTGACCTCTGCATTTTTCTGCAAGTCTTTGCATTTCAAAGAAGGTGCTGAGGGATCTGTTTCCAGGGAGAGCTGAGCGCTTGAAAAAAAATCCCATTGGCCTTTGCAAAGGGCTGAGCCCAGGGTGATTGCTTCTGACTGCTTGTTATATGACTACGAGTTGAGATTACTTATTCATTCATTTTCCAAGTATCTACTGAATTCATATACATGCTGGGCACTGTGCTAGTCTCCCTTTTACCTGGAGGGTTGTTAGTCAAGCCCTGTGTGACAGCAAAGTATCTGGGGGGAGGGGGGGCAAACAGAAAGGTTAATACTCTCTCTCTTACTAACCTCTCAGGGAATATAGTTTCTAGACCTGTTCATTGCAAACATCAGTATGTTTCTCTCGTTTCAGATTTCTGTACAAACACTAAAGGGTGGGAAGGGTGATGTCCCTTATGCACATGAATTTTCCACACGTGTACTTGGAGCCCTCAAAACTGAATGATTCTATGGAATGACAGGCTGCCCCGGCCTTGGATTAGGGGGAAGGAGTCCAAGCCATCTTTAGCTCTGTTCTCAAGCCACAGAGTGGTGAAAGTCATTCTTGGCTCTTTTGTTTACACATTCTCAAATTTCCAGGGTACTCTCTGCCCCAGATGACCTTACCAGATTTTAGTTCTTTGGCCTTGAAACACTCCTATCAGCTGTCTTTATTATTTCCTTTTGCAGAGGCACTCCATACCCAGCAATGAAAAGTATGGGGTCTGGAAAGTCAGATGAACCTAAATTTGAATCCCAGCTCAACCACTTACTAGATGTATAATCTGAGGGCAGGTTTTTTTTAAATAAATTTATTTTTTATTGGTGTTCAATTTGCCAACATATAGAATAACACCCAGTGCTCATCTCGTCAAGTGCCTACCTCAGTGTCTGTCACCCAGTCACCCCCACCCCCCCCGCCCACCTCCCCTTCCACTACCCCTAGTTCGTTTCCCAGAGTTAGGAGTCTCTCATGTTCTGTCTCCCTTTCTGATATTTCCCACTCATTTTTTTCTCCTTTCCTCTTTATTCCCTTTCACTATTTTTTATATTCCCCAAATGAATGAGACCATATAATGTTGTCCTTCTCCGATTGACTTCACTCAGCATAATACCCTCCAGGTCCATCCACGTTGAAGCAAATGGTGGGTATTTGTCGTTTCTAATGGCTGAGGAATATTCCATTGTATACATAGACCACAGCTTCTTTATCCATTCATCTTTCGATGGGCACCGAGGCTCCTTCCACAGTTTGGCTATTGTGGACATTGCTGCTAGAAACATCGGGGTGCAGGTGTCCCAGCGTTTCACTGCATCTGTATCTTTGGGGTAAATCCCCAGCAGTGCAACTGCTGGGTCGTAGGGCAGGTCTATTTTTAACTCTTTGAGGAACCTCCACACAGTTTTCCAGAGTGGCTGCACCAGTTCACATTCCCACCTGAGGGCAGATTTTATTTAAACCTTCAGCTTCCATTTTCTTCATATGTCAAACAGAAGTAACAATAACGTAGATGTCAAGAGGTTGGTGGGCAGATTCCATGAACGTAAGCTCCCGAAGCACAGGGGTGCTTTTAAAAAAATTTTTTTAATTTAAATTCAATTTGCCATTATATAGTATAACACTCACTCCCCATCCCTCACTCAAGTGCCCTCCTTAGTGCCTGTCACCCAGTCACCCCATCCCCCCACTCACCTCCCCTTCTGCAACCCTTTGTCTCCCAGAGTTAGGAGTCTCTCATGGTTTGTCTTCAAGCATAGGGATTCTGTTCACTGTTATGCCTCCAGTGCCTAGAAGAGTGCCCGCACATAGGTGCTCAATACACAAGTGCAGATGGAGCATTAAGTTCTGTGTCTGGCAGTAAGTACTCAATATTACGACTTCTGACATTAATGCAGTTTGCACACAAAGATGATGAGGCATAGAAGCCATTTCCCTCAGAGTTTGCCACCCCAAGTAGCTGCTGTACTGTCACTACCTGAATTTCCTCACTCCCCAGCTGCCTGGGGAGGAGTGAAAGCACGATTCTTATCTGCCTCAGAGAACCATATATCCTCCAAAAAGAAATCTGTGGAAGGCCCACACTTCTGCTTTTGATTCTACCCCTGCTCATAATTCATTCCTGGGCTGCTCCTTTATTGCTTCGTTTTAATAAAGACGGTTTCCAAAAGAAAGTCTGCATTCTGTGTGTGTGTGACTCCTAAGACCATACGCTTCGAAGAAAGGAGTGTAAAAATCCAGAATCTCAGGTAGGCAGAGATTCTCACTAAGAACCAGCAAGAACAAACAAAAAAGAAGGAAAAATGAAAAACCCAAGCACAGTCCAGACTCCATTTTTTCAATTCCCAATGTGATGAAAAAGAGATCTTACCAAGTGTTCTTCAGAAATTGTAAGGAAGAGGAATTTAGCTTTGTTTGAGTAAACACAGGCCCCTTTTGAGCTCACTCATGAAGCTGGGGCCCTAAATTTTATATATTTATTTATACACACACACACACACGGTTTGAGATGGAATAGGACAGACAGATAACTATATTCACCATCCAGTGATGATATAGTAGGAGTGGGAAGAGGTTAATACTTTATCCTTGTAAAGATTCGTTCATTCATTCACTCATTCATTCCATCTTTCTTCCTTTTTTTTTTTTTTTTTAAGATTTTATTTATTTATTCATGAGAGACACACAGAGAGAGAGGCAGAGACACAGGCAGTGGGAGAAGCAGGCTCCATGCAGGGAGCCCAACATGGGGTCTCCAGGATCACCCCCTGGGCTGAAGGTGGCGCTAAACCGCTAAGCCACCTGGGCTGCTCTCATTCCATGTATTAGGCACCAACTCTGTACCAGGCACAGTAGACACATAAATGGAAAACAAAGCCCCTGACCCTGTGGGTTCTATTGTAGAAACCAAGGGAAAAAATCAAACTACCATTCAGGGTAACTGTGTGAAAGTGGTAAGAATAAGGTTCTGCAGGACAGCCCAAGGACTTCATCTTGACCTGGGGGGGAGGGGGGCTGAAGAGGGCTTCTCAGAGGAAGTGACTCCTGAACTTAGCCCTGAAGGTGACAAAGGAGGCAACCAGATGACTCAATGGGGAAAGGTATCCCAGTGAGAGAGGATGTGGTAAGAAAGCAGGTTACCTGGGAGCTGCAGGACAGTCAATGGGACAGGAATGAAAAGCCCTGGGGGTCTGAGGCAATCTGGTAAGAGGTGATGCCATGAGATCCACTGGGGAGAGAAGGTCTGTTCACAACATTTATTTATTTATTTTTTCTTTTTTTAAAGAGGGAGTTGAGGAGGGCCAGAGGGAGAGGAAGGGGGACAGAAACTCAAGCAGACACCCCAGCGAGTGTGGAGCCCCATGGGGCTCGATCTCACGACCCTGAGATCACAACCTGAGCTGAAACCAAGAGTTGGATGCTCAACCAACTGAACCATGTGCACCTCACAACTCTTCTTGATGGAAGATTCATGACTAACCTTTCAGATTCTTTGATTTTGGAAAGGAATTAAATTTAATTATCAAAGGCATATATGTTTTTCTTCAAAATCAAAAGAACAGGGATCCCTGGGTGGCGCAGCGGTTTAGCGCCTGCCTTTGGCCCAGGGCGTGATCCTGGAGACCCGGGATCGAATCCCACGTCGGGCTCCCGGTGCATGGAGCCTGCTTCTTCCTCTGCCTATGTCTCTGCCTCTCTCTCTCTCTCTCTCTCTCTCTCTCTGTGTGACTATCATAAATAAATAAATAAATAAATAAATAAATAAATAAATAAATAAATCAAAAGAACATATGAATACATAAAGAAGTAAGAGTTTTCCTTGCATTCCCTTTAATCTCATTTCCTAGAGGTGATGACTAATATTGGGGGTATATACACACTTGCACACAAATGATGAATCTTGCTGAAGCAGGATACACAGGCAGGTAGTTTTGCAAGGTACTTTTATCATGAATAAAGTACCTTTTTAAAAAAGATTTTATTTATTTATTTATGAGAGACACACAGAGAGAGAGAGAGAGAGCCAGAGACATAGGCAGAGGGAAAAGCAGATTGCCTGCAGGAAGCCCAGTGTGGGACTCAATCCCAGGACCCAAGGATCACAACTTGAGCCAAAGGCAGATGCTCAACCACCGAGCCACCCAGGCCCCCCAAGAAAGAGAATCCTAGGCAGGCTCTCCGCTGAGTGTGGAGCCTGATTTGGGGCTCCATCCACAACCTGAGATCACAACCTGAGCCAAAACTAAGAGTTGGACACTCAACGGACTGAGTCACCCAGGTGCCCCAACCATGGCCTTTTAATGGATATTTAAATGATTTCCAATTTTCCCCTATTGCCATCGTGCTGTGGTGAATATTTTGAATGAAGTATCTTTGGGCACATGGGCTAGAGTTTTCAGAAGATTCTGAGATGTGGAAATGCTGGGTCAGAGGACAGGCGGCTGGAGAGCATAGCCCCTGGACCCCGACTATCTGGACCCAAATCCTATCTCTTTTACTTACTAGCTATGTGGCTTTAGCAAGTTACTTAACCTCAATACTTTACTTTCCTTGTCTATAAAATGGGGACAAGAACAATACCTGCCATAGGGTTGTTTTGAGTACTAAATGAATTCAGATATATAAAGCACCTAGAGGGGTGCCTGTGATTCAGCCAGTGAAGCGTCTGCCTTCAGCTCAGATCACAATCCCAAGGTCCTGGGATGGATCCCCGCATCAGACTTTCTGTTCAACAGGGAGCCTGCTTCTCCCTCTCCCCCTGCCTACGGTTCTGCCTCCTTGTGCTCTCTCTTTCTCTCTCTTTCTCTGTCAAAGAAATAAATAAAAATCTTTTAAAAAATAAAAATAAAGCACCTGGAATAGTGCCAAACATAGAATAGACACTGAAAAAACAAAAACAAAAACAAAAACAAACCTAAAGCCCTACTCTTTTAAAGCAATGAAACCTAATCATCAGTTTTGTTGTTGTGTATTTGGAGTTGTGTGTTTGGAGAGGAATATTTGCCTAAGACAAAGTTATGCAAACCTAAGAGTGAGCTCCTAGGTTTTCTTCTAAGAGTTTTGTCTTATATTTAGGTCTATAATCCATTTTGAGTTAACTTTTGTGTCCAGGGCAAAGAAGGGATCTGACTTCATTCTCTTGCATATGGCTATTCAGTTGTCCCAGCAGCACTAATTACAAAGACTGTTCTTCCCCCCACTGATTTATCTTAGAACCCTTGTTGAAAATCAGCTGAGTAAAAGTTCAGTCTGAACTCTTCATCATACCCTATAGCTTTGCATGTCTATTCTTATGCCAGAAGCACACTGTATTGATGACTGTAAAGTGTTTGAACTGGGAAGTGGGAGTTCAACTTTCTTCTTCTTTTTCAAGATTATTTGATTATTCTGATTTGCCCTTAGATTTTTTTACATGAAATTTCACACTGTATTTCAAAACCCTGAAATATTCTTCTCCTTTATTTTCATATTTCTCTGTCAGCCAGGGAAGCCAACCTCTTCTCTATTTCTTTACTACTTCTCAATTTCTCCTTCATCTTTCTGAGAAGTCCAGAGGTCTCTTATTTCCCTCTAGCCAAGTGTCCCAATTCAGTGTTACTTACCCTCTACGGGGGCAAATCTCCCACAATGCTCCTAATGAACAATGCTTCCTGTCTTTCCATCCTCATGTGACCCCTCTTAGAATATGGACTGGCTCTATGATTCGTTTTAACCCACAGAATACGACGAAGGTGAGGTTTCTAAGCCCAGGCAGCAAGAAGTTCTGCTTGCATGTTTTTTGAAAGCCTTGAGAAGCCTCGTAAATTCAATCTACCCTGTGGAAAGAACACACAAAGAGGCCATACAGGCAGATACAAGACTATATGGAGAGAGAGAGAAAGGCCAGGTGTCCCAGTGTCCTACTTGAGCCTAACTGCCCTCGGACAAGAACTGGCCAGCTGAGTCCAGTCAACTCATAGGATCAGGAAAGATAATACAAAGGTGTTTGTTTCAAGCCACTGATTTTTGTGGTGGTTTGTTACATAGCAATAGATAACTAAAACAGAAATTCCAGGTAAATCCAAAGACAAACAGTGAATCACTTAACCTAAACCTTAGTTTTCTAATCTGTAAAATGGAAATGATGGTGAGGATAATCAGAGCATATCACTCACCAAGTTTTTTGTGTGGATTAAATGAGATCATGGAGTTAAATCTACAAATCTCTTAGCACGATACCTAGCACAAAGCAGACAGTGATAAATGATAGCATTTTTTAAAAATTTTATTCTTAAGTAATCTCTACACCCAATGAACATGGGGCTTGAATTCACAACCCAGAGATCAAGAGTCGCATGCTCCACTGACTCAGCCAGCCAGGCACACCTTACAATTATCATTTTTAATTAAAAAAAAAAAAAAGGTTCAGTTCAGTTCAGTGGCACACATCCAACCTGTGATAACTAGGCATAAAGATTCAAGTTAATTGTGAAAATCATACATTTTAAGTGGAATTTCCATGAAACCCGGTGGAATCACTGCCTCCGCTGTTGAAATGATTCATTAAAAGTTTCTGTACAACTCATGTGCTAGTAAGAAAAAACATAAATACATAAAAGAGGGACACAAACAGGACAAATCATGCCCACAGCACAGTGGGAAGACCGGAAATTCCACAGCAGGCACCAGAATCCAGGGAGACCGGAAGGTATATTCAGTCTGAGTGGTTGTCAACTTTCGTTAGAATCACAGAATGAGCTGGAAGATTATCTAATCCCTCAATTTGCACATGAAGAAGCCAAGAGGGTTCACGGTGGTTGATGACAGTTTCAGACTAAGCATCCAGTTTTTCTCTTTTTTTTCAAACTTAGCAATATTTGTTGTTCATTCCTAATTTTACCCATGACTTGGTTTTATTTATTTGTTTGTTTATTTAAGTAGGCGCCATGCCCTACATGGGGCTTGAACTCATGACCCTAAGATCCAAGAGTCAGATGCTCTACCAACTAAGCCAACCAGGTGTCCCAATGACTGTTGTTTGAAACACACACACACACACACACACAAATATTATAAAGCTGTAAAACTTAGAAAGAAAGAGTACCTTGCACATTCCAGCTCCTGGAAATAAATAATTATTGTTAATAATCAGTTTTTCTGACTCAGTAAATAAAGGACATTAGTTCTAAATATCACCAACCAATCTACATTAGTCCAAGAAGGATGCAGGATATTCACAGGCAGCAAGGTCAGGAAACAAATACCAACCATTTCACTAGAATCTTAATACACCCACATAAGAGGACCTCAATCCAGTGCAGCCTTATGAATAAGGCAGTAATATAGTAAGAGTCTGTGTAGTTTCGTGGTTAGGAACACAGTCTTTGAAGTCACTGTCAAATTCAAACCCAAAGCTCTGCTCTTATTGGCTGGGGTAGCATGAATATTACCAACCTCTCTGAGCTTCACTTCTTTCATTTTTTTTTAAATATTTTTTATTTATTTATTCATGAGAGACACACAGAGAGAGACAGAGACATAGGAAGAGGGAGGAGAAGCAGGCTCCATGCAGGGAGCCTGATGTGGGACTCGATCCCAGGACTCCAGGATCACACCCTGAGCCGAAGGCAGACGCTCAACCACTGAGCCACTCAGGCGTCCCCATTTTGAAATCAAAATCAGTAATGGCCCTACTTTGTGGACTATAGTCAAGGTCAAACACAATTATGTAGTTAAAGCATTTATTTGTGCATGGGGTCTGGCATATTGGAAGCTCTCTGTAATGTAGGTGGCAACAGCACCTGCTTTTTTTTTTTTTGTTTTATTAATTGAGGAATAATTGACCTGAAACCAATACAGTATTATATTGGTGCACATAAAGATGCACTATGTGTGTATATTGTGAAATGATCATCATAATGAGTCGAGTTAACTCTGTCATTGTACATAGCTACATAATTTTTTTCTTGTGCTGAGGACTTTTAAGATTTTCTCTCTTCATAATTTTCGAACATGCAATACAGAATTATTAGCTATCATCACCATGCTATACATTACATCCCCAGGACTTATTTATTTTATAACTGGAGCCTTGTATCTTTGGACTTTCTTCACCAATTTTGCCCCCTCTCCACCCCCTACCTCTGGCAACCACACATCTGTTCTCTGTATCTATGAGGGTTTTTTTTTTTTTTTATGATTCCATATATAAGAGAGATCATATGGTATTATTTACTTTTTTCCATCTGACTTATTTCATTTAGCATAATACCCTCACAGTCCATCTATGTTGTCATAAATGGCAAGATTGTATTCTTTTTTAAGGTTCAATGATTTCATCATTTTTTATGGTTCAATAATATTCCATATACACATACACACACACACACACTTTTTTAAATCCATTCATTTGCCTATGAACAGGTAGGTTTCTTTCCCATATTTTGGCTATTGTGAGTAATGCTGCAATGAATATGGACATGCAGATATCTTTTCAAGTTAGTGTTTTCGTTTTCTTTGGATAAACAGAAGTGGAATTGCTGGGTGGTATGGTATTTCTTTTTTTAACTTTTTGAGAAACCTCCATACTGTTTTCCATAGTGGCTGCACCAATTTCCATTCCCACCAACAGTGCAAGAGGGTTGCCTTTTCTCCACAGCCTCGCCAACACTTGTTATTTCTTGTCTTCTTGATAATAGCCATTCTAACAGGTGTGAGGTGATATCTCATTGTGCTTTGGATTTACATTTCCCTGATGATGAGCAATGCTGAGCATTTTTCATGAACCTATTTGTCATTCATTGTGACTTTTTTGGAAAATATATTCAGATTCTCTATCCATTTTTAATTAAATTGTTTGTTTTGCTATTAAGTTATATGAATTCTTTATATATTTTGGCTATTAACCCCTTATCAGATATATAATTTGCAAATATTTTCTCCCATTCATTATCTTGCCTTTCATTTTGTTAATGGTTTCCTTTGCTGCACAGAAGCTTTTTTTTTTTTTAAGATTTTATTTATTTACTCATAAGAGACTATCTATATAGAGAGGGAGAGGCAGAGACACAGGCAAAGGGAGGAGCAGGGTCCATGCAGGGAGCCCGACGTGGGACTCAATCCCCAGTATCCAGGATCACACCCTGGGCTGAAGGCAGCACTGAGCCATCCGGGCTGCCCTGCGCAGAAGCGTTTTAGTTTGATATTGTCCCTGTTGTTCATGTGTGCTTTTTTTGTCTTTGCTTCTGGTGTCAAATCCAAAAAAATCATCACCAAGACCAAGGTCAAAGAGTTTAATGCCAATGTATTCTACTAGGAGTTTTATGGTTTCAGGTCACACGTTCAAGTCTTTAATCCATTTTAGGTTAATTTTTTTAGAGATTTATTTATTTATTTGAGAGAGAGAGGACACGCACATGCACACGCCCACAAGTGGGAGGAGAGGCAGAGGGAGAGAATCTTCAAGCAGACTCCCCGCTGAGCTGGGAGCCTGACGTAGGGCTTGATCTCAGAACCCATAAGATCATGCATGACATGAGCAGAAAGTTTTCATGTATAGAGTAAGAAAGTGGTCCAGTTTCACTCTTTTGCATGTGGTTGTCCAGTTTTCCCAACACCATCTATTGAAGAGGTTATGCTTTCCCCAGTATATATTCTTGGATTTTTTGTCATAAATTAATTGACTGTTTTTGCATGGGTTTATTTCTGGGCTCTCTGTTATAGTCCATTGATCTATGTGTCTGTTTTTATGCCAACACCATACTGTTTTGATTAGTATAGCTTTCTTATATAGTTAGAAATCAGGAGTATGATGACTCCAGCTTTGTTCTTCTTTTCTAAGATTGCTTTGGCTATTCGGGATCTTCTGTGGTTCTGTACACAAAATTATTTTTTTCTATTGAATTATTTTTTCTATTTCCACCAAAAATGCTATTGGAATTTTTGTTTGTTCTACTTCTACCAAAAATGTTATCAGAATTTTGACAGAGATTGCATTGAATCTGTAGATTTCTTTGGGTAGTACAGACATTTTAACAACATTTTTTCTTCTGATCCATCAGCATGGAATATATCTCTCCATTTCTTTGTGTCTTCTTCAATGTCTTTCATCAATGTATTATATTTCAGTGTACAAGTTTTTCACCTCCTTGGTTAAATTTATTCCTAGGTATTTTATTCTTTTTGAGTGCAATTATAAATAGGATTATTTTCTTAACTTCTCTTTCTCTTTATTTGTTATTAGTGTAGCCAACATCATCTTCATCATTTTCTTGATCATTGAGTCCTCTGGTTCCTATGGGAATCTAATATTCAATCATCTCAACTCCCATTTACTGTGAAGCATCTACCAATCCCTGCTATTGAAGCTGGGCATGCCTCTGAAGAAATAAATTTTCTTTTTCTTTTTTTTTTTTTTAAATTAAGTTCTATGCCCCATGTGGGGCTTGATCTCATGACCCTGAGATAAAGAGTTGCATGTGCTGTATCGACTGAGACAGCCAGGTGCTCCAGATTTCCTATTTTTAAAAAAGATTTTATTTATTATTTAAGAGATAGAGAGAGAACGAGTGAGCATGAAGGGCAAAGGGAGAGGAAGAAACAGGCTCCCCGCCGAGCAGGGACCCCCCCCCCCAAGTGAGGCTTGATCCCAGGACCCCTGGATCATGACCTCAGCCAAAGCAGATGCTTACATGGCTGAGTCAGGCAGGTGCCCCACATTTCTGATTTTTAACTCAAAGTAGAAGGACCTCTTACACAGCACGGATCATAGCCAAAATATTAAAGGGTAGAAATGTCCTCTAGGGTTACACCCAATTATACTAAGAAGCGAAGAAATTATGTGTGAAATGGTGATCTGCTGTGAGGGGGAGTTCAAAGTCCTCAAGGGTCCCATCCCTCTAAGTTTAATTTTACAAAAGTGGAGGCTTTTAAAATATCATGCACTTAGTGCGATGAGGCTAAGGGGGAACAGGAGGATACAGGAACTCTGTACTTCCTGCTCAATTTTGCTGTGAATCTAAAACTCTAAAAAAATAACACTTATTGATTTTTAAGAATTATGTACTTCAGGGGCACCTGAGTGGTGCAGTCAGTTGAGCGGCTGACTCGGTTTCAGCTCAGGTTGTGATCTCAGGGTGCGCTCAGCACCAAGTCTGCTTGAGATTCTCTCCTTCTCCCTATGCCCCTCCCACTCCTGCTCTCTCTCTGCCAAATAAATAAATAAATCTTTAAAAAGGTAAAAATAAAAATCACATACCTCAAAATAAATTGCTAATGAGCACAGAAACCTATCAAAATCCAACGCAAACAAACAAAAAAACCCAGTTTATTGTAACATACCACTGGCAATCCAAACCAAGTTCAAGTTTTCAAACATCTTATGAAATTGTATACTGCTCTCAAATATCCTTCCCCTTCCCCCCAGCTAGAGCTTAATCGCCAATTTCTGGTGGGGAAAAGCAATCTGTGTTTGTACAGAGAAGACAGCAGGGAAGCATCAAACACAACACGTCCGTCCTCATAAAATAGACAGTTACTGCCTTGGTGTCTCCAAAGAAATCATATGCATGCTACTGTTTCTTAAGTCATATATATGCTAATACTTCATAGTCACTCTTAACGTTTCTAGAAAACCATACTGTTTAGCACAGGAAATTACTATTGCCGTTGTCATCTTGTTCATTGTGTGAGCCAACTACACAACCGTGAATTGATTCTCTAATGCTGAGCCTTCGGTATGCCAGCACACAGACTTCCGAAGGGAAACCCTCCACATTGCAGTAATTCACAAATGACAGTCGGCTTGCCTAAACTCATCCTTTACATTTAGGAAACTTTGTGGGTTCCTGTCTTCCCTGGGGGATTTTTATTACTTGTTTATGCAAACAGAAGATTGCATAAGAGTCTTGCTGGCTTTTTTTTTTTTTTTTTTTCTTAAGGGATTTCGTAGTTTCCTGGTAAGCACTCAGTCACCAGTTTCAACACCCTGACATGACATAAAGGCGGGAGCTGAACCTCCGGTTCGCCACTCAGACACACACCTCTTTCCTTGAGCACTCGCTAGGTGAGGCGCTCCCTAGGACCGGCTTGTTCCACTCATGAATCTGCACCAGCAGCAGAATCATTTTCTGGAAATAGACAAGAAGAACTGCTGTGTGTTCCGGGATGACTTCATCGCCAATGTGCTGCCACCGGTATTGGGGCTGGAGTTTGTGTTCGGGCTTCTGGGCAATGGCCTTGCCCTGTGGATTTTCTGCTTCCATCTCAAGTCCTGGAAATCCAGCCGGATCTTCTTGTTCAACTTGGCTGTGGCTGACTTTCTCCTGATCATCTGCCTGCCATTCTTGACGGACAACTATGTGAGGAAGTGGGACTGGAGGTTTGGGGACATCCCTTGCCGGCTAATGCTCTTCATGCTGGCCATGAACCGCCAGGGCAGCATCATCTTTCTCACGGTGGTGGCTGTGGACAGGTACTTCCGGGTGGTCCATCCTCACCATGTTCTGAACAAGATCTCGAATAGGACAGCGGCCCTCATTTCCTGCCTCTTGTGGGGTGTCACCATTGGCCTGACGGGTCACCTCCTATCCAAAAAAATGCTGATCAGGAATAGAGATGCAAATTTGTGCAGCAGCTTTAGCATCTGCCATACCTTCAGGTGGCATGATGCTATGTTCCTTCTGGAATTCATCCTGCCTTTGGGCATCATCCTATTCTGCTCGGCCAGAATCATCTGGAGCCTGCGCCAACGACAAATGGACAGACATGCCAAGATCAAGAGAGCCATCAACTTCATCATGGTGGTGGCCATCGTCTTCATCATCTGTTTCCTGCCCAGTGTGGCCGTGCGCATACGCATTTTCTGGCTCTTGCACACTACAGGTACGAAGAACTGTGACATCTATCGCTCGGTTGACCTGGCATTTTTCATCACCCTTAGCTTCACCTACATGAACAGCATGCTGGACCCTTTGGTATACTACTTCTCCAGCCCCTCTTTCCCCAACTTCTTCTCCACCCTGATCAACCGCTGCCTGAGGAAAAAGAGACCACAAGAGTTGGATAACAACCAGAGCACAAGCATGGAGCTCACAGGTGATCTGAATACTACCAGGAGTGTGCCGGACAATTTAGTGGCCAACTCCGGCGAGCCACGGAACCCATCTTACCTGACCCCAGCTTCTCGCTAAATAACCAAGCCAAGAAGAGAGCTTGTCACCAAGAACCAAGGTCTCTGGATACACAGTTTGGCTGGGTGCACAGGATACCATCATTAAACTTGGCCTGTGGTTTCCTGGAACTTCCAGATTCAGAGAATCAGATTTGGAGAAGGGTAGTGGCAGAGTGGGCTGCCTGGTTGTGGAGCGTCACCAGAGGACTCTTGGGGGAACAGAGAGGAAAGCTTCTGAAACTTCTGCTCAATTTCTGACACTCATGGAACTGAAGATGACATAACTGTCCATACTTTTGCTGAGTAGAGTTGGAGCCACGGAGACGCCCATCAGCGCCTGTGATTCACTGGCCTCTTTCCCTCACCTGCCTGAAACAGGGATGGTTCTTGGCTCCTGGGGTGATACCTAGCCGGTTGGTGGGCTCTAGATGGAATAAGAAAAGCTAAGTGGCTGGAGGAGAGTTATTGCCCCGAGAGGGAGGCCAGGTGTCATTAAACAAACCAGTAGTTCTCCCACATTCCATGGGACCAATTAATCTTCCAGCCACACTTCAGTAGAAAAGCACTAGGCAGACAGACTCACAAGCTTGGGTTAATATCTGAGTTTCCAGTAGTCATAAGAGAGGGATTAGCCAGGGCAGGACTGAGCAAAAGAGTCCTACTAAGAGAAAGGAAAGGTGTTTGTGCTGTGGCTAATCCATTCCTCTCCTGTTGACAATAATCGAAGGCTGAGCAGTTAGAGACCTCAGAGAAGATAACTCCTTCCCATCTCTTGTTTTTGTCATTAAAAGGGAAATGCTGCCCAGTGGTAAAGAGAGAGAAGGTTCCTTCACATTTGTTCGCTTGTTTCTGTCCTTATAAGAAATCTACCACTTCAATAAATTTTGATATGAGACACACAGTCTGGTGTTGCATGTGTCTGGGTGATGGTTCACAGAAAGGGACTTCTTATTTAAGCAGAGACCTTTATGGGCTGTTAACTGTGTCCTGATATATAAATACCAAATACTGGGATGCCTGGGTGGCTCAGCGGTTGAGCATCTGCCTTCATCCTAAGGTGTGATCCCAGAAGTCCCAGGAGCAAGTCCCAATCCGGCTCTCTACATGGAGCCTGTTTCTCTCTCTGCCTATGTCTCTGCCTCTCTCTATGTGTCTCTCATGAATAAATAAATAAAATTTATTTTAAAAAAAAGAAAAGAAAAATACCAAATACTGTCAAGTAGGGAAAGGAAGTAGACACTGAGCTCCATCAAGAGAGTATTAAGTAAAAAAAAAAAAAAAAAAAAACAAGAGAGTATTAAGTAAAAAAGACAAATGTGTTAGGACAAGGATGAGTAAGGGGACTGAGAATAAGTAAAAATCATCTAATTTGGAAGGGTGGTATAGACAGGGTGACAAGAGCCCTGTATGTTTTATTTAGAGTTTAGTGAATATTGCTATTACTATTTGCATATTAAAAAGGAATCAGGACAGATTGGGTGTTTGCATGGGAGGGAGGGAGAAGAAAGAATTTCCTGTGGAAAAGTTTCAGTTCCTAGTTCTGGGATGGAAAGGAGATGTACTGGTTTGAGTCTGTGATCAGTCCAAGTTTCTGTTACACTTTCATTCCCAGCCTGTCACTCCTTGATTCTTCAGCAAGATGAGGCTTGCTTTGACATCCTGACTCAGATACAGATAAGAAAGGCGGATACTCAGACTCCCAGCCATAGTCTAATGGCAGTAAATGAAAAACAGATGGAGATGTTCTTGTATTGAAGTGTTTTCAGAGCACTTTGCTTGTCCCGTTCTCCAGTTGATTCCTAGAAGTAGAAAGTTAAAGCAGAGATTACCTTCTCAAAGAGGAAAAGATGGCAGAGATGAGCTCAGAAGAAAGGAGTAGGTCCCCCAGCCTCAAATGCATGAGTCAGCAGGAAGCTTACTCAGCTGTGAAACTCTGATCTGTTCAGAACTAATTCACATTCGTTCATTTGCTCAGGAGTCCTGTCAGTATTTATTTATTTATTTATTTATTATTTATTTATTTAGCAGGCTCTACATCCAGTGTGGGGCTTGAATTCATGACGACCCTGAGATCAAGAGTTCTGTCCTCTACAAACTAAACCAACCAAGCACCCTTCCATCAGCGCCTTTGTGCTGTGGGCCAGATGCTGCTCTGGGTGGTTGGTAGAGATAGAAGAAGGAACACGGTACCCAAGACCCTCTTCTTATAGAACTCACATCCAAGGTGGGAAGGCAGACGGAAGAGAAGTAAACAATGAAGGGAAAAGGAACTAGGGATAGTTGGGAATATTCTCTAGAATTCTAGAGAATATTCCCAATGCAGACTTAAAACAGAGGGGTCTGCGGGCAGCCCAGGTGGCTCAGTGGTTTAGTGCTGATTTAGTGCCGCCTTAGTCCACGGCCTGATCCTGGAGACCCGGGATCGAGTCCCGAGTCGAGCTCCCTGAATGGAGCCTGCTTCTCCCTCTGCCTGTGTCTCTGCCTCTCTCTCTCTCTCTCTGTGTGTCCTCATGAATAAATAAAATCTTAACAAAACAAAACAAAACAAAAAAAAAAACAGAGGGGTCTGAGATGACTGGGAGGGTAGGTCTCTATGAAAAAGTGACTGAGCTGAGCCATAAATGATGAGACACAGGTACCATGCCTGGGTAGCTCAGTGGTTGAGTGCCTTTGGCTCAGGTCATGATCCTGGGGTCCTGGGATCAAGTCCCTCATTGGGCTCCCCATGGGCAGCTTTCTTCTCCCTCTGCCTGTGTCTCTGCCTCTGTTGTGTGTGTGTTTCTCATGAATAAATAAATAAAATATTAAAAAAAAATGATGAGACATAGCAGAAATCTGCAAAATCTGCAAAAATCCGGAGGAAGGGCATTTTAGTCAGTGGTGATGGTAAGTGCAAAAGCCCTGAGGTAAGAATTAGTTTGGTGTGTGTGACTGTATTTGTTTCCTAGAGTTGCCATAATAAAGTATCAATTTGGCAGTTTAAAACAACAAAAATGGGCAACCCGGGTGGCCCAGCAGTTTAGCGCCGCCTTTAGCCCTAGGCGTGATCCTGGGGACCCGGCATTGAGTCCCCCGTCGGGCTCCCTGCATGGAGCCTGCTTCTCCCGCTGCCTGTGTCTCTGCCTCTTTCTGTGTGTGTGTCTCTCATGAATTAATAAATTAAATTAAAAAAAAAGATTTAGGGGGATCCCTGGGTGGCGCAGCGGTTTAGCGCCTGCCTTTGGCCCAGGGCGCGATCCTGGAGACCCGGAATCGAATCCCACATCGGGCTCCCGGTGCATGGAGCCTGCTTCTGTCTCTGCCTGTGTCTCTGCCTCTCTCTCTCTCTCTCTCTTTGTGACTATCATAAATAAATAAAAATTAAAAAAAAAAGATTTAATTAAAAAATAAATTAAATAAAACAACAAAAATTTATTCTTTTCTAGTTCTGGAGGCTGGAAGTCCAAACTAAGGTGTCAGCAGGGTTCTTTCCTTCTGGGGGCAATGAGGGAGAATCTGTTCCATCCATCTGTCACTCCTAGCTTCTGGTGGCTATTGGCAATTCTTGGCATTCCTTGGCTTGAAGATGCACTACCCTAATCTCTGCCTCCATTTTCCATGACTGTCTTCTCTAAGTATCTCTGTGTCATCTCCTTTTCTGTCTCTCTCTTAAAAAAAAGAAAAAAAAATTATTTATTTATTTATTTATTTATTTATTTATTTATTTATTTATTTATTTATGAGAGAGAACAAGAAGGGGAGGGGAAGAGAACAAGAGAGAGAAGGAGAAGCAGACTCCTCACCGAGCAGGAAGCCCCACATGGGGCTCGATCCCAGGACCTTGGGATTATGACCCACGCTGGCAGACGTTTCACAGACTGAGCAACCCAGATGCCCTCTTTTTTGTCTCTTACAAGGGAACTTACCACTGGATTTAGGGACCACCCAGTCGAAGATGATCTCATCTTGAGATCCTTACCTTAATTACATCTGTAAAGACCCTTGTCCCAAATAAGTTCATATTCTAAGATTCCAAGTGGACATACCTCTTGGGTCCCTATTCGACTTACTACAGCAGAGAAGAGTCCCATGTGGCCGGTCTGCTACATGGTGGCCTACTACATGCAGCCTGCTACATGGGATCTGCTACATGGTGAGGTAAAGAGTCCCTGTTGTGTGAAAACAATGAAAGACTTGAGAAAAAGATCACATTGTATTAAATGAAAAAGCGTTTCAAAACAGAAGATGGTCTCAATTCTCATAAAATATGTACAACTGTGTATATATGCGTGGAATAGCAGACTAAAAGAGAACAAATCAAAGCCTTAACTTGGACACTACCCAGGCAATTCTACCTGGGATTACAGATGCTTTTCCCTTTCCTTTCTGGACTTCTCCGTATTTTCCAATTGTCCATGATGAGCTGTATCACCACTGCAATTATTTCTAAAAATGTGTTGTTTTAACAATTAAATAACAGGGTCACCTGGCCAGCTCAGTCAGTGGAGCAGGTGACTCTGGATCTTGGGGTCATGAGTTTGAGCCCCACTCTGGGTCTACGTAGAGATTACTTAGAAATAAAAATCTTTTTAAAGAATCACATTTTGTTAGGTCTATAAAATAAGAACACCATCATCATCATCCTTGGTCATTAATAATATTTATTAAGAAAGGAGTCTCCTGCTAAATACTTCTGTTTCCCTGTCCAGAGGAATACCAATGTTGATCTAAAATGGGAGCAAGTAAGGACACCTGGGTGGCTCAGTCAGTTGAGTGTCTGCCTTGGGCTCAGGTATTGATCCTAGGGTCCTGGGATCAAGCCGTGCGTTGGGCTCCCTGTTCAGCAGGAGTCTGTTTCTTCCTTTCCATCTGCACCTCCCCCTGCTCATACTTACACACACTCTCTCTTTTAAACAAATAAATAAAATCTTTAAAAATAAAATAAAATGGGAGCTAACAGGGGCACCCGACTGCCTCAGTTGGTAAAACATGTGGCTCTTAATCTCAGGGTTATACGTCCAAGCCTCACATTGGGCATAGAGTTTACTTAAAAATAAATAAAATAAAATAAAATGGGAGCAAGTAATGTTATTCTGGAAGAAACCAATGGTGTGCTCCATTCATTCCCAAACTGTGGTACAACATATGTGAGTGCATGTCCATATATTGGAAGGGGCAATTATTTATTTTTAAGATCTTAATTTTTTTTTAAGTAATCTCTACACCCAGTGTGGGGCCTAAACTCACAATCCCTAGATCAAGAGTCACATGCTCTGCTGACGGAACCATCCAGGCACTCCTGGAAGGGGCAGTTATAATCATATATGCATTGATTTTTCCATTGTTTCCTCCTTATTTTGGAGGGTACCAGTTTGAGTTCTATGAGTTTATTATATAAAAAGTAGGGCCTCATTTTAACCCCAATCTCTTCCAAACCTGAAGAAATTACTCCTAAGTCTAGAACCATAAAATTGGGGCTTTAAACCCCATGTTTGTTTCTGATTTGATGAACTCTTTCACCTTTCCAAATTTATTAGTCTATCTGGCCCATGGTGCCTTGCCTGAAGAGAGGGATCTAACTCACACCTAGGATTCTCATCCTTAATACATCTTGTTTCATTTTCAACATCCTTGATTATGATCTGTCGCTCTGTTGGCTGTCCTGCTTACAACAAGCAGCTGTCTTCCCATATGGTGCATCAGGCCCACCTGACCCCTTTCTTCCCCCACTTTGCTTCTGTAAATCAGAATTTAGCCGAGGAATTGGTTATCCATGGTGCCTTGGGCTGTGTGGGCATTTGGTGGGGTCACTAAGCACCAGAAATCGATCATTTACCAACCAAACTGGGCCTACTCCCCCTATCTTTTGGTTTGAATTGGGAACTTCTCCAAAGCAGAACTGAAAAAATTTTTTTAAAGATTTTGTGTATTTATTCATGAGAGACACAGGGAGAGAGAAAGAGAGGCAGAGACACAGGCAGAGGGAGAAGCAGGCTCCATGCAGGGAGCCTGACGTGGGACTCGATCCTGGGTCGTCAGGCTCCCTGCATGGAGCCTGCTTCTCCCTCTGCCTGTGTCTCTGCCTCTCTGTGTCTCTCATGAATAAATAAATCAAATCTTTAAAATAATAAAGATGAATGAATAAAGAAGCTGTGGTGTATGTATACAATGCAATATTACTCAGCCATCAGAAACGACAAATACCCACCATTTGCTTCGACGTGGATGGAACTCGAGGGTATTATGCTGAGTGAAGTAAGTCAGTCGGAGAAGGACAAACATTATATGGTCTCATTCATTTGGGGAATATAAAAAATAGTGAAAGGGAATAAAGGGGAAAGGAGAAAAAATGAGTGGGAAATATCAGAGAGGGTGACAGGACATGAGAGACTCCTAACTGGGAAACCAACAAGGGGTAGTGGAAAGGGAGGTGAGCGGGGGGGTGGTGGGGACTGGGTGATAGGCACTGAGGGGGGCACTTGGCGGGATGACCATTGGGTGTTATGCTATATGTTGGCAAATTGAACTCCAATTAAAAAATATGTAAATAAATAAAATAAAATAAAATAAAATAAAATAAAATAAAATAAAATAAAATAAAATAAAATAAAATAAATAAAAAATTCTTTGACGGTTGAGTCTGGGCTGTTCCTGTTACCAGCCAAGTTTGTGAGAAGGACATTCCTTTTTTTCCCCCATTGTAGTAAGAAGATGCCTTATTATAATTGTTTAACTCAAGGGCCTCATAAATGCAAGTATCAAAACACACTTCAAATTAGCTTAAGCAATAAATGAGAAATCAAAAGAGAGGGAAGAGGGATGCCTGGTTGGCTCAGCGGTTCAGGACGTGATCCCAGAATTCCGGGATCGAGTCCCACATCGGGCTCCCTGCATGGAGCCTGCTTCTCCCTCTGCCTGTGTCTGTGCCTCTCTCTCTGTGTCTCTTATGAATAAATAAATGGAATCTTCAAAAAAAAAGGGGGGGGGCGGGGAAGATACTGGCTTATCTTACAGAAACTGAAAGAGAGTTTAAGCAGGGGCGGGCAACTCCAGGGGACCAGCTCACAGCCCTTGGGTCCAGCTCTTAGCCATGAAGGTGATTTAACCCTTCCATACCTGTGTCTCTCCAATCAGACTCTCACACGAGAGAATCAGATGGGTCTCAAGCCACTCTCTATAAAAGAGTGATGAAGTCATGAAGAGTCACACAGCAGTTGTGCAAAAGGTATTTAAAAATTACTGTTTGGCTCAGTGGTTTGGTGCCATCTTCAGCCCAAGGCCTGATCCTGGAGACCTGGGATCGAGTCCCACATCCGGCTCCCTGCATGGAGCCTGCTTCTCCCTCTGCCTGTGTCTCTGCCTCTCTTTCTCTGTATGTCTCTCATGAATAAATAAATAAAATCTTTAAAAAAAGAGAGAGAGAGAGAGGATTGATATCTACTCAAAGTCCAAACTTACATGTATGAGTGGCATGGAAGGTGATTTGGAACGGTATCTGAGGAATATCTGGCAAAGGGCATGTCTTTACCCAAATACTAATTTTTTAAGATTTTATTCATTTATTCATGAGAGACACAGACAGGCAGAGACATAGGCAGAGGGAGAAGCAGGCTCCTCACAGGGAGCCCAATGCGGGACTCAGTCCCCAAACTGGGATCATGCCCTGAGCCAAAAGCAGACGCTCAACCACTGAGCCACCCAGGTGTCCCCAAGCAGTAATTTTTAAAAAAGATTTTAAAAATCTTTTTAAAGAGAGAGAGGCAGAGACACAAGCAGAGGGAGAAGGAGGCTCCGTGCAGGGAGCCTGATGTGGGACTCGATCTCGGGACTCCAGGATCAGCCCTGGGCCAAAGGACAGGTGCTAAACCGCTGAACCACCCAGAGATCCCCAGATCCCAATTCTCTTGCTGCCCAAATGTCTGCCATGTTATAAGATGGTGGTCCCAAAGAAAAGTAATTGATTGGCCTTTGGAAGCAACACAGTTCAGAAGCTCCAAATCCATTCAGAGAGCCCTTCAGAAGGCCTTTCTGGAGAATTAAAGTCTTCATTATTTTATATATTGCTTCATAAAGTTGGGGAAAAGAAATATTCTTTGTCAGGCTTAACTGAAGAGAATACCTGGCGATGATGTTCTGTTTGCTAAGTTTTGTGTCTTCTACAACAAATGAAGCATGACCCTTTTGCAACTGGTGTTATTGCTATTCTCTTGGAGCACAAATTTAAGATTTGGCCACCTTGTCTCTTCAGGAAGAAGGGGTTTGCCTGTGGCATTACAAACACCAGGCTTGACCTATAGTCCACAATCCCACGACCCTGGCAAATGAAAGCAAGCACTTCTACACTCTTAACAAATATTGATATACTCAATGTTCTAGCCACACCCACAGAGGGATTTACTCCCATCAGCAGATATTGGGAACAGTACATAAAGTTCCTAATACAATCAAAAAGAAGAAGGGCCCCTGGGTGGCTCAATCCTTTAAGCATCTGCCGTTGGCTCAGGTCATCATTCCAGCATCCTGGAAACTGAGCTGTGCATTGGGCTACCTGCTCAGCAGGGAGCCTGCTTCTGCCACCCTCTGCTTCTGCCTCCCTTGACTCCTCTTGCTTGTGCTCTCTCTCTCATTGTCAAATAAATTAGTAAAATAAAAAAAAAAAAAAAAAGAGGGACGCTTGGGTCGCTCAGTGGTTGAGCATCTGCCTTCGGCTCAGGACATGATCCCAGAATTCCAGAATCGTGTCCCTTATCAGGCTCCCTGCAGGGAGCCTGCTTCTCCCTCTGCCTCTGTCTCTGCCTTCTCTCTGTGTCTCTCATGAATAAATAAATAAAATCTGAAAAAAAAAAAAAGTCACATGCTCCATTGACTGAGCCAGCCAGGTGCCCCTATTTTTGGTTTTCTTTTCTTTTCTTTTTTTTTTTTTAAAGATTTTATTTATTTATTCATGAGAGACACAGAGAGAGAGGCAGAGACACAGGCAGAGGGAGAAGCAGGCTCCATACAGGAAACTGGGACTCGATCCCGGGCCTCCAGGCTCACACCCTGGACTGAAGGCGGCGCTAAACCGCTGAGCCACCCGGGCTGCCCTAATTTTTGGTTTTCATAAAGTAGCATGAGGCAAAGACATACTCACAATCAGATACTACTTTCATCAGCAGCATCATTTGATTGCTACCAGCTATATCTAAGATTTGCTCTCTGCTACCTGTCAGAAACTGAGCTAAGTGCTTTATGTAGGTGATCCCATATCATCCTCCCAATAACTTCAGAGGGGAGGTGCTCTTTCCATTTCACAGATAAGGGAACTGAGACTCAGAGAGTTTGAATAGTTTGCCTAAGATCAACAGTCTATGGGTGAAGGACCAAGAAAACAGAGGCTAGTGGTCTGACTCCAGAGTCTTTGCCTCTAAAGTTCTGAGAAAATGTAAAATGAGAGATGAACAATGTGAACTGTAAAAGGTACAGGGAATACCTTGAGCCATTTGGGTCAACATTCCCAGAACTTTCTAGGCTGCCCAACAACTTAGGCCTTCAGGTACTTCCCAGGTCCAGGCTGGGGTCATGTACTTAAACTGCCCAGTATAGTGCCTTGCACCTGGAAGGTGTTCTAGATAGGAGTTTCCCTTTTCTAGAGCTAACTGGTGATTGGCCCCTTTCTTTCTTTTTGAAGATCCTTCTTGTTTTTGTATAGAAACTACCATTTTATAAGGAGACAGATCAAGGATATTCACTGTAACATTATTTATAATAGTGAAAAACAGAAAACAACCTAATTCTCCATGAGTAAGGGAATAGATACATAGGGATACAGGCTCCTGATGGAATACTAAGTAGCAGTGAAAAAAAATGAACCTGAGGTACCTTGTATCAGTAGGACTGAATCTTTTTTTTTTTTAATTTTTTTTAATTTATTTATGATAGTCACAGAGAGAGAGAGAGAGAGAGAGAGAGAGAGAGAGAGACAGGCAGAGACACAGGCAGAGGGAGAAGCAGGCTCCATGCACCGGGAGCCCGATGTGGGATTCGATCCCGGGTCTCCAGGATCGCGCCCTGGGCCAAAGGCAGGCGCCAAACCGCTGCGCCACCCAGGGATCCCAGTAGGACTGAATCTTGAGCATAATATCTAGAGGAAAAAGCAAGCTGTCAAAAAATAAATTCAATATGATAACATTTATGTAAATGTTTAAAACATACTAAACAGGGGCACCTGGGTGGCTCAGTATTTGAGCGTCTGCCTTTGGCTTGGGTCATGATCCTGAGGTCCTGGGATTGAGTCCCCCATCGGGCTCACTGCAGGGAGTCTGCTTCTCTCTGTGTGTCTCTCATGAATAAATACATAAAATCCTTTTAAAAAGCAAATAAAACATGCTAAACAAAATAACATGATTTTTGAAAGCATTCAATATATAATAAAACAAAAATCTCAGGTGAGAAGGATGCAGAGTGCCTACAGGATATAGATTAGTTCGGGCAGCCCAGGTGGCTCAGCGGTTTAGTGCCGCCTGCAGCCCAAGGTGTGATCCTGGAGACCTGGGATCGAGTCCCACGTCGGGGTCCCTGCGTGGAGCCTGCTTCTCTCTCTACCCCTCTCTCTCTGTGTCTCTCATGAATAAATAAATCTTAAAAAAAAAAAAAAATCTTAAATGTTTAAAAAAAAAAAAAAGGATATAGATTAGTTCTATGGACGTAGGGAGGGAGGGTGGGACATGGATGGAAGGAGACCTCAATTCTATTTGTAATGCTTTCCCTTCATTTTAAATATTTTATTTATTTATTATTTATTTAGAGAGAGAGCACTTGAGTGGGAATGGGGAATGGAGGCAGGAAGGGACAGAGGGAGGGAGAGAGAATCTCAAGCAGACTCCATGCTGAGGCTCCAGGCCGACACAGGGTTCAGTCTCACCACCCTGACATTGTGACCTGAGCTGAAATCAATAGTCAGATGTTTAAGCGATGAGCCACCCAAGCACCCTGCTTTTACTTCATTTTATTTTATTTTATTTTTATTTATTTATTTATTTATTTATTTATGAATGATAGTCACACACAGAGAGAGAGAGAGAGAGACAGAGACACAGGCAGAGGGAGAAGCAGGCTCCATGCACCGGGAGCCCGACGTGGGATTCGATCCTGGATCTCCAGGATCGCGCCCTGGGCCAAAGGCAGGCGCCAAACCGCTGCGCCACCCAGGGATCCCTTTTACTTCATTTTAAAAGAAAGGTCTGCAAGTGACCCTCAGCAGGTGAATGATTAAAGTGTGGTGCATCCACACCATGGAATGTTACATAGCAATACAAAGGAACAGATTATTGATGCATGCATCAACTTGGATGGATCCCAAGGACTTTATACTGAGTGGGGAGAAAAAGACCAATCTTAAAAGTTACTTACTGTACAATCTCATGTATGTAAAATTCTTAAATGATAAAATTATAAAGAAGAACAGATCAGTGGTTACTAGGGGTTAAGAAAGGGTGTGGTAGAACATGAGGATGTTTCTTTCGGGTGAGAGTGATTTGTATCTTCAATGTGGTGGTGATTATACAAAATCTATGTATGTCTGGGGTGCCTGGATGGCTCAATCTGTTAAATGTCTGACTCTTGATCTCAGCTCAGGTACTGCTTTCTGGGTCATGAGTTCAAGCCCCACATAGGGCTCCACGCTGGGCATCAAGCCTACTTTAAAAAAAAAAAATCTGTGTATTTAATAAAATGTCACAGAGTTATAACAAAAACAGAGGAGAAGAAGAGGAGAGGAAAGGAGGGGAAGAGGGAATGGAAAGGAGGAAGAAAGAATACATGGAAAAACTGGTGAAATTCAAGTGATGTTTGTAGACTAGCTAATTTTATTGGGAAATATCAATTTTCTGACTTTGGTAATCTAGTACAGTTATGTAAGGTGCCATCATTGGTGGACTCTGGGTAATGGGGAGATGGGATCATACTATTTTTTATCAATTTATGGGTCTATACTTCAAAATAAAATGTTAAAAAGTAAAAATGTTCTGAAGTAAATATAACACACAGCTAACATTTGTTAAATCTGAGGATGCCTGGGTGGCTCAGTTGGTTAAGTGTCTGCTTTCAGCTCAAGTCATGAGCTGAAAAGGGCCTTGGGATAGAGCCCTTCATTGGGATCCCTGCTCAATGGGGAGCTGGTTTCTCCCTCTCCCTCTGTGGTTCCCCCTGCTTGTGCTCTCTTTCTTTGTGTCAAATAAATAAATGAAATCTTTAACAACAACAACAACAAAAAATTGTTAAATCTTGGTGGTAGAAGCACCTGGTGGCTCAGTTGGTTGGGAGTCTAGTCTTGGTTTCTGTTCCAGTTGTGATCTTGGGGTCCTAGGATCAAGTCCCACACGGGGCTCTGCACTTAGTGGGGAGTCTGCTTCACCCTCCCCCTCAGCCTCTGTCCCTGCTCTCTCTCTTTAAAATAAATGAATAGGGACACCTGGGTGGCTCAGCAGTTGAGTGTCTGCTTTGGCTCAGGGCGTGATCCCGGAGTCCCAGGATCAAGTTCCGCTTCTGCCCGCATCCTGCTCCCTGCATGGAGCTGCCTTCCCCCTCTGTCTGTGTCTCTGCCTCTCTCTGTGTGTGTCTTTCATGAATAAATAAATAAAATCTTTTTTTAAAATAATAAAAATTCATAAAACACGTTTCTACCACCCAGATTTTTAAAAAACATTTATTAATTTATTTTAAGATTTTATTTATTTATTCATGAGAGACACAGAAAGAGAGAGGCAGAGACATAGGCAGAAAGAAAAGCAGGCTCCCTGCAGGGAGCCACATGCGGGACTTGATCCCAGGACCCCGGGATCACACCCTGAGCCAAAGGCAGCCACTCAACTGCTGAACTGCCCAGGCTTCCTGAATTTTTATTCTTTATGAGCACGAAGGTGCATGTACACACACGTGTGCATGCTTAGGTCAACTGACAGCACCTTAAGGCAGACACTACCACCCATTCTGTTGACAAGGCCCCCATCTGACAAGATTCAGCTTATTCTCCATCTTCTTTTGCGTCCCTCCTCACCAGATGCCGTTTATGCTTTGAAGATTTTATGGCTAGCCACTTGAGGAACAGATAAAAGGTAGCCAAAAATGAGCTTGTTTATAAAAAAAAAAAACTAGTAAGATTAAAAACTCTTACAAAATGACAGTGGAGGGATCCCTGGGTGGCGCAGCGGTTTGGCGCCTGCCTTTGGCCCAGGGCGTGATCCTGGAGACCCAGGATCAAATCCCACATCGGGCTCCTGGTGCATGGAGCCTGCTTCTCCCTCTCTGCCTGTGTCTCTGCCTCTCTCTCTCTCTCTGTGACTATCATAAATAAATAAAAAGAAAAAAAAATGACAGTGGAAAACTTAATGCTGAGTAGAAGAAGCCAGACACAAAAGGCCACATACAGTATGATTCCACGTATATGAAATGTCCAGAACAGGTAAATCCTTAGAGACAGAAGGTAGATTGGTGGCTGCCAGGGGTGGGGGAGGGGAGAATGAGGAGTGGCTGCTGATGGGTACGGGATCTCCTTTTGGGGTGATGAAAATGGGAACTAGACAGAGGTGGAATTTGCACTGCCTTGTGAATGTACCAAATGCCGCTGCATGGTTCACTGTAAAATGATTGAATTTGGGGCACCTGGATGGCTCAGTCAGTTGAGCACTTGCCTTCAGCTCAGGTCATGATACTGGGGGCCTGGGATCCATCCTCACGTCAGGCTCCCTGCTCAATGGGGAGCTTGTTTCTCCCTTTCCCTCTGCCATTCCCTTGGCTTATGCTCTCTGGTTCTCTCTGTCAAATAATAAATAAAATCTTAAAAATAAAATAAAATAAAATGATTGTTATGTGAATTTCATTTGGTTGAAACACAAAAAACTCTTGTGAGCAGAATCTCTGGAGTAACTGTCCCTGTCTCTGGCTCATCCTCGCTCCCATCCCCCTCTTCTCCATCTGTCCCCAGTTCTCTCCTGAGTCAGGCAAGACCTCTGTCCCAGACACAGTGAAAGTGGAGTTAGGGCAGGGCGTTAAGTATGAGCCAGTGTCTAATGTGATTGCTGGAAAACTCTAGATTGGGTAATTCTCATATAAACGTTTTCCTTACTCTTACACCCCCTTGGAGCACAACATGGAGCCAGAGCCTCCGACTGAATAGCTTTGTTGAAATCCTAAGCCCCAGGACTTTAGAATGTGACTGTCTTTGGAGATAGGTTCTTTTAAGAGGTAATTAAGTTAAAATGAGGTCTTTAGGATGGCCTGAATCCCACAGGCTTGTGTCCTTATAAGAAGAGGAGGTTAGGACATAGGTAGACACAGAGGGAAGTCCACGTGAGGCCGCAGGGAGAAGACAGTTATCTACAAACCAAGGACAGAGGACTCAAAAGAAATAACGCCAACACATTGACCTTAGACTTCTGGCCTCAAGAACCATGAGAAATAAATTCTTATTTAAGCCTCCGGTCTGTGGACCTCTGTTATGGTGGCCCTAGCAAATGAACAGGGCCTGATCAACCTTCTTAAAAGATTCCATCAGGGCAGCCCGGGTGGCTCAGCGGTTTAGTGCCACCTTTAGCCCAGGGCATGATCCTGAAGACCCAGGATTGAGTCTCACATCGGGCTCCCTGCATGGAGCCTGCTTCTCCCTCTGCCTGTGTCTCTGCCTCTCTCTCTGTGTGTCTCTCATGAATAAATAAATAAAGTCTTTAAAAAAAAAAAAAAGACTCACTCAGCCAGTGGCTACAGAGCTTAGCTGGAATGCCCTACATATTTATTTAAAACCACTTATCACCTATAAATTTGAAAAGAATTTGACATAAGGCCTGCTGTGCTACACAGCAGAGAAATTCAACTTTAGAAAAAGTAGAATAACACCAAGGACAGATGGACTTTTCATAGGCAAACATTGCCCAACTGCTTCTCTCTCTTCATCAACCCTTTGTGTGATGATGGAAATCAATCTCAGAATTTATTAAAATGCATATTTAAAAGAATGTAATGGGGGATCCCTGGGTGGCGCAGCGGTTTAGCGCCTGCCTTTGGCCCAGGGCGTGATCCTGGAGACCCGGGATTGAGTCCCACGTCGGGCTCCCGGTGCATGGAGCCTGCTTCTCCCTCTGCCTATGTCTCTGCCTCTCTCTCTCTCTCTGTGTGACTATCATAAATAAATAAAAATCTTTAAAAAAAATAAAATAAAATAAAAAAAAATAAAATAAAAGAATGTAATGAGAGAAGAAAGTTACAGGGCTCTCTAGAGTTCCTGTAGAGGCTGATATTTCAGTCATGGTTTTAAAAGTATCTATTTTGGGGCACCTGGCTGGCTCAGTCAGGAGAACACAGGACTTTTGATCTCAGGGTCGTGAGTTCAAGCTCCATGTTGGGTATAGAGCTTACATTTTAAAAAAAGGCGGGGGGAACTACTGGGTGCTTAGTGATTGGGCGTCTGCCTTTGGCTTGGGTCATGATCCAGGAGACCCGAGATCGAGTCCCACATCAGCCTCCCTACATGGAGCCTGCTTCTCCCTCTGCCTATGTCTCTGTCTCTCTCTCTGTGTCTCTCATGAATAAATAAATGAAATCTTTATTTATTTTTCTAATAAATGAAATCTTTAAAAGATAGATCTTAACAAAACTACTAAAATTATTATAGTCAATCCAGAAAAAAAAAAAAAAGCCTTCCTCAATATTCTTATCCACTGTTTGTTTGGTTTTTTTTAATTTATTCATGAGAGACACACAGAGAAAGGCAGAGACACAAGCAGAGGGAGAAGCAGGCTCCATGCAGGGAGCCCCATGTGGGACTCGATCCCATGATCCAGGATCATGCCCTAGTCAAAGGCATACGTTCAACCATTGAGGCACCCAGGCATGCCTCCACTGTTATTTCTAACAAAGAATATTCACATTAAACTATTAATGATTACTTTCCTAAAAACAAAAATGGAATTGTATCTCTTTTCCCATTTCAGAAACCTTCAATTATCAACAGAATAAAATTCAAACTCAGCATGGCCTTCCCCTGCCAGGCTATGTGGTATCAGCGTGGTATGGGGAAGTCAAGGAGAATGGCCTCTGGAATCAGAGGATCGTGGGATGAAATTCCAGCTTTACCACCCGCCAGCCAGGTGCTCAGGACCAAGAGAATGAAAAAGGCCTAGGACCTTTCCAGCTTTTGAAGCTCCCCTCATTTATTATCTTACTAAGACATAGTTCACATACTACAAAATACACTTTTTTTTAAAGGCGACTTATTTTATGGAATATCTTGTGCTGGACATTTTTTTACATGCAGACACATGCCTAGAAGGGCTGAGAGAGTCAGGACAGACAGGGGACAAAAATCTGAATTTACATCAAAGCCATTCATTGTCTTTCCCACTAAGGGCTCAGCCAGTGCTTTCCTGTGCTTCTCAAGTGCCCAGTGGTCAGTCCTTATTTAGTGTGAAATAAAGACAGGATTGAGGAGAACCAGCCAACTGACAGAGAGAAGCCTGAGAAACCCCTGAGAGAGACAGTCCTGATTCTGGCAGCCACAGGCAAGTCCTCCCCTATGGCCAGGTACCCTTGGTCAGGGCTGGCTTCCAGACACACCAACTGGGTTCCCAGCCACCCAAGTCATTTTTCAAGAAGCCAGTATGTTATGCAACAACTGTCAACGACCCCAGCATCAAGCTCTTAACTTTCATCCAGCCCAGGACACCTACCAAAACCATACTTACACTTGATCTTAGCCAAAAGGCCGGGAAATGAGAAGTTCACCCTTTTATTTATTTATTTATTTTTATTTATTTTATTTTTTTAATAATTTTTTTAAATTTTTATTTATTTATGATAGTCACAGAGAGAGAGAGAGAGGTAGAGACATAGGCAGAGGGAGAAGCAGGCTCCATGCACCGGGAGCCCGACGTGGGATTCAATCCCGGGTCTCCAGGATCGCGCCCTGGGCCAAAGGCAGGTGCCAAACCGCTGCGCCACCCAGGGATCCCTTTTTAATTTTTTTTCTTTTTTTTTTTAATAATTTTTTTTAATTTTTATTTATTTATGATAGTCACAGAGAGAGAGAGAGAGAGAGAGAGAGAGGTAAGTCCACCCTTTTAAAGTGGTTTTTGGTATATTCACAGTGCTCTGCAGCCATCCCCTCTATCTGATTCCAGAACTTCTTTACCATCCCAAAAAAGAAAACCTATCCCCATTAGCAGTCCTGTAGAGTTCCCGAAGTCCTCGACAAACACCAATCTACTATCTGTCTTTATGGTCATTATATATTTTTAAAAATGAAGAAAGGTGGGACGCCTGGGTGGCTCAGTCACTTAGGCGTCTGACTCTTGATTTTGGCTCAGGTTGTGGTCTTAGGGGTCATAGGATTGAGCCCCACGTTGAGCTCCACACTCATTGTGGAGTCTGTTTGGGGTTCTCACCTTCTCCCTCTGATCCTCCCCACACCTGCCCCTGCTCTCTTAAATAAATAAAATCTTTTTTTTTTCTTTTTTTTTTTTAATGAAGAAATATTGGGGTACCTGGCTGGCTCAGTGAATGGAGCACACAACTCTTAATCTTGGGATGGTGAGTTTGAGCCCCACACTGAGTGTAGAACTTACTTTAAAAAATGAAGAAATGCCATAACAGGGTAGAAAAATTGGAGGAGGGGACGCCTGGGTTGCTCAGCGGTTGAGCGTCTGCCTTTGGCTCAGGGCATGATCCTGGAGTCTCGGATCGAGTCCCACATCAGGCTCCTGCATGGAGTCTGCTTCTCCTTCTATCTATGTCTCTGCCTCTCTCTCTGTGTCTCTCATGAATAAATAAATCAAATCTTTAAAAAAAAAAAAAAAAAAGAAAAGAAAAAATTGGAGGAGGAGGATTTAGAAGGAAAAACTGTCTTAATCAAGGCTTTTTTCTCCCTATCCTGGTTTAGGTGCTTGTTCTGGGGTTGGATCCAACAGCTATAACTGAGACCTTGGGCTCTCCTGGGGTATTCGTGGGAAACTCCTGAGGGGCTGGACAGGAGACCAGAAAATGGCCCTTAACCTAGATATGAACCAGTATGATGGTTAAAATATGTCCACATGTGCTTCGACACTCGTCCCTTCTAAAGATGGAGTCTAATTTTCCTCTGCTTGGATGTGGGTCAGACTTTGTACTTTCTATTAACAAATAGAATGTAATTGAAGTGATACTATGTGCTTCCAAAGCTAAGCATTAAAAGCTTCTTTCCCCTTCCCTTTCTCTCTTCCCTGTTTGGCACACCGTATTGGGTGGAAGCGCAGGCCACATGCAGAGGCCGCAAGGGACTGCTCTGGCTAATACTTCCAACTAGATCCTGAGCTGACAGCGAGCAGCCACAGCCAGGAGCAGCCACAGCCAGCAGAGCCCCCTTCAAGAGCATGTGATCTGGGTCGTAGGCTCAGGGTCTCATGGTAAGAAGGGCCCAGGCTTTGTTTTAAAGCTCTGCCATCAGTACCTTGAAATTCACTTCCCTTTTTTTCTTTAAGTAATCCCTATATCCAACATGAGGCTCAAACTTACAACCCTGAAATCAAGAGTCACATTCTTGGGGCAGCCCTGGTGGTGCAGCGGCTTGGCGCTGCCTGCAGCTTGGGGTGTGATCCTGGAGATCCAGGATCGAGTCCCACATTGGGCTCCCTGCATGGAGCCTGCTTCTCCCTCTCCCTGTGTCTCTGCCTCTCTCCCTCATGTGTCTATGAATAAATAAATAAATAAATCTTTAAAAAAAAAAGGAGTCACATTCTCTACAGACTGAGCCAGTCAAGCACCCCAGCACCTTGAAATTCTTAACACCTTTCTTTCTCTTTCTTCTTTCTTTTTTTCTTTTAAAAAAGATTTTATTTAAAAAAAAAAAGATTTTATTTATTTATTTATAAGAGACACAAAGAGAGGCAGAGACATAGGCAGAGGGAGAAGCAGGCTCCTCACTGAGCAGGGAGCCCAACACGGGGCTCTACCTGGTTGTGTCCTGGGATCACAACCCTAGCCCAAGGCAGACACTTAATGACTGAGCCACTCAGGTGTCCCGAAATTCTTTTTATTTTTTATTTATTTTATTTATTATTATTTATTTATTTATTTATTTATTTATTTATATTTTTAATTAATTAATTTTTTTATTTTTTATTTTTTAAAAGATTTCTATTTATTCACTCATGAGAGACACAGAGAGAGAGAGAGGCAGAGACATAGGCAGAGGGAGATGCAGGCTCCCTGTGTGGAGCCTGATGTGGGACTCCATCCCAGGACCCCAGGATCATAACCTGAGCCGAAGGCAGATGCTCAACCACTGAGCAACCCAGGTGTCCCTCACCCTGAAATTCTTCACACTTAACAGTTTATTGAGATATAATTCCTATAGTAGAAAACTCACCATTTAAAGTGTACAGTTCAGGAGTGCCTGTGTGAATTCATGGCTCATGGAAACCATCAGAGATAATATGTAATTATTGTTGCCTTACACTGCTATGTTTTGAGGAAATGTATTATATACCAATAGATAGAAAAAGCAGGCAGAAAATAGCAGATTCTGGGAAGAGCCTCCAGGTCTGTGGGTTCCAGGACGAAGCTTTCTTTGGCTTCAAATGAGCATTCTGGGTCTTCTCAACTTCTTTGAGCTGGAGGTGAATGATGTGTGAGAATGGTACTAGCATTTGCTGGTGGAGCCGACAGCATCATTGCCATCTTCCGGGCAACCTGATGGAGAGTTCAAACCCAGTGGGGCTTCAACTAGTGGGTATATCATCTCATACATATCTTCAGTTTGTATCCAGTTTTTCCATCGGCTTCATTATCTAGGTATTTCAGTGTAAACAAACTCTTTCAATGAACTTGGAAAGCGATTGGTGGTCTGTAAGTTCAAGAAATCATTATCTTTAAGGAACATTCTCTGGTGGAGCTGTGTATACCTATATCTGGTGCATTATTTTTTTAATTCAAATCATCTATTGGACTACACTCACAGTTTATGATATACTTTAACATCTGTGATTTTACAGATCATTTCATTTTTGTACTAAAAATATGTTTTAGGGTTGCCTGGGTGGCTCAGTCAGTAAAGTGTCTGCCTTGGGCTCAGGTCATCCTGGGATCCAGCCCCACATCTGGGCTTCCTCCTCAGCAGGGGGCTTGCTTTTCCCTCTCCTTCTGCTGCCCCTGCAGCTTGTGCTCTCTCTTATGCTCACTCTCTCTCTCAAATAAATGAATAAAATCTTAAAAAGAAAAAAAAAAACTAAATGTGAGGCTCCGAAAACTTCTGGATTGTAAAGCATCCTTATGCTGGGAGACTGGTACACCCCAACTCCACAGGAATAGAAGCTTCTATGCTCTGGACCCTTGCAAACCTTATCTATGTACCTCTCCATCTGGCTGTTCATTTATATCTTTATAATATCCTTTATAATAAGCCAGTAATAGTAAGTAAAGCACTTTCCTGAGTTCTGTGAGCCATTCTAGCAAATTATCCAACAGGAGAAGGGGACATGGAAGCCCCTGATTTATAGCTGATTGATCAGAAGTACAGGTGGCAACCTGGGACTCGCAATTGGCATCTGAACTGTCAAGGCAGTCTTGTGGACCAAGCCCTTAATCTGTGGGGTCTGATACTAACTGCAAGTAGTTAGTCTCAGAGTGGAACTGGATTCTAGGACACCCAGGTGGTGTCCAGAGAGCTGGAGAATAGACTAGTATGGAGAAAAAAACCCACACATTTGTCAGAAGTGTTGTGAGTAAAAGTAGATCACTCATATACAGGAGTAGAGGCTGCTTTGCCAGCTCACACAGTGTAGGAAAACCTCAACAGTGAAAGCTCAGCCCCAACGAGCTGACACTGAGGAATAACAGCCCATTAAATGGGCGCCAGCACCCAGAGACAGAAGGGCAGATACACCAATCAGAGCATACATTGCTGAAGAGGACAGATGTGCCTCGGAATTTAAAACCATCATAAACAGGGATCCCTGGGTGGCGCAGCGGTTTGGCGCCTGCCTTTGGCCCAGGGCGCGATCCTGGAGACCCGGGATCGAATCCCACATCGGGCTCCCGGTGCATGGAGCCTGCTTCTCCCTCTGCCTGTGTCTCTGCCTCTCTCTCTCTCTGTGACTATCATAAATAAATAAAAATTGAAAAAAAATATAAAAAAAAATAAAAAAATAAAACCATCATAAACAAGAATGTGTCAGCAAATCCAAATACAGCCCACATAAAGAACTTCCCAGAGCTGAAATATATGATTTTCAAGATTAAGAAACTCATGAGTTAAAAGTGAGTCGGGTCCCTGGAGTCCGAGAGATCAAGAGCAAGAAATGTCTCAAAGCACATACCAAAATTATAAAGAAACAGAAATCTGTGGGGAGATAGAATTGAGGAGAGCTCCAGAAGAATGAACACACACACTGTAGCAGCTCCAAGATGAGAAGATGCCCCAGATAAACAAATAAGCCAAGAAAAGTTCCCTGAGAATAGTAAAGACCAAAGATTGCAGATTGAAGGGCTCTCTGAGTTCCAGACGGGGCTGATGAGAGGAGACGTGTATGTAAGCATGAAGCATATTCTGTAACAATCATACAAGAGTCATGTGGAGGCGCACCTGGGTGGCTCAGCGATTGAGCATCTGCCTTCGGCTCAGGTTGTGATCCTGGGGTCCTGGGATCGAGTTCTGCATCGGGCTCCCTGCATGGAGCCTGCTTCTCCCTCTGCCTATGTCTCTGCCTCTCTCTGTCTCTCTGAATAAATAAAATCTTTTTTTTTAATTTTTATTTATTTATGATAGTCACACAGAGAGAGAGAGGCAGAGACACAGGCAGAGGGAGAAGCAGGCTCCCTGCACTGAGAGCCCGGCATGGGATTCGATCCCGGGTCTCCAGGATCGTGCCCTGGGTCAAAGGCAGGCACCAAACCGCTGCGCCACCCAGGGATCCCTCTTTTTTTTTTTTTTTTTTAAGTGTCATGTGGAAAGCAGAAAACTATTCACAAAGAAAAAAGAATATCAGATTGGGATCAGATTTTTCATTGACAGTAGTGGACAACGACAGTGGAACTGTATCTACACAGAAGAGAGAAAGGACCACAACCCAAGACTCTCCAGTTGTCAGAATATTTGCATCTATTGAGGCAAAAGGAAGGTGGTCAAGGGGACCCAAGAATTCAGAGAATATAATCCCCAGTGCTCTGTCTGAGGAAAGTACCTGAGAAAAGCCTAGCCAAGCTGAAAGTAAACCTGCAAAGAAAACTGAGGAAGGAGGAAGAAAGAGAGAAAACAGCATTAAAAATGTACACATGTGACATTTTAATCTAAATGGAGCAGGATAGACTGAAATTTGTGGAACAGGGAAGGATTCTTGAAACCAAACAAACATCCTCTAAGGGACTTCTAACAAATACTAGATTATCTCAGCCAAACCTCAGAGAGCAATGGAGGGAAGGGAAGTATAAAGTGTCATGGGTCTCAGCAGGGAACAGGGGAAAGAAAGATAAGGAAGTGAAAGTGTTCTAAAGGTCTCATCCTACTGGGTGAGGGAGAAAGGGAGGAAATAGATCAAGGAAGTGGTTAGTTATGTGCCTCTGATTATGGGAGCAAGGAAATTGGTCATGGAAGAGATGGGGATCTTAACCAAGCCAGCGAACACAGAAGCCAGGAAAGAAAAGATGGATATATTTGACTATGTAAACATTAAAATGTTTTGTGTGACAAAGGATACCATAAATACAGCAAGTTCAAGTGATGGAGCTGGAAAAATATTTGTAATATAAATAACTGTCAGCAACTGGAATTGACTTATTGTGTGCCTGGCACTGTTCTGTTGACTCTAAGGGTATTAACTCACTTGTGTCTAGAGCAATGCTATGAAGCAGGAATGGTGATGACAATGATGATCATTTCTTTTTTTTTCCTTTGGGGAGGGGCAGGGGCAGAGAGAGATGGAGAGAATCTTTTTTTTTTTAAGATTTTATTTATTTATTTACTTATTTACTTATTTATTTATTTATTAGAGAGAAAAAGAGCGCAAGCAGGGGGAAGGCTAGAGGGAGAGGGAGAAGCAGACTCCCCACTTAGCAGGGAGCCTGACATGGGGCTCTAACCCAGAACCCTGAGATTATGATCCAAGCTGAAGGCAGATGCTTAACTGACTGAGCCAACCAGGTGCCCCAGAGAGAGAGAATCATAAGCAAGCTCCTCATGCAGTACAGAGACCAATAGGGGGCTCGATCTCAGGACCCTGAGATCAAGACCTGAGCAAAAATCAAGAGTCAGATCCTTAACTGACTGAGCCACCCAGGCATCCTGATGATCACTACTTTATAGATGAGTAAACTGAGGCATGACAAGGTTAAACGACTTGCCAAGGTCACATGACCAGTCAGAGCCTGAGTGACCCTTGGTAACCCTCCCCAGGAAACAATAGCCAAGTGGATGCTATATAAAGAGCTTTACAAATTGACCAGAACAAGACAAACAACCACTACAGGAACAGACTTATATTATAAATAGACCATTTAGAGAAAAGCAAAATGAAATGGCTAGGAAACATATAAAAACACCCTCAATTTCTGTGGTCAAAAAAATACAAATTAAAGAAGCAACAGGACACCAGACTGACACAAACAGAAAATGGGATGTTGTCAAATGCTGGCAGGAATGTGGAGGAAAGGGCACTCTTCTACATGTGAAGCTTGCAGCCTTTTGGGAAAGCTATCTGGCAACATCTCTTAAAATTAAACTAAACATACCCTTTCACCCATTAATCCCACTCCTGGGAATCTAGCCCAAAGAAATAAAAACACTAATACTTAAAGACAAGGATTTTTTTTTTTTTTGAGCATTGTTTTTTGTGGCAGAAAACTTGTCACAATGTGAATCCCAAAAAAGAGAGAATCCATTGCATGAATTATGTTATATCCACCCTATATACATTTCAGTAAGATAAAATCAATCAGGGTCTGCAACATGGCAGCCCACTGGCCCAAAGGGCTGGCAGATATGTTTTTCATGAGCCAACAGTGTTTCTTTAAATTCCTGCAGGCTTCTGACTCTGTGATCCCCTAGAAATATTTCCATTAGATGCAGAACCTGCCCTCCATAGGGCCGTGGTGCATAAACAAATACACAGTACATGTAGTGGTAGCTGTACTTTGTGGTGGCGGGGTTGGTGGGGGACATTGGCAAGGATGTGGAGGGATGGGAACTCTGCTATGTTGCTGGTAGGATGTACAATGGTGCAGCCGCTGTGGAAAACGGTTTGGGAATTCCTCAACAAGTTAAACATCGAGATATCAGGGGTATCGGAGTGGCTCAGTGGTTAAGCATCTGCCTTTGGCTCAGATGGTGATCCTGGAGTCCTGGGATTGAGTCCCACATCAGGCTTCCTGCAGGGAACCTGCTTCTCTCTCTGCCTGTGTCTCTGCCTCTCTCTCTGTGTCTCTCATGAATAAATAAATAAAATCTTTTTAATAAATAAATAAACAAACAAACATAGAGGTACCATATGTCCCAGCAGTGCCACTCCTATGAACATATTCAAAAGAATTGAAAACAGGCCTTCAAACAAAATCTTGAACACAATATTCACACCTACACCAATAGCCAAAAAGCAAAACCAACCCAAATACCCATCAATGATAAACGGATAAACAGATGTGGTCCATCTATATAACGGGATACGATTTAGCCACAGAAAGGAGTAAAGCGCTGACATTTGCCACTATGTGGATGCGCCTTGAAGACGTGATGCTGAATGAAAGAGGCCAGACATGAAATGTTATGTATTGTAGGGGTCCACTTCTAGGAAATCTCCAGAACAGACAAATCCATGAAGACAGAAAGCCCATCAGGGGCCGCTAGGGGGCTGGGGGAGGGCATAGGGGGGTGACTGTTCAGTTGGTAAGGAGTTTCTGTTGGCAGGGGACTAAAACGTTCTGGAACTGCATAGGGTGCAATGGCTGCCCAACATGGTTGAATGTACTTAATGCCACTTTACTTTTTATTTTAAAGATTTTATTTATTTATTCATGGGAGACTGAGAGACACAGAGAAAGAGGCAGAGACACAGGCAGAGGGAGAAGCAGGCTCCATGCAGTGAGCCCGTCATGGGACTCTAGGATCACGACCTGGGCTTAAGGCAGGCGCCAAACTGCTGATCCACCCAGGGATCCTTAATGCCACTTTAAAATGGGTAAAATGGGGGTGCCTGGGTGGTTCAGTGGTTGAGTGTCTGCCTTTGGCTCAGGTCATGATCCCGGGGTCCTGGGATTGAGCCCCATGTTTGGGCAGCAGGGAGCCTACTTCTTCTCCCTCTGCCTGACTTTCCCCCTGCTTGCGTGCTCTCTCTCTCTCTCTCAAATAAATAAATAAAATATTTTTAAAAATTTGCTATCTTTAAAGCAAATATCTTATTTATTTATTTGTTTGTTTGTTTGTTTGTTTATTTATTTATTTATTTTATTGATGAAAATGGTAAGCCAGGAAAGAGAAACTCTAGAATGTCACCGTTCTCGTGAGGTGGCTTCTCTTCGTTATTGCTCTGACTTCTGAGTTGCTTTCCTCCCTACCTTGTGGCTTTTATTTACTCACAGCCTCTGCCAACTGTCTCCATCTGGGTCTCTTTGCTTCTGCATGACTGGTGTTAACTTCTGCATGTCTCGCATTCAAACTTCCACAAAGGGAAGACTCGACTGGATTATTGTCACTGTCTAGCATCACCTCTAATGAGCAGAGGATGTTATTGAGTGTAATAGCCACTATCTAATTGTAGTGGGTGACCACTACACTTGAATGGTGACCCCTAAAAAGACATGTTCCCCAGCCTAACTTCAGGCATCTTATTTGTGAATATCATCTATTTGGGAAAAGGGTCTTTGCATATGTAATCAAATTTAGGATATGAACATGAACTCAGCCTGGATGACCTGGATGGGTCCCAAATCCAATCACAGTGTCCTTATAGGAGACACACAGAGAGGAGAGACACAGAGGAGAAGTCCTGTGAAGACTGAGACAGAGAGTAAGGTGAAGCAACCACAAGCCAAGGAATGCCTGAAGCCACTGGAAGCTGGAAGAGGCAAGGAAAGATTTTTTTCCTTAGAGTCTTTGGAAGGAGTATGACATGCCAACACCTCAATTTCAGATTTCTGGCTTCCAGAACTGTGAGAGAATAAATCTCTGTTGTTTTAAGCCACCTAATGTGTAATAATTTGTTTCAATAGTCCTAGGAAACAAATATACCAGAAGAGAGTGCCTTTTTGAGCAAAACTTATGTACCAGGCCACTTCATGGGCTGCTGGTCAGCTGTGGATGGTTCCTAGGGATGCAGACCAATAGCTGTTCTAGTCAGCTGAAGCCAGAGAGGTGACGTGGCATGATTTTTGAGCCATAGACTTCTCTTTCAGCATAGCCCAGAGAGAGGAAGCCCATAGCCCATAGCCCAGAGACAACAGCACGAGGGATTGCAATTCAGTTTTTAAAAACTTTCCTGCTCTGGGGTTTCTGGATTGATTGATTGATTGATTGATTATTTCTGGATATATATATATATATATATATATATATATAAGATTTTATTTATTTATTCATGAGAGAGAGAGACACACACACACACACACACAGAGGGGCAGAAACACAGGCAGAGGGAGAAGCAGGCTCCCTGCAAGGAGCCCAATGTGGGACTCAATCCTCCAACCTGGGATCATGCCCTGAGCTGAAAGCAGAGGCCCAACGGCTGAGCCACCCAGGCGTCCCAATTTCTAGATATAAAATAATCATTCATTTTCAAACTTAGTTTGATGTTTCTCATGAACATTAAGCTGAAAATAAATACATGTCCGTGGTGCTCAAAGCAGTGTCCCTGGATCCTGCCCTTGGCCTTGCTGGCCTTTTGAAGGATAGCCTTGACATTTCCTTGCTGTAACCACTTCCCGGGAGCCACCATGTTAGGGAGCACTTGCAGCCTCTCTAACCATCTATTGTCAGGGAGGATCTGATCAGAATCCTTCCTCTCTTCTGCACTTTCATGGTACCCTGGATTTTTACTTCTTCACAGCATTTATCACACTGTGAATTAAATAATTATTTGCTTGACTATTCCTTTAGTTTCAATCTCATCCACCACACTGTAAGCTCTGTGAGGACAGGAGCTAAGAGCCTCTGGCTTACTACCACTTCCGCAGTGCCTTGTGCGGTGTGGAAGTAGTAGGCACACAATAAATATTTGTGGAATAGAAGCATAAATGGCTTCCATATGATGGTGGTGGAGGCAAAGGCAAATCTGGGTACACAAATCAAAATCTAGAAGACAATTAAATCAATGAAGCACATTCCCATTTGAAGCATCTCGCCAGGGTCTCTGCAAGGGTACTAGAGGGAAAGTGCACTCTGGATCCACCAGGGTCATCCCTCCAATATTTTTTAAGAGCTTCTACTTCACATGGCTTTGAACCACTGGCATGCTATTTATTATGACTCTAGTTCCTACACTTCTTCATTAAGACAACTGTTTATAGAATAGACAATCCATAAAGGAAAGGTTGTTTGACAACTAGAACAGAGAAGTTCACACCCATGAACAGGATACAGATTACTCTAATAATATTGAGGGGGTGGTTGGCAGAGAACTTGCCTACCTGCGTCATGGTGTTTGTGCTCATGGTTACCACCTTCTGCAAATGGCCTTCCTCCAAGCATCTGTGTCCTTCCGAGGTGACTGGGTTCAAACCTAGCTACAGGGTGTGAATCTTGTGAGTTTAGCCAGTCATAGTGGTCTTATTCTCCTTGCAAAGACATTGTTGCAGGCCTGGGGTTGTGAAGCAGTTCTGACCAGTATGATGTGAGGGTTAGTCTTCTAGGGATACTTCTCAGAAAATGTCCCAGCGATGTCATTGCTAGGTATATGCCCCAAAGAACTGAAAATTGGTTACTCAAACAAATACATGTACAAGCATGTTCATGGCAACATTATTCAATAGCTAAAAGGTGGAAACAACCCAAATGTCTGTGGACATGGATAAACAAAGTGTGGTGGATTCATACAATAGAATATCACAAAAAGGAATGACATGTTGTTACAAGCCACACTGTGGATGAACCATGGGAACATTAGACCAGCTGAAAAAAGCCACAAAAAAGGCCTCGTATTGTATAATTCCAATTTAATGAAACATTTAGAATAAGCACATCCTTAGAGACAGAAGGTAGATGAATGGTTGCCCAGGGATAAGGGAAGGAGGAATAGGGAATGATTGTTTAGTGGGAATGGGGGTCTCCTTTGGGAGAGATGAACATATTTTGGAACTAGAGAGAGGTGATGGTTACACAACACTGTGAATATACCAAATGTCCCCGAATTATTCATTTTAAAGAAGGTTAATTTCATGTATGAATTTCACCTTAATTTAAAAAGAGGATTTGGGGTGGGGAATAAAAAAGGATTTTTGGAAATTCTTGCCTACAGATGTCATGCTGGAAGCTGATGAAATCTTTTGCATTGTGAGGAGACAAACTAAGGACAAACCAGCACCCTAGAGGATGGCCAAGTGGAAAAAATGGAAAGGATCTGGGCCCTTGATTATGTCATTAGCAAGTTGGGGGAACTTGTTCTCCAGTCTTCTGATTATGTAAGATATAAATGCCTTCTTTGCTTCAAGCTGCTTTTAGTTGGGTTTTCTATGACTTGCAGCCAAAGTCAGTATAGATTTCAAGGTTCTGAAAAAGCAAGGCAAAGGCATTAATTTTATCCAGACGGGAACAAGAATCACAATACCAACAGCATCCACCTTCACACACTTTAAGTGTCCTCTCATGGGAGAGAAAAGATGACATAACGCATTGTTACTGGCTAACGTGAAAGAAATATATATACCTCTTGAGCTTGTTAGGTAAATAGCAAATTTGATGACAAATTCTTGAGAGCAGTTAATCCTCCAGGTTAGATGTGGAATGTGTATGTGTCTATGTGTGGTGGTGCTCTTCAAGATGAACCCAGATCTCATCCGCCCTGTGGTCTCTAGCCAGTCTTAGTATTTCAAAAACAGGATGGACTAGCTTTAGATGCAATCTTGACATAATTATAGAGTTGTTGGCTCTGAACACTATAGGTGAGATGGATTCACTGGCCACGCCATGGAGTTTGTGTGGCTTCTCTTGGGATTTGAGAGCATAGCATCTAACACTGACATGTGACCAAGCATTATAGAAAACTCAGGCTTTCTCTGTCCAATCTATTCAATGAAGGTGAACACTTCCCTTTTCAAAGACAGGTTGACTTTTCTGCATCACTAGGCTGTGACAGGGGAAAGCAGAGGGAGATAAGTAGTCCTGTCTCCACTGCCTTTCTCTCACTTTCCCACAGCTCTGGAAAGTCCTGGCAACGCCACCCTAAAAGGTTCCTGCTCTACTCCACACATAGAAAGCTTTCAAGAAAAGGATAATGCAGCTAGGTGGACTTTTATAAGGGCATTTAAGGGCTAATATTAGGGATTAGTACTTGAAGTGTTGTTGGATTTGATCTGGTTACTTCCAGAGTTCTTGGCACCTAGTCCTAAATTGTTGTGTAATGTGTAAACTATGAAAATAAATGACTTAAGTTGCCTACCATAAAAACCTGTTTCACAGCTGTTGGATTAAAGGAAATAGGTCCTTTGCCTGTGCTGATTAAGGTGCTACATTTGTTTATAAAGGTTGCAGGGAATTAGCCATGATGAAAATGAATTAAGTTTTATCCCTCTGAGAATATTTGACAGGGATATTGCATTACATTCCTCCCTGTTTTCACTCAGTAATTTTTTTTTAAGCTAGGAATTCAGATAGTCAATGCGTCTTATCTATAAAGAGGTGAGTTATTTATTCAAGGAGTCTTGAATCTCCTGGAATGTGAGGTATTTACAAAACAATAGTAAGTATGCTAAATAAAAGGAAACAAAACACAAATCTTGCTGCCTTTCAGAGGGCTTACCTGCATGAGGATATTGAGTTGAGTCTACCGATGTCCTGGGGGGTTAGCCCGGAACCAGCTTCAAAGAAAGGTAGAGGATAGAGAAATAAAAGATTGTTTTTTTTTTTAATTAATTATTTATGAGAGACACAGGGAGAGAGAGAGAGAGAGAGAGGCAGAGGGAGAAGCGGACTCCTCCCAGGGAGCCCGATATGGGACTCGATCTCGGACCCCGGGATCACTCCCTGAGTTGAAGACAGATGCTCAACCACTGAGCCACCCAGGCATCCCTAAAAGACTGTTCTTCGAGAATTGTCCTTCTGGTTACTGTTATCCATTTTTTAAGTCTGTTGATTCCTTAGCTTTCCTATAGACTCAGTAGTGGGATAATTAAAATGCACATGATGTTGGTTCACATGGCCAAAACTGATGAGGGAACAGAGGACTAGCTCAGGACAAAGCACATTGACAAGCCCTTGAAACAGGCAAAGGGATATTCCTCTACAGACTCAACTGCCTCGATATTCATACTTTGCTAAGGGCAGAAGGCAATCTTAGCTCGTAAGTCTACTTTAACATATAAAAATTCCTTTAGGGGATCCCTGGGTGGCGCAGCGGTTTGGCGCCTGCCTTTGGCCCAGGGCGCGATCCTGGAGACCCGGGATCGAATCCCACATCAGGCTCCCGGTGCATGGAGCCTGCTTCTCCCTCTGCCTATGTCTCTGCCTCTCTCTCTCTCTCTCTCTCTCTCTCTCTCTCTGTGTGACTATCATAAATAAATAAAAATTTTAAAAAAATTTAAAAAATAAAAATAAAAATTCCTTTAGAATGATGGTTCCTGATGTGAAATGTTGGGGTCTGGGAGTGAACGGTCAAGAAAGAATTCCTGAGGTGTCTTCAGTGCAAAAAAGGTAGTGTTTTTTTGTTTTGTTTGTTTGAAGCTCAATCTGTCTATTTAAGAGACAGAGTGTGTGCATAGAAGGAGAGGGAGAAGCAGACAACCCACTGAGCAGGGATCCTGATGTGGGGCTCTATCTCAGGACCCCAGAGTCATGAACTGAGCTGAAGGCAGACGCTTAACGGACTGAGCCACCCAGGTGCCATCCCCCAAAAAGGTGGTTTTATTAAAGGAGCATGGGGACAGGACCCATAGGCATGGAAGAACTGCACTGGGGTTGGGAGGGGTAGCTGATTCATATACTTTATAGGTGGCGGTTAGAAAGAAAGAAAATCTCTAAAGAATTTGGAAACAAGATTTCCAGGAATTTGAGGGGCTAGCTACTGTTAAGATAAGGTCATTCTGGGCGGCTCAGGTTGTAATCTCAGAGTCCTGGGATGGAGCTCCTTGTTCAGGGGGGAGTCTGCTTCTCCTTCTCCCTCTGTCCCTCCCCCTGCTTGTGTTTTTCTCTCTCTCTCTCTCTCTCTTTCTTTCTCTCTCTGTCAAATAAATAAATAAAATATTTTTTAAAAAAGTTAAGGTCATTTACTACTGTCCAGTAAACCCTTAGTCATGAGACTCTTCAGATGTACATCAGTGCCCTGTATGCTTGGAGGATGATTGCTAACATACATCTGGGAGGGACAGAGATAAAAGAAGTCTCTAAAGGGATTTTCATATGTTAAAGAAGACTTTACAGGATCCTGGAGGTCTGGCTGACATCAAGCTAAGGTTGCTTTTCTCTTCTAGCAAAGCATTAACTTTAAGGCAGTTTCAAGTTCCTTGAGGAATGCTGTACTCTGCCCCCTGAAGTATTTGTCCACGGCCTGCAGATTGTAAGGAGATTTAATTTTATCTACATTTCTTTTGGGGAGTTAGATTATTTGATAAGAATGCTTTTTTCTTGTAAATCACCAAGACTTTTGTAACTTGAGGGAGACTTATCTTGCAGGACTGTGATCTCTATTAGTTAACCATTCGTCTTTCCTTTCCTCAGGTTTAGGGCAGCCAGGAGTGCCTAAGGAAGGTCACAGCTTCCACCCCAGAGTGGGGGGTGTGGTTTGCAGGATGTCGGTTTCTGCTACGCTCCCAGCTAGTCTTCTGCTCCCTCATCAATGACCACCTGGAATATGACCTTATTTAGAAATAGTGTAAATGCACTATTGCAGATGTAATTAGGGTAAATATTAAGATGAGATCACACAGGATTAGGGCGGGCCCTAAATCCAATGACAAGCGTCCTCCTAAGAGACAGAAAAGGACGTACGGAGACACAGGGAGAAAACCATGTGATGATGGAAGCAGAGACTAGAGTAAAAGGAACATAAGCTAAGGACACCTTGAGCCACCAGAAGCCAGAAGCTACACGGTGGGATTTTCCCTTACAGCCTTTGGAGGGAGCATGGTCCTGCCAATGCCTTAATTTTGGACTTCTAGCCCCCAGAACTGTGAGGCAATAAATTCCTGGTTTGTTTGTTTGTTTGTTTGTTTGTTTGTTCAGGCTCCATGCCCACTGTGGAGCTGGTGCTCACAACCTGGCATCCCCGATTCCTGTTGTTTTAAGGCTCTCAGTTAATGGTAATTTTTTATGGCAGCCCTGGAAAGCAAGAGACATTCGGGGCAAAACTGGGGAGAAACTGTTTTCTACCACTGCCTTTCAAGAGACCTAACACAGGAGGCCAGCAGAAGACACGGCGAGAGTGTGGCTGGGTTTCTGGCCTTCGCCTTTCTGGGCCTTTCTTCCTTCACGCTGAAGATCTCTTCAACTCCCTATGACCCTCACCACTTATATTTTCTTTCCTTCCTCACTGTCAGCGTCTCTTTTCCTCCTCTGAGCCCAGAAGTAAAAATAAAAATACAGAAAAATCCCACCAGCAATCCAAACTGAACCAAAAGCCTGTCATTTTCTGAGAAAAGGTGACCCATTAATCCATGACTATGCAGAATTCTTATGTCTGCCTGGCAAACTTGTGAATGATTGAACTCAATGTTGAAGACTGGGCTTGGTTAGGAGTCTTTTAAAATTTTTTTAAATTTATTTTTATTATTTTATTATTATTTTTTAAAGATTTTATGTATTTGAGCACGCATGCATGCCAGATGTGGAGCAGAGGGAGAGGGAGAAAGAATTTCCAGCAGACTCCTCGTCAAATGCGGAGCCAGATGCAGGGCTTGATTTCACAACCCCAAGATCACAACCTGAGCCCGAACCAAGAGTTGGATGCTTAACCAAATGAGCCACCCAGGTACCCCTTAATTTTTATGTTTTTTTGTTTGATTTGTTTAAGTAATCCATACACTCAACTCGTAACCCTGAGATCAACAGTTGCATGCTCTTCTGGGACACCTGGGTGGCTCAGTGGTTAAGCATCTACCTCTGGCTCAGGGCCTGATCTTGGTGTCCTGGGATCGAGTCCCACATCGGGCTCCCTGCAGGGAGCTTGCTTCTCCCTCTGCCTATGTCTCTGCCTCTTTCTGTGTGTCTCTCATGAATAAATAAATAAAATCTTAAAAAAAAAAAGAGAGAGAACTAGGGGAGTGCCTGGGTGGCTCAGCCAATTAAGCATCTGAATCTTAGTTTTGGCTCAGGGCGTGAGATTAAGCCCGGTGTTAAGCTCCACACTCAGCACAGAGTCTGCATGTCTGCCTCCCACATTTTAAGATTTTAAAATCTTAAAAAGAGAGCAAGAGAAGCACCAGCATATGCACTCATATCATTTGATGATGAAGTTTTCCTACACATTCTGGCTTCTATGACTATAAAAACAGCAATTACAAGACATGTGACATTATAGAGTGGGAAGGAGTGGAGGAAATTTTGTAAATTACTACTTCTTCTTTTTGATGACATAACAGAAGGCAAGCTGAGGGCAAAAGGCAACGTGACACGCCACATACTCCCCTGTCCCAAGGTGGAGTGGAATACATGTGACATTCTGAGGTACTCATGGCTGCCCAAGAACAAAGGAAGGAAAAAGCAAATGGTCAACTGATAAAAATCACAGTCATGAAGGATATAAAACTCCATCAGTCTGTAACTGTCTTAATGATTTACAAGAAAAACACAATCTTGAGAATAGTCAGATTTCCAGAAACCTATAGAGACTCAATTTCCTGGAGCCCTAATGTCACCTTCCCCTTCCATAGGATAATATGTATTCAGTCACTCCGCACTTACAATTCGGCTTTTTCTGCCCACGTGTGGTGTCCCTATGCTTTAATAAAATCACCTTTTTTGCACGGAAAATGTCTCATGAATCCTTTTTGGCCGTTTGCTCGCAGACCCAAACTCCAAATTACACTATTTTGAGGTATGAAATATAGAATGGATTATGAGTAATATATCATAAGACTAAAAAAAAAAGACTTAAAAAAATCAAGTCTAGGGATCCCTGGGTGGCGCAGCGGTTTGGTGCCTGCCTTTGGCCCAGGGTGCGATCCTGGAGACCCGGGATCGAATCCCACATCGGGCTCCCAGTGCATGGAGCCTGCTTCTCCCTCTGCCTATGTCTTTGCCTCTCTCTCTGTGTGTGTGTGACTATCATAAATAAATTTAAAAATTAAAAAAAAAAAAATCAAGTCTATACGAAGAACATTAGAAAAAAATGAGTTGGGAATAACTTTGGTTTCGAGGAGGACTAGGGTGGCTCCATGGTTAAGCATTCAACTCTTGATTTCGGCTCAGGTCACGGTCTCAGGGTCATGAGATGGAGCTCTACATCTGGCTCTGAGCTGAGCTTCAGTCTGCTTGAAATTCTTTCTCCCCTTCGTCCTCTGCCCTTCCCCCTGCTTGTACTCTCTCTCTCTAAAAATCAATAAATAAAATCTTTTTAAAAAAATCTTGGGAGGGCCCCTGGGTGGCTCAGTCAGTTGAGCGTCTGATTTAATTTCAGCTCAGGTCATGATCTCAGGGGGTCAGATCAAGCCCTACATCGGGCTCTGTGCTGGGCATGGAGTCTGGTTATGATTCTCTCTCTCTCTAAAATAAATAGATTTTTTTTTTTTTTTTTAAAGATTTTACTTATTTATTCATGAGAGACACACTGAGAGAGAGGCAGAGACATAGGCAGAGGAAGAAGCAGGCTCCATGCGGGGAGCCAGATGCAGGACTCGATCTTGGGACTCCAGGATCACGCCCTGAGCTGAAGGCAGACACTTAACCGCTGAGCCACCCAGGTGCCCCAATAAATAAATCTTCTTTTTTTTAATTAAAGAATAATTCTGGTTTTGAGATTCTCCTGGTTATCACTTATCTTTTTGATTACAAGGAATATCCTAATGCTTCATCGGTATACATGTGCATAATCACATAAATTAGATGTTCTCTTAAGTGATTCAAGGAACTTGGATACTGAGTAAATATGTAATGAGGAATGAGGGCATCAACTAGGCAAAACAGAAGGAGCAAAGACTCGAAACTGCATAGTATGTGCAGAGAATTGCTCCTCAAGACAGGTAGGGAATGGAAAACTCTGATCATTGAATCTTATCTGATATCTTGGATAAGTCTGGGTATACATATTGAAAAAAACCTAAAGAGTATCTAGGTGGTTCAAAAGCTATAGGATATAGTGATGTTTTTCATAATAGCCAAAAGGTAGAAACAACCTGAATGTCCATCAGTCGATGAATAAACAAAATATTCCATCTATAATATGGAATAAAATTATTACACCATAAAAAGGAATGAAGCTGTGACATACAGAGTTTTGTTTAAAGGTAATGTAAATAGGGATGCCTGGGTGGCTCAGCGGTTGGGTGGCTGCCTTCGTCTCAGGTTGAGATCCTGGGATCCGGGATCAGGTCCTGCATCGGGCTCTGGCGAGGAGCCTGCCTCTCTGTCTATGTGTCTCTCATGAATAAATAGATAAATCTTAAAAAAAAAAAAAATAGAGGTAATGTAAATATTCTGAAATTGACTGTGATGATGGTTGTGTATATTTGTGAGTATGTTAAAAACCATCGAAGTGTACTTTTTTTAAAAGATTGTATTTATTAGAGAGAGAGAGAGAGAACGGATGTGAGCATGAGTGGATGGGAGGGGCGAAGGGAGAGAGAGAAGCAGGGCTCCTGATGAGCAGGGAAGTCAAATCAAGGCTCAATTCCAGGACCTCGGGGATGACCTGAGCCAAAGGCAGATGCTTAACCAACTGAGTGAGGCACCCAGGAACCCCCCACTGCGGTGTACACTTTAAATGGGTGAATTGTATGGTATGTGGACTATATCTCAATAAAGCTGCTTTTTAAAAAGCTTTAAGAGTAGTTACCAAGGGAAAGTCAGTTTAGAGGTCACATTCTTGAGTACTATGAACACTGGAAGGAGAATTCAAAAAGAGAATACTCCAGAAATTTCTTTAATCCCTTTGGAAAACACTCAGCTTTGGTTGAGTCTAGAAGCACATGCTCTTGTTTTCTAGTTGTTTTCAAATATGTAAAGAATGCCAGAAAACCACACCACCACCACCACTTTGTCTTTCTCTAATGTTTTGTAGAGTTAATGGTAAGGCCTAGCTGTTGTGAGTTAACATTCAGACTCATTTCAAGGGATGCAATGTGTTAACATAAACACTGCCAACAGGTTCTGAATCTTTGGGCCCCAGAAGAGACAGTAGAAAGAAGACTGAATATCTTATGTTTTGCCAGGCCAGGATTTCTATCCAGAAGAGAATGAAGGGAGGACACTTCACTAATAAAATTCTTTACTCCAAGTAGTGAAAGTAACGAAAATTTAGCCAACTCATTCACAGCAAGAGATGATGAAAGAATGGGCATGAGTCATGAGAATTAAATATAGTAGTGCCTTTACTTATTTAGAAGTTGTTGACTTCCCCCTTTCTATGTAATGAGGTGCTGTCACGTGTTCACATGATCATGACACATTCATGGAAGGAATTTTACCCTGAAAATGGATAGCTAATTTATTTCATAACATATTTATTACATCTTTTTTTTTTAATTTTTATTTATTTATGATAGTCACACAGAGAGAGAGAGAGAGGCAGAGACATAGGCAGAGAAGCAGGCTCTATGCACCGGGAGCCCAACGTGGGATTCGATCCCGGGTCTCCAGGATCGCGCCCTGGGCCAAAGGCAGGCGCTAAACCGCTGCGCCACCCAGGGATCCCTTATTACATCTTTTTTATGAGACTCTGTTCTAGGGTTTGGGGTCAACATAATGAGTAGTGAGACCATCAATAAACAGATCAACCAAGAAAAATAAAAAAACCAGATCAACCATGATAACTGGATTGCATTGAGAAGGAAGTAAATACAAAACACACACACACACACACACACACACACACAAAGAGAAGGAAGTAAATATGTTAATGCCATAGCCAGTGACTGGGGTGGAGGAGGGGAGGCAACTTTAGTTTGGCTGGTGGGGAAGGCTGGTGAGAGGAGAAAGTGGTAGATATACAGGCTAGAAAGGTAGGTGGGACCTTCTAAGCCACTGTATGGATGGGCAGGTAACAACAGGCACTGAAATCCAGCTTTTTATTATTTATTTATTTATTTATTTATTTATTTATTTATTTATTTAAGACTTTATTATGTATTCATGAGAGACAGAGAGAGACAGAGACAGAGACACAGGCAGAGGGAGAACCAGGTTCCATGCAGGGAACCTGATGTGGGACTCGATTCTGGGACTCCGGGATCATGCCCTGGACTGAAGGTAGGCGCTTCAACCACTGAGCCACCCAGGGATCCCCTGAAATCCAGCTTTTTTAAAAAGAGAGAGAGAGAGAGAGCATGAGCGAGTACGCACACCAGTGGGGGAGTGGCTGAGGGTGAGGGACAAGTACACTCCCCACTGGGCAGGGAGCCTGAGGCGGGGCTTGATTCCAGAACTCTGAGATCTTGACCTGAGCTGAAGTCAGATGTTTAACCAACTGAACCACCCAGCGCCCCTGAAATCCAGCTTTTAAATCCAGTGCTTTTTACAAATGTAACTGTTCCCAGGGAGTGCCTTTCTGTACTAGGAGAGCCCCTTTTTTAAAAAAGTGGCTCCACTCCCAGTAGGGAGCCCAACTCAGGGCTTGAACTCATTACCTTGAGATCAAGGCCAGAGCTGATATCAAGAGTCGGATGCTTAACTGACTGAGCCACTCAGACATCCCTGAGGAGAGCTTTTATAACTCATCTCATCTTCCTAAAGAGGTTTGTTTCTATTTTGAACAAAGGTGCCTGTGTGCCTCAGTTGGCAACTTAGGTCTTGTGCTAAGTGAAATGGGGAAGCCAGTGAAAAGGGTGTGGCGGGCATAGACAAGATCCGGCTTGTTTTAAGGAGAAACAGTATGGATAATGGCTGTATGGAGACAAGAGTGGAAAATAATCAAGGCTAATAAAAATATAATAAATAGAACAAGGATCCCAGCTAATTGTATATTTGAACTACAAATGAACTGAAAATAAATTTAAATATATGTGTTTCAAAAAATACTTCTCTGGCAGACCTAAAGCTAACCCTCTGGCTATCAGAACTTTTTTTTTTTTTTTTTTTAAGATTTATTTGGGATGCCTGGCTGCTCAGTGGTTGAGCGTCTGCCTTCGGTTCAGGGCATGATCCAGGGGTCTCGGGATCGAGTCCTGCATTGGGCTCCTTGTGGGGAGCCTGCTTCTCACTCTGCCTATGTCTCTGTCTCTCTCTGAGTGTCTCATGAATAAATAAATAAAATCTCTAAAAAAAAAAAAAAAGAAAAAAAGAATTTGGGGCAGCCCAGGTGGCTCAGCAGTTTAGTGCCGCCTTTAGCCCAGGGCCTGATCCTGGAGACCTGGGATCAAGTCCCACATTGGGCTCCCTGCATGGGGCCTGCTTCCCCCTCTGCCTGTGTCTCTGCCCCTCTCTCTGTGTGTCTCTCGCGAATAAATAAATAAAATCTTAAAAAAAAAAGATTTTATTTATTTATTCATGAGAGACAGAGACATAGGCAGAGGGAGAAGCAGGCAGAGACTTGATCCTAGGACCCCGGGATCATGATCTGAGCCAAAGGCAGACACTCAACCACTGAGCCACCCAGGTATCCCTGCCTATCAGAACTTTATTTGAAACAATGAAACCAGTGTTAAGATTGGGAAAAGGATCATTCAGTTTAGCTTGAGCCCATCAGGCATGCAGTCATTTCATATTTGTTACCTTCTGGTGCCACCATTTGACCCCTTCCCTTCCTTTCACTTTTTATGGCCAGGAAGACAATTCCAGGCTCTGCTTTCAAATACAGATAGTTTTCTTAAGGTTCAATTAAAGAAGTATCAAAGAAATACAGATGTAAATAGTCAGATACCATTTTCACCTATCATGTTAGCAAAAGGTTTTTAAAAGTCAGATTGGTCCATGTTAGGGAGAAGAGGTAAAGCAGACATGCTTCTTGCTGGTAGGAAGGGACATTTGTGAAAAAGATCTTTTGAAACACATAGTCAGGCAACCCATATCTAGAGCTTTTAAGCTGTTCTTCATTCCCTTTGATCTGGTCAACCTGTTCCAAGGAATGCATCTCAAGGAAATAATCCCAAATATAGAAAAAGCTTTTTGAAAAATGTTGTAGTCTAAATAATCAGAACAGAGCAAGGGGAGGAACATTTAAACCTCCTTAGGAGGTTTTACAAATAAGGGAACTAAGGCTTTGAGAAGTTATATAACTTGTCCAGGATCACACAGCTAGTATGGGACAGAGCCAGGATTCAAATCCAGACTAGCTTTACCCCCAAAACCCACGTTTTTAATTACAATGCTACATTGAGTTTTCTGTATAGAAATAATGTTTTTCCTAACTGGAAAAGCAAAGGGAAACTCATTCTGTTTTATAAAATTCAATTTATTCAAGTTACACACACACCTAGAAAAAGATTGCCAAGGGGGAGAAAGGTGTGAGGAGGTCTCTGCACGCTGGGGGGGAGGGGCGCAGCGGGGTGGGGCGCCCCAGGCCAGCCTCCGTACTGCTGTACTGCAGCGGCTGACAGCCAGGAGGTGCCTCTCCCGGACCCCCTGCCACACGGGTTACGGTTTGGTTCTGTCATTCTTGGCCTTGGCAGGAAAATCAGAAGGTTGAAAAAGGCAAAGACTTGCTTCTTTTCTCTCTTGGGGGTGGCCTGGTAGCAGCAGCCATTGCTGGGGGTGACTGAGGGTTGCTGTGGGCAGCGGCTCCCCCAGGCTCAGGGTTGCGAAGCTCCCCCCACCCCCAGCCTCCAGCTCTCAGGCCCTCCCACTACTGCCTCTCTAGCCAAAACCCCCTATCCATCCTTTGCCTTTCAGTCCTTTCAACACCCTTGTAACCAATTCCTGGCATCCAATCCTTCTCTGTCCTGAAATACCTAGAGTGGTTTCTATTTTTCTGGCTGGCCATTAATATGTTCTGCAGCAAAACATAAGATACATATTTGCTAGACTTACATTAAAAATATTGACACTATTCTTATTTGTAAATGAAGATACAGGATATAAGCAGTAGCTTTTCTTATGAGGGGAGCAAAATATTTTTGCATAGTTTCCTTTATGTGGGGTGCAAAAGATAGTCTCTGTAAGTCATGCAAGTAACTGGTGAAGAAAAGGTTTATTAATTTAAGACATGAGTTCTTTAAGGGATAATCATACTGCTATTAAATGCTTCAGCTGTTACTTGTTGGTTAACATTTGACAAGTTAGAATACATCAATTGCACAATTTTGAATCTGTAATAAATATGATTAGTTAATAGTAGACTCCAGACTTCCCTCTGTTCTTCTTATAAAAGGTTGGATGATCTACTATGATGCACTAAGAAACATCTAAATGGGAAGAAACATAGAAGCATTTTCATTAGTGTCACTTAGTTTTTTCAATAGAAAATGGTCTGATAAACCATAAAATTTAAGACTTAACTATTGCTAAACTGCTACATATATAATTATTTGGCATTTAGATAAGATAGGACTAGAGAAAAACTGATATATTTTAAGGGTCACAAATTTGTATCCTGAATCAATAATCTCTATTTAAAAAAAAAAAAAGTAATCCTATGCCATTGAACACAACAAACTGGAAGTGAACAAGAGAAGTTATTAATGAAAGTTAACAAAATGGGGATCCCTGGGTGGCGCAGCGGTTTGGCGCCTGCCTTTGGCCCAGGGCGCGATCCTGGAGACCCGGGATTGAATCCCACATCGGGCTCCCGGTGCATGGAGCCTGCTTCTCCCTCTGCCTGTGTCTCTGCCTCTCTCTCTCTCACTGTGTGCCTATCATAAATAAATAAATAAATAAAATAATTTAAAAAAAAAAATTAAAAAAAAAAAAAAAAGAAAGTTAACAAAATGTAGGCTTATTTTAACATGCCTGATCTGGACAAAGGGAAGGAAAAGCCTCCACAGTAACTTTAATAAGTTTACTAAAACTACCAAGACGTGATCAAAGTAAAAAATATTAGGGGTGCCTGGCTGGCTCATTCAGTGGAGCAGATGACTCTTGGGCCTCAGGGTTGTGAGTTTGAGCTCCACGTTGAGTATAGAAATTACTTAAAAAAAAAAAAAAAAAAAAGAAGCAGACTTTTACCTTATATTTTAGTTAAGAATAAAAGTAAGAGGGCAGCCCGGATGGCTCAGCTCCCTCTTTCTCTCTCTTTCTGTGTCTCTAATAAATAAATAAAATCTTAAAAAAAAAAAAAAAAGAATAAAAGTAAGAATAGTTTACATGTGTATTTTACACATGAAAACATTTGGAAGGATGTATACTAAAATGTTAACAGTGATCCTATTTCTGGATAGTGAGATTTCAAGAGATTAGGGTTTTGTGGGTTGTTGCTTTTTGGCTCTTGTAAAAATTTTTTCTATAGTGAACATATGTTTTTGGTAATTAAAAAGGAGAAGAATTAAAATCAATTAATGCCCAAGTACAACATTAATTAATGCTTTTTGAAATTTAGTTTTTCTACTTCTTTTTTTTAAGGACTTTATATATTTATTCATGAGAGGTCACAGAGAGAGAGAGTCAGAGACATAGGCAGAGGGAGAAGCAGGTTCCCCTCAGGGAGCCTGATGTGGGACTCGATCCATGAACTCCAGGATCATACCCTGAGCCAAAAGCAGAGCTTAACCATGAGCCATCCAGGAGTCTCTCACTTGCTTCAATATGAAAAATAGGATTTTATGAGGAATCATAATGCTGTAGAGCACCCAAGAGACCATGTGGTCCAAATTACAAAATTAAACTCCATGCAGGCTCAGTGAGTGACTGGCCTGAGGCCACACTGTTCAGAGAGCAGAACCATGGCCTCTTGATTTCTGGTCTAGGACCCCCTTATACAAAAACCAAAATTTCAAAATACATTTATGTATTTTTATACATAAAAATACATTTATCTCCACAACACCAGAATAAGTTGGTTCAATATCAAGACCCTAAAAATATAAATAGTGCCAGGTTAGAACCCAAGTAATGGTGGGCCAGCTTTACCTTCAGGATTTCAGAGGGAGTGGTATCTGGTGGTACAGGTTTCCCACGATGCTTTGAATATTCAGTTATAAAGACTGAAGCTTCATCTAAACTATGGAATCAGAAAGAAAAAGCATCATGAGGACATTCTTTTAAGTGATAAATATGTCTGCTATCTTGATTGTGGTGATGGCTTCACGGGGGGAGGGGGGGGATATATATGTCAAAATTTATCATACGGCATATTTGAAATATGTGTCGCCTACATATATATGTGTGTATACCATGTCTCAAAAAATAATGTTTATAAACAACACATGATCTATGGTTAGATCACAAGTGGTAAACAAACAGAAGGAAATGCATGGCATGGTAATGAGAAAGGGACACATCCCAAGTGGCTAGCATAGTTAGACTAAATGTGGTGATGGCCCAGGAAAGACTTCTGTCCTGACCAGGTTTTCTTTCCTTAGTACTAGCCATTCCTCCCTTCTCCTTTTCACTTTCTAAATCCATCCCAACCCTATCCCAAGAAGCTGACTTCCAAACTTGTGGATGTGGGAAAATTAGACAATCAAGTTTAGCAAAAATTATATTACATAAAAGCCCCCAATTCTGAGCAAGTGTCTAAGGAATAAAGCTGTAATTCAGGTTTTAAAGTAGGATTGTGAATCACCTATTTTGGGGGTTCAGAAAGCTTACTTGATTGTCTGATTCCAAGTTCATGTTTGAAGGGACTGAATTATACAACTAGCCTCTGGGTATGTGTAATAATGCTACAACTTAATACACAGAGCCCTTCATTACAACCAAATAGTTGTGCAACTGTTTGATCTTTTCCTCCAAAATAAAGGTAAATTTTAAGGAAATTCTATGGTAAGGCATTTTTGTTTAGTAGCTTGTTAATTAACTTACCTTATCTCGCTTGCCAAATAGTTTACCAGGTCTGTGATGTTGTTGGTATTCATCATGTGCAATTTCAACACTTGAAAGTATTTTGTCTTTGCCAAAATCCCAAAGTCTTTCTTACTTATGATATTATTCAGAATCAGATTTCTGATCTATAGAATAACAGGTATTTTTATATAAAAAATGTGTTGAAATGGAAAAAATTCCGAGGCCTTATTCAATACCCCAAAATTTCTTATAATCACAAGTTAAATTACCATTGTATTGTGACTAAGCCTCTTTTTTCAGGGATTGGGGAAGGGGAGATGTTTTGGCCCATTTTAGTAACAGATTAAATCAATAAGTAATTACTGTTAAGCACTCTGGGACTTTTTATGAGGAAGATCTACTTACAACAAGCATTTAAGGCTATAGATTTTCCACTGAGCATGGCGGCAAATAAGAGAGATGATGTCTCTGTCTTTTAAAAAATTTATTAAGGTTTACTAAAAGCAAAATGATTTTATATATTACCAAGCAGAGATAGTAGTTTTCAGCTTAATTTTGATTTCAGAAAAATTATTACCTTCTAATATCAAATTTTTCATAGTGAAAAGAAGAAGAAAATGCCTCTTACTTGATGTGAAAATCCTGCCAACTGGCCAGTATTCATATGCTCTTCTAATTGCTGTAAAATGATCTGAGGATTACATGACCCCAGAAAATTCTAGAGGAAAAAAAATCAAAACACAGTTAATGGGAAAGTATTATTACTATTCTGTCAAATCTGAAAGGTTTTCATTTTTAAATTTGGAATATCTTTAGGAATTTCTATTATAGGAAAAAAAGCCCACCTCTATCATATAACAAAAAATTATGGAAATAAGGAAGGAGACATTTTACAAATACCTATTGTAATAGTAAGAGCTGTTTGACAAGCATTTTGTCATCCTAGGTGCCAAAAGGAATCTATTTAAATACTGAAATTTTGAAAAGCATCAACGGATGAGTTTATGAATAGTAAAAACAAACAAACAAACAAACAAACGAACAAACCCCAAGTCAAAGACAAGCACAGATGGCTGTGAAAAAATGCAATGAACAGACAAAACGACAGATTAAAAAAAAAAAAAAAGTGTGTTTATTTATATAGTTCTCTATCTACTGGCTTATCTACCTTTGGGGAAATACTGCAAAACATTCCCAAGTGCTTTGTTCTATTTGTCTGTGTTGTAAAGGGAATGAGTTATTTTTTAAAGTTCTGTCCTCAAACTGCTCATGGCTCCTTTTGTCAGACACCCACATACAAAACCTTCTCTCTTATCTCTCACATCCAATCACTAAGTCAAGCTGCTCCATCCAGTTCATTCTCACTGCCACCATCCTACTCTAGGGACATATCCCCTCAAGCCTTCCCTGCCCATCCACATCCCTGCTGTTGTGTGTGGATCAAGTGAGATTCACCTCCAGTCAAGTGCAACAACTTCTCACTCATCTCTTCTTGCCTCCTCTCTCCTCTGATCAAGCCCATGGATTGTTCCTTATAAAACAGTTCCTGAGCAATTAATTCACTTTACTCTTCCAGGAAAAGTGATTGCCCTCCCCACCTGTACCCGATAAAGGTCCAAATCCCTCTGAAGGCATCCCTCAGATGGATCTTGATCTATCTTTCAGGGTTATCGCCTGCTAAACCTGCATACAAATCTCCCACCCCAATCACACTGATGCACTCATGCTTCACAGGTCTGGTAAAAAGAAAATGCAACACTTTTGCAGGGGACATACAGCATGAGACTTTCTGTTTCTTTGGCAGCCCCAGAGGAATAATTTGCGAGATACCTTAATTTGCTGGTGTCTTTTTTCCGAGTGGGGCATGAGCATTAGACAGGCTAGTGCAAAAGCTGGAAGCTCTAACTGGACATACTGCCTGGCTACTCCAATCATGTCGAGATCATCTGAAACTGGACATCTTCAAGAGAGCACATGAATTTGTTAATACCAATCAAATTAATTTATGAATTAATTTGCTACCTGACTCTGCTTTCAAAGATTTTAAACATTGAAGTGCTGGGGCATAACATATGCTTAGTAATGAGTAACTTGAGTCTTTCACTGCATTCTTCGTGGAATAAAATAACCTGCCTACTGGAACACAGAGTACTGGTTGCTGCTGTGATTATGTCTGAAAGCCCACACATGCCTAAAGATACATGTCTTCTGAGTGTTCTCAGAAGACTCAAAACTTATGAGGTAACACTGCATAATTTAGGGTAGTTGTAAAAGTACTGTGTACATACATTAAAACTAATTTTAGAGAATGCTCACTGACCATGAGTTTATTAGCTGCACTGCATATGGAAAGTAGACATGGTAAAAATAGAAGACCGTCTATCTTAAAAGCAAGTGACTGGGCAGCCCAGGTGGCTCAGTGGTTTAGCGCCACCTTTGGCCCAGGGTGTGATTCTGGGGACCTGGGATTGAGTCCCACATCAGGCCCCCTGCATGGAGCCTGGTTCTCTCTCTGACTGTGTCTCTCCACCTCTCTCTCTCTCTCTCTCTCTCTGATGAATAAATAAATAAAATCTTAAAAAAAAAAAAAAAAAAAAAAGCAAGCGGTGTGCTTAACTTCCCCAGAATGAATTATTGGAAAGAGAGGGTTTTTTTTGTTTTTTTGTTTTGTTTTGTTTTGTTTTTAAGATTTTTTATTTATTTATTCAGAGAGAGAGGGGGGGGCGGGCAGAGACACAGGCAGAGGTAGAAGCAGGCTCCATGCAGAGAGCCCGACGTGGGACTCGATCCAGGGTCTCCAGGATCACGCCCTGGGCTGCAGGTGGCACCAAACCGCTGCGCCACCGGGGCTGCCCGGAAAGAGAGGTTAATTAGAAATGAATTTTATAAGCAACACAGAGGACTTTTGGGGGTAGGAAAACAAGTATCTTACTTACTCTAGAATAGCGACTGAGACTCTCACAGCAATCTGATAACTGACTGGGACTCAGAGGACAAGATGCTGAAAATAAACAACAGTAATGTGCACATACTCCCACGTATAGAGTTATAAAATGCTACTGTCAATGTTTCAGGGGAGAGAAAAATACCTGAAAGTAGGGGTATCTGAACCACACGCTGCCAAGCTTTGCTGAAGTAGGGAACCTGGGGAAACAAAAACACAATGGGATTCAAGCCTGGGGTATCACTAACTCTCTAGGTTCTGCAGTCGCAGAACTAACTATACTGAGAGGTTGTGTTCTGGATGCTAAGACCAAAATCATAAATTGGTATCTCTCTGTTCGAGATGGTTAGATTTTAGGATAGTATTCTTTCTTTCTTTTTTTTTTTTTTTTTCCAAAGTAAACTCTACACCCAGTGTGAGTCTCAAATTCATGATCCTGAGATCAAGAGTCAAATGTTCTACTGACTGAGGCAGCCAGGTGCCCTTGGATGATTTTCTTCATAAGCGTATGGTTCAAGATCTTATCTTGATCTTAACGAATCTTGGCTGATTCGTTATTGTTTCATTTGAGGAAAAGAAGTGTCAGAACCAACTTAGAAAACAAAACTTAGACTGCTGTGTGCCAGACATTGTGTAAGAGCCACAGGAAAGGCACAAGCATGTAAGAGAAAGGATTTCAAAAAATGAATAAGGCAACAACATCAATTTCCACTCATAGGGGAGGGGTAAAATGACTTAATACATTTTACTCCTTATTATAGAGAAAAATTAAGAGTTAAAACTAATGAGGTGCTAAGAGCATTAAATATACAGGTCTCTTAAGATCCAACAATCCCACTCGTAAGGATATGCTGAAGAGAAACAAAAACATACATCCACATAAAAACTTGTACATAAATGTTCGTGGAACAGCATTATTTATAATAACCCAAAAACCCATCAACTGATGAATAGATAAATAAAATGTGAGTCTGTCCATACCGTGAACATTAGTTTAGAAAAAAGGGATGAAACCATGAAACGTGTGACCACACAGATAAACCTTGAAAACATGATGCTGAGTGAAGGGAGCACAAAAGGCCACATACTGCATGATTCCACTGATACAACATATCCAGCATAGACACTTCCAGGGGCTGGAAGAGGAAGGAATAGGGAGTGACTGCTAATGGATCTGGGGCATACTTTCAGGGTGAAAAAAACGTTCTAGAATTAGAGAACGGTGATGGTTGAGCAACATTATGAATATACTAAAAGCCACTTAATTGTACAATTTTTATTTCTTTATTTTTGAGAGTTTATTTATTTTTTTAGTAATCTCTACCCTCAATGTGGGGCTTGAACTCACGACCCCAAGATCAAGAGTCACATGCTCCATGGATTGATCCAACCAGGCACCCCTTAACTTTATGCTTTAAAAGTGTACATTTTACATGGGAATTGTATCTCAATTAAAAAAAGAAAATAGATCTCTATGTGTTCTGTGGAACAGTCTCCGAGGCACCAAGGTTATATGGGAAAAAAAATTTTATCTAGAATGTCACTGCATTTATATGTACAAAAATGTATATACACCCACAGACACACAGACACATACCTATATAATAGGAGAGTTCTAGAAGAAAACATAAGATCGTGTAAATAGTAGCTATTTCTGGGGAGATAATTTTTCCCCCCCTGGGGAGATAATTTTGATGGGAAATGGTAAAGGAGAATTTTCATGTTTTACTCAATATATTTCTATACTGTTCTAATGTATTAAGCTAAGAATAGATTACTTATTTCCACATTATACATCATTATACATAGTAATGATTATGTGGTACACAACTTGTGAAATTTAGAAAAGATTAGTATGACATGGTGTCTGATTTAAATATCTTCCAAGTCCAGGAGGGGCAGCCAAATTACACTGAGACAGGTGTTACTGTAGAACCAGGGTCTGGAGAGCAGACATGAGGGTGTGGCTCCAGAGGCCTGGAGGGCTGGGACTGGTGAGGTCCTCCTCTGAGAGGTGACCTCTGAGCGAAGTACTGGTCCCGACACCACCTTAATGGGACATCGATTCCGTTCTTTACCGAGGAACCAGTTACTTTACCTAATGCACCCGGGTGCCACAAGTCCACTGAGTATTAATATTAAATTATTTTTGTTGTTGTTAAAGATTTATTTATTTATTTGAGAGAGAGAAAGAGAGAGCGCGAAGAGCGAGAAAGTGAGAGAGCAAGAGCATGAGTGTGTGTGAGCAGGGGGAGGGGCAGAGGGAAAGAGAGAGAATCGCACTCAAGCAGACTCTCTGCTGAGCACAGAGCCTGATGAGAGGCTCCAACCCACCACCCTGAGATCAAGATCTGAGCCAAAATCAAGAGTCCATACTTAACCGACCAAGCCACCCAGGCGATCCTAAAGATTAAATTCTACAAAATTTACTTTGGGAAACTACATACCTGCCATAAAGAATGGATACTAGAGATGGAGGTTAAAACTTTCCTTAGATAAGGAATCTGTGAAAAAAATAAAATACAGTTTGGAAATTACCAAAATGGAAAACTTAAACATGAAATAGCAGATTCTTCAATTTTCAAAAGAAGTATCAGTAAAATGTATTTGCCATGAGAACGATCAGGGAAGCTCACTTACTAAATCACAAATATCAAAAAGGGTCAGGGAAGCTTCCATTTCTTTCCAGCAAAATTTATGTCATTTTTGAGTTAGCACTTTCTCTGGTCCAACACCAAGTTAAGTTTGGCACAAACCCAAGGAGAGTGAATGTTTGCAGCATACAGCTGTTCAATCACAAGTATGTGCAGAATGCTGAAGAGTTGCTCTGCAAGAGCTTTTACAGAACCCTCAGCCCAGGGCATGGAGTCTTACCATATTGAAGCCAAGGAGCTTTTGCAAGAGTCCATTCCAAAGCTGCAGGTCATAGATTTTGTATTCTAAGCAAAGCTCAGTCACCAATCTGACTGCCTGAAGAGAAAAGAAAAAAACAAAACAAAACAAAACAAAATCATACTGCTTCAAAATACCAGGAAATGAAACCACCCATAGAAAAGGTAGGCAGGGCAGCCCCGGTGGCACAGCGGTTTAGCGCTGCCTGCAGCCTGGGGTGTGATCCTGGAGACCTGGATCGAGTCCCACATCGGGCTTCCTGCATGGAGCCTGCTTCTCCCTCTGCCTGTGTCTCTGCCTCTCTCTTTGCTCTCTCTGAATGAATAAATAAATAAATCTTAAAAAAAAAAGAAAAGGTAGGCAGCTAACACACAAAATACACTCATAATCTAGGTGCGTCTATTGCCTGATTTCAGTAAAGCCCCCTATCTCTCTAATAAATCAAGGAAAAAAATTCTTCTTGCTGAAATGAATTCAAACAGCATTTTGGACTTTCCCCACTGTCTTCTTTCTACCCAAGAATGGTTTGCCTTTTGGCCCCATAATCTTTATGCCCTAGGTTTCAACTGCCTCAGAGACTGAATTCCCACAGTCAGTGAGGAGGAAGAGAACCAACACCCCTCCTGGCATAGGGACAGCCTCTTCTCCCCACCCGGATGAGGACACACAGGCTCTAGGAAGGGATTATAGAAGTGTCCTCTTGCTGGTGGGGATCAGGACCTAAGCATTAAGGGACAGAGGTAAGGGGAGCCTCCAAGTTGCTTGTTACCTGTCAAGCTAGGAAAGTAGAAATGGTCTCAGAGCAGTAGACTTGTTCAGGAATAAAGAGTTTCTCCAGTTTCAGGCATTTGAGTGAATACAAGAGCATCTGAGAAGATGGGGGCCCCACCCCAGACAACTCCATGTACCTACCAAGGATTCATGGCTGTGGTTTTTCCATAGACCCTTAATCATTCCTTCTTTAGGACTGTTGCAAAATAATTCGTATGTGATGGGGATATTCAAAGTCTCAAATGATGCCAGAAAAGTTATACATTTCAAGTAAGATCTGGAAAACAGGTATTAATGGGAATCATTCTTACAAGCCACATTTACATTTAAGATAAAAGCCACCATAGGGCAGGGCACCTGGGTGGCTCTGTGGTTGAGCGTCTGCCTTTGGCTCAGGTTGTGAGCCCAGGGTCCTGGGATTGAGTCATGTATTGGGCTCCCCATGGGGAGCCTGCCTCTCCCTCAACCTATGTCTCTGCCTCTCTCTCTGTGTCTCTCATGAATAAATAAAAAAAATCTAAAAAAAATAAAAAATAAAATAAAAAAAAAAGCCACCATAGGGCAATGTTAGGCCTGCTTGTTTTCAAATGTCTATTTTTTAGGCTTCTAAATATATTCACTGAATATTAGAAAGAAATCAATATGAGCAAGATTAAGAAAGCATTCAGTTCCTAAATGCTTCAAAAAACTAGGGGAACAAAATGTTTTCAGAGGTCTATGTCCCCTTTGCTAAAATGGCAAGGACATTCAACGTAGCAGAACTAGGTATATACACAGCTACTCTAATGCACTCTTACAAAGTAAGGGGCTTAAGTGTACGCTCCCAAAGAACCGATCTATTTCCTGTTTCTTTTTTTTTTCTTTCTTTCTCTTTTTTTTTTTTAAAGTAAGCTCTACACCCAACTTGGAGCTTGAACTCATGACCCTAAGATCAAGAGTCACATGTTCTACCAACTGAGCCAGCCAGGCACCCGTGTTTCCTATTTATTAACACAATTTTAAAAATTCTACTTACTTCACTTCTTCCATGGGTTTTTTGAAGAGAGATTCTATAGTTTCCTTGTCAGCCAAATATAGGAGACACTGAAGAGCTCGTGCTCTGTGGGCAAAAGTTAACTGGCGCACACCCAATGTCTGTAAAACCAAAGCAGGTTTGCAGAGACACGCATGCTGTAGTTGGGTACATGAGTTTCAACTTAGGTAACATAAATGTCATTAAAAAAAAAAAAAATCAGTCAATCTCTTCTCTTAGGGAGCCAGTGATTCTCAAAGCATGGTCCATGGACCCCTGGTAGGCCTTCCTCAGACTCTTTCAAGTAGGAAAAGGTCAAAACTACTTTCACATTAATACTAAGATGTTATTTGCCTTTAGACTGTGTGATATTTGCGCTGATGGGTAAAACAACCAGTGCTAGTCAGGGTAGGAACACCCATTTGCTGGGGCAGCCATGGCATTCTTTACAGCCAAACAAAAGTGACTTCCACTTAACAAGGTTCTTGATGGAGCAGTAAAAATTAATTTTATGAAACTTCAACTCTTAAATATATTAATGAGTTCATGCTTGAATACATATTAATTAATTAAGATGTATTCATCAATGTTCTGTGTGACCAAATGGGAAGCATATGTAAAGCATACTACAGGACTGACGGTTTCTCAGGGAAAAGCACATGTATGAATGAACTGTGAGCTGAACTAGGCACTTTTCACAGACCACTATTTTTATTTGAAACTATGACTATCAGATAAACTAATATGCAAGGGGGAAAAATGGATTTTCTCCTCAGTTGCTGTCGAGGACATACAACCAGCAACCTCTGATTTCCCCTCTTTCCTTCCTTCTATCCAAGACCCATTTGCCTCCTGGCTCTACACTCTTTCTCTCCCTCAGTTCCAACTACCTCAGAACATTCCTAGAGACAAAAGCCTGAAGGCTAAAGAGATGGTGTTGCCTTTAGATAAAAGGGAAAATTTAGCCAGCTAAAGTCTAGTGGAGAGAGAAGGAGGAATGGCTGGAGGGTACAGCCCATCCTGCAGGGCCCCTGGTAGTAGGAATGTTGCCTAACCAAGGAGTTAATAACTTTGAATGTAGATAACCATGGGAATTGTCAATAGGTTCAGTTTGCCAAACAGGACGTTATGGAAGCCAGCACTAAATGGGGCTTGCTGACACTATAATCCTGATTACAAGTGTAAGATATGCAGTACTCTGAATAAGTGTGTAAGTGAGCATTATGTTAAACATCTGTTAATGATACCAAGCATGGTAAATATGAAGGAAAAAATGTTAAGCTCTCATGCAAAGATGAGTTTTGACTCCATGTCTAGGGCTTACAGTTGTAGCTGATGTTGCAAACACGAACAGCATTCTTGAACTGTAATCAATCGGACGAGGCAGAAGAAGATACAAGACTCTGGGGAAAAATATTTTAAATTACATTTAGATTTTAATTTAGTGATAGAGCACCTAAACAACAGACCTGTTTTACAGTCCTTAGAAAAAGTCACAAGGCATCCCAAACATGGGCCTGAAGTGTTTGGGGTCAAAGACATTTTTGCCTTTCCCCTTAATGGATGCTTAATCTTTTCTTGAGTGAGTTCCAATAATAGCTAAAGATGATAAAAACAATAAATGTTAGGCCTCAGTCTTCTCATCTATAAAACAGCTCATCAATCTCTGACAGTTTTTTAATTTTTAAATTTAAAAAAAAAGATTTTTATTTATTTATTCACAACAGAGAGAGAGAGAGAGGCAGGCAGAGACACAGGCAGAGGGAGACGGAGAGAAGCAGGCTCCATGTGGGGAGTCCGATGTGGGACTCGATCCCAGGTCTCCAGGATCACACCCCGGGCTGAAGGCAGTGCCAAACTGCTGGGCCACCAGGGCTGCCCAATCTCTGACAGTCTAAATTCTACTTAAGAAATTAATACAGACTATAGGGATCCTTGGGTGGCTCAGCGGTTTGGCGCCTGCCTTTGGCCCAGGGTGTAATCCTGGAGTCCTGGGATCGAGTTCCGCATCGGGCTCCCTGCATGGAGCTGGCTTCTCCCTCTGCCTGTGTCTCTGCCTCTCTCTCTGTCTCTCTCTGTCTATCGTGAATGAATGAATAAAATCTTAAAAAAAAAAAAAAAAGAAATTAATACAGACTATAGGGTAGCCTGGATGGCTCAGCGGTTTAGCGCCTGTCTTCGGCCCAGGGCATGATCCTGGAGACCCAGGATTGAGTCCTACGTCGGGCTCTTACATAGAGTCTGCTTCTCCCTCTGCCTGTGTCTCTGCCTTTCTCTCTCTGTGTCTCTCATGAATAAATAAATAAAATCTTTTTTAAAAAAAGAAATTAATACAGACTATAGCTACAAAGTACATTGGACACTATAATGGAGAATTCTGTTTTAATTCATAGGACCTGTTAAATGTTTAACCTCTAGACTCAGACCTGACTGGCCCCCTTCCAGAGGAGAGTAAGATGGATAGGGTGGGTGTATGTGGTACGAAGGAGGGAGAGGGTAGAACTGTCAGTGGGAAAAGGCAAGAAGCTACAAAATTGGTAAGAAATATCCCTTTGGGAGCTCCCTAGGATTTTCTTTTCTTCTCTCTCTTTGAATGGTTTCCCTCTAAGACTTTCTGTTGTGACTGATTCAGTTACACATTGCAGGATGAATCTACCTCTTGCTTATTAGACAAAGGTGCCCCTGTGTTTAAAAGACTAAGCAAGGACAAGGTGGAGTCCACAGGAAAGGAAGGAATGGAGGGGGTGGTAAGCCAGCTCTGCCCAAACCAGGAGAAATTCTTCTCTTGGGTTTGTTGTTCTACATCCTTTCTCACTATCAGATCTCCAAGGCTGATGCAGAGCTTCACAGGTGACTTGACCTACTTTTGGTCTAGAGCAGGAATGGCAAAAAGCTGGCATGCATGTCACCAATCCCTCCCCCATGCCTATGCCAAGCATCATTAATGGATTACCACATCCTTTCTGATTTAGGTCCAGATATAGTAGGCAAGCCGTGACCAATTAGATTTAGCCCATTAGATGAAACCTTGGTCTCAAGTCTTCGGTTAGAAGGTAAAAGGAATCCTAGTGACCCATATCAGAACCAGCCTAGCTCTCCAGAGTAAGAGAATACATAGGGGTCTGGAGCCAGAGTTGTAGAAAATAAAAGAGTTCTCCTTTGCTTGAGGTGCATCCTCTGCTAAAGGTATTCTAGGAACCCTCTACATTAGTAGGGACTCACTGAGGTTTCAGAAATTCTGGGTCTTGGTTGTTTATTTATTCCACTGGAGACAGTTGTATATACTCATGGCCATATATCAATTAAGTGATTCTTCTCAGAGACTCTGACCCAAGTTACATGAAGAAAATCTTTTCAAAACCAACCTCTGACAGATTTATTGTAAGATTCCAACTCGGCAATAAGATACAAACACATGTAAGTAAAGAAAAAGTACCTTTGTAGTGCTTCATCTTCTTGAAGTTCAAATAATTCTGATGGTTTCTTTGAAAAAGTGAAAAAAAAAAAGGTAAAAAAGAACTACAGAAAAGTTTGTTGACTATATAAGATAACACAACTAGATGAAAAACCCAATATACAGAATTATGTTTACAGAGAAGAAATTAGATTTTTCCTTTTAAAAGGGGGTTTCCTCGGGGTACCTGGATGGCTCAATGGTTGAGCAACTGCCTTTGGCTCAAATAGTGATTCCAGAGTTCTGGGATTGAGTCCTGCAGCAGGCTCCCAGAGTCTGCTTCTCCCAATCTCTCTCTCATGAATTAATAAAATCTTTAAAAAAATAAAAAATAAAATAAAAATTGGGCAGCCCTGGTGGCGCAGCGGTTTGGCGCCGCCTGCAGCCTGGGGTGTGATCCTGGAGACCTGGAATCGAGTCCCACATCTGGCTCCCTGCATGGAGCCTGCTTCTCCCTCTGCCTGTGTCTCTGCCTCTCTCTCTGTGTCTATGAATAAATAAATAAAATCTTAAAAAAAAAAGAAGGAACTTACACATATTTAAAAAAAAAAAAAAAAAAAAAGTTAAAAAGAGTTTCCTCACATTTATTCAGTCAGGAAATATTTGCTGAGCACTTACTATGTGCCAGGCACAATTCCAAGCACAAGGGTTGCCTGAGTGAACAAAATAAATGCTCCTATCTCCCAGTGCTTACAGTCACTGGGTAACTTTTAAAAGGAAAAGACTCCATGGATTAGAAATGAGTTGGTCAGTAATTCAGTATTGAGCTACAGGGACTTACAAAGCCATGTGCAAGATGCTAGATACAGACACAGGTCCTGGCCTCAAGGTGCTTGAGTTTAATTCTCCAAATTTACATAGAGGTTAAAACATGCTGGTTTCTGAGTCAACCATAGATTCTATATGGCCTAGCTATGCTTCTGGGTACAATAAAGCTCAGTCCTTCTCTTCATAGACACTTTAAAAAATATATATTTTATTTGAGAGAGGGGGCATGAACCAGGGGTAGAGGCAGAGAGAGAAGCAGGCTCCCTGCTGAGCAGGGAGCTCGATGTGAGACTCGATCCAGGACCATGAGATCATGACCTAAGCCAAAGGCGTAGGTCAACCATGTTAGTTGGTTGAGTCAAAGATGGCTCAACCGACTGAGCCACCCAGGTACCCCTCTTCGTAGACACTTAATAAATAAATACTTGTTACATTGAATACTAAGGGATATCAACACTAATTAAAAACCTAATGTCATTTCAGTTACAGCATTTGTTTACAAATAGATTTTTTTTTTCAGGCATATCTGCCTAGGCAGATAAAGGAAGTCTCCCTGATTGAGTTCTGCCTGAAAACACAGAAGCAGTACAGAAAATTCTGCATTTGGATTGCTGAATTGTAGCATAGTTTAGATGTTAACGACACTATTTCTCTAAAAAATTGAAACTATATGCCTCCTGATGTCATACACTGAAAAAAAAATCACCTACATGGTGTTCTTGCCAAAAAGACATAACCTGAATCTAATCATGAGAAACATCGTAAGAATGAGACATTTTGCAAATCAATTAGCCAGATCCCTTTAAAAAGATCAATATCCTACCACAGTCAAAACAGACTGGTGGGCAGCCCTGGTGGCTCAGCGGTTTAGTGCCGCCTTCAGTCCAGGGTGTGAACCTGGAGACCGGGGATGGAGTCCCACATCAAACTTCTTGCATGGAGCCTGCTTCTCCATCTGCCTGTGTCTCTGCCTCTCTCTCTCTGTGTCTCTCTCATTAATAAATACATAAAATCTTTAAAAAAAAAAGCAGACTGGTGTAGAAATCATCAACATATGCAAAACTGGGTTATCTGTGTGGTGGGGAAAGGAGTTTGAAGAGAAGCAAATTAGGGACGCCTGGGTGGCTCAGGGGTCGAGAGTCTGCTTTGGCTCATGTTGTGATCCTGGGTCCGCGGATTGAATCTTGCATCGGGCTCCCTGCAGGGAGCATGCTTCTCCCTCTGCCTATGTCTCTACCTCTCTCTGTGTCTTTATGAATAAATAAATAAAATTTAAAAAAAAGAGCAAGTTATTAAATTGTCTCAGTTTAATAGTTATAAAAGGAAATATAGTTAACTATGTAATAGGGACACCCGGTTATTTAAATTCACATGAGCTATTAGGGCAAATTAGACATCATATGCTTCCTCATTTCATACCCTGAGAAGGACATGATACCACTTAGGCAGGATTCTCTCTCTCTCTCTCTCTCTCTTTTTTTTTTTTTTTAAGATTTTATTTATTTATTCACAAGAGACACACACACAGAGAGAGAGAGAGAGAGAGAGAGGCAGAGATCACACCCTGGGCCAAAGGCAGGCACTAAACTGCTGAGCCACCCGGGCTGCCCAGATTTGAGCTCTGTGTTGTATCAATAGTGTTATCAATTTTAAATTATTTAATTTTGATCATTATAATGTGGTTAAGAGAAAAGCCTTGTTCTTAGGAAATATCAACTTGTTAAGGTGTAAAGAGGCATGCCATATGCAATTCATTCTCAGTCCAGAAAGATATTACAAGTAAATATATTATAGGGCAAAGAAAATATGGCAAAATATTAAACACTGAAGGAGCTGGGTGTATAGGAATTCTTTAAAACTATTGCAACTTTTCAGTATATTTAAAATTATTTCAAATAAAGAGTCACATTAATCTAAGAACAGGCCACTTCTTTTATATAAGAGTTCATCTGGAATCACCAATTAAAAAAGTAAAATAGTTGCAAAACAATATTTAAATGAAAAGAAAAAGGAAACTTCATTATAACTCATCAGATAACAGAAGGTATTAAAAGCAGCAAATGTTCCTTGTTCTAAGAGTGTGAACTCTTAATTAGAAGCTTCTGTCAGTGTGGGATAACAGATGTAACAATAGATCCTCTTGGAGAATGGACTTACCTCACTAGGTTTTGTGGACAGGCACAGCCACTTCTCCAACAACATGTCCCAGACCTTCTCCAAATTAATTTCATTAACTTCGGCAATTTCTTTGGCGGCTGTGTGAATATCTGAGATATTCAAGATAAAGGATTTTAAAAAGAAAAACCCAAGTTTTCAATGAAAGATAACTGAGAATCAAAATGATAGTTCTTGAGCAGAAAGATAAGTGGCATTTTGTCTTCACCTGGATAATCTTTGCCAGACGAGTTCTGAATTCTTTGACTTATGCTAGGGTGTTCGTACAGATTGACAATGAGATGTGCTGGTTTTCCTATCACTCTTAGATATTCCGTGGAGTTTAGCTTGTGGGCTATGAGCACAGCTTCAGTGCCTGATCGTCGGTACTGAATATGAAGCTTCTTCAACAAAGCCTCTGCTTTTTCACGTGTTTCATCCTTTAAAAAAAACCCACACAGGTAAAAAGAGAATCTCATGCTCTAAATCTCAGGTGAAATGAAGAATCTATCTTTGTCAATTGAGGTCCCTCCCTGCCTTAAGTTACATTCTTACATAGCTACATAAACCCTAATCTTTCTTCATTTTAGGCATACAACCCTTAAAGATGCCCGATATGAGGACAAGATGAGAAGGTATACCAGAGGAGCACAATTTAAGTGAAAAGAGACAGGAACCATCCACTGTGTAATTCAGACACACCTGAGATGGAATATTCTGTAGCCACCTCTCAGCCAGATACAGGCAGAATTTCAAGCTAGACATCTTGAAGGAACCTGAGAAGACAAAGATCCTTAATTAAGCAAATGTTAATCTTTTCAAGACAAATGTATTTGAGTCAAATTAAAAAGACTATTTTTTAAAAATGAGAATGCATTCTCAGAGTAAAAATACAATTTAAATAGGACAGAAGGATACATACATTTTAACCAAAACGAGGTAAGATCATAGAGGTAGTACAGTTCACTGTTCTCACTTAATATACTTTATATATATATGTGTATATATATATATATATATACATATACATGTACATGTACATATATACATATACATATATATATATATAGCTTGGGTATCTTTCCAAATCAACTACACAGTATTTCATTATATGAATATGCTCTCTCTCTTTTTTTTTTTTCCTATATGCTCTCTTTTTAAAACAAGTTCCTGGGATCCCTGGGTGGCGCAGCGGTTTGGCGCCTGCCTTTGGCCCAGGGCGCGATCCCGGAGACCCGGGATCGAATCCCACATCGGGCTCCCGGTGCATGGAGCCTGCCTGTGTCTCTGCCTCTCTCTCTCTCTCTCTCTCTCTGTGACTATCATAAATAAAATAAAAATGAAAAAATAAAATAATTTAAAACAAGTTCCTGACAAATAAGCATTAAAAAAAAAAATTAGTTGGGCAGCCCAGGTGGCTCAGCAGTTTAGCGCCGCCTTCAGCCCAGGGCCTGATCCTGGAGACCCGGCATCGAGTCCCACATCGGGCTCCCTGCATGAAGCCTGCTTCTCCCTCTGTCTGTGTCTCTGACTCTCTCTTTCTGTGTGTGTGTGTCTCATGAATAAATAAATAAAATCTTAAAAAAAAAAAATAGTTCTGAGGTGCCTGGGTGGCTTAGTCTATTAAACATCTGCCTTCGGCTCAGGTCATGATCCGGGGGTCCTGGGATCAAGCCCAAGTCAAGCTCCCTGCTCAGCAGGAAGTCTGCTTCCTCTCTCTTCCTCTGCCCCTCCTCCCTACTTGTTCTCTCTTTCTCTCTCACATAAATAAATAAAATCTTTAAAAAATTTTTTAAGTTATTTTCAACTTGTTACAAATAAAAACATGGCAATAAGTGCCTGTGCTTGTGTGTTCTTTGGTTATGCAAGAACATATAAAGATTTATCACCAGAAATGTGACTGGATATTAGGAAACATCAGTTTCTATCCCTACCAACAAGATGGAGGAGCGCCCACATCTCTGCAGCCTGATAAGCTTCAGGGACCCTTGCTGAATTGACTGGAGCCTTTTCAATATTCAGCAAATTTTAACAATGTCAGCAATGCACCAAGTGCAGTGAAGTGAAAACAGGACACACAACATTTTAAACTAACATCAATAGCTTTAAATGCCTCTCCTTAAAGACAGAGAAGTCCATTTTCTTTTTTACTGCAAGTTCAAAACAAGAAGCCAAACATTTTGAGCCTATTTAGAGGAAGAATCCATACCTTCTGGGATATCCTGGGCAAGACTTATGCCAATAGCCACAGCCCACTCTGGGTTAACTATAGACAGTAAGTAGGATTCAATGGTTTGAGTGATCTTAGTTATTTCCTTGTTAATCAGTGTTGAGGATTTAGCTTCTGTTAACTTCAGGAGCTTGGGCTTCAGTTTTTTTTCAAAAACATGCTTGGCAGTAGACACATACAGAGTGTCCAAAGAGAACTTCAAAGAGAGGAAAAGAAAAGTCTGTTTTATATGAGCACCTTTAAGGGTTTTACCCGAAAGCCACATAAAATCCTTCTATACGGGGTCTAAGTTAACTAGAGGGTATAAAGATACATCTTACCTTCATTAACTTAGAAATCAAGAGCAGTGTTGGGAAAGATTCTTCACTGAGTTCTGTAGCTAAAAAGGAAATGAGAAAAAATATGATTTGGTTAAGAAATTTTTTTTTTGGCTATTCAATAACAGTCATAAGAAATTAAGGAACATACATAAAATTTTCCAGAAGTTCTGTGCTGTGCCAAAGAATATTAGGTGAAAAGGCAGTCTAGTTTGGGCGGCTGATGGCAAACTTATCACATGCTCCAACATATACTGATACTCTAGGTCCACTGGAGGAGATATTCTTCTGTATGATTTTAAATGTTTCAGAAGACTCAATGCCTATATTAAAATATAAATGTAATTTCCTGTGAGATTAAACCAATCCTGTTTCTGAATTGTCTAGCTTGATAGCATCATGGATTTCCATTTCTGTGATGGTCTTGTTTTCAAAAAGATAAACAAAACTTCTATAGTTTTACCTCTAAGGTTATCCTTCTAAATCAAAACCATAATTTATACAATGATTAAAGAAATTATGTGTGGAGAAACTAATGGAATCCTGTGGTTGGTGGGGTCTTTGTGAATTTGACAGTTTCCCATGCCTTCTCCCAACAGTATGAGAGATCTAAAAAATATTTGGTTTCATTTTAAATACATAAGCAGTAGATCTAAAATTAACCCTTTACATCCTTTACTTTTTGTTAGCTTAAATCTGATATTTTGGGGGCCTGCAAAACCTTTTGAATCAACACATTGTCTCTTAATTTTTAAAATCCAATTTAAAAAGAGATAAAAGCTACTATGACCAAAATTCAGAAAAGACTAAGAAACTACTGAAAGCACTAGAATTGAGTCAGTCCTACCTACCAATGTAGTAAGTGGACTCGAACTCGGGTTCCACATAATACATCTTTTCCCCTTCTTTTGAATCACAAAAATTTTGCTTTAATTCTTCCAAATTAGTATTTCAGTGACTTCATGCCCTTGGACAAGTTTAAATTGCTTTAGTAAAGCAAAAATAGGATTAAGGTAAATGATAAAATATAGAAAGCATGAAAAGTCTTTTTACTTCTGTATGCCTTTCAAAGAAGACAGGAGTAAAATACAGAGCAGAAAGGATAGTCCAGAAAGATAATACATGACTGCAATTCTGTAAATGTCCAAAAAGCAGCATAAAGGTAATTTTTAAATGTATAATATATTAGTTATACCTGATTAATATTGATGTTGGTTATCTCATCATCAGCTCTTTCTATAACTTTTAGGATGACTTCAATCATTTCATAGTCATAGGGATCCAACTATATAAAAATTTAAAAATATCAAAACTTAAGATCATGCCAGGCCAAAAGATGGTTTTATTCAATAATGGTCATCAGTACAGATCATAAATATAAAACCTTAGTGCACTATGGTGTTAGATTATTGTTTTAAAAATGAACTGAAATGGGGAAGTCTGAGTGGCTCAGTCAGTTAAGTGTCTGGCTGTTGATTTCAGCTGAAGTCATGATCTCAGGGTCATGAAATTAAGCCTCAAGCCCCTTGTTTGGCTCTATGCTGGGTGTGGAAACTGCTTAAGATTCTCTCTCTCCTTCACCCTCTGCCCTTCCCCCCACCCATGCCCTCATGAGCACTCTCAAAAAACAAACAAAAAAGTCAAACTGAAATGGTTTTATCTGAAATGTTTTTATCTCTAAAACTAGCTCTTTATGAAGATAAACATTCTTTAAAATGTTTCCAAAGTAACTTTAAAAAGAAAGCTGTAAATAAAAATAAATAAATAAATAAATAAATAAATAAATAAATAAATAAATAAATAAATAAAATAGAAAGCTGTTCTTAGGGTACTAAAAATCTAGAAAGAATAAATATATCAAAATTTCAAAATTTTGTAAGACTTTTATTTTATTACAAGATTTTATTTATTTATTCATGAGAGACACAGAGAGAGAGAGAGAGAGAGAGAGGCAGAGACACAGGCAGAAGGAGAAGCAGGCTCCATGTAGGGAGCCTGATGTGGGACTCGATTCCATGACTCCAGATCAGGCCCTGAGCCAAAGGCAGACACTCAACCACTGAGTCACCCAGGCATCCCTTGTAAGACTTTTAACTTAGAATTCTATGTCTTCCATTTAAGATGGGAAAAGTTAAAAAAAAAAAAAAAAATAGATGGGAAAAGTACAATTGGAGGAAATGGACCTTTTTTTGGAAATGATGTAACTGGAAATGAGGCCTCCAAGAAAAAGTTTCTCAAAGGATTCCATTCTGGCTCTAATCATATACTGAAATGCAAAAATTAATTGGGTGGCACCTATATATGTTCATAAAAAGAAAGAAGTATTCTCTTTGTTCTTTGTTTCTGCCCACACATTACTTTTTTTCCCATTTCTTAAATGCCAAATAAAGTCACAAGAATAACCACAGTGAACTAAGTGGGAAGATGATTTCTTGTTGTTTTTTTTTTTAATTTTTATTTATTTATGATAGTCACACAGAGAGAGAGAGAGAGAGAGAGGCAGAGACATAGGCAGAGGGAGAAGCAGGCTCCATGCACTGGGAGCCAGACGTGGGACTCGATCCCGGGTCTCCAGGATCGCGCCTTGGGCCAAAGGCAGGCACCAAACTGCTGCGCCACCCAGGGATCCCCGGAAGATGATTTCTGTAGTACCTAGAACTTTTGAGCAAGTCTGTATTATTTTTGGCTGAATTTCACGCAAAATATAAAACTTTAGTATTTCTTGTTGTCTTATAATTGTCCTCGCCCTTCTATCCACTTTTACTCCCCCAAGAAACAATCCCTCAAACTAAAAGTTCCAATTCTCAGGAAGATCTAAGAAAATAATCAAACGAAGAGGGCAAATACGTACATATACATATATGAAAATATTCATTTTAACAACGTAATAGTGAAATGTACAAACAATTTAAATGTCCATCTATAAAGGCCTGGTTAAATACAGTGTGTTTCGGGATACCTGAGTGGCTCAACGGTTAAGTGTCTGCCTTCAGCCTTCAGCTCAGGGCGTGATCCTGGAGACCCGGGATCGACTCCCACATTGGGCTCCCTCCATGGAGCCTGCTTCTCCCTCTGCCACTGTCTCTGCCTCTCTCTCTGCCTCTCTCATGAATAAATAAATAAAATCTTTTAAAAAAATAAAAAAATAAATATAGTGTGTTTCATCCATATTGTGGAATAATATGTATCTGTCAAAAATGAGACAGATATATGTGTACTGACATGTAATGATAATATATTAAGTGAAAAAAAAAGAGTAATAGGAATAGGATATTTAACCTAAGATAGTCACCAAACTACTAACATTTTTAACATAGATATGGGCATGGGGTTATAGAGAAATTTCACTTTTTGATTTTATATTTCTCTCTAGTTTGATCTTTTTCAAAGAATGTGCTATCTTCAAAAATCTGGAAAAGGCTATTTCTATTTTTAGAAAAAAAAAAGACAGGAAAACTACTATGTTAAATTATATTAAAAAGAGGGGTGCTTGGGTGGCTCAGTGATTAAGCATCTGCCTTTTGCTCAAATTGTGATCACAGGGTCCTGGGATTGAGCTCATGTTGGGCTCCCTACTCAGCAAGGAGCCTGCTTCTCTCTCCACCCCTCCCCAATTTGTGTGTGTGCACACTCTTGCTCTCTCTCAAATAAATATTATAAAATAAGCTATATTAAAAAGATAGAAATCTAAAATTATCAAAATTAAAAATTTATAAAAAATATAGGACTTACATTTCCAGCTTGTTACTCTACATATCTAAATGAACTAAGGGTAGGAGAGATGTTTGAAGTGACCCAATACATTCACTTCCCCATTCATCTACCTTATACAGTACTCCGCTAAGACTGATGACCAAATCTTTTGTGCTTGTCAGCAGAGGAACCATTTCCAGAGCTTTAGCCAGGATTTTAGGGTGCTGCTGCTTTGCAGACTGTGTGTTCGCGTCTCCCTGGCTCTGGTTGGCACTGGTGTTGTGTAGCAGTGTTTCGATGAATAGCTGAAGAGCTGCATCGCAGTTCAACTGAAATGTGCTAAAAGAAGCATTCCATTAAAAAAAAAAAAAAAAGAAGTATTCCATTACATTACTAACTTCCCATATGCATGTTTCTGTACAATTTCTCCCTAACACATTCCCATCACTGGACTCCAATAACTTTCTCATTGCCCAGCCTCATTATTCGATTGTATAGCTGCCATCAGAGTTAGTAACTGCCTTTTAAAAATCAGATCTTATTCTTGGTGGCCGTGTTGACACAATACTGGGGAAAAATTTGTAATAAAATTGAAAATATTTAATTCCTCTAATAGGGCAATTCACTTTCTTTTTATTTATTTATTTAATTTTTGCAATTCCACTTTCATACACTTCACAGATGTAGCCAAGATACACAAATAAGGATGTCCACTGCACCAAATGTTTGTAATATTTAAAAATTGAGAACTCAATCATCTATCAATAAGGAGTTAGTTAAATAACTTATTCACACAAAGGAATACCAGAGTTCAAGAGCTATGAAGAAGGGCTATATGTACCAGTCTTATAAGACATCTTGTTAAGTGAATGACGTATGCTACAAAGTGGTTTGTAAAGTATGGTTCTGTTTTTGAGAAATTTAAAGAATGTGTGTTAGTATGTGCATAGGGGAAATAAAAAAACAATATAGGCCAAATTCTTAACAGTGATTATTCCTGAAGGGTGAGATTATGTGGAACTTTGATTCTAGAATGTTCCATTTGAATCAGAAAAAGAATAAACACTTAAAAATTAAGAATAAGGCTAATATAGACAAAAAGACAATTCCAATGCCTGAAGTCCTATTAATCAGATGATAGTTTAATTTGCTATACAGAATAACTGAAATACCAAGAAAAGCTTTAAGTAGGACCATTTTAAAATTTCATTATTTGAAATTCTAAAGGCCAGCTAAATTTATTCAGCTGGACTCCTTGAGGTAAAAGTGTCACTATCACACAAATACAAATCATCAATGCCACACAAGCAGTAAGATTGTGAAATAAATTTGACATTATTCTAACTATTTACATTTCAGAAATGGGGTCAGTCCCTTAAAACAATATGCAAAAATCTACCAGGAGTTCAAATTAATAAATAAGAAAGTGTGTGCATCCCAGTCTGGATTTGTAGCAGTTCAAACTGAAGAATGGCATAGTTTTGTTATTTCAAAGTATAGTTAGAGCTTCTTAGAGCTATGAACAGCCGAGAGCCTTTGCCTTTACAGGTTCAGGATGGTGATGGCCAGGGTCCTCACTAACCTGTTCTCTGTCTACAGGAAGAGCTGGGTACCTACCTGGTTTGAAAGCTATGTGGCCTGTGTGCCTCTGTGCTAGGCAGCCTCATAACACTAACTCTGACTTCACAAACTTCTGTCACAAACTGGATAAGGGTCATATAGCACCTTTAATATTTTTAAAGCAGTCACTTATTATTTGACCTTGAGCAGGTTACCTAACATGGGTTTGTTTCCTCATATATAAACTGGTGATAATATGCAATAAAAATTGTAAAAATTAAATGGTGTATGAGAAAGCACTTTGAAACTGACAATGTGTCACCAAACTAGTCATCCTATTTATTAGATAAACACCTGAGATATTATTTATTCCTACTCATCACAGTGAATTATTATCTATAAACAAAACGTTCAGTCTTAAGTTTTTTCTATTCACTTATTATTTTTTAAAAATCTCCCTAAATCATACTTTTCATTATGTCTTAATTTAAGATGACCCTGCCCCTGAGTTAATCTGATTTATACGTTCAATTGCTCATAACAATATTCCCAAACTTTCTGAACATGGGGATCATCTGGAACTCCTTCCTATTAAGGATCAGATTCTTGGGGCTCAGCCTAGATCTGCTGAGTCAGAACCACAAGGGAAGGGCCCAGGAATCTATAATTTAAAATCAGGTGACTTAGGTGATGTTCATCACTTGGCAAGTCTGGGAAACACTGTTACATGATAACTTAAGAAAATTTAATCTGGTTCTAGATTTACTCAGTTTGGGGATAAACAAAAGAAAACATCAGGGGTCCATGGACCATAGTCATCTTTATTATCATCTTCTTGCAGTAAGGAGTACCTGTTTTTTAAGCTAACAGCAAAAATACCACTAAGGTTTAAAGAATTACCAGCAATATTCCAAAATGACGCTTGTGTCCATATCTATATTCTCCACGAGAGCTTTAATGAGGTCCTTCTTGGTGAGAGAATGTTGCCTGAAAACTGGCTGAAAAGAAATCTAGAAATAAAAAGCAAAAGAAAAAACCCAATAAAGTAAAATGTACTAGAAAAAGGACACCATGGTAATTTACTTTTTTACTATCCTTTTTATAGAGAAACATTTTTCTAGATTCCTCCATCTTCTTTTATTTTTTTATTTTTTTTATTTTTTATTTTTTTTTTTAAATCATCCCACCCACTTGACCATCACCCTAAGATTCAGGTATACTTGGCTGTGGGTCAAATACCTCTCTTAGTCACACTAACCTTTGGCTCTTCATCAGTTGAGCATGGTTGTTAGTGATAACTAGTCCCATGACTGCATATGATTTAGACATCAAAACACATACCATTTCTGCAGTGATTACACATTTGATAACCTTACTATGTGTGTATAAAATAAAATGTTTTGGGCAGCCCAGGTGGCTCAGTGGTTGAGCTTCTGCCTTCGGCTCAGGGCGTGCTCCCAGAGTCCCAGGATCGAGTCCTACATCGGGCTCCCTGCATGGAGCGTGCTTCTCCCTCTGCCTGTGTCTCTGCCTCTCTCTCTCTGCATCTTTCATGAATAAATTTAAAAACCTTTAAAAAAACTAAAATAAAATAAAATGTTTTTCATTCAGAGTGTAAAGAAAATAGGGTTTTGTTTTTACAAAGTGAAAAATGATTTTTCCCTGGTAGGAATTCTTTTTTTTTTTTTTTTTTTAAGATTCTTATTCATTTATTCATGAGAGACACAGAGAGAGAGGCAGAGACACAGGCAGAGGGAGAAGAAGGCTCTCTGCAGGGAGCCTGATATGGGATTCCATCCCAGAACTCCACGTCCTGAGCAGAAGACTGGCTGAGCCACCCAGCAGTCCCTCCTTAGTAAGAGTTCTTGGCATACCTATATATACATTGATGTTATCTTTAACCAAACAGTAGCACAAAAGTATGAGGCTACAGGTCAGGTCTGAAACACCTTGGATGTTAATACTAGATATATTTCTATAAATGAGAAAGCTAAGTAGACAAAAATATCAAGCCTCTTCTAATTTCCTTAAAAATATAGAAAAAAGAAATGAAGCAAACGGTCCTTATTTCTTTAAAACATCAATTAAATTTTAATATAACTAAAATTTATGAGTCTACAATATACATTCTTTCTCCAAAGAAAGGGCAATGAGAGCTTTGTTTTCCTAGGGAAATCATCACAATGGATGAAATTTCATGGCATTCCAAAGAATACTCACACCAAGTTTGCCAAGATTAATACCCCACCGGGCATCAGTACTGAGCTCGCAGAACTTGAGCTCCATTTCTATTTCCTGATAGAGGCTGGCCAGGTGAGAGCCCACCAGAGATACTGCCTAAAAAAATCAAAATATAAAATTCAATTGCAAATAAAATATGTGAATATGTTCTAACACCTTTTAGATGAAATCCAACAATAAAAATCATAATCTCTCTTTGTGGTAACGTGTAGAATGTTACATATTGCTTTCTACACGGTCATTATTCATACAATAATTAGGTCATTCAACTTGTAGTATGATACCATAAATTTAGTCTGGCTTTCCTTCAAAGAAAAGGCCAAATTTTGGTTAACCTGCAAACAAAACACCCATAAAAAGCAAATTTTAAGACAAATATCATCAGAGAGAACTTTTGTATCCATTACCCTTGTCCTACAAAAAAAGCATTGGCTCATGTCTAAGATTTCAAATACACTAAGGTAAATATAAGTGAAGATCTATGACTATATACAGATTTAATAAGTAAACAATATTAAAATTTTGGGGGTTGAGCAATGCTTATAACATGCATGTAGTTCATTAGTGTGCCACTACTCAAGGAAAAGCTGGTAGAAAGTAAGTGAGTGAGCTCGACATTTCTTCTGCTTAAGTCTTTAAGATCTGGGGGCAAAGCCAATTTCATTTCTTCCCCTACATCTTTTAATACTTCAAGAACTGAAGCTGTGCTTCCATCGGTCATACCAAAATTTTGTCATAATTATGCCATGCTTCATCTATGAGCTTCCAGAGTTTTTCAAACACTTCTTTTCGGGGTAAGAGAGTGCAGTAACCCAACGCCAAGTCAAGATCCACGAGGCGACAATTAAATACCTATCAGAAGAAAGTATCAAGAGAAGACAGTCTTTACAATCAAAACAGAACCTGGTTTCTGAAGGTTGTTACTAAATTTAATTACAGACCTTAGGAAAGAGTGTTTCAGGAAAAGTTATTTAAAGTAACTTAGTTACAACTTGTTTACTTAGTTTTAACATCCTTTATCATTATTATAAATTTAAGGAAACAACTCTAACAGTTCTATATGTCACAGAACTCCTACTTTCTTCTCCCCTACATGACAATTCCATAGCTTCTCTTCAAACCCCAACACCCCCTCCTCCCCACCCAACTCTTATCCTCACTGAGAGATAAGAAGCAACCAGAAGAGAGGAAGAAAAATAATTAATTTTAAAAAAGAGAGCTTACCAAGAACAGATACTCACTTTGTACAATAATGTTGTAGCATTTCCCCTGATAAATGTAACGGCTTTCTCTTTCAATTCCATAACAACATGCTTTGATTTAACTAATGTGGCCTCTCCAAACAACTTTTAGAAAAGAACAGAAGAATCTTTAGGCCCACTTCAATCTATGCATCATTCTAAAACCTTTTCTTAAATATTAAGGAACTTTGGAAATTCATCATTATATGCAAAATGTATGGGTATTTATTTATTTATTTATTTATTTATGATAGTCACAGAGAGAGAGAGAGAGAGGCAGAGACACAGGCAGAGGGAGAAGCAGGCTCTATGCACCGGGAGCCCGACGTGGGATTTGATCCCAGGTCTCCAGGATCCCGCCCTGGGCCAAAGGCAGGTGCCAAACCACTGCACCACCCAGGGATCCCCTGTACTGGCATTTAATCTATGATGACATATCACTATGGCCGGAGGGCATGTGTGGGGGGGTTGTGGTGAAACTGACTAGGAAGGAGCAAAAAGGAACCATTTCAAATACTCTCTCTTGATTGTGGTGTTGGTGACATGGTGACTACATTGGCTGATACACTTAAAATGTGCAATTTTGAAAGCTATACCTAAATAAAGTTAACTTTTTAAAAATTGGTATTTAATAAACATCAATAGAATAGCAGTGAATACAATTCTCTCAGAGACTAGTTTCATAAGAACATTATCAACAGGTACTTTGTCTTCTAGATACTTTAAAAAAATTTTTTTTAATGTATTTATTCATGAGAGATACACAGAGAGAGGCGGAGACCTAGGGATAGGGAGAAGCAGGCTCCCTTCAGTGAGCCTGATGCAGGACTCAATCCCAGGACCCCGAGATCATGACCTGAGCCGAAGGCAGATGCTCAACCACTGGGCCACTCAGGCACCCCTTCTAGACTCTTTTCAATTATGCCATCAGGTAACAATTATAAAAATTTGGGCCATAATAAAACAAATAGCAGAGTTTTGACATAATGTGGTCACTGAGTTTGGAATAAGTAGACATACCACTGCAACTTAAAACCTCAGCCAACTAATTTCACCTCCCTCAGTTGGCTTCCTCATTTGCAAAATGGAGACTCTCGGGTCGTTGAGATTGAGTATGAGTGTGCAAGAACCCTGAACTACACCCGAATCTTAGTAGCTGCTCAGCAACTATTTCTTAACTCTGACAAATTATCAATTTCCTTGCTTCAGAGTCAAAAGAGAAAATGTGAACTCCAAATTCCTTTGTTTGGCAGTACTTTTATCTATATTCAACCAAAGTGAAAGCATTTGTTCTCAAAACTATACCTTTCCACTCAGACTGTCATTCATCAAGCTTGATGCAGAGTGCTGAAGACAGGTACCAAATGAACCAATGACAAATCTTAGGGCCAGCTCCCACTGGCTAGATTCTTGAAGGTTTTGGAGCAGGGCAGAGATGGAGTTTATAATAGGTAAAATAAGGTTGTCTCCTGTGAAATGATAGAAGTGTTTCATTTCAGGAAAAGTATGTTAATCCAGTTAGATTTTTTTCAAGAAAGAAAGATATTACTGAAAATTGTTTCCAGGGACAGCCTATGTTTTCAGTGGAGATGATGATCATAGAATTGGTTCTCAAAGTAAGTAAATGAGAGAATTAACATGGACTTGATTTAAACCAGAAAATAACTAAATATGATTATAACTTGTCTATTTTGAGATGCTTATTAAGTCATTAGCTGGAAAAAAAAACCACTTCTCCATTGGGAAGGCCAAAATTTTTTTTTTTTTTGGGGGGGGGAGGGAAGGCCAAAATTTATGAACAGATTCATAAACGTTAATGTCATGAGCCAAATAACACACTCTCCTGACGCTTTGGAAGATTAACACTGTGACCATAATAATTAAATAACCATATCAAGAACATTAAGTCAGATTCGTATCCATGATTTCCACAAATTTCTGTATTGGCGTATTTACAACAGTGAACATTTCTGATGTCAAATACCTTCATTAATAGAGCAGTATGGTAAACTTGTAGAATCCAAGGGATATCTCTTGCTTTCTACAAAACAGAGTAAAATATGTAACACTAAATAAAACAACTCCCTCATATTCCAAGAGATATTTAAATATTATGCTATTATCATATAATGTTTTAAAGCATACTGTCGCTTTTAAAAAAACCATTTAAGTATATATTCAGAAAAGTACACAGATTAAGTGTACAACTTGATAAAGTGAATATATCCACAGAACAGCACCCAAACAAACAAACAAAAAAACCAAACAAACCCAGAACCTTACCAATACCCGAAGCCCCCTCTTTCCCCCATTCTAGCCACTGCCCACCTCCAAGGGTAACCTAATCAACCACTCTCCTGACTTCCAACAGCACGGCTTCCTTGTAACCTGTCCTTGTACTTTATATAAATGAAATCAGATGGTACATAGACATTCTTTTGTGTCTAGCTTTTTTGCTCAACATTATGCCTGCCAGATTCACCATATTAAGGTGTTTAGTTCTAGTTCCAGACCTCCACAGTCAAAACTAGTATAAGGCAGAAATACACAGAAAATGACACAAGTGACAATTACCAGCAAGAGGCACAAGTGATGCAATCAATTCATAAATAACAGGGAGCACCATCTGTGTCTCAAGAACTATTCCATCTTCACTGAAGAAGTCACTGTAGGACCACTCTTCATATGGATCTTTGTGAGTTCCGAAGGAAGTCTGAACACCAAATCACATGGAAATGACACAAGTAAAAACACTCCAAAAACACAAATACCACCTTCACCAGGCAGAACCCAGGATCAGATATATTAGAGCCAAACAGTTTTGATGGTCAAAATCAACAGTGTAGTTTGTTTCTTCAGGTCTGCGACTTATAGTATAGTAACGTAATTTAAGATTAAATTGTTATTCTAAAAGAAGGACAATGTCCAGAGATGCCTCATTTGAGGCCAAACCTTTTTTTTTTTTAAGATTTTATTTACTTATTCATGAGAGACAGACAGAGAGAGAGAGAGAGAGGCAGAGACACAGGCAGAGAGAGAAACAGCCTCCATGCAGGGAGCCCGATGTGGGACTCGATCCTGGGACTCCAGGATCACGCCCTGGGCTGAAGGTGGCACAAACCACTGAGCCACCCGGGCTGCCTGAGGTCCAACATTTTAAATGATAGTGCAACTTAAAGTAGCCAATAAATGAGACTGGAAAAGAGGTCTCAAGCCCTTGAGTTTTCTGGCCTCAGATGAGAAAACATAAGAGACAGATTTGGTATTTTTGTAAACTACACAAGTGATTTAAAAGTGGTACATAAAGGATGGGCAGGGGTTTTGTTTAAGGAAAAGAAATCCAAAAGCAATTTACTTTCATTAGAACTCCACAGTCATCCATTTGGCACTGTCTGGAAAGCTCTACTGCCATTAAGGTATATTTACATAGTTCTAAAGCATCTAGTAAAAAATCTGAAAGAAAATGGAGAAAAATCATTACACTAATATTTCATGTCAAAAAAATATTTCATGTCTTTGGAATAAAGAAAATCCTCCAGTAACTGACATACAAAATTCTAAAGGCCACAAAGTAGAGAGAAAAGCTTCCATAAAACTATGACTACCCTAAATAATGCAGTTCAACTTTTTTCTTAAGCTCGGCTGAGAAATAAGATCATATATGGAGATGCAAGGAATTTCACAGTCCCATCAAAGTGAGTATCAACAGTCGGAAATGACATTGTTAATACCTGTAAATATTTTCAAACAGTAATCCCCATAGAGAATTTACTATAAATGGCTCTTTGTAAAATGGAGAGGATCTTTTGTCCTCACCACAACATCCAATTGTATAGAGACAGCATGTGGGAGACCAGTAGGAAATGAAGCCAAGAACACAAAACTATATATATTATAAATCTTGTCACCTGGGCTACAGATGGTGGCAGCTTGGCAAGCTAGAGCATGTATTTCAGAAGGAAGATTGAGGCCGACAGGTATTGCCATCGGAACATCGTTAGCCAACATTTGACAAAGCTTCTGACATGTCAGAAACAGCAATTTCCCGGTGTCCACATTGCAGTGATATTTAAATAAGTCTCTGGAAGAAAGGATGTGTTGGAAGGTAGAGCACGCAGAGCAAAAGCAAACGCATTTGCCTTTCTTGGGTCAATATGTGACCACCACCATCATTTAAAATGTCTTTATAACATTCAGCTTACTTGGGACACTATTAACTGTCAGAATACAAAGGCAACCTAAATTCAACAATTAGGTTACCCAATGACTCTATGTGAGTTACTTGCCTTCTATGCTACCACTTTCTTTTTTAAGAGAGAGGGAGTGGGGGCAGGGGGCAGAGAGAGAATCTCCAGCAGACTCCACACCCAGCATGGAGCCCAACACAGGGTTCCATCCATGACCCTGAAATCATGACCTGAGCCAAAATCAAGAGTCAGAAGCTTTTAATTGACTGAGCCACCTAGGCGTCCCTATGATATCGCTTTTGACCCAGAAGTCCACACTAGGCTCTGAGTGAGAAACCAAGAACACTTCTGTGAAAATGAAAATGTCACTGGCCTTACCCTATCACCAAAGAAGTCAAGGAAGCAAGTGTTCCTTCCAGAGACAAGCTGTGCAAGCACAGGGCTGGGACTCACCTGCACCTACTCAGCGCTGCATCCAGATTCCCGTGGTTTAAGGCTCGCAAGGTCAGCTCGGCCTCCTGCTCTTCCATGGACATATGTAGGGCCAGCACCTGTCTGTGCAGCTTGGACTTAGCGCTAAGGCTCTTGTCCTCTGTGGCTGCAGGCTCTGCGGCACTCCAGGATTTGTGTTTGCTCTGTGTGACTTCATAAGCTTTCATGTACTGTTCGCGGAGCTCTGCGACCAGGGAACCATTGCTATAATCTCCGAAGGACAGGAAGACCTTGAAGCTCTCCTAGCAAGGCAAGCAGGATAGCATGACACGTCTGTTTACTTCATCTATCTGTTGTTTTTTCTTTTTACTTTTTAAAAAAGATTTTTTTTTTTTTTCACGAGAGACACAGAGAGACAGGCAGAGACATAGGCAGATGGAGAAGCAGGCTCCTCATAGGGAGCCTGATGTGAAACTCGATCCTGGGACCCAAGGATCATGACCTGAGCAGAAGGCAGATGCTCAACCGCTGAGCCACCCAGACATCCCTTCATCTGTTTTTATTTTTTATTTTTTAAAATTTTTTAAGGGGATCCCTGGGTGGCGCAGCGGTTTGGCGCCTGCCTTTGGCCCAGAGCGCGATCCTGGAGACCCGGGATCAAATCCCACGTCGGGCTCCCGGTGCATGGAGCCTGCTTCTCCCTCTGCCTGTGTCTCTGCCTCTCTCTCTCTCTGTGTGTGACTATCATAAGTAAATAGACATTTAAAAAAAAAAAATTTTTTTAAAAGATTTATTTATATAGTTATGATAGAGAGAGAGAGGGAGAGAGAGAGAGAGAGCGGGAGAGACACAGGAGGAGGGAGAAGCAGGCTCCAGGCCGGGAGCCCGACGTGGGACTTGATCCCGGGACTCCAGGATCACACCCTGAGCGAAAGGCAGGCGCCAAACCGCTGAGCCACCGAGGGATCCCCTCTTCATCTGTTTTTAAAAATCACTGGGGGGGGAGGCCTGGGTGGCTCAGTGGTTAAGCGTCTGCCTTTGACTCAGGGCATGATCCATGATCTTGGGATCAAGTCTTGCACTGGGTTCCCTGTGGGGATCCTGCTTCTCCTCTGCCTCTGCCTCCCTCTCTCTGTGTCTCTCATGAATAAATAAATAAAATCTTAAAAAAGAAAACCATTGGAATGTCTCAAACCTCTCATTTCTCCCTCAAAGATTACCCCCTTTTAACTTAACAATGTAAGACTTTATGTTTTAAGTTATGAAACGAACATTATAAAAAGTTTGGAAAAGAGGAAAAACCATTTTAGCCCAGGATTTTCTCAGCATCAGCACTATTGACACTATTTCTCAGTGTTGGATGGTTCTCTGCTGTGGCAGAGCCCTGAATAGCAAGAGGGCCAGATTAAGTATTAGATTTGGGTGATTCTACTCAGGTGGCTTGAAGAACCCAGCTTTGCCCCTTTTTGTAATTATTCCTGATTGGTATCTAATTCCGCACCTAGAATTTATTTTTCTGACCCAATTAAAAATTCCCACTGGGGCCCATGGAAGGATACCAAGAGGTAGAAATAGTGAGTCAGACCTCTTCCTCCTTTTTTCTTTCTTTTTTTTTTTTAATTTTTATTTTTTATTTATTCGTGAGAGCCATACACAGAGAGAGGCAGAGACACAGGCAGAGGGAGAAGCAGGCTCCACACAGGAAGCCCGACATGGGCCTTGATCCTGGGTCTCCAGGATCAGGTCCTGGGCTGAAGGTGGCACTAAACCACTGAGCACCTGGGCTGCCCCCTCCCTTTTTTTTTTAAGTAATCTCTACACCCCATGTAGGGCTCATCCTAAAATCAAGAGTCAGGTGCTCTTCCAAATGACCCCTAGACCACCCCTAGACCTTCTGTTTTGATGCCACACTTTAGAGCAAGGTTTCTCAATCTTGCTGGATCATTCTTTGTTGTGGGGGTTGTCTGTGCATTGTAGCAGCACCCCTAGCCTCTACCATTGGATGCCACCAGCACCCTCCTTGCACTACTTGTGACAATCAAAAATATCTTCAGACACTGCCAAGTATCCCCTGGGTGCAAACACACACCTCAGTTGAGAACTGGTTAACCTAATAAGCAGTGACCATTTGCTTGGTATTTCTTCTCAGTTTCTTTCACCAGCATTTTGTGGCTGCATGGATAATTTCATGTTACCTTCTCCAGTTAACACTATGGCATTTCCCCTTTCTTCATCACTACATAGATTAAAAAATAATGATAATAATTGTAGAAAGATTTGAGAAAGCAAGCGTGTGTGTGTGAGCCGGGGTTGGCGTGCAGAGGGAAAGAAGCAGACTGCTGAGCAGAGCCTGACTTGGGGGTTCAATCCCAGGACTCTGAGATCACGACCTGAGCCAAAATCAAGAGTGTCACTTAACCAACTGAGCCACCCAGGAACGCCACCATAAACATTATTTTTGATGGTTGCATAACTTAACCTATGGTGTAGTCAATATTTATAAAATGTAAAGTTTTGAAACTAATATTTTCCCCAAAATATGAGTGATCTTTCCCAAAGGGTAGCATAATGTAGAAATACTTATTTATGGAAATAAATAGAGGCAACTGGGGAGCTCAGTTGGTTAAGTGTCTGCCTTCGGCTCAGTTAATGATTCTGGGGGGTCCTGGGATTGGGACCTGCATCGGGCTCCCTGCTCAAAGGGGAGCCTACGTCTCCCTTCCTCTGCCACTCCCTCTGCTTGTGCTCTCTGTCAATACATAAAATCTTTAGAAAGGCAGGCAGGCAGGCAGACAATATTTCCTATATTTACTACAGATAAGTTGTGGGAGATTTTATTCATTATATGTTACAGTTCCCTCTTTATTAGGAACCACAGAAATGTTTATGCTTATATATAACCATAGACTATCTGAAAAAATACACAAGAAACTGGTGATGGTGGTTGTACCTAATGAGGGAAACTGGATAGATGGAGTGTCATGATATGAAGAAGACTTGTTTTTCACTATTCTTTTAAACTTTTTAAATCAAAGAATTAATTCCTTATTGTTTGTAACATGTAGTACAGAACTTAAGTTTATTTTTTGTCGTGGTAAAATATACAAACAAAATTAACCATTTTTAAAACCTTTTGAATTATGTATCAGCCATGTATAATCTAGTCAAAGATAAACATAGAGTGATTAAACCAAGAAGTTTCTTTTTTCAATGTGCATCTTTTCCCAAAGGAATGCAGCTTCTACACAGCCAATATATTTCATGACTTTTAAAGGCATATATTTTTATTTTCAGTAATCTTTTTTTTTTTTAAAGATTTTATTCGTTCATTTGAAAGAGAACATGCATGGACAAGTGGGGGGAGGGGCAGTGGGAGAGGGAGAAGCAGACTCAGCACTGAGCAGGGAGCCAGATACAAGCTTGATCATGAGACCCTGAGATCGTGACCTGAACCAAAGGCAGTCACTTATCTGATTGAGTCACCCAGTGCCTCTATTTTCAGTAATCTTTTAATTTTTTTAAAGATTTTATTTATTTGAGAGAAAGGGAAGCAGAGCATGAGCAGAGGGAGGAAACAAAGGGAGAAGGAGAAACAGGTTCCAATCCCAAGATCCTGGGATCAGGACCTGAGCCAAAGGCAGAGGCTTAACCAAGTAAGCCACCCAGGTGCCCCCAACTTTCAGTAATCTTAACTGTTTATTGCTGCTGAAACAGTGCCAAAGAGAATAAGCAAGGGGTACTGGTACTGGGGTCAGACAGATGGGTTCTGAATGGTGGTTCACACGACTAGCTTACCATATACTCACTGCAGCATTACTCACAATAGCCAAAAAGTAGAAACAACCCAAGTGTCCATCAATAGAGGAATAAACAAAATGTGGTCCATCTATATGGTGGAACATGATTCAGCAATAAAAAGGAACCAAACACTGACGCCTGCTACACTACAGATGATCCTTGAAAACATCACACTGAGAAAAGCCAGATACAAAAGGATATTGTATGCTTCCCCTTATATGAAATATATAGAATAAGCAAATTCAGAGACAGAAAGTCGATCAGAGATTACAAGGGCTGGAGGGGGAGGGGAGCAGGGAGTTACTACTTCATAGGTAAAAATGGATAAAATAGATAAAAAGCAGAGTTCCTGTTGGAGGTGATGAAAAGCAGATACTGTTGAAGGTCACACAACATTGTGAATGTAACCAATGCCACTGAACTGTATGTTGGAAAACGGTTAAAATAGCAAATTTTATATTGTTATCACAATTATGAAAACTTACTAAGACAATATCCCAAAACCACTGAATTATACACTTTAAATGGATGAATAGTATGGTATGTGAATTATATCTCCATAATGTTTTTTAAATGATAGAGACAAAAAAAAGGAAAACTAGTTATGCTGTATTTAAAATTCCTGAAGGGGGATCCCTGGGTGGCGCAGCGGTTTGGCGCCTGCCTTTGGCCCAGGGCACGATCCTGGAGACCCGGGATCGAGTCCCACGTCGGGCTCCTGGTGCATGGAGCCTGCTTCTCCCTCTGCCTGTGTCTCTGCCTCTCTCTCTCTCTGTGTGTGACTACCATAAATAAATAAATAAAAATTAAAAAAAAAAAAAAAAATTCCTGAAGGTGGGATGCCTGGGTGGCTCAGTGGTTAAGCGTCTACCTTTGGCATGGGTCGTGATCCTGGGGTCCAGGGATCGAGTCCCACATCGGGCTCCCTGCATGGAGCCTGCTTCTCCCTCTGCCTGTGTCTCTGCCTCGCTCTGTGTGTCTCTCATGAATAAATAAATAAAATCTTTATTAAAAAATAAAGTAAAAAAATAAAACAATAAAATAAAATAAAATTCCTGAAGGTTAGTACAGAAGATTTTAAGGACAGACTAATCACTAATGTCAAATTCACTGATTAGTAACTTAATTAGTAAAGAAATAACGTTCAGGATAACTTAACATCTTTACCTGTAAGCTAGCAACAACTTTAAATTGTTTCAGGAGTTCTTCACATTCATCCTTCTTCTGTAGATTGTCTGTAATTATATTTTTTAAAGTTTTAACAGACATCCAAATTCCCATATTATCAGAATTTTCAAAAGCTACAATTTTAATTGGCTATGGTTTTATCTCAAGTCTTTTCAGAAGCTGAGGGAAGAGAATTTAAGTACAGAAGGAAATCTAATTATTCTTTCTGAAGGTAGAAAACAGAAGTTTATGGGTTGTAAGAGGAATGGTAACTTTTCTGAAACAAATTGCAGCTTTTTTCCCCAAGAGAGTTACTTTATTAATGTTTTACTTAAGTTCAAGTTTAAAAAGGTTTTTGCCTGATCATGACCAAATGATAAGTGAGAAATAGGAGCAATAAACACAAGAAATCTAGTCTAGACTTAAATAGCTTACTGAATGAAGTATATATAAACAAATGGTAAGTTGATTTTAGATGCTTCCATTTTCATACCACTAATCAAAAGAATAAAGCAAGGAAGATTTCATGAAAAAAAAAATGGGTAGGATCAAAGAAGACAATGAAAGTCAAAAAGCCAGGGGTAAGGACAAGGGCTGTCACTGATGCTCCTTTCTGAAAAGGGCTAGCTTCAAAACAAAACCAAGAAGAGAGCACAGAGGTACAATCTACCTTTCTGGATGTCGCATAGTATTTTAAGAATGTCTACAGATGTCTTTGCTACAGACATTCTCCAGGCCTTGTCCTAAAAAGAAAAACAGAAAATGAAATCTACTTCCTTTGTCACTTCACTAGTACACATACAGACAAATACGTAAAAACCACAATATCAGAAAAAAATAGTAAAAAAGGCTGAAAAAAATGGATCCATGTTAGAGGGAGTCAAGACAGCCAAGAAATGGATCATAATTGAATTATACAGAATGTAAACATGAAAAACACCAGTATGAATGCTTGGATATATGATTTAGAAATACCACAAATATGCAAATCCCCCAAATTACCTTTTAGCTACATTTTGTCAGTTGGGTTTCATTTTTTTAAAATAGTTTTTATTTATTACCGGACTAAACATTTAGCAAAGTTCTCTGGAAAAGTTAAAAAGAACTGAAGTTGTTTAAGCCTAGGGAATGGAAGTCTAAGGAATAATCATTATCTTCCAGACCGACAAGTTTAAAACAAACAAAAAGACAAGAAAAGTCAAAAAAGGAAAAGCTTTAATTTTTGAAAGATTTTATTTATTTATTCATGAGAGACACAGAGAGAGCGGCAGAGACATAGAGGGAGAAGCAGGATCTCTAAGGAGAGCCCACTGTGGGACTCGATCCCATGATCCTGGGATCAGGCCCTGAGCCAAAGGCAGACTCTACCACTGAGCCATCCAGGTGCCCCAGAAGGAAAAGCTTTAAAGACATGATGTAGGTGAAACGCTTAGAAAGTGCAAGGTCTGGGCAGCCCGGGTGGCTCAGTGGTTTAGCACCACCTTTGGCCCAGGGCGTGATCTTGGAGACGCAGGATCAAGTCCCATGTCAGGCTCCCTACATGGAGCTTGTTTCTCCCTCTGCCTGTGTCTCTTCTCTCTCTCTCTCTGTCTCTCATGAGTAAATAAATAAAATCTTACAAAAAAAAAAAAAAAGATCTATAAGGAGCTGAAAACAGGACCTATCTCACAACCTTGTTGTGAAGAGGAAGTACACAATTCTCTTAAAGTATGTAACCTGGGGGTGCCTGGGTGGTTCAGTCCATTGAGCATCTACCTTTTGCTCAGGTCATGATCCCAGGATCCTGGGATCCAGCCCCGCATCGGGCTCCCTGCTCATTGGAGAGTCTGTTTCTCTCTTTCCCTCTGCCTGCCACTCCCTCTGTTTATGTGCTCTCTCTCTGTCAAATAAATAAGTAAAATCTTTAAAAAATAAAGTATTTAACCTAAGATCCCCAGCATAAGAGCATAATAAATATTACATACAAAAAAAAAATTAAAAACCAACCCTCATTTCTCTAAAGGTAAAAAATTACTGAACTGGACTGCTGAGGCAGATTGGGGGATATCTGTCTCTAAAGGATAAAAAAAAATCTCAACTATCCTGGATAAATTAGGTATTCAGTTCCTCACCTCTTTAAAGAAGAGAACCAGCACTCTTGTAACTATTCCTAAATTCCAATGTTCTAAGATTCCTTAGATGTCCATGGGTTCTGTGGCTGACATTATTTTTTTAATTAATTAATTAATTTTAGAGAGAAAGAGTAAGAGTGAGCAAGTGGGAGGAGCAGAGAGAGAAAGAGAGAGAGAGAGAGAATCTTCAAGTAGACTCTCCACTAAGTGAGGATCCTCATAACCCATGAGATTATGACCTGAGTTGAAACTAAGAGTTGGATACTTAATCAACTGAGTGTGGCTGACATTGTTCTTTGATAGTAATGACTATGTCCCACACAACACAAAGCACTTCATATTGCAAAGCTTTACAGAAAATACTTTGTGTACAACAACTACTTCAATTAATCCTTCTGGTTTGTAGATCCTTGATTATTCAATGGAGGCTCAAGCCACTGCTCCAAAGCAGTAATACGTGGTTCTCTCCTATGTAGTAAATTTACAGAGGGATTTTTACATGACATTCTAACAGTGAGAACAGATTTTCTTCTGTTTATCTGTCTTTTCTACCCTGTTAATTAATATCCATAATTATTTGGTTTATCTACATTTTAGTGAAAATCTCACCTCTTTAGAATCATCTGGTTCTTCTTGTAATGCCAATCGTGCCCATATGATTACCCGTTCTGCAGTTTTCTCAGCTTCAGCAGGAGGCAAAGACCTCAACAGAAGGACACAGTCTTCACCCTATAGACAGAGTTTGAAAGAAAAAAAACAGCTGGTACTTGTAAAGGACAGTTTAAACTTACTTCTTGCTTTTCTATTTAAAGGTAAAAAGACAGCACTTAAAAAAACAATATGGTCTGACGTTTTAAAGAAGCCGATAACCGGTTTTGAGGACAGCAAACAAAAAAATTAAATTCAAATACAACCCTTTGTATTTTGTAATTCTTAAGTATGCTCAAGGTTATAGAATATCAAAATAAAGACATTTAAAACACAAAAAGAAAACGCACATCCTATTCTGGAATCAGAAGTTTCTGGAGTGCATATAAAACAGGAGTCTACTTTTTATAAACACCAAAGAGTATGAAAGCCCAATAACTAGTCACAGAATACTTCTAAAGAACCTATAAATATGAAGAATGTGTTCAATTTAACGTCCAATGTTTTCACCTTGGTATAGCTTTCTTTTGTGCTAATCTATTCGGATTTTATTGATTTGAGCTTTTACAGATTTACTTAACAAAGAAACCTAAGAAAGGACAATACAGAACTGTCATACCTGTTCTCTATCAATTAGGTCAAGAATCCTCAGACTGTAAATTTCATCACTGGGCAACATATATGCTTGGGCCACCTTCAAAGCATCTTCTAAAGAAGATGGGACATCTTGCTTGAGAATGTATCTGACCACCCTCTGAAACAAAGACCATATATACATTTCTTCATTATGAAATCTCAGAGTATCCAGAAATTCTTTGTTCACAAGGGCAAAGTACTCATCACAATAAAATCAAGCAGCAAAAAAACTAAGTTGTGTGAAAAATTAAAACATGATTTATATTCTACTATCATAATTTTATGACAGTCCTGTCTACCTTCTCCTCACCCCACCCTCCCAGGTCTACTGAGGTATATAAGTGACCACATTGCATATATTTAAGCTGTACAACGTGATGATTTAATATACTCCTTTAGCTTTTTAATGCATTTGTTTTGTTTTGTTTCTTTAAAAGATTTTATTTATTTATTCATGAGAGACACACAGAGAGAGAGAGAGAGGCAGGGACACAGGCAGAAGGAAAAGCAGGCTCCATGCAGGGAGCCTGATGTGGGACTCCATCCTGGGTCTCCAGGATCAGGCCCTGGGCTGGAGGTGGCGCTAAGCTGCTGAGCCACCAGGGCTACCCTTAATGTATTTGTTACGTGTGTATTTATCTTTACTATTCTAATAAACAAAAATTGGATAATTTTTAAAGAAGTCTGTATTTATTTAAATTTTTTTTATTTATATAAGTAATCTCTGTACCCAAAATGGAGCTCAAACTCATTACCCTAAGATCAAGAGTTGCTTGCTCTTGATCTGAGCCAGCCAGGCGCCCCTGAACAACCTATTCATGCTCTAACAAAAGGGAAGTGGTGAAGAACCTAGCTCTGTTAGCCTTTAAGAATATAAAGTCGTCATTCCATTTCCCAAGCTGCCTTCAGAATGGAACAGCAGGGTTCAGACTTTTCAACTACTGTACTTACCATGATTTCCTTGTTTAAGAGATTCACTTCCCTTACGCCATAGCCTCGTAAAAGTTTTTTCATCTCCATTAGTTTGTAACTTTCCTGCAATAACTTGACTCTAAAAGGAAATTTGTTAATATTTTTTAAATGGTTTTTAAAGAAGATTTTATTTATTCATTTCTTTGAGAGAGGGAGAGAGCAAGCCAAGTGCATGAGCAGGAGGGGGCCAGTGAGTGGGCAGAGGGAGAGGCAGAAGCAGACTCTGCACTGAGTTTGGAGCCCGACATGGGGCTTGATTCTAGGACCCCCAGACCACAATCTGAGTGAAAATTAATAGTTGGATGCTCAATTGACTAAGCCACCTAGGCACCCTAGAAATTTGTTGATATTAACATGGATTGTCTTTTTTTTTTTTTTTTTTTAATGAAATACTAAGGGACACAGTAAAGGGCATAAAGCACAAGTGAATGTCCAGTGAAAACATGAGGCTTATCCAACACAACTATCTGGGAGACTGTCATCTTACTTGGGATGGTCCATTTCTAAGTGCTGTCTCACCAGCTGCTCCACAGCTGCACTCCAGGGAACCACTGCCGCATACATTATCTTAAGCACAGCATCGAATATGAGCTACAAAGACACATAACATACTGACCATGAAGAGCCCTTGGATTTATGTTTCGTGCAAATTAATGACACAACCTAATCTATAGTAGAGGTCTTATATCCACTGTGTAGTACTCTGAGAATATCTCCTCTGACTGTAAAATTGTGTATTTGTTCTGATTCTCACGCATAAAGAACAATTTAATTATTTAGAAAAACTGAAAAAAATATTTTCTCTGCTGAAAGTTGTCATATAGCTCTATTTTTTTCTATAGTCTCTAGTCTGTGTTTAAAAATATTTTTCATGGTTTTATTCATACTTTATAATGGTGACCAGTAACAGTGGAAAGTCATAATAAAAGTATGTTATAACATATCAAAAAATGTGTCTGTGTGTGTATAATTATAGAAAAGCCTAGAAATATATGCACCCAATCATCCATGGTAGTTCTTCTAGGGATGGGAATGAGAACATTTTTACTTCTTATTTTCTATAATTAAAGAAAATGGAATTTGGGTGGATTTATTTATTTTTTTATTCTTTTTTTCCCCAAACTTCACGAATTCTCTTTAACAAATATAAGTTGCTTTTGTGATCAGAGAAAAAGTTTTAAGAAGAGATGCAATGCTCAAAAGGAACATCTACTTGGTCACCATTTACTTACATCTGTGTCCGATAAACATCCTATTACTGCCATGGCTTTTGCTTCCCATGCAGTTTCAAAGAGTGAGGTGGACTTTGAGCTACATCTCTTCAATAAATCCTAAAAGGAGATAAACATATATTTTTTTAACTAAAAGCTTTAAATTTCAATCCAAGTTTTAATTTAAAGCTTACTTTCAAAAAGCAGTAACAACACATTTAGGTAAATAGCTTTTATGGATGTGGAAAAAACTACTTAGCCACGAACCTTAAATAATGCTCAAAAACCACAGAATTGCTAAAGCCTTGGCCATTAGTTTAATAAGCTACAATAATCTCATTTGTAGATTCTTCAAGAATGTTTCCTTAAGTTTTCTTTTCTTTTTTTTTTTTTAAGATTTTATTTATCTATTCATGAGAGACACAGAGAGAGTGAGGCAGAGGCACAGGCAGAGGGAAAAGCAGGCTCCATGCCGGGAGCCCGACGTGGGACTCGATCTCGGGACTCCAGGATCACGCCCTGAGCCAAAGGCAGGTGCCAAACCACTGAGCCACCAGGGATCCCCAAGTTTTCTGTACCATATAGAACTAGTGTACAAAACATTGCTCACATTTGTTGAGCTCACACTTCTATTATTTTACAATAACCAATTGGAGAAAGCCCTAATATTATTCCATTCTCCCCAAGGTTACCAGTCAATCAGCAGTGATTATGCCACATTAACCAATACAACATGCTGCATAAAGCCCCACGGTAAAGCATGACATTCCTTAAAGAGCTAAACGTTTATACAATGACACACACAGATGTAAGGAAAAAAGACTAGATCTAAAGTAGTTACCTCTATGTAGAGCAAGAGAAGTTCCTCCTCTTGTAACCCATGTTCCTGCATATAAACTCTTACAAACTTCTCTAAGACAGAAGGGATCAGCTCTGGGGCTAACACTTTATCAAACATGCGGAACACAATGGTGGTTGTATTCTCCTGGATCGCAAGAGAAAAGTGGCATAGGTCTAAGTTCTAGTCATAGTGGCTGTGATTACAAAATAATAACATTTCTGATAAATCTAGACTTGTACCTTTTCAAAATCAGAGAGAGCCAACTTGCAGTTGTATTTCCTATGCAGTGTGATCAACTCCTGTAAATTATGTACCAAAGTCCTTAACTGACATACTTCCTCTGTGTTTTGATAATCCTTCTAAAACAAAAGTATGAGGGGAAATATACAAGAAGTCAGAATTATTTCAGACAAAATAAAAAATGACCATGATTATGCATATAAGAGGAAATCTGCACCTAATGTCTTCAAATTTTGTAGAATTTTAACTCATTAATACTAGTGCAAATTAACATCAGAATCCAACAGAAATCCAAAAGCAACTTTCTCAAAAACAAAACAAAACAAAACAAACAGAAATATACACATACAGAAAAACTTCAATGTTAGGGGTGCCTGGGTGGCTTAATTAGTTAAGCATCTGACTCTTGATTTTGGCTCATGTCATAATCTCAGGGACCTGGGATTAAAGCCCCATGTCGGGCTCTGAATTGAGCAGAGATTCTGTTTGAGGAGTCTCTCCCTCTCTCTTGCCCCCTGCTTGTGCTCTCTAAAATACATAAATAAATCTTAAAAATAAATAAATAAATAAAAACTTCAATGTAAGTACAACTTTTTCTTTTAAGATTTTTTTGGGGGTTGGGCAGAGGGAGAAAGAATCTTAAGCAGGCTCCACGCCCAATGTGGAGACTGACACAGGGCTCAATCTCACAACCCTGATATCACAATCTGAGCCAAAATCAGAGTTGGATGCTCAACCAACTGAGCCATGCAGGCTTCCCTAAGATTTTATTTTTTTAAGTAATCTCTACACTCGATGAGGGGCTCAAACTTACAATCCCGAGATCGAGAGTCTCATGCTCCACCAACTGAGCCAGCAAGGTGCCCCTGAATGTTAGTGTAGTATTTTATACTTAGTTACAAAAACATCATTTAGATGGCCCTCAATATCCTATCTGTATAAATCAAGACCAGATATAAAGCTGTAACATTTCCTAAATTTAAATACAAGGAACAAAATTTTCAGTATTGGTAAAGACAACAGGGAAAAGAGTAGTATTTTATAGCAAAAAGAAAAAGTTCTTCTATGGAAAGATGTATTATAATGATCAATACACATCACATATTATAATACATATTGACTACATTTATCAATATAATGCTTGAAGAGTATAGAAAAAAATTCCTGTTTCATTTTTAACAGTGTAAAACCAGTATGTATAATTATTGGCAGGAATCTGCTATATAAGAAAGGAGAAAATTTATCATTTAATTTTGGGCCCTAGAAATGTAAAGAATAGGTGTAATTTCATAATGTATATTATGATCATATATAAGGTCATACCTTCTGGTACTTAAATCCTTAATACTTTTGTTTTTTGGGGTTTTGTTTTTGTTTTTGAGAGAGAGAAAGTGAGAACATAAGTGGGGTGAGGGGCAGAAGGAGAAGCAGACTCCCCATTGAACAAGGAGCAAGATGTGGGGCTTAATCCCAGGACCCCGAGATCATGACTTGAGCTGAAGGCAGAAGCTTAACCAACTGAGGCAGCCAGGTACCCTATCCTTAATACTTTTGAGTTGAGATCATACCAGGATATCTCACATATTAGTTCATAAACTAATTTATGGCACCCCGACAAACTTTTCGAAAATACAACAATGTACTTTTTTTCAAATATAATGAATGCTTTCTAGTTTTTAGAAACTTAAAGAGGAAAAAAAATTAACTTAAGAAATTTAGAAGCCAGATAATAAATTCAGTTCATGAACCTCAAATTAACATCAAATATAATATCAGTATTCCTGAGCTTAGTAACATTTCTAGCACTGCAATTTTTTTCAGTCAAAAAGTTCCCAGAACTTTTTTTATTTTTTTATTTTTATTTTTTTTAAGATTTTATTTATTTATTCATAGAGATGCAGAGAGAGAAAGAGAGGCAGAGACAGAAGCAGGCACCATGCAGAGAGCCTGACGTGGGACTCGATCCAGGGTCTCCAGGATCACGCCCTGGGCTACAGGCGGTGCTAAACCACTGCGCTACCGGGCTGCCCCCAGAACTTTCTTTAAATTTGATCTTTTAAAAATTTGGCTAGTACTTAAGCCATAATGGCTATCAGAATGCCTAGGAAATATAATCAGAACTGGGAGTAGTTTGCTGGTTTAAATAATCTTTGAAAACTAATCCTAATGCATTATTAAATTTCATTCATTTAAAGGACTGTGAACTGCTGCCAATGCAGAAAATCCCAACTCTACTACTTCGGAGTATGCTTTATATTGTTTCCTGTTTGGCTGGTTCAATAGAGAAAAGCAAAGCACTAAAATAGGTTGAAGTTCTGATAGGAATATTAGGAAGAAAAAAAGGACATTTTCCTTTTTCGTGAATTTTAAAAGCATACAACAAAAGAACATACAAACAGAAAATTTAAGAAGTGGATATATTTCTAAGTACATGTAAACAAACTATTTAACATAAATTGAATGCTTTATTCCTAAAAATTCATTTTCTATATCATACCAAGGAAATCCAACGCCAAGAAGACACCAATACCAACTCATCCGGCTTTTCTGCTGTAAAAAACACCTTTGCTAGTTGAAGTCCATTTTCTGGCCAGTTTGCCTTTAAAGAGTAACAGAGACCATTAAAAGTAATGTTATATGCCACTGGGAGTGTTTGAAATGTTTTTTAAGGGCTAATTATACTGGTATTACCTTATCAGTTAATTCAAGGTTCCTGGCTGCTTGTTCCAACCATTTTGCAAGAATTTTCTGAAATAGACATATCATTTAAAAATACAATATTCAGCAGATAATCACTAAAATAATTTAAAACCCCCATGATAATCTTTCAACAGAGACACTAAACAAACTACCTGATAATGGTGCCATTTACTATTTGGTGATCTAAGGTAAAGGCTATATTTGAGTCATCCAGAGTAGAAACAATGAAGGCAACTTACCTGCCCTTCAGGTATGGCCCTTCTCACAAAAGGGATCACATCATTTTTAAGCCACGGACAAAGCTTTTGTAAAGAGACTGGTGTAGAAATCGAGTTCAGCAAGTTCTCAAGCATTTTCACATCAAATCTGCTTTCAAAATTTGCCTAAATGATACAGAGTGAGAAATTAAGATCTATTGGACAAATTTAAAAATGACAGCCTCCCCAAAAGGTAAGACCTGTTAGACAGTCATTTCAATAAATATATTACTGACTTAATTATGAGCACTTAAGGGTGATTTACTCTGTACTGATGAGTCGCTGACAGCCACAAATTCCATGAACTCTCATGGCAACAAGTACCAACTAATCAATCAGGTGACAGTGACTGTGGAAATGGCAAAGGAAGGAAAACTTAACAGGAGGTGAAAGTACAATCTTATTTTTTTTTATAAATTTATTTTTTATTGGTGTTCAATTTGCCAACATATAGAATAACACCCAGTGCTCATCCCATCAAGTGGCTCCCTCAGTGACCGTCAGTCACCCAGTCACCCCCACCCCCCGCCCAAAAGTACAATCTTAATAAGCAATGGGTCCATTAATGACATCACACCAAGTTACTTTTTGGAGCTAACAATACCTCCCCAATCAGAGCAGAAGTGCTAATGCACAATCCTTTACCACAATCCCAGCTACAACAGAAACATCCTCTCCACTACTTTTTAAGAAACCCATCAATAGGGCAGCCCAGGTGGCTCAGTGGTTTAGCGCCACCTTTAGCCTAGGGCCTAATCCTGGAGACCCAGGATCGAGTCCGACGTCAGGCTCCCTGCATGGAGCCTGCTTCTCCCTCTGCCTGTGTCCCTGCCTCTCTCTCTGTTTCTATGTCTCTCATGAATAGATAAATAAAATCTTAAAAAAAAAAAAAAGAAACCCATCAATAAATCATTTAATAACAACATGTTGCTTTTTTTTTTTTTTTAAGATTTTATTTTTAAGTAATCTTCATGCCCATTGTGGGGCCCAAATTCACAACCCAGAGATCAAGAGTCACATGCTCCACTGACTGAGCCAGCCAGGTGACCCAAAATATTGCCTTTTGAGCTAAATTTAGGAGTTAATTAGACTCTGGGATAAAACACGTTTCTAAGGTATCTTCACCTCTAATTTAATATCGTTGGGATAATTTTATCAAACATGCCATTTCCCACTCACACCCGACATCCTTCATCCATGTGTAGACAATGGATTCAATCACTGATCCTAGGTTCCATGAAGCCATTAACAACAAAATGCAAAATAGATTACCTGATGTCGAAGCCAAAGGTACTGTGCACAAACAAGGTTTCCTTCTCTTAGCTGTAAAAAGATATCCTTAAGGTCATCTTCATTATTCAGAAATTCAATCCAAGAACTACCACTGCAAAGTCAGAGGAAAAAAGTTAGTAGTTAAAAAAAAAAAAAATTAAGGTCATATGTTACAAGTGGATACTATTAGACATTTAAACTAGTGGTTTTTGGGCAGCCCAGCTGGCTCAGCGGTTAGCGCCACCTTCAGCCCAGGGCGTGATCCTGGAGACCTGGGATTGAGTCCCACATCAGGTTCCCTGCGTGGAGCCTGCTTCTCTCTCTGCCTGTGTCTCTACCTCTCTCTCTCTTTCTCTCTCATAAATAAATAAAATCTTTAAAAATAAATAAAATAAACTAGTGTTTTTCCCCCTCAAAGTTAAAAAAAAGGGGACGCCTGGGTGGGTCAGAGGTTTAGCGCCTGCCTTCGGCCCAGGGAGTAATCCTGGAGACCCGGGATTGAGTTCCACATTGGGCTCCCTGCATGGAGCCTGCTTTTCCCTCTGCCTATGTCTCTGCCTCTCTTTCTGTGTCTCTCATGAATAAATAAAATCTTTAAAAAAAAAAGTTACAAATATTATAGAGTAAAAAGTAATTTCCTGCTCCTACATTCCTCCCTGAGAGCCATATCTCTTCTTGTAGGTCCTTCCTAAGATAATCACTCTATATACAAGCAATTATTTTAAGTATTTTTTTGAGATTTTATTTATTTATTTGAGAGAAAGCAAGCAATCAAGTGAGAGCAAGAGCCAGGGAAAGGGCAGAGGGAGAGGGAGAAGCAGACTCCCTGCTTAGCAGGAAACCTGATGTGGAACTTGATCCTGGGACCAGGATCACGCCCTGAGCCAAAGGCAGATGCTCAACTGCTGAGCCACCCAGGCATCCCCCCTCATTCATTTTAAAAACATAAAATAATAAGATCACCTGGGTAGCTATATTTATACAACATACAAATATATATATGTATATAAATATATATATTTATACATATATATATTTATATACATATATAATATTTATCCCTTTATTTCCTTTACTCCTCTCTCTCAAAAAAAAAAAAAAAATAGGGCAGCCCCAGTGACGCAGCGGTTTAGCGCCGCCTACAGCCTGGGGTGTGATCCTGGAGACCCGGGATGGAGTCCCGCGTCGGGCTTCCTGTATGGAGGCTGCTTCTCCCTCTGCCTGTGTCTCTGCCTCTCTCTCTCTCTCTCTCTTTCTCTCTCTGTCTCTATGAATAAATAAAATCTTTTTTTTTTTTTGGTAGATAAAGGTTTGTTTAAATAAAATCTTAAATAAATAAATAAATAAATAAATAAAATCTTAAAAAAAAACCCACTACATGATACTGGTGAATGAATAATATAAAATTAACTGAATACAAAGTCCAGAGATAGACAAATACATGTCAGATTATAGCCTCACACTGCAAACAGCAGGAAAGGGGGACTGACTAGCCACAAGAAAAAAATAAAACTTCTATTTATTAATTTGACAATAAGCTAGTATTATCTTTAAGATAATTCTATCTCAAAAAAGATAGTTCTATCTCATATGTGTAGAGAATGATATTCTTGTTGCTTATGTTAGTATATCTAATAGAATCAATTGCCAGAAGTGAAATTGCTAAGGCAAAGATATGTGCATTTAAATTTGCCTTTCAAATGTATCAGTTCCCATAGATGGTGTAGAAGAATGTTCTAAAACCTAGTAGGAAAATAATATTTTCTATCACTCAATTCCCAGAAACACATTCGTTCAAAGTAATACTTTATTCTAGACTAAAACCTAAGTCATCATCTAAAACTGAAAAACAAAGAGTGTACACACCTGAATTTTTCTGGTCCAAATGCTCCATAAAAAGTAGTCAATTTTGCACGAGCCCTTAGAACCTAGAAAGAAATAACCTATTAATCTGAATAGTGTGTGTGAGAAAATTAAAATTAAAAACACCCCAAATTAGGTTTTCTGTTTCAAAGTCTTACACACATGCTCATTTCATCCCATATACCACTTCACATAAATATGACCAAAAAAACCTTGGAATAATGAAAACATTTCCAATCATATTCAATCAATAAAACTGCAGAAGAGAATGCATTTGCACATTGATTATAGATGACCTTCAAAATTAATTAGTTTTCCCATTCATTTATAAATGCCCTTATGGTAAAATCTAGCTGGATTATACCAAAAATTTACTTTTTTTTTTTTAAGATTTTATTTATTTATTCATGAGAGACACACAGAGAGAGAGAGAGAGAGAGGCAGAGACATACGCAGATGGAGTAGCAGGCTCCCTACAAGGAGCCCGATGTGAGACTCAATCCAGCATCCTGGGATCACACCCTGGGCCAAAGGCAGATGTTCAACCGCTGAGCCACCCACGTGTCCCCAAAAATTTACTTTGAAATAAGAATTTAAACCATGATAGTCATCATAACAGCATTTATTTGTGTGCATAACTGATGCCAGACACTACACAAGATGGTTTATATAAATTATCTAACCTGATTTCAAAATAACCCCATAAGTACTATTATTCCCATTTTTCAGTAAGGAAATAAGAATTAAAACAAGTTGCTCTTGAAAAAATACAGGTCTATCTTGAATTGAAAAACATATTGTAAAAGTACATTTATCCTCAAATTAAGTACAATGTAATTACCTCTTTTAAACCATCAGAATAGGTAGGAACAGTTTTATCTTCTTTTTGCAAAAGCTGAGATGAGCAAAGAGAAACAATGTTAGAATATCTGCTGTATTAGTTTTTTTCATGAAAGAAGATAGATTTTCCATGAAAGGAAAACTATCAAATCGCATGAACTGAGATAAATAGTGAATAAAGAAATGACACATCATAAAAAAATAATGCATCTTATGAAAACAGCTCACATGATTTGCCTATCTGTTACACCTTGATTTTAAGGAATATAATTATCAATGGTATCCACAGCTCACTGAGGGGAACGTAGAGCAAAAAATGCACTTTAGAACAGGTCTGCGATTCCTTTTTTTTTTTTTTTTTTTTGAGACGGTTTATTTTGCATGAGACAAACTAACAGGTATAGACATTATAAAAACTTACCCTGGTTTTGGCATAATTTAGCATTTCCTGGGTTGTTTCATAGGTTATCCACTGAGCCTCCAAGCAGTAATTCACCACAAATTCATCGTCCTGTTTCAGAAATGTCAGACATAGTAAGGCGACTTAATGTTCACCAGTCCATCAATCTGAATACTCTCATACATGACAGGGAAAACACACCTGGATATTACGGAGATTTTCCTTAGCTTCATCTACGAGTTTCTGCCATTCAGTCGGCTTGCTGGTGTCCGCAGAACTCAAGGCTAGTCTCTCTAATATATCGTTGGATTTCACCTTGTAAACAAGCTATAGTATAAACATGACACATTATTTTTTTAAAATTAATTAATTTATTTATGATAGTCACAGAGAGAGAGAGAGAGAGGCAGAGACACAGGCAGAGGGAGAAGCAGGCTCCATGCACCGGGAGCCCGATGTGGGATTCGATCCCGGGTCTCCAGGATCGCGCCCTGGGCCAAAGGCAGGCGCCAAACCACTGCGCCACCCAGGGATCCCAAACATGACACATTAAAGCAACTTGAAGCAAAATGATGCCTATGCAGGACTTGTTAGGCTACAGGCAATAGATTGTCATGAAAAAAGGCGAAGCCTCATGTGGTCCAGGAATAAATAGTAAAGCAGGTTAAGACTCAGATCACCCAAAGGTAATCCAGATTGCTAAGAGTTACAGAGACCATTGAATCCTGAGTACATGGGGATGCCTGGGTTGCTCAGTGGTTGAGCATCTGCCTTTGGCTCAGGGCGTGATCCTGGAGTTCCGGAATCGAGTCCCACATCAGGCTCCCCATGGGGAGCTTGCCTCTCCCTCTGTCTCTGCCCCTCTCTCTGTATCTATCATGAATAAATAGATACCAAAAAAAAAAAAAGAGCCTTATGTGAATTGCCTCATTTAATTCTCATAAAAACCTGAGCAAGCATTTATGCCTCACCATAACCCTACAGGGTAAATACTAACACTACCGTTATACCATCAAGAAAACCAAGACTCCAGAAAGGGTAAGTAATGCACCTGAAACTATGCAGTTCCAAAGTGACAGAACTGGTTTGTAAAAGATGACCCAAGGGTTATGGTGCATATCTCATTTCCTAAATCTGCCAAAGGTTCTTTAGCAGCTAGAAACAGCATGAGTTAGAAATACACAAAATGGGGTGCCTGGGTGGTTCAGGTGGCTAAGCATCCAAATCTTGGTGTTGGGTCAGGTTATGATCTCAGGGTCGTGAGATTGAACCCCAAATCCCATGTGGGGCTCTGCCCTGGGTGTGGAGCCTGCTTAAGATTCTCTCCCTCCCTCTCCCTCGGCCCCTCCCTAGGCTAACACACTTTCTCTCTTGAAAGAAAAGAAAAGAAAGGAAAGAAAGGAAAGAAAGGAAAGAAAGAAAGAGAGATCCCAAACTTCAGGTTCCTTTTTTGTAAGCAAAATGCTAACTTTGACAATAACCCTGTAATTCTGAAAGCTAAAATGGTACGAAAGTTGGGATGCCTGGGTAGCTCAGTGGTTGAGCATCTGCCTTCTACTCAGGGCATGATCCCAGAGTCCTGGGATCAAGTCCCGCATCAGGCTCCCTACGTGGAGCCTGCTTCTCCCTCTGCCTGTCTCTGCCTCTCTCTTTCTCTATGTCTCATGAATAAATAAATAAAATCTTAAAAAATAAATAAACAAATAAAATGGTAAGGAAGTATAGTTTCTCTACTTGTACTTCTATACTCCCTGAAAACTGCTTTTACTGATCTTGATTATTCACTCCATTCACTTAATTTTATTTTATTTTTTTAAGTAATCTCTACGTCCAACATGGGGCTTGAATTCATGACCCCAAGATCAAGAGTAAACAGGCTCTACTGACTGAGCCAGCCAGACATCCCTACTCTTAAAAAAAAAAAGAAAAAGTTATTATGAAACTTTCAAATGTTCAAAAAGGTAATAAGTCATGTACTCTCAACCTACTTAAAAGTAAATATTACTAATATAGCTTAAGATTTCTTCTCTGCATCCCTAATATATCATCCTCCTTGTCTCAACCAGAAGTATCCATTACTGATTTTGGTGCTTAATATTCCATTAATTTCTCTATGTCTTTACTCATATACCTTTCCAAATACCACACAAAATTATTTCATATGTTTTAAAATGTTACACTTAAAAAATTTTTTTAAGATTTTATTTATTTATTCATGATAGAGAGAGAGAGAGAGAGAGAGAGAGAGAGAGAGGTAGAGACACAGGCAGAGGGAGAAGCAGGCTCCATGCAGGGAGCCTGACATGGAACTCGATCTCGGGACTCCAGGATCAGGCCCTGGGCTGAAGGTGGCGCTAAACCGCCGAGCCACCCAGGCTGCTCCGACACCTCCCAGTTTTAATACTTGATCTTATCTGTAGTATTTGAAACTGCTGATCACTCCCTCCTGAACTCTAAAGTTTCTCTTTCCTTGACTTTTTTTTTTTAAGATTTTGTTTATTTATTATTTGACAGGGAGCAAGAGAGAGAGAGAGAGCAAGCACAAACAGGCAGAGGGAGAGGGAGAAGCAGGCTCCTCACAGAGCAGAGAGCCCAATGTGGGGCTCTATCCTAGAACCCTGAAATCATGACCTGAGACGAAGGCAGACGCTTAACTGACTGAGCCATCCAGGCACCCGTCTTTCCTTGACTTCTATCTACCTCATCTATCTTCTATCATACATTTTTATGGTTTTCCTCCTTCATTCCCAAATATGCAGATATCCCTTCTTCCTTATTCCCTACATGCTGCTATCCCTGGATTTTATCCTAAGATGAGATCTCTCTACTCTACACATTTGCCCGGAGTGGTCTGAGTGGTCACCTAGCATAACCTACCTCTAGATTCAACTAACATCACTCTCAATCTCCTACTAGACAGTCTGATTTCACAAAATCCCTTCCATGCAAGTTTTAGAAAGCAGACCCTTCATCTTTCCCCACTACCTGCTTTTCTGCACATATTTCTCATTTTATGGAGTACCATCCGCAACCCCTGAGTATGCCGAGCCAGAATCCTGTCAGTCCATCTCCTACAGTTGTCCCTCCCTAGGTGTGATGGTTTAGCCCCACTGATTCTCCCTCCTCTGTGCCTCTTGTGTCAGACTTTCCCTCTCGTACATCTTCACTTCACTGCAGTGGCTCAGGTCTCACTCAGAAATCTGTGCAATCTCCCAATTTAGGTCTTTACACCCCTAAATCTGCACCATTCCAAACAATTCTTCAGTTTTACAAAGTGATAGTCTGGGGCACCTGGGTGGCTCAGTAATTGAACATCTGCTTTTGGCTCAGGGCATGATATTGGGGTCCCGGGATAGGGTCCTCCATCAGGCTCCCCACAGGGAGCCTGCTTCTCCCTTCTCCCTTTGCCTATGTCTCTCCCCCTCTCTGTGTGTCTTTCATGAATAAATTAATAAAATTAAAAAAAAATAAGTCATAATCTAATCATCTCCCCATCACTGGTCAATTACAATCTAAATCCTCTGTGATGCACACAAAGTTCCCCAGGCACTGACCACCTACTGCTCCATCATCAGCTCCTTTCACTCCTTTGTGCATACAACCTATTCTCTGCTCCTACCTAGTCAGCAGGAGTTCCTAGAAGCCTCATAAGCCTTTGCTCATGCTGTCTTTCCAGCTAGAATTCCCTTCCTCTTCCTGGACTATCTGGAACATCTTCAAGATCTGACAAAAAGGGATCCCTGGTTGGTTCAGCTGTTTAGCACCTGCCTTTGGCCCAGGGCGTGATCCTGGAGTCCCGGGATCGAGTCCAGCATCAGGCTCCCGGCATGGAGCCTGCCTGTGTCTCTGCCTCTCTCTCCCACCCCCTCTCTCATGAACAAATAAATAAATAAATCTTAAAAAAAAAAAAAAAAAGGGGGATCCCCGGGTGGCGCAGTGGTTTGGCGCCTGCCTTTGGCCCAGGACGCGATCCTGGAGACCCGGGATCGAATCCCATGTCGGGCTCCCGGTGCATGGAGCCTGCTTCTCCCTCTGCCTATGTCTCTGCCTCTCTCTCTCTCTGACTATCATAAATAAATAAAAATTAAAAAAAAAAAAAAGTTCAAAATAATTGTAAAAAAAAAAAAAAAAAGATCTGACAAAAAAATGACCTCCTCTGGGAAATCTTTCTGTCCCAGTACGGTGTCAGTCTCTCCCTTGAATCCTTAGTGTTCTCTGGTCATATTTTAATTATAGGCTTGACCATACTAAATTCCAATTACACTTTACGTGTTTGTCTCCCCAGTCTCTATTACATAAAGAAATGCTTGTTGGATGAACAAATGAATTCATGAAAGAATTACCTCAACATCTAGTCCAAACTGAATAGCAAAGCTCTCAGCTTCAGCAAATCTGTGTTTGTGAAGTAATCGACTCAATCTGACAAGTCAAATAAGAAATTTCAGTAAAATTTTTATTAATCAGGGAACTTAAGGGTAAAGCTTAAAAGAAAACAAGAAGTTACCTGTTTTCTGGTAAAGCTTCTGTAAGACACCTGAGTACCACAAGAGAGATGGAGTCTTCAGACAGTCTGAAAAAAGTTTGCACTGTAAGTGTATTTGTCATTAAGTAAGTAAATTGTAACTTATCTGCTATTTAATGACTTATTTAATAAAACAAAATATGACCTACTTTGAATCATTTTTGCAAATTCCTTCCAGAAGGTATACGGTATCCTACAACAATTAAAAAAAAAAAGTTTAAAATTGAAATACAGAAATAATTCATTTTATAGTTACTAAGAAAACACTGATTTAGGTGAGAATTATCCATCAGTGCATCCTAAATTTACAGCAAAAAAACCACTGGGGAAAAGGATATTCCTGGAGTCTCCAAATAACATCACAGAATTTACTTAACCATTATAAAGGGGGGAGAAAGTACCTTACAATGGAGAAATCTGGTAGAACTGCCCCCAACAAAGTAATCACATTTATCATCACTAATAGTAGGACAAATGGACAGGAGGCCCTTAATATGACACAGTTCAATACAGTATTACCTATGTGGTATCCTTGTCAAGAAAGCTTAGTATGCACCTAATTATGACAACCCAAGTAGAGGGACATTCTACAACATGACAAGCTAGGATTTGGAAAATGTTAAGGTCTTAAAAAAAAAAAAAAACAGGGAACCATTGCAGATTAAAGCAGACTACTGTGTGACCATGACAACAAAATTCCATGCATAATGCTTGAGTAGATACTAGATCAAGAAGAAAAAAAAAGCTTTAAAGTAATTGGCACCACTGGTAAAATCTGGATTTGGATGGTATGTTTCATAATAGTATTGTATTAATGTTAATTTTTCTGAGTGATAATGGCGTTATAGAAGAATGCCCTTATTCTTAGGAGAGATCTGCTGAAGCATTTAGGGGTAACACGCCATGGTGCTTACAAGTAATTTCAAAGGTTTGGAAAAATAGAGAGAGAGAGAGAGAGTACGTGTGTGTGTGACGATGTGAGACAAATGTAATGAATGTTTTTTTAAAAAGATTATAATTAAAACATAAGTCCATAAAAGCAATAACCTTCCCCCCAAACTATCATTCATACTTCCTGTGGAGACAAAAGAAAACTGAACAAGTAGATGATTCAGGTTTTATTTGATTAATATGCTTATTTATTTTCCTTACATGAAGACTGGCCTTTGGCAAGTGTATTTGAAAGCATCTGGTGATAATAAATATAGTTGTAAACATGAGACCTATCCAGGTATTACATACACCAGTTTCCACTCATGTTTAGCTTAAAGTAAAAAATAATAATAATTTTGTTATTTAAATAAACTCTATACCCAGCATGGGGCTCGAACATATGACCCTGAGATCAAGAATTACATGCTCTTTTGACTGAGTCAGCCCCGCACCGCTTAGTCTCCTTAATGTTTTTATTATAAGGTAAAAAATATACATCAACATACTGTGCTAATTCCTGATTGGACCAGAGATGAAATACTAGATACTTCCAAAGAATACAGTATTTCCATCGTAGGTAATGAATAAACCACGAGATTTTTCATCTAAGAAAAACAGAAGAGCAATTAGTTTAGTAGGTCATATAAATCTACAAGACCAAGATAGTACTTCATAATCAAGGACCTATATTAAAACATTCGGTACAAGGCTAAATGCAAAAGACAATTTCATAACTAAGTTAATTACTGTATTATTTAAATGTTATATATGAAATTATGCTCTATTCCATCTTCTGAATCTTTTTTTTTTTTTAAAGATTTTATTTATTCATGAGAGTCACAGAAAGAGAGAGGCAGAGACACAGGCAGAGGGAGAAGTAGGCTCCATGCAGGAAGCCCAACGTGGGACTCGATCCCGGGACTCCAGGACCACACCCTGGGCTGAAGGCTGCGCTAAACTGCTGAGCCACCCAGGCTGCCCGCATCTTCTGAATCTTTTGAATGAAAAACCATATACCTGAAGTTCATTCTACAATTTATATATTTAAGGTAAATTAATTCCTAATAATAGGAGTCACTCTAATGAACATTTCTTGAGGATATTTTTTTTTCTTGCGGATATTTTTAATCCTGCAATGCTCCAATTAGAGCTGAGATTATTTATTTATTTATTTATTTAAAGATTTTATTTCTTTATTCATGAGAGACACAGAGAGAGCAAGAGAGGCAGAGACACAGGGAGAGGGAGAAGCAGGCTCCATGCAGGGAGCCCAATGTGGGACTCGATCCTGGCTTTCCAGGATCACACCCTGGGCTGAAGGCGGCACTAAACTGCTGAGCCACCCGGGCTGCCCATGGAGCTGAGATTTATTTTTAAAAGATTTTATTTCTTTATTTGAGAGAGAGAAAGAGCGAGAGAACACATGAGTAGGGAGAGGAACAGAGGGAGAGCAACAAGCAGACTGCACTGAGTATGGTGCTCAATCTCACAACCCTGAGATCATGACCTGAGCTGAATTCAAGAGTTGGATGCTTAACTGACTGAGCCACTCAAGTGTCCCTCCATTGTTTTTTAATAAGAAAAAAAGAGGGACACCTGGGTGGCTCAGTGGTTGAGCATCTTGCCTTTGGTGCAGGTCATGGTCCTGGGGTCCTGGGACACAGTCCTGCATCAGGCTCCCTGCAGGGAGCCTGCTTCTCCTTCTGCCTATGTCTCTGCCTCTCTCTCGGTCTCTCATGAATAAATAAATAAAATCTTTAAAAAAAAGAAAAAAGAACTCTGCGGTATTATATTTGATTTGTCAAAACTGTGTCAACAAAAAGCTAAATGCTATAGGCACTACTTAACCACTTTCATATTAGCTATGCTATTTCTATCTAACACATAATGTGGACAAATGTGAAATAAAATTTTCAAATACCTTATTAGTAGTAGTTGTCAGAGCTACTAATTTGAGATTTGTAATCCCTTGCCTAAATAAAAGAGGAAAGAAGGTTTAAGTGACTCAAATAAACTTTGCCAAGTTAGATATAAGCTAAGTCAAAGGAATATTCTAAAAGGTGAAAATTGATTCCCATAGAAGACATTGAACCTCATTTCTTCATGTTTATGGCCCCGACTGACACTCTCTAACACAACCATTTGGAGGTTGGTACAGACTATTTGCTCTCAATGAATTTGACCCCCAGTGGAATGGTCCTTACCCTGTCAGTCTGTCCACAGGGTTAGTTAGAATGTAACATATAATGAATGATCAAGAGACCTGGTTGTAACAGAAAGGAAATCACTACTAGTGTCATAATGTACCACGTGACTGATGAAGGAGAATCTGCTTCGGTGGTAAGAAGAAACTCTTCGATGTGAAGAGAAGGCCAGTTCCATATGGGAGTCAGAGTGTAAATATCCCATATGCTCAGCACATTCTGCAAAAAGAAACATTTCAGACACACCTTCTTAATGATATTTCAAGATCTTACACTGCAGCATCTATTTCTTGATATAGGTACTGAAATAAAGCACAGCACACCAGATAGTAATCCACCCCAGCTAAAATCCTTGTCTTTTTTAAGTTTGACAAATTTTTGTTGCTTAACATAATACCAAATGAAAACAACGAAGCAGAAATATCAGAAACATACATCAGTATCAAGAACAAAAAGTAGATTGTCTATCAACTGGAACTTCTTGGCACCTACAAGAGAGAAATCGAGGTGTGTAAGATTACATTTCTGTGTCACAGACAGCCACGTTTAAATAAAAAACTACCATTATTTATGAAAAGGCAGAACTACCACACTTAAACAAAAAGTTTCCATTCTCATATTCCTGACTCTATATATTTTTAGATGACCGCTAAAATGTAAAGCTCCCAAAATGAAGAGTAAAAATTCCAACAGGTCAAGAACAGTCAATTATGTGGACAGTTATCAAACTAATCTGGCTTCTTTCAAAGAGCAGTAAGGTAAAATGATCCATTCACTAGACTTAGCATATTGACATGAAAATTAAAACTCACTAGTCATGGCCCCAAGTAGTTTCATTAACTTATTTTACCTTTAATAATCTCTGCATCAAGAACATTCTTAATTGTCATTCCTTTCCTGGAAGAGTCTGGTTCCCATTTTGAGAATGCACAATTACCAGTTCCCTACAGAGGTGAAACAGCACATCAACTGCAAATTTGGTTGTTAGATCTGAAGACTCCTTCAAGTAAAAACACCCAAGTTGTACACATATATATATTTCAAAATATACGTATGTATTCAGGCCCAACTTTTATTTTCCAGTCACTCTCTTAGTCTGCTTTCAACAGAACAGAATGGAAAGAATAGCAAATTGGGCTATTTGCCATTATCACTGAATATTTAATAAGGAGCGGGCACATTCAGGCAACTCACTCCAGAGATATAGGGTAAACTCTAAGACTTCCTGCAGTAAGATGAGACAGTTTTTGGTTAAGTTTTTCATTAAAGTATCCACAAATTTTTGAAACAAATAAAATATTAATATTAATAAAAATATTAATTTTGTTTTTTAATATTAATTTTAAATCATTGGAAACCCTGTGAAACACTGAACTAGATACACAGAATAGATAAATGTGACCGTCTCCTAATATAAAATATAAATCTGGCAGGTAAAAATGTTGTCAATGCTGTAATTATATTGAATTATTTTCTACTTCTTGAATATAATTAGATTTTTGTTGTTATTTTTCCCTAGATTCATAACTGAAAGAAATGCTAAATTTCAGGTAGAAATGAGTGAAAATGAAGATGCTGGGCAGCCTGGGTAGCTCAGTGGTTTAGCACCGCCTTCAGCCCAGGGCATGATCCTGGAGACCGGGAATTGAGTCCCACATCAAGCTCCCTGCATGGAGCCTGCTTCTCCCTCTGCTTTGTCTCTGCCTCTCTCTCTCTCTCTCTTTCTCTCATGAATAAATTAATAAAATCTTTAAAAAATAAAATAAAAATATTTGACAAATAAAGCACACATAACATAATTATTTTTTTTAATGTTTTTAAATTTATTTATGATAGTCACACACAGAGAGAGAGAGAGGCAGAGACACAGGCAGAGGGAGAAGCAGGCCCCATACAGGGAGCCCGACGTGGGACTCGATCCCGGGTCTCCAGGATCGCGCCCTGGGCCAAAGGCAGGCGCCAAACCGCTGCGCCACCCAGGGATCCCCATAACATAATTATTAAAGAAAAAAAAAAAGATGCATTATGTTTTCCAACAGAGAAACTCAGGTGTACTTGAGTTAATTTCAAAATCTTAATTTTACAATTTCTATCTTTAAGTTATACAATACAAATTAATTACCAATTTAACCAAAACTATGTGTTAATGAAGAAATACTTCAGAAGCAAAATTAAATTTTATAGAAAAAATTACCCCAATTATCACGGGAACTTCACTTGCTAAGTCTCCAGCCACAAGATTGAGACAACCAAAGGTATGATAATTTTCAGTAGAAACAAAACTAGACTTGATTTGTCCTTGTAACTGCAAAATTAAAAAAATAAGAATGTCATAGATATGGTCCACAGTCCAAATTCCTTGGAAAGATTGATAAAAATGAGTTTAAATCAATCAGTTATAAATGCATTTTTATTTTTATTTATTTTTAAATACATCTCTCTTTTTAAAATGATTTTATATTTAAGCAATCTCTACACCCAACATGGGGCTCAAATTCACAACCCCGAAATCAAGAATTACATGCTCTACTGAAGGAGCCAGCCCCCATAAATGCACTTTTAAATGGCAATGTTACTAAAATGTTTTATCACTCTAATTCTCAAAATATCAACCACTAGACAATATCCAGAAACACTCTCTTAATAGAAGTTTCAAGAGGACAATGTGGCTTTTTCTTACCTTTTTTGCTGTATTGAAGTCTACATTCTCAATCGCTGCATGAAAGGAGAAAGCAGACTAAAGTTATAGTATTAACCTATAAAATACAAGCAAGTCACCCTTGTGTGTCAAGGCCAAATTACATACACTATTCTCCTAGTAAGAGGAACACTAGTCGGAAGCTAACGAAGCAGTGGCGAAGTTTCAATTTTGCTCTTGACCACTGATATAAACGGTGACATGTCATGGTCAGGGCACCAGCCAGGCTGCATCTTAGGCTCCAGAGAGCCTCTCCATACTTTCCCTTACCACATTTCTCCCTCTTAAGGCGGTCTTCTCCCTGATGCAACTCTCTTCTTCAAGCTCTAAAGTCCTATCTGTAAAGTCTTCATCACTTTGCATACCACTTTGGAAGAGCTCTTTTACTTGTCTGGTTCCTTCATTAAACTATGAAGACCTATGTCTGGTGGTATCCCCAGGACTTTGTATATTCGTGGCACGAAGATTATGAAAAAATATTTGTTGAACACATGCCCTCAACCTTTCCCAGCTCAGAAGGATGTATGGTCCATACCACTCACTTAGCACATTCTATGGATTATCGCCTGTATTAACGTGTTTATATAATCATTTCAGTTTCTAGGCGCATTCATTCCATCAAAAAGCATTTACTCTGCTAGTGTGTATCTTGTCTCCCCAACTAAGCCATGAACTTCTCGAAGGCTGTAAACAATGTACATTTCTTTAGATCCTGTCACAGCCTTAATAGTGAAAATTAAGCAATATGTGAATACTCAAAAGTATATGCAGTATTATAGAATCTAATTAAACTAAACTAATATTCTTAAAGAGAATATTTAAAATTTTACCCAAAAAACTAATAAGAAATATTGCTGCAAATCAATAATAATAAAAAAAATCCATTACTTACCTTGTTGAATTTTTAAAAGTTGAAGATTTGTAATGTAAAAAAATCCATTGTTTGTAAGCAGCAGCATATAATAGGTACCTATTGAAATAAAATCAAGCCAGTTTCTCTAACAGGTGCATGGACATAAAATTTAAGTGTTTGGGGTGCCTAGGTGGTGCAGTCAGTTAAGCGTCCAGTTAAGTGCCTGACTCTAGGTTTCAGTTCAAATCATGATCTCAGAGTCATGAGATCAAGCCCTGCATTGGGCTCCACACTCAGGGTAGAGTCTGCCTGAGACTCTCTATTCCTCTTCCTCTGCCCTCCGCCCCCTGACCATGCTCAAGCACTCCCACACTTTTTTTCTCTCTCTCAAGCAAATAAATAAATCTTAAAAAGAAAATTTAAGGCCTTAAAAACATGTCAATTTGCTCACTTAAATTCTAATTATCAAATAATATGGTAATGACACAGATAAAGCTTATTTAGAAAGAATAAGTAAGTCATTTGTAAAAATAATGCTAACTTCTTTGAAACCTTTATAAACTTCACTTAACAGGAAAAAAAAAAAACCCTCAGATATATTAAATTAAGGTCCAGTTAACATTTGTTGAAATAAAAATATGATAAATATGTTGAAACCTACAAAAACATTTAAAAAAAATATGTCTCCTTGGTAATCTATAGAACTCTTAAAACTGGGCAGCCCGAGTGGCTCAGCAGTTTAGTGTTGCCTTCAGGCCAGGACCTGATCCTAGGGACCCAGGATCAAGTCCCATGTTGGGCTCCCTGCATGGAGCCTGCTTTTCCCTCTGCCTGTATCTCTGCCTCTGTGTGTGTGTGTGTCTCTCATGAATAAATAAATAAAATCTTAAAAAAAAAAAAAAAAGAACTCTTAAAACTATAAAAATGAATTTAGAATATTAAGTTCAGGAAGTATATTTAAACCCCTGAAAAGAGGGGCACCGGGGTGGCTCAATGGTTGAGCATCTGCCTTTGGCTCAGGTTATGATCCCAGAGTCATGGGATCCAGTCCTGCATCAGACTCCTGCAGGGAGCCTGCTTCTCCCTCTGCCTATGTCTCTGCCTCTTTCCGTGTCTCTCATGAATAAATAAAATCTTTTAAAAATAATAAATAAGCCCCTGAAAAGAACTAATATACAAAAACTTGGGGCACCTGGGTGGCTCAGTCAGTTAAGTGTCTGCCTTTGGCTTAGCTCATGATCCCAGGGTCCTGGGTTCAAGCCCCATATCAGGCTCTCTCCTTAGTGAGGAGCCTTGCTTCTCCCTCTCCCTCTGCTGTTCCCCCTGCTTGTGTGTGTGCATGCTCTCTATCAAATAAATAAATAAAATTTTAAAACAAACTAAAACAAAATAAAATACAAAAACTTATTTCTTATAATAATATTACTTGAATCACTAGAAAATTTAATATATATAAATAATATATATAATAAGTAATATAGGAGGCATAAAGATGAATTCATATAATTTCTTAACTATAAATATTATTTTTTTATTGGTTATATATGTCCTCTAGACATTAAAGAAAAATTCAAAACACTTACCTTCACTTGAGCTGTCCTTCTCAATAACAAGATTCCGGTAAGTACACTGATTTTCATCATTAGCTTTCTGAAGAAAAGCCTAATTGCAAATTCATTTCAAATGATAAGATTAAGCCCAGAAAAATACAATCAAGGATTATATTTTTTCAAACCTGATATTATTGATGACCATTAGCAATAATTCTGCCTATATCCGAAATATTTTAGTTTTAAAATGAAAAACTATTTTGGACAAACATAGTAGGAATATATTCAAAGCTTAATTTTTCAATTTTGCATTTACTTCATATAAGGTAGAATTTTAAAATTTAATATAAAGAATATTATTCTTTCAATTAAAAAATTAAATAATGGTTTGCTACAGTTTTAGTTGTCTCAGAGGTACTTTCAAATTTAAGTGACAAAAATGAAAAATATAACAGTTTCTTACATTAGTGAGTAATGTTTGCTTTGATGTTACATGAATAAGATGTAAATTGCCACTTCTCTCCCCAACCAAAAGAAACTTTCCTTCTTGACATAGGCCAACTACATCCACTTTGGTATCTGAAAATTACAAATCAAAGTTACAAGCTTCCTTCAAAAATATTTATTTTCAGTACACAAAAATGTGCAAATTTTGTCATTAAAACTCAACTATTCAAGCTTTTCTTAAATATGTCCAAAAGGTGGTAATTAAAATTTTTTTTTAGGGGGATCCCTGGGTGGCGCAGCGGTTTGGCGCCTGCCTTTGGCCCAGGGCGCGATCCTGGAGACCCGGGATCGAGTCCCACGTCGGGCTCCCGGTGCATGGAGCCTGCTTCTCCCTCTGCCTATGTCTCTGCCTCTCTCTCTCTCTGTGTGACTATCATAAATAAATTAAAAAAAAAAAAATTTTTTTTTTAAATGTTACTCTTGGTCAGCCTGTGTGGCTCAGTGGTTAAGCACGGCCTTCAGGGATCCCTGGGTGGCGCAGCGGTTTGGCGCCTGCCTTTGGCCCAGGGCGCGATCCTGGAGACCCGGGATCGAATCCCACATCAGGCTCCCGGTGCATGGAGCCTGCTTCTCCCTCTGCCTGTGTCTGTGCGCCTCTCTCTCTCTCTCTGTGACTATCATAAATAAATAAAAATTAAAAAAAAAAAAAAAAAAAAAAAGCACGGCCTTCAGCCCAGAGTGTGATCCTGGAGATCGGGGATTGAGTCCCATATCAGGTTCCCAGCATGGAGCCTGCATCTCCCTCTGCCTAGGTCTCTGCCTCTCTCTCTCTCTCTCTCTTTCTGTGTGTCTCTCACGAATAAATAAATAAAATCTTTAAAAAAAAGTTACTCTTTAGTCAACAAATATTTACTGAGCACTTAGTACATGCTAAGGCAGTGTTCCAGGCCTTTTGCATATATCTGAGAATAGTAACAAAAGAGTCCCACCTTCATGGAGCTTAAATCCCAAGGCAGAAATAGATGACAAACAATTAGAGCATAATAAATTATATGACATGTAAGAAGGTGGTAAATTCTCTGAAAAAAAAATAAAAGTAGAGCAGGGAAAGATAGCTTGGATGAGCCATGCATATTGCACAGCACTAATTGGAGTGCTCAGGGTAGCCCCCTTGGATAAGGTGAGGCATAAACAAAGACTTCCCACAAATGTATTACACATTAACACAGCCCACTATTTCATGGTGAAATTTTGAAGCTTGTAGAACATTCAGGGTAGATACATTAAATTTTACAAAATAAGAGTTCCTTGCCTCCATATTGTAATCAAGATTGCCATCTCACATGCATACCTTCTGATTCCTCTTCTGTTGTCTAAGTTCTTAAACACTTCAACCATCTCTCAAAATTTCAGAAAAAATGTCCACAATGTTTTCACCTATTTTCCAGCATAATTAGTGACTCCTCCCTTAATTTAGTCTTATATCCATATTTGCATATACCTAAACTGTACATCCATATTTGTTTTGTTTTGTTTTGTTTAAAGATTTTATTTATTTATTCATGAGAGAGAGAGAAAGAGAGAGAGGCAGAGACACAGGCAGAGGGAGAAGCAGGCTCCATGCACTGGGAGCCCGATGTGGGACTCGATCCCGGGTCTCCAGGATCGTGCCCTGGGCCAAAGGCAGATGCTCAACCTCTGAGCCACCCAGGTGTCCCAAGATTTAATTTATTTTATTTATTCAAGAGAGACAAGGTATGCATGAGCAGTTGGGAGGGGCAAAGGAAGAGGCAGACTCCCCATTGAGCAGGAAGCCTGAAGCGAGGCTTGATCCTAGGGTTCTGGGATCAAGTCAGAGGCTTAACCAGCTGAGCCATGCAGGTGCTCCTAGAGAGCTATATATATTCTAATATTATTCAAATATCTGTTGATGGGGATGCCTGGGTGGCTCAGCGGTTTAGTGCCTGCCTTCAGCCCAGGGCGTGATCCTGGAGTCCCGGGAGCGAGTCGCACGTCATGCTCCCTGCATGGAGCCTGCTTCTCCCTCTGCCTATGTCTCTGTCTCTGTGTCTCTCACGAATAAGTAAATAAAATCTTAAAAAAAAATTATCTGTTGATATTGAAATTATGTACAAGATTCAGGAACTTGAACAAAATTGGGCTCAACTGGATTCCACAATATTATAATATAGAAAACCATGCAGGGTGCCTGGGTGATTAAGTGATCTGTGATTAAGTGATCACAGATCACTTAAGGTGATCAGTGTTAAGTGTCTATCTTCAGCTTAGGTCATGATCCCAGAGTCCTGGGATCGAGCCCCACACTGTGCTTCCTACTCGGTAGGGAGCCCTGCTTCTTCCTCTCTCTCTGCTACTTCCCCTGCTTGTGCTTTCTCTCTGTGTCAAATAAATAAAATCTTGAAAAAAAATGCAAGTAGAGTTAATTGTTGCTTTATATGTACTTAAACATACACATACCCCTTAGATTTACTGAGAAGAGGGTTCATCTCAGGATCCCTTGCATCTAGTACTCAGCACAAAAAAGACACTTGAGATTAATTTCTTTAAATCAGTCCAATTGAAAGTCTTAGAAATAACAGAGTAAAGAAAAGGCAATGCAGTAGAAATTTATTGGAAGTAAAAACTTCCAATTTATTTTATTGTACTACATTAGACTTACCAAATATAAGATGCAGTTGAAGCAATCTACAAACACTGTCAAGCAGTATCACTGATTGGTCCACTACAATAATAAACCCATTACTTAAGCTGCATGCTTGTATCTTTGGATTTAATGAGGCCTGTGGGAGGGAAAAGCAAGAGTACAATAAAACATTTTTACACACTTTTAACAATACTTACCAAAAGTATCATCATACACCCAAATACCCACATTTAAAAATTAACTTTTTTCTTTAGTCCATATATCTAATTAGCCAAGTTTTTCTTTCTACGGTATATTGTGAATCCATTCAGAGTCCAAAATAGGGAAACAGTCCAAGATTGCTAGGAAAGGGCAAGGGTGGATCTTAGGCCTGTAGGAGGCGGCAGGCATCAAAATAAATGAATGAGTCGAGACTGGCACAAAGTCTTAGTGTCTGAGATATGATGGGAGCTTGGGGGTGGGATGTGAACTGGAGGGCTCACAGCCCCACAGACAATAAAGAGAGCAGAAACAGATTAATGCCTGGTGGAAATGCAATCCTGGCATGGCCACACCCAATTTGCCAAGAAAACTGCATCTTTATGTGAAATGTTCTGAGTTTTAAATATTGGCAGCCAAGTCAGTATTTTAAAAAATACTCTGCAAGCCAAATAGGAATCTCCAGTTTTCAGCTTCTGGTAATTGGAGCTCTGCACACAAATGTATCTTGAAGCAGTTGGAGAAAGTATAACTTAATGACAATGCTTGGTCACTTGCTAGCTGAGTAATTTTGAGGCAAATGCCTCAACTGACTCTCCTGTAAAACAAGAATAATAACAAAAATAATACCTATAATGCTGGCTTATATGAGGATTAAATGAATGAATTTGTGTGAAGACTTAAAAGATAGCCCTATTTATAATATATGCTCAATAAATGTTCTTAGGGACGCCTGGGTGGCTCAGTGGTTTAGCACCTGTCTTCAGCCCAGAATGTGATCCTCGGGACCTGGGATCAAGTCCCACATCGGGCTCCCTGCATGGAGCCTGCTTCTCCCTCTGCCTGTGTCTCTGCCTCTCTCTCTCTCTCTGTGTCTCTCATGAATAAATAAAATCATAAATAGATAGATAATTTTATATATATATATAAATGTTCTTATTCTTCCCTGGCTAGGTTTTAATCTAGTCAGTTCATTTCGTGCCTGTTTCAACAGTCAACTTCTCCGGGTGAAATTCTTGAAAATGCCACCACATTCTGATGCCTCTTATACTTTTTAACTTTCTTCTTCTTTTTTTTTTTTTTTTATTTATTTATTTATTTATTTTTATTGGTGTTCTAACTTTCTTCTTCTAATAATAAGAAGTTACACCAAACCACTGCAGAGAAGGATCTAAGCTATACTTTCCTGGGTAAGTACCCATTCAGTTCTCTCTGCTTGGACAGCTCTTCCCCCTCCTCTTCTTTTTTAAAGGCTTTTTAAACATTTTATTTAGATTTTACTATTTGAGAGAGAGAGAGAGAGAACACAAGCAGGGAGGGGCAGGGGTAGAGGGAGAAGTGAACTCCTCACTGAGCAGGAGCCTGACATGAGGCTTGATCCAGGGACTCCAGGATCATGATCTGAGCTGAAGGCAGATGCCCAACAAACTGAGCCACCCTGACACACCAAAACTATTTTTTAAGAGCAGTTTTAGGTTCACAGCAGAATTGAGAGGAAGATATAGAGAGTTCCCACATATCCCCAGCCTCTACACATGGACAGTCTTCCCCACTATCAACATCCCCTACCAGATGGTACATTTGTTACAACTGACACATGATCACCCAGAGTCCATAGTTTACATTATAATTCGTTATTCCTATTGTACCCTCTGTGGGTCTGAACACATGTATAATGACATTTATCTGTCATTCTTATAGAGTAATTTCACTGCCCTAAAAATCCTGGGCTCACGTCCCTCTTCCCCTCAACCTCTAATCTTCTCTAACCATTGATCTTATCACTGTGTCCATAGTTTTAGATTGATTTCTTTCACTTAGCAATAGACATTTAAGTTTCCTCCACATCTTCCTATGGCTTCATAGCTCATTTGTTTTCAGTGCTGAATATTTCATTGTCTGGATGTACCAGTTTATCCATTCACCAACTGAAAGATATCTAGGTTGATTCCAAGTTATGCCAATTTTATTTTTTTTATTTTTTTTAAGATTTTATTTTATTTATTTATTTATTTATTTATTTATTTATGAGAGACACAGAGAGAGAGAGAGAGATGCAGAGACACAGGCAGAGGGAGAAGCAGGCTCCATGCAGGAGACCCGATGTAGGACTTGATCGTGGGTCTCCAGGACCAGGCCCTGGGCTGAAGGCAGTGCTAAACTGCTGAGCCACCCGGGTTGCCCTAAGTTATGCCAATTTTAAATAAAGCTTCTACAAATATCCATGTGCAGGTTCTTGTGTAGATGTAAGTTTCAACTCCTTAGGGTAAATACTGTGGAGTGCAACCACTTTGTTGGTATTGTATGGTATGTTTCATTTTTTTTTGAGAAACTGCCCCACTGTCTTCAAAAGTAGCTGCACCATTTTGTATTTCCACCAGCACTGAATAAGAGTTCCTATTGTTTCACATCCTGATTGTCAGTGTTGTTCATATTGGCCATTCTGATAGTTATGCAGTGGTATCTCATGACTGTTTTATTTTTACTTTTTTTTAAATTTATTTTTTTAGTAATCTCTACACCCAGCATGGGGCTAAAACTAACAACCCCAAAATCAAGAGTCATGTGTTCTTCCAAATGAGCCAGCCAGGTGCCCCTCAGGATTGTCTTAAATTGAACTTCCTTGATGACAAGATGTGAAGCACGTTTTCATATGCTTATCATCTGTATATCTTCTTTGGGGAGGTGTGTATTAGGGTCTTTGGCCCATTTTTTTTTTCTTTACTTATTTAATGTAACTCCTAGAAAGTTACTTACATGTGGCTCTTGTTACATTACCGGACAGCACTGCTTACAAAGAAGGAGTAGGGAGCCTTGGTGTACTTCACAGAAGCCACCCTACCCTCTTTGGTGGCTGAGTTCTTTACAAGCATTCCCCCAGGTAAAGTGGCCGAGCAACCAATTCTTCCCAATTCCAGGAATACATTTGTGAGAGGTTTACAGTGAAACAAGTTTTTAAAAGAAGTTTCAGTTTTCTAAATGACATCTTACAAACACATACTGCTAAAATGTTACTGACAGGCCAGCCAAATGTACTTTGATGCATCTTAGTGAGCTGTGAGCTGTAGTCTGCTTCCTGCCTGCTTCCTTATGACCACTTACACAGTTAACTGTAGCCAGGTCATAGTTTTTAGGGCAGTTAACAACAGTGGATGAAATGTGTATTGTCAAGCTAAAAACAGAACAGCATCACTTCTTCCAGGGTTAATGTAAGACCCTGGAAGGGAAAGCATCATCACCTGGACCTCAACCCAGATTCAGCTATTCAGAGATAGATACAACCTCCTCTGGTGAACCATGAGCATGATGGTGTGAGTTATCACAAGTCAAGACTTCCTTGTTCACTTCGGGAAACAGCATCCCCCAATGAACATGAAGGCTGTACACAGCTGCAGATGCTCTTGCTACTCTGCTGTAAACTTCAAAACAACCAAGTGAAGCACCAGAGTCCACTGAGGCATTTTATTTGCACGTATGAATTACATCCCTAGAAAAAGAATCCCAGGATTTTCCCTCCTGTGTGTTTTCGTCTTGCTTCTTCATGGTCCATGATGCCAGCTGAGGTTGTCAGTACAATGAAACCAAACTGGCAGGATGGGAGCAGGTTATTCTGCCATTTTTCTAGATCTTTCAGTTGTACATCAAATCTGGGGCTGATCACTCCACACTTGTTTAACCTGCCTGTGAGGTTCACAACAATTTTCCCAGCTCTGTGATCATCGATGATTTCAAATTCGCCAATGTAACCATGCTTCATCATCACAGTGAGAAATCGGACAATGACTTTGGAGCATGTTTGGCCCATTTTTTAACTAAGTTATTTGTCTTTTTATGATTAGGTTTGAAGTTCTTCATATTTTTTTGGATATAAGTTCCTTGTCATCTATAAATTTTTTTTAGTTATAGTTTAGTTTTTATAGTTACTATAAGATTTTATTTACTTATTCATGAGAGACACGGGGTGGGGGGGGGAGTGGCGGGGCAGACACCGGCAGAGGGAGAAGCAGGCTCCATGCAGGGAGCCTGGCGTGGGACTTGATCCTGGGTCTCTAGGATCACACCCTGGGCCGAAGGCGGCGCTAAACCATTGAGCCACCCCAGCTGCCCTAAATATTTTCTCCCATTCTGTGAATTGTCTTTTTTACTTTCTGGACTGTGTCCTATGAAACACAGCTTTTAATTCTGATGAAGTCCAATTTATTTTTTTGTTACTTGTGCTTCTAGCATCACATGTAAGAAGGATTTGCCTGATCCAAGGTCACAAAGATTATTTTTTATTGTGTTTTTATTTTTTTTAAAGATTTATTTATTTATTTATTCGTGATAGACATAGAGAGAGAGAGGCAGAGACACAGGCAGAGGGAGGAGCAGGCTCCATGCCGGGAGCCCAACGTGGGACTCCATCCCGAGACTCCAGGACCACACCCTGGGCCAAAGGCAGGCGCTAAACCACTGAGTCACCTAGGGATCCCCTTTATTGTGTTGTTGTTTTTTTTTTAAGATTTATTTATTTATGATAGACATAGAGAGAGAGAGAGAGAGAGAGAGAGAGGCAGAGACACAGGAGGAGGGAGAAGCAGGCTCCATGCTGGGAGCCCGACGCGAGACTTGATCCCGGGAATCCAGGATCACACCCTGGGCCAAAAGCAGGCGCTAAACCGCTGAACCACCCAGGGATCCCCCTTTATTGTGTTTTTAATGTCAAATTCCATTTGTTCATTTCTGGCATGTAGGAAAGCAGCTGACTTTTGCATATTAACCTTATATCCTGCAATCTTGCTATAATTGTTTTAGTTTCAGGAGTTTTTTTGGTCAATTATTTCATATTTTCTACATAGACAATCATATGTGAACAAAGACAGTTTTCTTTCTTCCCAGTCCGTATATCTCTTATTTCCTTTTCTTATTGAATTAGCTGGGACTTCCAGTATGATGTTGAAAAGGAGTAGAGTAGTGAGAAGGATATCATTGCCTTGTTCTGATCTTGCTGGGAAAGTTTCTAGTTTCTTCCCATTAAGTATGATGTCAGCTGCAGGTTTTTTATAAATATTCTTTATCAAATGGAGTAAGCGGCCTTCTATTCCTAGTTTACTGAGAGTTTTTATCATGATTGTTAGATTTTTTCAAATGCTTTTTTTCATTTACTGATAGGAGTGACTTTTCTTTAATCTGTTGAGATATATATATATATATATACACACATATACATTATAGTGTTTTGTGAGGAATTTTGCATTTCTGTTCATGAGAAATACTGGCCTATAGTTTTCTTGTAACGTCTTTGCCTGGTTTGGGTGTTAGGGTAATGCTGGGCTTATTGAATGAGTTAGAAAGTATTCCCTCTGCTTCTATCTTCTGAGATTGTAGAAAACTGGTATATTTCTTCCCTAAATGTTTGGTAGAATTCACCAGTGAACTCATCTGGGATTTGGACTGGTTCTTTCTGGGACTGGTTTTGGAAGGTTATTAATTACTCATATAATTTCTTTGATAGATAGGAGGCTATTCAGATTGTCTAATTCTTCTTGTGTGAGTTTTGGAAGATTATGTCTTTCAAGGACGTGGTCCATATCATGAGGTTATCATATTTATGGGCATAGAGTTGCTCTTAGAATTCCTTGATTATCCATTTAATGTCCATGATATTAGTAATTTGTGTTCTCTCTCTTTTTTTCTAAGTTAGCCTGGTTAGAGACTTACAGATTTTACTGATCTTTTCAAAGAAATAGTTTTTGGTTTCACTGATTTTTCTCTACTGATTTCCTGTTTTCAATTTCATTGATTTCTGTTCCATTATTCTCTTTTCTGCTTACTATGGATTTCATTTGCTCTTCTAGTTTCCTAAGCAAAAAACTTAAATTATTGATTTTAGATCTCTCTTCTTCCTAACATATACATTCAATGTTATACATTTTCCTGTAAGCACTGCGTTTGCTGCACTTCACAAATTTTGGTAAGTTGTGTTTCCATTTTCTCTTTCTCTAATGGCCCAAGTGCTACTTTCTTTATGAAAGACTCTTTAAACTGTCCCCACTCACAATGAGCTCTCCTTCCTCTGAATTCAGACTGCATTTAAATCTGTACCATTCATTTGATATTTAGCATATACTGACTTGCACAACTAAGTAGCTTTTATGGCTGGTATCCTGTCGGCTTCACTTTAAGGAAAGATCCTAAAATAATGGGATAATAGGTTACCTTATATTCTAAGTGTTTAGCATAGGGTTTTTTTTTTCCCCTTTAAAGATTTTATTATTTATTTATTTATTTATTTATTTATTTATTTATTTATTTATTTATGAAAGACAGAGAGAGAGGTAGAGACATAGGCAGAGGGAGACGCAGGCTCCCCTTGGAGAGCCCGATACAGGACTCAATCCGCAGACGTGGGATCAATCCCTAGACGTGGGATGATACTCAACCACTGAGCCACCAAGGTGTCCCTAGCATAGGGTTTTGAACATAGTATTTGCTATGAGTGATGAGTGATACTCCAAGCTAATAAGAGAATTTTAGTTCTTTGCTGAATTTGAAGCTTAATACACACATACTATTATTTTTCAACAGGAGTCCTCAGAGCTCAAGAGAGGCCTAGGCCACTTCCATGTTTTGAGGCTCCTGATATTCTCAAATATAAATGCTATTTTCTCATTACAGAACTTTTAATATACCTTAAATTAAAATTTTTGCTTTTAATAAACAATTTAATACCAAAGAAAATAATTTATTTGTACTACTCATAATTAACATTTACAAATTCTGTGATTCATAGTCTACTAAGGCAGTAAAGTCCAACAACAGTATGCAAGCTGTGTAAAGAATGGTACATTTTTTAAAAATCCTATCAGCTAGTTTCTTTGAATACATATAGAACCTCAGTTGAAAAAAAGCCAAAAGTCAACATTTGAGGTCCTTTATGAAGGTCCTCAGAAGAGGCCCTTCCTTTCAAGCCCTAGAAGATACAACTCTTGTCTCTAATATTTTGCTTCTTTTTATTGAAACCTTTTTTCTTAATTGAGGATTAAATATTACATTGACTTACTAAGGGAAATGAAGGGATCCTGGGCTATGCTATAAATAAAAATCAGATGTACTTTCTTTACAAAAAACCCTTTGTTTACAAAAATTTATCAGACAAATTACTGAAAAAGAAAATCTAGGGGATCCCTGGGTGGCGCAGCGGTTTGGCGCCTGCCTTTGGCCCAGGGCGTGATCCTGGAGACCTGGGATGGAATCCCACATTGGGCTCCCAGGGCATGGAGCCTACTTCTCCCTCTGCCTGTGTCTCTGCCTCTCTCTCTCTATCATAAATAAATAAAAATATTTTTAAAAAATGAAAAAGAAAATCTAGGGGATTCCTGGGTGGCTCAGCAGTTTAGCGCCTGCCTTCTGCCCAGGGCACGATCCTGGAGTCCCGGGACTGAGTCCTGCATCAGGCTCCCTGCATGGAGCCTGCTTCTTCCTCTGCCTGTGTCTCTGCCTCTCTCTCTCTCTCTCTCTCTCTCTCTCTCTCTGTGTGTGTGTGTGTGTGTGTGTATGTGTGTGTTTCTCATGAATAAATAAAATCTTTGAAAAAAAAGAAAACCCAAGTTAAAAAAAAACTGTAATATTTTCTATAAGGTGCAAAAAATAAGGTTTCAAGCCTGGACTGAGAATGGAATTACTGTTTTAAGATATTATTTATTTAATTGTGAGAAAGAAAGAGAGAGAGAGCACAAATAGGGAGAGGGACAGAAGAAGGGGGACAAGCAGATTTTCCACTGAGTGGGCAGCCTGATGTGGGGCTTGATCCCAGGACCCCTGAGATCATGACCTGAGCTGAAGGCAGATGGTTAACCAACTGAGACACCCAGGCATCCCTAGAATTATTGTTAAAAGAAGAAAATTAATATGTGGAAAGAAATGCATGGAAAGGATACATATCAACCTCAGCAGAATGCTTAACTCAGGGGTAGAGTACTGGGGGAACATGGGATTGGGGCTTCAAGTCTAGTGGTAATGATTTATTTTCTAAGGTGGTGTAGCTATTCTTTGTTTATTTACATTCTATTTGTCCAAATATCAAGAAAAGCTATGAAATGTTCAGTTTTGGATATAGTGATCTTAAGACAATGAAGGGAGAATTCAGATGGAAATTTCTAGTAATATGAGACTGAACCTTGATTCCCTGAGAAAATGCTATATGCATATATACAGAACATTTACTGTGTGACTACTGAGCTTACTAAGCACTCAGCAAAAGCACTGTAAATGAAAATAATCAGCATCATAATCATTACCTTTTCAGAGGTGATCTTTGCTAGTAAATCAACTTGATATAAAGCAGTTCCGTGTTCTTTTCTTGAGCCAACACTTAGGTACCCACTTCCTGTATCATCACTTGTCAACAGCTCAATATCATTCCACATATTTCTGAGATTGTCTTCCTGAACCAGGAACCACTACTTTTCCTGTGACAACATGTAGAGAACAAATTATATTGTTGCATTGAATACAATTCCTTGGGAAATGAAAAGGTTTAGTAAAAAAAAATATACATATATGTATGTATACACACATCAGTCAAGACTTTTCAAGACTTTTCTGTGTCTTGACTTTTCTGTGTGATTTCAGTAGTCACCACATACTTTTTTTTTTTAATGATAGGCACACAGTGAGAGAGAGAGGCAGAGACATAGGCAGAGGGAGAAGCAGGCTCCATGAACTGGGAGCCTGACATGGGATTCGATCCCGGGTCCCCAGGATCACGCCCTAGGCCAAAGGCAGGTGCCAAACCACTGCGCCACCCAGGGATCCCGAGTCACCACATACTTCAACCAATAAGATAAATGGAACTAACTATAATAATCATCAGAGAAAAATGTATTAGTTTAGGAACACAGACCAATCTGATCTCACCAATGTATCCTAGAGCTTCCAGTATTTTGTGTGCCTAGCTTAAAATTATAACGTCTTCATTTGAAATACACCTTTAAGCAATATAGAGATAAACAGTGGAAGCTCTAAAGTCAGACTATATGGGGTATCTTAGGATGGTTAAGGTTCCAGATGAACTTTTCAAAATATCCATTAATGTTTCTAGTATTGTTCAGTAAATGAAAATGGTAAGGGGAAAGGGGAAGAATTGGATTTGGTTTCTGACTGAACCAAAGAATATGCCCAGGGCAGTCCAGGTGTCTCAGTGGTTTAGCACCGCCTTCAGCCCAGGGCATGATCCTGGAGACCCAGGACTGAGTCCCACATCGGGCTCCCTGCATGGAGCCTGCTTCTCCCTCTGCCTGTGTCTCTGCCTCTCTCTGTGTGTGTGTCTCTAATGAATAAATAAATAAAATCTCTAAAAAAATAAAAAATAAAAAAAATAAATCTCTAAAAATAATAAAACAAAATTTTATTACACAGCACAGGAAAGGTACTTTTTATTTACAACTACTTGTCCTTGAGCAAGCAATGTAACCTTTCTGTTCCTTAATTCTCTGTAATAGGAAAATATAGCTGTACCTATAAGCAAAGGTTATAAGTTTTGAATATTTACAGAACAATGTTTGGTTCATGGTAAGCACTCAATATTAAGTGTTAGGTAATTTATTATATTCATTAGTGGAAGCAGGTAACATTTAGGCTACGGTCATATGTTTTTAAATATAGGAAAAGAGTTCTTACCAAGAATGTGAGCAAGGGTATAAAACAATGTTAGAATAGACAGTAATTCTAGTGGCCAGTGTTTGGGTGGGATTTGGGAAGAAATTAAGACAGGAGGGACAAGTTGGGGTGAATTTTTACAGGTCTCTATGTCCCACATCTGAAAACAACAGAGAAATATTATCAACCTTCAAGTACTGTCACAGTCAGTTGTTCAACAAATGTTTATTGATGTCTACTTTGTGCCAGGCACTGTTCTTTCTAGGAGTAGGAATACAGCCCAGAAGACAGAAAAGGCCTTTACCATTATGAAGTTTATATTCGTTTAGGAAGGTCAAATAAAATAGTTAACATGTGAGGCACCTGGGTGCTCAGTAGTTGAGTGTCTGCCTTTGGCTCAGGTCGTGACCCTGGGGGCCTGGGATCCAGTACGTATCAGGCTCCCCACAGGGAGCCTGTTTCTCCCTCTGCCTAGGTCTCTGCCCCTCTCATGAATAATTTTTTTTAAATTAGTTAATATGTATTGAATATGCAAGATAATTTTCAGTGCTTTACTAATTTAATCGGCACAACAATCCATCTTAAAGCAGAGAGACACAAGCCAGGTATGAAATAAATAGCCAAGGTAGGGGATCCCTGGGTGGCTCAGCGGTTTAGCGCCTGCCTTCGGCCCGGGGTGTGATCCTGGAGTCCCAGGATCGAGTCCCGCGTTGGGCTCCCTGTATGGCGCCTGCTTCTCTCTCTGCCTCTCTCCCTCTCATGAATAAACAAAAGTCTTAAAAAAAAAAAATAGCCAAGGTCACCTAAAGCGAGTCAATAGTTAGAGAAGATTCAAATTCACGCCTATTAACTGTTATATAAGTGCATAATTACAAACAGTACCAAAGGTTTTAAACGAAACGATGCTCAGTTTGGGGGGCGGGGGGGGTCGCATGAGAAGTACCTGGTAGGGAAAGGAAAGATTCCAAGAGCTGTTCGCGGAGAACAGAGATGCAAGCCGAGTGCAAAGGCTCAGAGGCTGTAACGAGTTTGGGACGGCTGCCGGGCCTCAGCAAAAATGGAAATAATGAAGAAGCTAAACGAATGGTCGACTTCAAGGTTGGGTTTTTATGGTCGCTGCTACAGGGGAAAGACACTAAGCACACGAGTGACCTGATTTGGTTAACGATTTGAAATCAGTCGAGTTGCTGGGTGAAGAACCGATTAGCGAATTAAGCGAAATGAGTGTCAGGCCCCCAAGCACAAACTTCCCCAGCTGGACAACCGACCAGCAAGAACCGACTTCAAACCCTCTCCCGCCAGCGGTCTTGATGAGAAAACCCCCAAACTTAGCTGAGGTCGCTGTTACTTCGACCTGAACCCACCCCCCGCATCTCTACAGCAGCGCATTTCCCCCTCCTCACCTGCAACTGAAGAACCTAAAGCAGAACACTCAAATAAACCACTCCTCTTCCCGCCGCCCACAACTGTCCCTAGTATCTTCAGGGTCTAGAGCCCACGGATTTAAATTGGCGGGAGAACACTAGGCCCAACCCCTTTTACAGCGGCCGGAAGGGGCCAAAACTGCTTTAGAATCGAAAGAGGACGTTGACCCACCCTAAATTCCACCCGTTCCGATTTACAGGCTGCACATTCTAGGGTGTATTCTTGGCCCCGCCCCACTCCTGGCCTTACACGCCCTCTTCAAAATAACAACCAATCAGCTCCTCGAATCGCGTTGCTATAGAGACTCTTATCGACACTTTTTTTTTCCCAGCAAGCTGCGCGACGCGCCGGGCCTCAGCCCCTTTGTGCCATCCGGGTCTCTCGCGCGAGCGATTTAGTCTGTGGCGAAGCGTCTGGGCGGCCGGTACTGTTGAGAGCGGCAAGTGGAGGCGCCGCCCTAGCGGCCAAGACTCTGGACTATGGCGGTAGGTGCCAATTCTTGAGTTTAAAGCCAGGGATATTTTCTTGATACCCTCCAAAGACTGGGTGAACTGCTCCCAGAGCTGTTGTCCGCGCGTGTGTGTGGACAAAATGGCGTCGCGGCCTTCTTTTGCGCCCGCCATCATGGCTGCCTACTGTAAGGAGGGGGAAATGAGGCGGTGTTGGTGGGGGTGGGGAGCCGCAGGGAGTGTCTTTTTTTTTTTTTTTCTTCCAGAACTTTCTTCCTCTCTTTTCCTAGTTCTCTATTCTGTTCGACCCACAGAGCGGCCTCCAGTTTAGCTTACTTTTGTTGGTCGTTTTTATACTGAGTTTCATTAGGGCTTGGGAATTTATTTGTTCGTGTTGGAGAAGGACTGGGGAAAAGAGAAAAGGGCTGGGAGGGGGGGTCTTTGAAAAGTATTGGGTCAGAAAGGCGTTGTCTGCAAGGGGGTAAAATGGGAGAAGAGAATCGACTTGTAACGTTTTGTTTTTTCCCTTATTATTATTGTTTTGTCTCTGAAAACCTTAGTTTATTTCTTAGTATGGAGCTGAGGAAGGTGTTGCTCAAAGGGAGCAAAAAAATTCTACTTAATTACGAGGAGCCTTTGGAACTACGAATTCTGATTGTTCCGTTTCCGAAGCGGCTCGTGATGTAATCATTTTGAAATCTTTGAGAAGCATAATAAAGCCTTAATATTGGCGTTTCTTTAGATTTAAGCACCCTTTCTTGACCCATTTAATTTTAAATAAGAACTACAGTTTTTAAAAAAGCATGCTTTGGGTGTAAGATGCCCAATTCTGGTGGGTCGCGCGCGTTATTGTGATTACTTCATTTTTCTTCCCGTGTTAAAAGGAAAACGCAAGCATTTTGTGTTCCTTTCCACTGACTAGGAAGTTCTATTTATTCATTTTAAAAACTAAGTAGGACTGTAAACGTACCGAAAAATTTGTACCGATAATCCCCTAAACATTGGGGTTATCTGGAATCGAGATGGTTTCTGCACTCCCCTCCCCCAGTACCTAATTGAATTAACCGATTTTTGTTACGGTTTCAAACAGCTGGGCTGTTTGGTGTTTGTGCAACTAATCGAAGTAGTGTTTTCCATGGTTTAAGTGGTGTTTTAGGCCTCTTAATGTATTTTAAAAATGGTGGTGTTTTACTTGGGCTCAAATGTTTTAAAAAATGAAGTCAGTTCAAACAAACATTTGGTCCTGCAGTACCTCCTTCAATAAAAAGACAGTCCCCTGGAGAAGTGGCCTACTATTAAATCCAAGGTACCTTCTTCGCACTGGAAAAAAGATTTGTGTGCTGTCGTGAGCATTATTACAGATTTAAACAAATTATAAATGTTAAGGTAATGGTAGTGGCCTTCTAAAACAAGTGCTAAAATAGAGGACAGTTTTGCAGTTAGATTTAAGATTTACTATGTACATCCCTGATAATTCGAAGTAAAGCTTAGAAATTTTCAGAGAAATTTTTTTTTTAAGATTTTATTTATTTATTCATGAGAGAGAGAGGCAGAGACACGAGCACAGGGAGAAGCAGGCTCCATGCAGAGAGCCTGATGTGGGACTCGATTCCGGGACTCCAGGATCATTCTCCAGCCAAGGGAGGCACTCAACTGCTGAGCCACCCAGGCGTCCCATCAGATAAATTTTCTTCAATTGATTTTATTTTTTGGATATTTTTAATTAGGGTACTATAAAATAGCATCGTGGAAATAAAAGTTTTGTGTAGGCAAAGTGGCCACCTATCATTCGGAATCTATAATGGTAGGGTGATTTTTGTTTTTCTATTGTATATTTTACAGGTGAAAATAGGTGGTTGATGTAAGTTATTGGCTTTGTATTACAGGATGCCTTTGACTTCCCTATTGCTAGGCTTCTGCAATGTTAAGCATGTAAATTGTTGACTGAAAATTTGTACTGTGTGAGCTGGAGCTGACTTCCATATGAAGGTTTTTTGTTGTTGTTGTTTTTCCTTCAGTTCTAGTCATGATCTCTGTAAAAGTTAATGAGTTGTGCCAGTGGCTCAAGAATGCTGGTTTTCGGCAGAAAAGGCTCATGCACTGAAAGAAGTGATAGCAGTGCTTAAGTTATCACAGTTGCTTTATTTTACTAAATGTAAGCTCTACCAGTCACAACATCACAGACATGCCTGAAATAGTTCGTAAGGATAATGATGAAAATCAGAATTAAAAGAAAATGACTAATGTTGTGAAAATCAGAACTATCCTTGATTGTGTGATACAGCACTATTTATTAGTAGTAGACAGCAAAGAGCTAAAGTACCATCTTAAGGGAAAGCAGGTCATGTTGCTGGATCTCCTCTGTAAGATCAGAAAATTGAACTCTATTATAAGTGATGAAAGCTTTCATCACAAAAATTTTATGATTCCAGAAATCACCCATACATAGAAAACTGGAGAAGGCACTAATGCTTGATTGGTAGCCTCTCCAGTAATGAGTTGCTTCCTCTGTGCTTGGTTGAGGGTTTTTGTTTTGTTTTGTTTTGTTTTACCATTGTTAGAGGCTTACCACGTTTATGTCTGTCATCCCAGCTAAGCTTGTAAATCTCTTTTTTGTCATCTTATTCTGAGTCTAGCATTGAGTTTGGCACATTTGTGATTCTTAGTTGTTGAGATAATGCAATCTCTTCACACTTTGTTAAATTACTCCCCTTTTAGTTTCCTTTCATTTTTTTTTTTCCTGGACTAATTTTCCTAAGGGAAAGGAGTTCGTTGCCTTGTGATTATTCCTCCTGCTGAAAATGTACAGTGATCCCTATTTATCCAATCCAGATTCTTCTGTAAAGAGTATGGTAGTAAATATTTTAGACATTATGGATCATATAGAGTCTCTGTCCCATTCCTTGCTTGCTTAATCCTTTCAAAAATGTAAAAATCCTTCTTAGTTCAAAAGCCAACTAGTCCACCTTCCACATACTGAAACTGTTTCCTCTACTTTTTGTCAAAATCCAACTCGGGAATCAGGTTTTAGCTTTTCACAGCTTTTTTTCTAGGACTCATTTAAATCAGTGGGCTTTTTGTGATACTCTTATTTGGATGACACATTTCAACAGAGCCTCAGAAATCCTCTTTTTTTAATTGAAAACAAGTTAACAGGAATTCATTTCTTCATCTGTTGATTGATTGCTGTGCTGAGTACTTGGTTATGAGCAAGTAAACTGGAAAACAGGGAACTGATATTTAGATGGAGGAACCTCTTTTTAATTAAAGGACTCTTTGGAAAGAATGTGTACTTTTTTAACTTTACAAAATTTGCATTGTGAAAATTTATAAAATGCTTTAAAGCAGAAACAACTTAATGTTTCCATAGCCCAGAGCATATGTGAGGAGAGGCAGACCATATTTTGCAGCAGCACTGTGCCAAGGGGCTGTTTTCATTAAAGAGGGTTAATGAAATTAAGATTGGGTTCTCAGATAGGTAAGTTAATTTTGTTTATTCTTTTATAATCTAGAAGCATTCTCTGCTATTCTTAGATTTTTACATACTTAAGTCTCTATAAATTTTACCAGTTCGTTTTTAAATGCTTTTGCTAATGTAAAATAAAAGTATTCATTAAAGTCAGGTAAATGACTTTACAAATCTAAAATGGGCTATATTTTCTCTGCTTGAATAGTTAATTGGAAATATTTGGAGCCCTGATTGTTCCCCTTCCCCTATTGTTTTGAAAGTTATGAAAATAATGATTTTTGAAAGTTAAGGACATTAGTCTCTGTTATTGGGTTAGTCATTTCAATCTATTCGGGCTTATTAGGTACAAATAATGTTTATTTAGAAATTGGCCTTTAATTTTGTAGAACTCAGAGATGATTTTCTATTCTCTTCCTCCTCTTTTAAGAAATTAAAAACATTTTAAATATGATTAAGAACTTAATAATCATTTCTCTTTATTTAAACTTTTAGGCTAGTGATACAGAGCGAGATGGACTAGCCCCAGAAAAGACATCCCCAGATAGAGATAAGAAAAAAGAGCAGTCAGATGTATCTATTTCTCCTAGAGCCTCAAAACATCATTATTCAAGATCACGATCAAGGTCAAGAGAAAGAAAACGAAAGTCAGGTATGAATTGTTGCAAACTAATTACCACTATCAGCATTTGTTAAAATCCATGTCGTTGTGTGTATAAGACTCATACTTAGTTTTTTATATAATTAATACATATTCTTTCTAGTTGAGAAATGAATAAAGTACATTGGTAATTTTCCGGAGAACTTTTCAGTTCTGAGAAACATAAATGTCTTCATGCGGAAATTTTATAACTTGTCCATAGGCAAAATTGTGTTGTATCCTGAGATTTTGGGGAGGGGGTAGGTTTTTTACCCTGAGACGTTTAAATTTCATGCTTTCAACATAGGCAAAATATTTTGAAAGATGTATCTGGGCAGTGATATATTATTCAGAATTGTTTTAACATTTTGATGTAAGTTACAATAACATTTTTAACTTTGTTTCTCATTTAATGTTAGAATGTTTCTGAAACAAGAGGTTTGGGCATTTTAAGATGTTTCTTATTTGTTTACTTGAAAAAGAATTAGACTGATGTGCTGTAGAAAGTAAGATGTTCTGCTGTATTTTTTTTATTTTTTTATTTTTATATTTTTTTTGTATTTTTTTTAAATTAGTGTGGCTATTTAATGAAGAGGTTAATTGAGCATCTAAACTATAGCACCCTTGGGGATCCCTGGGTGGCTCAGTTGGTTTAGCGCCTGCCTTCGGCCCAGAGGGTGATCTTGGAGTCCCTGGATTGCATCCGGCTTCCTGCAGGGAGCCTGCTTCCTCCCTCTGCCTGTGTCTCTGCCCCTCCTTCCCTCCACCCCCCTCTGTCTCCTCTGTCTCTCATGAATAAGTAAATGGAATCTTTAAATAAATAAATAAACTATAGCACCCTGGGACCCCTGGATGTCTCAGCGGTTGAGCTCTGCCTTTGGCTCAGGGTGTGATCCCTAGGGGAGCCTGCTTCTCCCTCTCCTTTGGCCTATGTCTCTGCGTGTCTCTCATGAATAAGTAAATGAAATCTTTTAAAAATAAACTATAGCACCCTTTGACTAATGCCAAATATAGTTCAAACTGTTTATTCTCTTGCATTCTTGTTTTCTTTGTTCATGTTTACCTCTGACATGTCCCTTTATAAATTTTCTCTGCAGTGGAAAACAAGATGGGCTAGTCAGTATGTTCTGTGAATTAAGAATCTATGACAAACTGAAAGAGAGTATCTGTTTTTGACTTGCCTCAGAAGGTTTGGGGTGGCAGGTTGCTTACTCTGTTATATTTTGGTTTATTCAGATTGCTTGATTTGTTTCTCATACACACAGTGGTATTTGGTAGAATAAACTCACCCTGCCATAAAAAATAGTCTTTGGAAAATAGTAAGTAGAATTTTAATTTAGTAAAATGGGTTGGAAATTGTCCTTTATTTGAATATTGGAATTTGTGTTTGAGATGTTTCTGTATCTTGTTTATGGTGAATTTTTATGTGTATTTGCAGATAATGAAGGAAGAAAACACAGGAGCCGGAGCAGAAGCAAAGAGGTAATTAACACTTTGTAGTGAATAGGCACTTTAAAATACTTGTAAAGTATCTGGTAGAAATGTTTGTGTGATATATGATATTATCAAGGTAAGTACGAAAACTTGAAATTTAAAAGGTTAATTGGGTTATAAAATAAGCATGATATGGATTCATCATTATTCAAGAAGATAGTTGTTTATATGAAAATTTCATTCAAAAACTATTAATTTTATTATGTTGTGAAAATATTCACAATAAAAATTTCATATGAAGATTATAATTGGTTTTTTTAGGCCTGTCACACAGAGCTTCCATTAATCTGAGGTCCCGAGTCTCCTTATACCTGACGACTGCTCAGGATTTTCATATAGCAATCATCTTTAAGTAGCAATAACCTAGGTACCTGTGGGCTTTTTCTTTATGGAAGAGAATGCGAATCCTCTTTTCATTAGCAGCAATTTCCGTTTCCCTAAGAATAGTGTTGAATTTTGAAATAAAAGTGTCTGTGAGGGACAGCTGGAAAGGTGGCGGTGACAGCAAAACTTGAGGAAAAAGAAAGGCAGCACCTGTATTGCAAAGGAGTTAACTTGCTTGCCCACCTGAGAAGACCAGGAATGAGCCAACAAGGAAGAACAGAAGTAGGAACCAAAAAGGGAGGAGAAGAGTCTTATGGGGGCTGGGCAAGGGACTCCTAAAAAAAATGTGGGCAGGGACTTCACCTCTTCCCCTAATGGAAGCTCTGTTAAATTTTTAATTTAGGAGAGTTTTTGTGAAAATGACTATTTTGTTTAGCTCACATGATAACATTTCTATAATAAATCATACTCAGCGTGCTAATGCGCGAAGAGACTGAACTGAAGACGCTGCAGACTCAGATAGCAAAATAATAAGCCTACTTCATGATAAGGTAACTATTAGTCATTCAAACTCCTATTTCCCTTAAGTATATCTTAAATCAGTTAAGGGTTTTAATGTTTTTTTTTTTTTTTAATTAATAGTAATGTTATGTTTGGAAAACTGGTTTGAAATAACTATAAAACCTTTGGAAGTTGAACCACTTAAAGCTTTTCCAGTTTGCCACTATATGGCAAAAACAAGGAAATACTTTTGTAAGTTCTTATTATAGAGAACTGGCAATGAAACTAAAATTTAGCTGTCTCCAGGTCTCTTTTCTGCAAAATACTAAATAACGTTCTATGATTCTTTTCAGATATATCATGCATGTTCCAAAATGTTTGGCCAAGTTTTTTGTTTTTTAAGGAAAGTTAATCTTGAGTGGAAAGAAAAATGTTTTGGTCTGTTTTGGGAAACATGAGTTAAGTGTCCTGTTGTGGTAGAAAAGCAGTGGCCTGGGCATAAGAAGAACCATGGGGTCTGGGTTCAGCTGCTACCATGTAGCTTTGTGACTTTAGATCTTAGTTGTACTTAAGGGGAGTTAAGAGGATCTGAGTTTCCTTCCAGCTTTAAAATTGTGATTTCGAGATGTCAAGGATTTTAAGCTTTAGCTAAAAGTTGGATTTGCCAACTTAATATGAGGAGATCTAGTTTATCACTTCCTAATTTGGTACGTGAGTGTAGGATGGAGACTTGATCATGCAATTAATTTTAGCTCAGTCTCTGAATGCATATGTTGTGAAAGCAAAAGCCTTGGTTTTTAATCTTTCAGAGTATGGAAGAAATCTATATTACATAATGGTTTAGGGATTAATTATGTTATGCCTAATTTGATTTCATAAAAATTAAAACAGATACGGTTGCCATTTTCTGCCCTAGGTACATGAAATGTAATAGAACTTCAAGCTCGTTGGGATATTGCAAGATGAAAAGTGATTTCATCACAGTTTAGACTTTGGGAGAAAAATCAAGAGCCGTCTTTTAGAGAGGATGTGGCAGTATAGCTATAAAAAGGACACTTCAACTCTGCGTAAAGTAATTTAAAGTTGCAGAAAATACTAATAATTAGTAAGACTAATCTTATTTAGCTACCTAATTGAAATGCGTTTTCCGGTGCATTTCTTTGTGTCCTGATCATCTTCATTATTGCTAAGTTTTTAAATCTAAAATAATATGTACTCTGGTTTTAGAAGTTGATGTATATGTGTATATATGATGTTTCTCTAAAAGGTTTGTTGAAAGATTTTGAAAGTTTTGATATATATGTAATTCCCTTATTCCTTTAGATAAAAGAAACATCAGGAATTCCTCTTTTTCTGATAATGGGTTTTTCAGTATTATTTTAACATTGAAAATCATTGTCAACATTGAAAATCATTGTTTTAATTATGTTATTTTGGGGAGGAAACTGCATTTTTGAGATTTATAAAGACAAGATTAGTAATATTCATCAGCAACATTTGGGTGATGTGAAACTAGATCATTTTTTTTTTATTTGCCACACACTCCTAAGGTTACTAATGTTGCATCACAACATTTTTGTCTACTGATAACCCATACTAACTCTCTTTGTTGCACTATTTTCCTGAAAGAACCAACTTCTTCTTAAAACAGGCAAGAAGACATGAATCCAAAGATAAATCATCTAAGAAACACAAGTCTGAGGAACATAATGATAAAGAACATTCTTCTGATAAAGGAAGAGAGCGACTAAATTCATCTGAAAACGGCGAGGACAGACACAAACGCAAAGAAAGAAAGTCATCAAGAGGCAGAAGTCATTCAAGATCTAGGTCTCGTGAAAGGTAAGTAGTTTTTGGTGTTTATAAGTTAGTGCCATTTAAAGAGCTATATTATGCAAAGCTACTCATGAACCCAGAGATACCCAAACAATCTTTTTAATTTTTATTATGATAGTCACGAGAGAGAGGCAGAGACACAGGCAGAGGGAGAAGCAGGCTCCATGCACCGGGAGCCCGATGTGGGATTCGATCCCGGGTCTCCAGGATCGCGCCCTGGGCCAAAGGCAGGCGCCAAACCGCTGCGCCACCCAGGGATTCCCCAAACAATCTTAATTAGATTAGAAAGTAAGAAATTTTTTTTGGTAGCTTGACCACTAATGTGGTCCTTTGCCTACTAATGTCTGCTTATAGCTGAAATCTTTGGAGCATTTTCTGATAAAGGCAAAAATGGTGTTCAAGGCTAGGAGATAAAGGATGATTATGATTGATTAACTTGTTCAATTAGCAAGTATGTTTTGTTTTGTTTTTTAAGGATTTGGCTTATTTATTTGAGAGAGAGCAAAGCAGGGGGAGAGGGAGGAGAATCTCCCTGTTTAGCAGGGAGCTTGATGTGGGGCTTGATCTCAGGACCCTGCGATCCTGACCTGAGCCAAACCAAGGCAGACACTTAACCAACTGAGCCACCTCCCAGAATTTTTATTTAAAGAAACCAATGTTGGGATGCCTGGGTGACTCAGTGGTTGAGTGTATGCCTTTGGCTCAGGGTATGATCCGAGATCCTGGGATCAAGTCTTGCATTGGGCTCCCCACAGGGGAGACTGCTTCTCCCTCTACCTATGTCTCTGTGTCTCATGAATAAATAAAATCTTCCAAAAAAGAAAGTAAGCCAATGTTTAACATATGCTTGGAGTTTTCTGTGGAAATACACATACATATGATGTATCTGATTGGGTCAAAATTTTTCAGTAGTAGATTAACTTCAATATCATCTTTAAGTTGCATAAATACTTCAGTAAGACAGTTAATAGACTTTAAAGTGTTAAACAGAATCTTGAGTTAGGGTTCATTGCATTTTTGACATGTAGTTTTATCATGCCCCTCAGACATCATCAAACAAGAATAAAGGCTCATTTGTTAGAACTTCTTCCCTTAGAAGGCTCAATTATCCTTTCTACACACAATGCAGAGCAGTTTATTGCCTGGCTTGACAGCACACACTGCAGATAATTAATTCATAATGTCTGTAATTGGAAAAGACACAGCACTAAATACCTTTAAATTTGTGTGCTTAAATTTCAGGCGTCATCGTAGTAGAAGCAGAGAGCGGAAGAAGTCTCGATCCAGGAGTAGGGAGCGGAAGAAATCAAGATCCAGAAGCAGAGAGAGGAAGAAGTCACGATCCAGAAGCAGGGAAAGAAAACGTAGGATCCGATCTCGTTCCCGTTCAAGATCAAGACACAGGCATAGGAGTAGAAGCAGGAGTAGAACAAGGAGTAGAAGTCGGTAAGTATTTGTCATCTTGAATAAAATCAGATAGGTCCCTTACAGGGTCTGGTTATTATCGTCTTTTTCTTTTTTTTCTTTTTTTCTTTTTTTTTTTAAGATTTTATTTGTTTATTCACGAGAGACACGGCGGCGGGGGGGGGGGGCGCGCAGGGGCAGAGACACAGGCAGAGAGAGAAGAGTCTCCATGCAGGGAGCCTGATGTGAGACTCCAGGATCACACCCTGGGCCAAAGGCAGTGCCAAACCGCTGAGCCACCGGGGCTGCCCAATGTTTATCTTCTTTCAATAACATTCTGACCAATAACAAATCTAAACACCTTAGATAGCATATGTAATCAATCAGATCTTCTTTAAAGTGCAGGTAGAAATAATCCTCTATTAAAATTATTTCAGTTGGGGCACCTGAGTGGTTGAGCATGTACCTTTGGCTCAGGTTATGATCCTAGGGTCCTGGGATCGAGTCCCACATCAGACTCCCTGCAGGGAGCCTGCTTCTCCCTCTGTTCTTTAAAAAAAGAAAATTGAGTTGTTTTGAATGTTGAATTGTTAATTGTATAATCACAGTAGCTTACATTTATTGCTTATCCGCCATACACTATGTGTTACATCAATACTCTTTTCCATGTACTAGGTCATTTCAGTTTCAAAACAACTTTTGTGAGTTAAGATCTCTTGGGCTTAGAGAGCTTAAGTAACTTGGCCAGAAAGCCTCTAATCATAGTTATTAAATGGTAAAAAGTTATTAAATGATCAGGATCAAGTCCCAAGTATGTCTGAATGCAAAGTCAATATACATACTTTACCCACGCATATAGCATGTATATATTATCTCAGGTACTCAAAAAGTTGAGCTTAATTCAAAACTGTGTCTCTCTCTCTCTCTCTCTCTCTCTTTTTTTAAGATTTTATTTATGTATTCATGAGAAACAGAGAGGAGAGAGAGGGCAGAAGGTGAAGCAGGCTCCATGTGGGAGACTGACTTGGGACTTGATCCTGGGTCTCTAAGATCACACCCTGGGCTGAAGGCAGCACTAAACCGCCGAGCCATCCAGGCTGCCCAATTCAGACCTGTCTTGATCGAGAGGAAGCTTTAATTTGTTGAGACAGGAAGTACAGTAAAGAGAACTACAGAAAATTTTATAAATAATCAGGAATATATTTAGTCTATTTACTTACATCAATTGTTAATAGTGCATATGCACAGATACTGATATTAAATAATTAAAGCTGTTTTTGTTAGTTTATTCCTCAGGTTAGTCTATAAAGACTGAAATATAGACTATGTTACTTATTGTGACTTAGCTTATCACTTGTTAATCAGGTAATTGGTTTTTGCTTTTTTGTGTGTGTGCAAAATGGTTTTATTAAAGCATAGGGACAGGACCCATGGGCAGAAAGAGCTGCTACTGTTTATCAGTTTTTTAAAGATTTTATCGATTTATTCAGGAGAGGCAGAGACCTAAGCAGAGGTAGAAGCAGGCTCCACGGAGGGAGCCCGACGTGGGACTCGATCCCAGGTCTCCAGGATTACGCCCTGGGCCGAAGGCGGCGCTAAACCGCTGAGCCACCGGGGCTGCCCTAATTTGTTAGTAGTTTATTAATTTGAGCTTTGTCAATTATGAAGTTTAGTGGACTTAGGATAAATAATAATTTCACCATTAATTATCATTAGTTTTTTATTTTCCATCTGGGCAATGTAGGACATCATTTATGGCATTTCTAATTTTGACCACTGCTACTCTATTTTTTTCTGGTCAGTGCCTATTTTTTTATCTTTCCTAATTCTTTTCATGATTATGTGCTTGGGGCCTTTTTTTGTTTTTGTTTTTTGTTTTTGTTTTGTTTTGTACAAATTAATTCACTGTAGAGTAAAATAGTAGGAACATTTGAACTATGGATCCACTACTAGGGATTTATCCTGCATATTGACCTACATGAATGTAAAACGACTGATGTGTGTATTAAAGCTAGCCTTTGTTATAGTGGGCGTAATAGCAAAATATTGGAAAACATCTTAAATGTCTAACAGGGATGGTTAAGTGAACTTACAGAAGATTAGCATTTTCAAAGGACTTCCATACTTTGTGGAAGCTGGAGGACAGAGGTGGAGAGGAAAGGATTCCTAATATATTGGCTACTATTTTCATTTCTGTTCAACCTATGTAACTATAATTGATTTGGATTAAACTATTACTGCTTGGCCATATTGCAATGTGTGAAATGCCTGTTTACAGAGATAGAAAGAAGAGAATTGAGAAACCAAGAAGATTTAGCAGAAGTTTAAGCCGAACTCCTAGTCCACCTCCCTTCAGAGGCAGAAACACAGCAATGGATGCACAGGAAGCTTTAGCTAGGAGGTAGGTATATTTTTATTTGATGCATTTTTCTTTTTCAACTTGAAGTAGGTAATCGTGTGGACAAAAATGCTTTTAGAGTTTAAGTCAAATAATTAAATCTGTTAATGATACATTCTGTGCCAATTCTGATCTAGAACTAAGTATGTCAATTCTCATTTTAACATTTGCCTCTTTGTACAACTGGAAAGATAACAATGTCAGCAGCAGTTTCTCTGTTTTTCCTCATTAACTAATTCATTTTTATCAAATTTAAGCTCCTAAATATTTTTTGGTTTGCAATTGAAACTTTTTTAGAAATCTTAAATCTGATTCAAGAAATCTTAAATTTTGCCTCTGAAAGTTCATTGTCCCTTTTGTTTTTCTTCCTCAAGAAAACAAAGTCTGAAACAATTCTCTCAATAGGTTTCTTATTTTAAAAGTGGCAAGTAATAAACATTACAAGGTGATTTATTGGATATTGTAAATTTTACTGCTGATAGCATAGCAAGATCATTGTATCTTTTAATTCTGTAGCATTTCAAAAATATTCTGGTAATTGGTGGGACTACACACAGCAGGGCTGTCTGGCCAAAATGTGCAAAACCCTTGAAAGAACTGCCTCATGTAGAAAGGCAAGAAGTAAAGTAAAATCCAAGCACTTGTTTGCAGGTTTTCCCATATTCTGAAAACTATACTCTTGATTTTGGGGTTTTTTTCCTTATGAAATTGAGTTTGTATTTTTTTTTCATTACAAAAATACAGTTATCACAATGTAAGCTGATGGGCTGCTGCCCTGTGAACCCAGCCTGGCAGAAACTCCAGCTGAACAGCAGCAGCAGCAAAGGTGTGAGCTCGCCCCTTCTTCATTCCATTCACCTTAGTGAATGGTGTTAATTCCAACCTGCAATGGCCATTTTAAATATGCACCAGTAGTAGTCAATCATTTTCTTTCTGAAACTAAACTCAACAGAACTAAATAATACTTGAAGTAAATTATAATGAGTGGTCTGTTACGTGTGACCAGTATTTTTTTTAAGCCCTAAAGTCTATTATAAGTTGGTTGTGTTTTAATTTTTGGCTTTTATTAAAGTTGAAGTTGTTACTAGCCTCTAAAACTTAAGAAAAATAATCTATTTAGTTATTTTCAGATGATAAGTTTACATGAAATAACTCATTTAAGAATACTAGGTTGCTCCTTGGCTACAGTTGAAATTTGAAGGGAGATCTTTTATTAATAAACTACAGTATATAGACTGGTTTTTGTTGTTCCTTTTTTTTTTAATAAGGACAGAATATTTTTATTTTTTATTTTATTTTTTTTTTTAGGACAGAATTTTTAAACTGCTTTGAAAATAGTTTTGATATTTGTGTGCCAAAATTTTAATGTTACCCCTAATCAGAAACTTTTATTCTCAAGGACAAAATCGAGTCATAGTACTGTGTCTTTCTTGTACGTGTGCTTAGTAAAAGGGAATAAAACTGTATTATTCATTTTATGTAAATTTCATTGATAAAGCCAATGCCATTTCACTACCCATAGTGCTCTAAAATAATAAAAACCTTTTCCTTAATCTTTGCCCCTTTATACACTTTAAAGGAGGAAGGGAGGAGTTGCTTTTAACTTAAGATTGGAGAGTTAAAGGGTCTTGAAAAGGGATTTGTCTTTCAGGAACTCACGAAGATATCACTTAAAGTTTGTTGTATGAGAAGTAGATACTGTCTTGACAGCACATTTAGTATATGTATTAATAAATTTAGTGTGGACAATTTTTATTTTGTCTGAGGATGAATTTGTTTCATGTTTCCTGTTCTTTTGCTAATGATGAATTTAAGCTGCTGAAAGTTCATTCTCTAATACTGAGGTTCCCCCCCCCCCCATTTTATTAGATTGTAGAGAATGGCTGATAGGGTTTCTGCCTCTTTTATTTTTGGCTTTTTAAATTTTTGTTAACTTAAAAGTCTGTTTAGATACAAAAGTCATAATTGGCATATTTTGATTGACCTTATCCTGTATCAGCCTCCCCCCTAAGAAGCATGTAGATAATTCTGTAAACATTGTTTAATATTTTTAACATACTCTACTAAGATTTTCTCAGCTCTCAATATGTCATTATTGCAAGATGTAATTTTATTCTTACTCCTGTAGCCACTGATAAAGGTTGAGTAATTTTTACTTTTTAAAACAATTCCCTGTGAGAACTGTGTTTAAAAACTTTCTGGGGAAAAAAAAAAAAAAAAACTTTCTGGGTTTTTTGTTGTTGGTTGGTTGGTTGGTTTTTTGGCTATTCCACTTTAAAATGTTGAAAACCGGGCAGCCCAGGTGGCGCAGCGGTTTAGCGCCGCCTGCAGCCCGGGGTGTGATCCTGGAGACACGGGATCGAGTCCCACGTCGGGCTTCCTGCATGGAGCCTGCTTCTCCCTCTGCCTGTGTCTCTGCCTCTCTCTCCGCTCTCTCTGAATGAATAAATAAATAAATCTTAAAAAAAATAAATAAATAAAATAAAATGTTGAAACCCAGTATTGAGAGAGACCTGACTGGCTCAGTCTGTTAAGGATCTGCCTTCAGCTCAGGTCCCCATCCCATAGTCCTGGAATCCAGCCCCCTGCATTGGGCTCCTTGTTCAGAGAGAAGCCTGCTTCTCCCTCTCCTCCTCCATCTACTCACCTTGCAGTTCTCTATCTCAAATAAATAAAATCTTTTTTAAAAATTCAAAAGGAAAACATTTTCTTAAACCAGTATTGAAATATTCTCTAACAGTAACTGTATTAAGAGTAAATGCTTTCCCCCCCACACATACAGATACCAAATTGTGTTAAACTTAATTTAAAAATCTATGTAAAATGTGTGTCATGTCTATACATATGGAGAAATACAAAGATAAATACTGGTTTATATTGAGTGTTATTTTAAATGCATTGAAATTGCTTTTGATAGGTTGGAAAGAGCAAAGAAATTACAAGAACAGCGAGAAAAGGAAATGGTTGAAAAACAAAAACAACAAGAAATAGCTGCAGGTAATTTATTTTATTTATTATGGAAGTATGGCATTTTTTGTAGAAAATCTAAATCTAAAACGTTGAGAAAAATAATAGGAAGCAAATCACCCATGATCCTTGCTCTACCCATCAGTGCACACTGTAAACCTCTTTATTATTGTTGTTATTATTGAAATGTGAACATTTTATTTTCAATGTTAACTTTTCATGCCTCATAAGTACTTCATGTATGTGTGGGTTTTTTTGTTTTGTTTGTTTTTTCTTTAAGATTTTATTTATGTGTTCATAAGAGAGAGACATAGGCAGAGGGAGAAGCAGGCTCCATGCAGGGAGCTCATTGTTTGGCTTGATCCTTGAACTCCCAGATCATGGCCTGAGGCAAGGCAGGCGCTCAACCTCAGAGCCATCCAGGGGTCCCTGCACGTGTATTTACTTGGTTGATGCACATGATTTTGGCATGTAAACAGTCACTGTTCTTGTTCATACAACACTTTAACCATGACTGCACATGTCTTTTAGTCATGATTTCTGGGAAAATGCAGTTTATTAAAGATGATGATTGAACTGAGGTAAGAAATTAGGTTATTAGGGCAGCCCCAGTGGCGCAGCAGTTTGGCGCCGCCTGCAGCCTGGGGTGTGATCCTGGAGACCTGGGATCAAGTCCCACGTCGGGCTCCCTGCATGGAACCTGCTTCTTTCTCTGCCTGTGTCTCTGCCTCTCTGTGTGTGTGTGTGTGTGTGTGTGTGTGTGTGTGTGTGTGTATTAATAAATAAAATCTTTATTAAAAAAAGAAATTAGGTTATTAGACATAACACAAACATTGCCTCTGAATGACTAAAGGCGATCAAAGAGAGTTTGTTGAATTGCATGAAATGTAATTTGGAAGGTGTTTTTTTGTTGGCTTTTTGACATTCCTAGTAAATTGGTATTTCTTGAAATAATCTAAAATTGGGGCACATGGGTGGCTCAGTGAGTTAAGTGCCTGCCTTCGGCTTAATTTATGCCATCAGGCTCCTGCTCAGTGGAGAGTGGAAAGGCTTTTCCCTTTCCCTCCGCCCCGTCCTCCAACCATTCTTGCTCATGCTGTCTCTACTCAAAATATTTGAAAAAAAAATAAAAAATTGGGACGCCTGGGATGCCTTTGGCTCGGCATGATCCTAGAGTCCTAGGATCAAGTCCCACATCAGTCTCCCTGCATGGAGCCTGCTTCTCTCTCTGCCTTTTTTTATGTTTAAGCTTCTCTCTGTCTCTCTCATGACTAAATAATCTTCTTAAAAATTTTTTTAAGAATCTAAAACTGTACAAATTGGGGTACCTGTCTGGCTCAGTTGGTAGAGCATGCGACTCTTGATCTCAAGGTTGTGAGTTGGAGCCCATGTTGGGTGTAGAGATTAGTTTAAAATAATAAATTTTTTTTTTAATGTTAAGAAATTGTACAACTTACCTTTATTCATTAATTTTAGGGGTGGAGGGGTAGAGGGAGAGAAAGAGAGAGAGACCTAAACAGGCCCCATGCCCAGTGTGGAACCCAGTGCAGGGCTCTATCTCACAACCTTGATCTTGATTTGAGCCAAAATCAAGAATCAAATGCTTAACTGACTGAGTCACCGAGGAACCTTTTTTTTTTTTTTTTTTCCTCTAAGATTACTTATTTTAGAGAGAAAGCATGTGCCTGGGGGAGGGACAGAGGGAGAGAATCCCAAGCAGACTCCCTGTTAAGTGCAGAGCCCAATGAAAGACTTTCAAATGAATGTCTAAATAACCATTTTGTAAGCTTTTAAAGAACCATACAAATAGTTTTTATTGTAAGTTTAGATACAAGTACCGTAGTTCCATTTTCATTGAAATCACAAATCTTTTTACTATTTATAGAATTCTTATATTTGTAGACATATAAAGTATTAGTATATATAAGGGATAATATCTAGAAATGTCTATTACAAATATATACAATACATTTTGTTAAAATGCTAATTGCTTTATAAACCTGCATTTATTTTGAAGATGTTAGTGCTTTCTTATAGATTAGTTCTTAAATATAAACGCACTAATGTAAATCAGGACGTTGCTTTGGTTAGTTTTAAAATCTGTGCTTAAAAAAAATAAGTAAAATCTGTGCTGAACTCCTCTTTAGCAGCTGCAGCCACCGGAGGTTCTGTTCTCAATGTTGCTGCTTTGTTGGCATCGGGAACGCAAGTAACTCCTCAGATAGCTATGGCAGCTCAAATGGCTGCCCTGCAGGCTAAAGCTTTGGCAGAGACCGGAATAGCTGTACCTAGCTATTATAACCCAGCAGCTGTGAATCCAATGAAGTTTGCTGAACAAGAGAAAAAAAGGAAAATGCTTTGGCAAGGCAAAAAAGAAGGGGTAAGTTTTTTAATTCCCCTCTTTTGTCATTTATTCCTAATTAGCAGTTGTTTAGGAAAACAAATTTGGATTGGAAAAGATTGGGTTTATTTTTCTTCTGAAAACCTGATCGTAATATTTTTTAATTTACCACACAAATTAATGTTGGAAAATCATAATCTAAGAAAACCAGTATTAATGCAAAGCAAAACAGTATTCCCCTATGTTTATAAGGGGGAAAGATGCTTCTTGACTTAGACTTTTTCATAAAGGATATATTATGAAGCACTTAATTCTGTTTTGCTTCATTATTTTGTGATAGAAAAAATAATTATAAACACTGATAAAGTGCTATAAATGTTATTGTTTCTTTTAGACCTTATTACAGAGATTTAATATCCTAATAAAAGATAGCTAAATTTTATGAATTATAAAAGTCACTGTTTCTTTACAGGATAAATCCCAATCTGCTGAAATATGGGAAAAATTGAATTTTGGAAACAAGGACCAAAATGTCAAATTCAGGAAATTAATGGGTATTAAGGTAAGTTACACACTTTGTTTTTTTTTTTGTTTTGTTTTGTTTTGTTTTTTTAATTTTTTTTGTTTTATTTTTTTTTTATGATAGTCACACAGAGAGAGAGAGAGAGAGGCGCAGAGACATAGGCAAAGGGAGAAGCAGGCTCCATGCACCGGGAGCCCGATGTGGGATTCGATCCCGGGTCTCCAGGATCGCGCCCTGGGCCAAAGGCAGGCGCTAAACCGCTGCGCCACCCAGGGATCCCAAGTTACACACTTTGAATTAGAATTCATATTAGCATTTTCAGGTTAACATTGGTCCTCATCCTAAAATTTATTTCAGTAATGTGTGAACCCTGGGTACTTTCTGGTGTTCTTTTGATTTTTCTTCAGATTAATTTGACAGAATTACGTTATCAGTAGTTGACAAGACAAATTATTCAATTTAACGTGTTTGTTGGTTATAACTTTATACCTTAGGTGAACCTTTTTCCGATCATAAGCTTTTCTAAGTAAATAAAAATGAACTTGTAAATGGAAATTATTTTTTTTTTTTAATATGCTCATTTAAAGCTAACTGTTCTTGGAGTAAGACCACAATATTTAAAATTTCCAGCAAGCTTTTTTAAAGATACAGGTTTTTGGTTTTGGGTTTTATTTTTCTTGGTGTTTTTTTGTTTGGCTTTGTTGGTACAGTTCCAGTACTAGATTTCATATAAAAACCTGGAGGAGGGAAAAATTAATTAAAAAAAAAAATAAATAAAAACCTGGAGGGACATCTGGGTGGCTCAGCAGTTGAGCGTCTGCCTTTGGCTCAGGGCATGATCCTGGAGTTCCGGGATCGAGTCCCACAAGGGACTCCCTTACATGGATCTCTGCTTCTCCCTCTGCCTGTGTCTCTGCCTCTCTCTCTGTCTCTCATGAATAAATAAATAAAATCTTTAAAAAAAAAAAAAAACAAAAAAACCTGGAAAAGTTCACAGACACTCAGGTATTGATTATTACTTAAGGGAGTTGGTTTTTCACTGAAGGCATATTGGCTTAAACTAAGCTGCACTGAGCTGGCTGTTTTGGTTTTTGTTTGGTTTGGGGTTTTTTGTTTTTTTAAGATTGTATTTCTTTTGAGAGAAAGAGCACAAGCAGAAGGGGATGGGTAGAGAGGGAGAAACAGACTGCCTGCTGAGCAGAGGGTCCAATATGGGGCTCAGTCTCCGGACCCTGGGATCAGGACCTGAGCCAAAGGCAGACACTTGACCAACTGAGCCACCCAGGTGTTCTAAGCTTCCCCTCTTCTTTTCTTCCCTCAGCTCCCTACATCATGCTTTGGTTTGGTCTCTGCTCAAGTGTCAACTTTTTTGAGTCCTTTCTCCCTTGTTTTTTAAATTATTTATTCATTCATTGATGGAAGACACAGAGAAAGAGGCAGAGACACAGGCAGAGGGAGAAGCAGTCCCCATGCAGGGAGCCTGATGCGGGACTCCATCCCAGGATTCCAGGATCATGCCCTGGGCCAAAGGCAGGTGCTAAACCGCTGAGCCACCCAGGGATCCCCTCCCTTGCTTTTTAAAAATAGCATTTTTTGCTTTTCTTCTAGACTTTACTTATTTAAAGGTATGTTCTACATACCCATTAATATGAAGTTGATTTGTGTTATATCCTGGCTTAATCCCAATACCTAGGAAGGGCATTGCCTTGCACTCTATAGGTGCTGAATGAATGGAAGCTAAATAATTGAGGTCAAATACATATTCTAAAAATGTAATTTATCAGTCTATCAGTTGAAAAGAACACCTTATTCCCACTTCCATTTATTATTTTAATAATATATTTTTTATTTGATATTTAGAGTGAAGACGAAGCTGGATGTAGCTCAGTTGATGAAGAAAGTTACAAGACTTTGAAGCAACAGGAAGAAGTATTTAGAAACCTAGATGCTCAGTATGAAATGGCAAGATCACAAACCCACACACAAAGAGGAATGGGATTGGGTTTCACATCATCAATGCGAGGAATGGATGCAGTTTGAAAGAGATCAGACTTAATATTTGAGACTTTATGGACTTCTGGTTCTGATGTCAGGTCCTTGTTCACCAAACAGCTAGCATTCTAGCTTGCATGGGTGTTGCATTGACTTTAATTTATTGAAAAATACGATTTTTTGTAAATATCAGATCAGTGATACTGGTGTTAGTGTTGTAATCAGGTTAAACACACTTCCATTAAACTTGACAGGACTATAGAAGGACAATATTTTTTAGTTCATGAATTCTACTTTTCAAATATATAAAAGCTGCAGGTGGGATAAAATCTCATACATGGATATTTCGTGTCCGCTGTCTTGTGTACTTTTGTACTTAACCTTGTACAGTTATTTTCATCTCTTGAAACATGAAAGAAATGTTATGTAGATGTTCTTTAGAAGATCTGGCCATTTGGTACATAATCCAGCACAAATATGCTGGGTGGTGATGACAATAAAAATGGTTTTCTCAACACTGGTGTTAATTTAAGTTACCTGGAATTCTTATTTTGATTTTGTTTGATGGTTTTTGTAGCATTTTGCAATTGCTATTAGAGAACACTAGGAAGAAATTTTTTTTTCTTTTAAGAACAATTAACTATGCTCTAGGCAATACCATGGTGAGCAAAAATGTAAAAGGGAAGTTGGGAGGAGTAAACAAACTACTACAGTAATACTGTTTTCCTACTACTGTAAGGAACACAATTGGTGTACAGTTATTTGTTCAATATTCCATATGTTATTCAGGAAATAGATTAATACATTAAAGGGATGTAAGCACTTTTATTTTAATAAAGTGCCTTATAACAAGTTCTTGGTATGCCCTTTGCTCATTATCCCTTTGAAGTCTTCAGTAGCACAAAGTACTAAAATACTAGAAAATACTTTGTCACTAAATTAAATAGGGCATAAATCTGGTAGAGGGAGGGAATTACAAAACTTGTAATTCATTTGCATTTATTACTACAAAATCATGATTCACCTTATCCTAGAAAAATCCTACAACTCCACAATGTATTAGCACAATACAAGGGAAGTGTACTTAATGGTAAAACTTCTACCTTTATTTTACTTATTTTGAGAGAAAGAGTAGACGTGAGTAGAGCGAGAATCCTTCAAGCAGACTGCTGAGTACAGACCCTGACTCAGGGCTGATCCCCAGGACCCATGAGATCATGATCTTAGCCAAAACCAGGAGTCCTACCACCCATTGAGCCACCCAGGCACCCCTTGTACCTTTATTTTTAAAATGAGTTCATAAGTGACCAACTTGCTTGTTGGGCATGTTTTTGTGGTAAATAAGGTATAAGTATTTTGGTAAATGTTTAAATCTCATTTTCCTAGAGCACAATACTTTTATGAAGAAATGGCTCTTCAGGGTGCCTGGGTGGCTCAGGTGTCTGCCTTTGCCTTGGGTCATGGTCCCAGAGTCCTCGGATCAAGCCCTGCATCAGGCTCCTTGCTCAGCAAGAAGTCTGCTTCTCCCTCTACCTGCTGCCCCCCCTGCTTGTTCTCTCACATGCTTTCTCTGTGTATCAAATAAAATCTTAAAAAAAGAAACGACTCCATACTTCAGTGACAAGGTCAAGTTTCTGGAGGAATGGGGGGGGGGGGGGTTTCCTTCTGGTGTCCCCAAACCAAAATTTTCAAGTTCTCTGTACCTTCTCAAATAAGTTTAATTAGGAATTTCCATGGGCTAGGGCATATGGGTGGTTAAGTGCCTTCAGCTTAGGTCATGATCTCAGGGTCCTGGGATAGGATAGAGCCCTATATTGGCCTCCCTGCTTAGCAGGGAGTTGGCTTCTCCCTCTCCAGTTCCTGCACGTACATGCACTCAACTGAAAAAAAATTTTAATTTCTTCTCAGGGGACGCCTGGGCAGGTCAGTGATTGAGTGTCTTCCTTTGGCTCAGCTTGATCCAGGGTCTGGGGTGGAGTCCTTTATGGGGTGCTCCGCAGGGAGCCTGCTTCTCCCTCTGCCTGTATCTGCCTCTTTCTGTGTATCTCTCAAGAATAATTTTTAAAAAACAAATTTTCATGGGCTTATAAAAGGCAGTGGAGAGGCAGGTGGATGGCCCAGTGGGTTAAGCGTCTGCTTTCAGCTCAGGTCTTGATCCCAGGGTCTTGGAAGGAAGCCCTAGGTTGGGCTCCCTCTGCTTGTGCGCTATCAAAATCCTTAAAAAACAAACAAAAAAACGTGGAAATGAAAGCACACGTTAACTGCTGTGTTTTTCTATAGTATTTGAAGAGCTGACCATACATTATAACGGATATGATCCATCCTGCACTCCTCTAGAGCAGTAATTTAAAACACCCAAGTAGCCAAATTTAAACAAATGAAACTAACTTCATTCGTACAACATGTACTTTAAAATAATTCAATCAGTAAGTATTAGGTAATCAGTAATTTAAGATTTTACATATTTTTAAGACCCAGTGTGTTTTAGTACATCCCAATTTTTACTTCATAGCCAGTCCCAAGTAGCCAGACAACCAGATTAGACCGTGTAGATCTAGAGGGAGGTATATAGATAGATTTAAGTTACATAATTTAACTTGAATAAGTAATTTTTAGAGTCCTGATTGGGGGGAATGATTTGGTGATGGAAACCATTGAGCTGCTTGGCTCAGTTGGGAATTGATTTATAGGGGAGATAGATTCAATGGTTTTTATGTGTTAACCTTTTGTTTCCCCCATTTTCCTGGCTATTACTGTGCTTTCAGTTTCAAAGCCTTGTACTCCATGATGGATGTGTTAGGATTAATCCCTGTAAGCAACAAGAATGTAGGTTGCTGTCCAAGAGATACTTTATTTTTTAAAGTAGGCTCCACTCTGGCAGCCCAGGTGGTTCAGCCGTTTAGCGCCGCCTTCGGTTCAGGGCCTGATGCTGGAGACCTGGGATCGAGCCCCGTGTCGCGCTCCCTGCATGGAGCCTGCCTCTCCCTCTGCTTGTGTCTCTGCCTCTCTCTGTGTGTGTGTCTCTCATGGATAAATAAATAAAATCTTTATTTTATGAATAAATAAATAAAATATTTTAAAAAGTAAAAAAATAAAGTAGGCTCCACTCAACAGTCCTGAGATCAAGACCTGAGCTGAGATTAAAAGAGACACCATAAGGAGGGCGTGTGACCGAATGAGCGCTGGGTGGTTTTTTTTTGTTTTTTTTTTTTAAGATTTTATTCATGAGAGACACAGGCAGACCACAGGCAGAGGGAGAAGCAGGTCCATGCAGAGAGCCTGATGTGGAACTTGATCCCAGGTCTCCAGGACCTGGGCTGAAGGCGGCGCTAAACTGCTGAGCCACTCCGGCTGCCCTGAGCGCTGGGTGTTATGGAAGACTGGTGAATCACTGAACTCTACCTCTGAAACTAATAATACACTATATGTTAATCGAATTTAAATTTTAAGAAGTCGATGCTTAACCAACTGAACTACCGAGGTACACCCAGAAATATTTTTTTAAGATTTTTTATTTTGATAGAGACCATGTGAGGAGAGAGTGGGTGAGGGAGAAGCAGACTCCCCGCTGAGCAGGAAGGGACTCAGGGCTCCAGCCCACTGGGATCATGACCTCAGCTAAAGAAAGTTGCAACTGAGCTACCCAGACAACCCCCGCCCCTCCCCAGGAGGTATTTTAATGATGTGGTAGTGATGTGAGAGCAATTGGCTTTGACGGTAACTTGGAAGGTAGAGTAAGACCGGGTAGTTGTGGGGGCAGCCTGGGTGGCCCAGTGGTTTAGTGCTGTCTTTGGCCCAGGATGTGATCCTGGAGACCCAGGATCGAGTCACATGTTGGGTTCCCTGCATGGAACCTGCCTCTCCTTCTACCTGTGTCTCTGCCTCTCTCTGTGTCTGTCATGAATAAATAAACTCTTAAAAAAAAGACTGGGTAGTTGTGTATGGGTGTCAAAAAATTCAAAGATGAGGTTTCCAGCTTGGGTAGATCTTTATTCCATGAACCTTAGAAAACTTAAGTATCATTGAAGAAGTAACTTGGTGCAAGAAGATGGAAACAAGTTTTATATATCATTCCAAGTACACATTTCATAGGTCAAAAGGTGATTAAAGTGTATACTTAGGGCAGCCGGGGTGGCTCAGCAGTTTAGTGCCGCCTTCAGACCCAGGATCAAGTTCTGCGTCGGGCTCCCTGCATGGAGCCTGCTTCTCCCTCTGCCTGTGTGTGTGTCTCTCATGTATAAATAAATAAAGTATTAAAAAAAATAAATAAAGTGCATACTTAAATATAACTTCTAGGGGTGCCTGGCTGGCTCAGTCAGTAGAGCACACAGCTCTTGATTTTGGGATTTTAAGTTTGATCCCCACATTGGATGTAGAGATTACTTTTAAAAAAATTTAGGGGTACCTGAGTAGCTTGGTTGATTAAGCAACTGCCTTTGGTTTGGGTCATGATCCCAGGGTCTTGAGATTAAGCCCCACATTGGGCTTCCTTGCTCTGCAGGGAGTGTACTTCTCCCTTTCCCTCTGCTTCTCCCTTTGCCCCTCCCTCAGTTTGTGCTCTCTCTCTGGCTTGCTCTCTCTCAAATAAATAAAAACCTTTAAAAAGGGGCACCTGGGTGGCTCAGTGGTTGAGCGTCTACTTTTGGCTCGGGGTTGTGATTCCAGGGTCCTGAGATCAACTCCCACATCGGGCTGTGTCTCTTTCTCTCTGTGTCTCTCATGAATAAATAAGTAAAATCTTAAAAAAAAATCCTTCTTAAAACAAATATTTACAAAAATAAAATTGTATATACACACAATTTCTATTGGATCCACTCCTAGTTCTCTCACTCTGGCAATTCACCACCAATTTCTGTATTTCTCTTGTCAGTTCCATCCCATTGAGTGTCTCAAGACTCAATCATAGACTCTTCTCTGTATTCTTCATTATGCAATTACCCTTTACCGTAGTTATATTTAATGTCCTTAAAAATGTGGGGCATCCAAATGTTAACCTTTGGGCAGCCCCAGTGGCTCAGTGGTTTAGCACTGCCTGCAGCCCGGGGTGTGATCCTGGAGACTCGGGATCGAGTCCCATGTCGGGCTCCCTGTATGGAGCCTGCTTCTCCCTCGGCCTGTGTTTCTGCCCCCCTCTCTCTCTCTCTGTCACTCATGAATAAATAAATAAAATAAAATAAAATTCATACATCTTAAAAAACAACAACAACAAATGTTAACCTTTAGTGCAGACTTTTTTCTCAGAGCTTTACTCAAAGATCCAGCTGCCTAGAAAACAACATCTCAATTGGGGCTCAGATTTTACCTTAAATATATCAATGTGTAAGAGTCCCTGGGTGGCTCAGTCATTTGAATATCCCACTCTTGATTTTTGTCCCAGGTCATGATCTCAGGGTTGTAAATTCAAGCTCCACGTTGGTCTCTATGCTCAGTGCAGCATTTGCCTTAAACTCTTTCCCTGCCTCTTCCCCTGCTCTGGCTCTCTCTCTAAACAAAATCTTTAAGAAAAATATATCAAATGCTTAAAAATTTTTCACCAATCCAGTTTTTTTTTTTTTAAGATTTTATTTATTTGGGATCCCTGGGTGGCTCAGTGGTTTCGCGCCTGCCTTTGGCCCAGGGCGCGATCCTGGAGCCCCGGGATCGAGTCCTGCGTCGGGCTCCCGGCATGGAACCTTCTTCTCCCTCTGCCTGTGTCTCTCTTTCTCTCTCTCTCTCTCTCTGTCTCTGTGTGTGTGTCTATCATAAATAAATAAAATATAAATCTTTAAAAGTAATAATAAAAAAAGATTTTATTTATTTATTCATAACAGACACAGAGAGAGAGAGAGAGGCAGAGACACAGGCAGAGGGAGAGGCAGGCTGGATGCAGGGAGCCCGACATGGGAATCGATTCCGGGTCTCCAAGATCACATCCCGGGCCGGGGGCGGCTCTAAACTGCTGGACCCCCGGGGCTGCCCCTTCAGTTGCTTCTTTATTGCCTCTGAGGATAAAATTGCCTCAAGGTACCGCATAACTTCCCTTGTTGCTGCCAAACCTGATCCACATCCATTGATCATTTATTCAGTTTCTGAAGTCAGAATCTTGAGAAATATTCATGACTCATTTTCTTTCATTTGCTATATCCAACTCTCCAATTAATTGTTGATTTAATTTTATGTTCTATTTTCTACTTCTAAATATCAACTCTCCACCATTATTTCTACTACCCTAATCCAAACTAACATTTATTGGTTTGACTACAAAAACCTATCAATCTGCTAGGCTCGGAACTTTACTTTTGCTGGGTTTTCAATCGTTTTTCTTTTTACATATATTTATTAAAGATTTTATTCATTTATTCATGAGACACACACACACACACACACAGAGTGGCAGAGACATAGAGGAGAAGCAGTCTCCTCACAAGGAGTCTGATGCGGGCCTCAATCCTGGATCATGCTGGGATCATGACCTGAACCAAAGGCAGACGCTTAACCTGTTGAGCCACCCAAGCATCCCTGAATTGTTTATCTATCACATAATCAAGACCATCTTACCAAAATGAAAATTTGTGGGTCATGAACTCACTACCTGTTTAAAATTTTGAAATGACTTCCCAATTTTGGGGGTGTAGAAAGAATTCCCTAACCTGGTCTGAGTACTGGCCTAATGTGACCAGCCTCATGTGCTCCACTCTCTTTTCATTTCATATATGATTTCTTCAAGGAGGATGCTAGGTCTGCACGCAGTGCATTCACCAACTTTGCCCTCCTAACATTTCGTGTGTTCAATTCAAACCTCAGTTCCTCAGTTCATTGATTCCCACAGATTCTGTCAAAGTAAATTGTTACATACCCATAACTTGCTGTTTTTTTAAAATAATTTTTTAAAAGATTTAATTTATTTATTCAAGAGAGACACACACAGAGACACAGAGACACAGGCAGAGGGAGAAGCAGGCTCCTCGCAGGGAGCCCGTTGGGGGACTCGATCCTAGACGGGGATTACGCTCTGAGCTGAAGGCAGATGCTCAACCGCTGAGCCACCCAGGCGTCCCACTGTTTTTATTTCATATACTTTTAAATATGATGAACACCATCAACATCTTCCGGGTCCCAAGAGCAAGAACAGTTAGGACTTTTTGTTTTGTTGTTGTTTGTTCCTTTTGCTAGCCTGTAGGTTCCACCATAGCAATAATTTCTCTATTTTGCTCTCTTGCATCCTGGAGATCTAGAACAGGGCCTGGCACTTTGAACGTGGGAAAGAAATGTTATTGAACGAATGAGAGATTGAACGAGAGAAACCACGGAAACCCGCAACAGACAAGTCTAAAACGGTCTGATTTGGCTAGTGTTTCATGAAAAAGTGCAACAAGCCCAATAAACTGAAATAGGTTGTCCAAGATCACGGAGGGAATTTGTGGCAAAACTAGAGATCCTTATTCTGTTGTTGCAATTTAGCACGCACACTAGAATCTGTGATAAGACGTGCGTCACGCTCTGATTTTTCAGCCTTAGACGCATTCACAGGAACAATGTACATTGTTTTAACACATTCTGATCTAGGCATGTTTTCTGCACGTTTAAAAAGGAACAATCCCACTATGCAATGCAAACAATGAGTTAACGGGCGCTTAGAAACCATGTGTCCCAGCATGCCCTGCTCCCTAGCAATCTCGGAAGTGACGCTGAGCGACGCCATTGCATTCTGGGAGTCGTAGTCTCTCGGGGCTGACCCGCCCCTTGTGCAGCTTCGGCGGCCTACGTTTGGAGAAAATCTACCGGGTGGCTTGGCGCGGTCCGAGCCCCAGCGAGCGGTGCCGCCCTACAACCATCGCCCCCGGGCCGGCGGCCAGCTCCGCCTCTTCTCGAATCTCTCCCACAGCCCAACATGGCGGCGGAGGTGGATTTTGGCGACCTAGAGCTGTTCGAGGCGTTTGACCACCCAGAGGACTCGATTCCGAAGCCCGTTCACACCCGCTTCAAGGACGACGACGGCGACGAGGAGGACGAGCATGGGGCCGGCGACGCGGAGCTACGGGAGCGGCTTCGGCAGTGCGAGGAAACCATCGAGCAGCTCCGCGCCGAGAATATCCTTCCCGCTCGCTCGGGCCGGCTCGCCGGCGTGCGGTGGGCGGCCTGTCTGGGAGGGCGCGGCGGAGATTCCGGGGGGGCCAGGATTCCCGAGTCGTCTCGTCGCCGCTGGCGGGCGGAGGACGGAGGGTTCGGCTCGCGTGCGCTGCCCCGGGGGCCCGCGTCCTGGACGCGCTCCTCGCCGGCCTCCCCCACCCCCAAGCTGGGGCTGGGTTTTTGGGATGCCTTCAGACTGCTAGGTTGTAGGCTGGCCACCACTCGTCCTCTCTCAAGTCCTTATCCGCTTTCACTTGTGTTGTGTTTTTTACAGCCGAGCCCAAGTTGATGCAGTCATTTTGTAGTTTGTCAGTAGGAGAGAGCCGGCTGCTCAGACCTTCGCGTGGATCTGTGCTCTACAGTGGGGTAGAAGCCAGTGGTCAGGGTGCGGGGTCGGGGCTTTTAAGGAGCCGAGGCGTGCACAGAGGAATGGCCAGTTGCCTGATAGAGTTGGGTGGATTCGTTTTAAAGTTCTTCAACTTTGAAATACCTTCCGTGCTGAAGGTGCGTTGCCAAGCTTTAGGAAAAACGCGCCAAATAAGTTTCCGTTTGGCTTAGTTACATGATGACAGCCTTTCTAGCAAGATTAGTTAGTATGTTTATTTACGTTCTTAGAGAGTGGTTTTGTTTTCGTTTTTTTTTTGAAACTATATGCGGGTGATTTCGGGTTCACATAGTTTCCCGTTTAAAATAAACCCCTAAAAGCGGTTGGTAAATCATCTTTAAGGGTTTTTGAAGTTTGATTTGTTTTTCATGATGCTTTTTTCCTTTGCCTTTTAATATGTGAGATTTCAAAATACAGAAAAGTTGAAAGGATTGTTTTTTTTTTTTTTTTAAATGTTTATTTATTTATGATAGTCACAGAGAGAGAGAGAGAGAGGCAGAGACATAGGCAGAGGGAGAAGCAGGCTCCATGCACCGGGAGCCCGACGTGGGATTCGATCCCGGGTCTCCAGGATCGCGCCCTGGGCCAAAGGCAGGCGCCAAACCGCTGCGCCACCCAGGGATCCCAAGTTGAAAGGATTGTAAGGTGAACACCCAAAGATTCTATCCTAGATTCTTTTGTCATCAGGACTTTGTTTTACCATATTGACTTTATCGCTTATCAGGCTGCTCTTTTTATTATTATTATTATTTATTTATTTATTTTATTTTATTTTTTAGAGAGAGAGTGCGTCCACAAGTGGCGGGGGGTGTAGAGGCAGATGGAGAATTTTAAGCAGGCTCCTGACCTGAGCCTAAATCAAGAGTGGGATGCTTAACCAACTGAGCCACCCTGGCGTCCCATGCTGCTTTTTCTTAAAATGAATTGCTGTTTAAATTTTGATGGGGTGTCACTCTCTGAATAACATTTTTGGTTTGGTTAGTCACTTTTGAACTACATGACCCTGCCTTAGAATATCTAAGTTAGAAGAGATGAGAAAACTATTTTAATCTTTAGGTTTAAATGCCTAGTTCTACAACAAAATAGGAGCTCCGTTAAGTGTATCATCCTCAAAATATTTGCAGGTCTTTTAACATTCTGACACCTAAAGTAGGAGTGAGTAGTTGAGTTTTATGATGTTTGTGATTCTGTTTAATGAGGGCTTATATTCTTAACAAGTAATAACATCAACAACTTAAAAGAAAATTGAACATTCTGACTCGACCAAGGTATGAGATATTGCACTTACATCATTGTCCTTTATTAATATTGAATATGTAGCTACAATTTCTTTGTAAAAAGTATTTAGGATTTTTGTATTGTTTTTATTTGTTCAGTGTACTCTGAAAAAATCAGTCATGATCCTTTACTTTTAATTTCTGGAGGTAAAATTTGAATTTTTTAGTTTATTTGAATACAGTTAAAATTGTATTAAATTTTTATTTTTTTTAAAAGATTTTATTTATTTATTCATGAGAGACAGGGAGAAAGAGAGAGAGAGGCAGAGACACAGACAGAGGGAGAAGCAGTCTCCATGCAGGGAGCCCAATGTGGGACTCTACCCCGGGACTCCAGGATTGTGCCCTGGGCTGAAGGGAGGCTCTAAACCACTGAGCCACACAGGTGTCCCTGCATTAAATTTTAAATTAATTTATTGGTTTATTTGCGGGGTAGATGTTAACTAGATTTATTGCACTGATCATTTCACAACATACACAAATATTGAACCATTATGTTGTATACCTGAGTAACTTTTAAACTGACTTACTGGGGGGATCCCTGGGTGGCGCAGCGGTTTGGCGCCTGCCTTTGGCCCAGGGCGCGATCCTGGGGACCCGGGATCGAATCCCACATCGGGCTCCCTGCATGGAGCCCGCTTCTCCCTCTGCCTGTGTCTCTGCCTCTCTCTCTCTCTCTCTGTGACTATCATGAATAAATAAATAAAATCTTTAAAAAAAATAAATAAATAAACTGACTTACTGGCTAAAAATATTTGTGAAACATATCCAGAAAATTTTGACTTAATATTCAGAACAGGCAAGTTGCCAACCTAGCCGTTCTTACTCCACAAATATTGGAGTTATTCTAGGATTAATATTATAGTATTACACTAGGTGAAGATTTATTTACACGGTTAAGATGTTTTCCTAAATAGAAATGATACAAGATTTCATTTTAGGAAAAGAGAAATGACTGCTTTTGAAGAAAGTACAACGAGTAGGTTTGCATTCAGACATCTGACTTTAAGAGTATAGGACACCTAGGTGGCTCAGCATTTGAGCGGTGGCTCAGCATTTGAGCGTCTGCCTTTGGCTCAGGACGTGATCCCTCGGCCTCAGGATGAAGTTCCACATCGGGCTCCCTGCATGGAGCCTGCTTCTCCCTCTGCCTATGTCTCTGCCTCTGCTCTCTGTGTCTCTCATGAATAAGTAAATAAAATCTTTTAAAAAATTTTAGAAAGAACAAAAAAAAAATTAAAAAGGAGTAAATGCTCATTTCCCGTAATATGAATCTAAAATATTTGTCAGGGATCCCTGGGTGGCGCAGCGGTTTGGCGCCTGCCTTTGGCCCAGGGTGCGATCCTGGAGACCCTGGGATCGAATCTCACGTCGGGCTCCCGGATGGAGCCTGCTTTTCCCTCTATGTCTCTGCCTCTCTCTCTCTCTCTCTCTCTCTCTCTCTGTGTGTGTGACTATCATAAATAAATAAAAATAAAAAATAAAAAAATAAAATATTTGTCAAAGGACAGCCTTATTATGTGGAATAGTATTGTCAGGCTTTCAGAATTTTGGGGGCCCATGATCCAATGTCACATGGAGTTTTTTGTCTTTGGAACCAGCTGAAGTAACCAGCTACATTGATGACTAAAAGTTTAAAATTTCAGAATTCAGATGTATTTTGGAAGCCTCTGTATTCCTTACCTCACTTCTCAATGTGAGCATACTAGTGGATTTAAACTTGTTTATGGTTAGATATTAAATATATTGAATAGAACTGGGATTCCTCAAAAATCATAATTTTTAAAATATTTAAAAATAAGCACTTTTTGAAAAAAGATTTTATTTATTCATGAGAGACACAGAGAGAGAGGCAGAGACAGGCAGAGGGAGAAGCAGGCTCCCCACAGGGAGCTGGGACTCCATCCCAGGACCCCAGGATCATGCCCTGAGCCAAAGGCAGATAGATGCTCAACACTGAGCCACCCAGGCGCCTGATAAGCAGACTTTCTAACTGAGTTGATAATTTAAACAAATACTCATTTATAAAGGGGTTATAATCACCCATTTAAATGATAGCATTGTGGGCTTTGCCAATACCTGAGGCAAGCATTAGTGTCCTAAAAAAGGAATAAATTAAAATTTTCTAAAAAAGAAAAAGAAAAAAATTTTCTTTTTAGAATTAGTGCTCTTCATGTTGTCAGACTGATAAAACATTCTACAGGAAACTTAAAAACAAGAAATAAAATTATTTAGGTAAAATTTGTACCACAAGCCTTTTGGTTTAATCCTTATTTTTGGAACTGTCATGATCAGGAGTTTCTCCCCTTTTTGTGCAATAAACACTTTTAACTTTATATTATGAAAAGTTGTGGGGATCCCTGGGTGGTGGCTCAGTGCTTTAGCACCTGCCTTTGGCCCAGGACATGATCCTGGTCTCCCGGGATCGAGTCCGGCATCAGGCTCCCTTTATAGAGCCTGCTTCTCCCTCTACCTCTCCCTCTGCCTCTGCCTCTGCCTCTGTCTCTGCTTCTCTCTCTGTCTCTCTCTGTCTCTATGAATAAATAAATGTTAAAAAAAAAGTTGTAAATGTCTGGAAAATAAATATTACAATTAATACCAGGGTTTTTCATTACTATATTTAACAGTTAATATTTGGCTATATTTCCTTTTCTTTTTTTTTTTCATATTTCCTTTTCATCCCACATACACATTTTACCTTAAATATTTCAGCATGTAACTTTTTAAATCAAGACTTTGTCATGCATAATCACACCACCACCATCACAGTATCTGGTATGATTTTTTTTTTTTTTTAAGATTTGACTTATTTATTCATGAGAGAGACACAAAGAGAGAGAGAGGCAGAGACATAGGCAGAGGGAGAAACGGACTCCATGAAGGAAACCTGACGCAGGACTTGATCCTGGGTCTCCAGGATCACACCCTGGGCTGAAGGTGGCGCTAAACCGTTGAGCCACCTGGGCTGCCCACTGGTTTTGTTTTGTTTTTTTGTTTGTTTTACAGATTTCTTTTTTTTTCTTAATATTTTATTTATCTATTCATGAGAGACACAGAGAGAGAGAGAGAGAGAGGCAGAGACACAGGCAGAAGGAGAAGCAGGCTCCATGCAGGGAGCCGGACGTGGGACTCGATCCCAGGTCTCCAGGATCAGGCCCTGGGCTGAAGGCAGGCACTAAACTGCCAAGCCACTCTGGGGCTGCCCTGTTTTGTTTTTTAAATATTTTATTTATTTATTCATGAAAGACATAGAGAGGCAGGGGGAAAAGCAGGCTCCATGCAGGGAGCTTGATGTGGGACTTGATCCCGGGACTCCAGGATCAGGCCCTGGGCCGAAGGCAGATGCTCAACCATTGAACCACACAGGTGTCCCTGGTATGATTTTTTAAATAACATTCCCACCTCAGTCCATATTAGATTTCCCCAACTGAATGTCTATAGCTGGTCGCTCAAATTGGACTCTAGTCGAGTACCGTACAACTGGGGATCCCTGGGTGGCTCAGTGGTTTAGCACCTGCCTTTGGCTCAGGTCGTGATCCCAGGATCCTGGGATCGAGTCCCGCATTGGGCTCCCTGCGTGGAGCCTGCTTCTTCCTCTGCCTGTGTCTCTGCCTCTCTCTCTCTCTTTCTCTCTCTCTCTCTCTCTCTCTGGGTCTCTCATGAATAAATAAATAAAAATCTTTAAAAAAAAGGGGGGGGGGATCCCTGGGTGGCGCAGCGGTTTGGTGCCTGCCTTTGGCCCAGGGCGCGATCCTGGAGACCCGGGATCGAATCCCACATCAGGCTCCCGGTGCATGGAGCCTGCTTCTCCCTCTGCCTGTGTCTCTGCCTCTCTCTCTCTCTCTCTCTGTGACTATCATAAATAAATAAAATTAAAAAAAAAAAAAAGGACCATACAATAATTGCATGTGGTTTTTTAAAACATCATGGTTTTTTTTTTTTGTTTGTTTTTGTTTTTTTTTTAATTTTAGAGCACAAGCGCTCTCATGTGAGTGCACAGGAGAGCAGGGAGAGGGGCAGAGAAAGTCTTAAGCCTATCCTGCACTGAGTGCCTCAGTTCTGAGCCCTTCCCTGGGCTTGATTCCCAGAACCCTGAGATCATGACCTGAGCCAAAACCAAGGGTTGGTCACTTAACCAGTTCTGCCACCTTAGGTGCCCCCCAAAAAAGTCTTTTTTTTTTTTTTTTAAGATTTATTCATTTTAGAAAGAGAAGATGGAGGGAGGGAACTCAGGCAGACTCTGCTGCGAGCATGGAGCTCAGCAAGGGGCCAATCTCATGACATCGAAATCAAGCAGCCTCAGATGCTAAACCCACTAAGCCACCCAGGCACTTCAAGACATTATGTGTTTTTAAAAAGAGAAGTTTGTGCAAATTCAAATAAGCTTCTGAACTTCTCCATATTATTTAATTTTGTTTCTTGATGCAAGCAATTCCAAATTTAGACTGATTTATTTCACATGCTGTGTAGGTAAAGGACTAGGAGGCAGGTGGGAAGAGGAGGAATCTGAGACTCAGCTGGTCCAGGTTACTACCGGGATATTGTGCAGGTCTTGGGGCCACATTCTACTTTTCCCCCCAGTATTTGAAAATCAAATCTAAGAACAGCATACTTTTTTATATCTCTGCTTTAGAATCTGGGATTTGGAATATTGGAAGGTGCTCTGCTCTAAGAGGCTGTCCATATATTTATAAACTGTTTCATTTTCCTATATATTCCTAAGCTAAATTCATTCTGATTTTTTTAGAAATATATTCTTGTAATCTGCTAGTTTATCCAGACCCTCCCTTCCCATAGTCTGTAAAGGAACTAGCCATTAGATAAGGAATTTTTTTTTGTTTGAAAACTGAAAGATTAACTGTGGTTTTAAATTTTATGTGAAATATTTTTAAAAATATGTAAGGGGTAGAGGGTTTTACATAGAGGTTTATGTAAAACCATTAAAATAGGTAAAATTTTGTGAAAACTTAGATATATATTTTTTAAGATTTTATTTATTCATGAGAGAGGCAGAGATGTAGGCAGAGGGAGAAGCAGGCTCCCCATAGGGAGCCGGATGCGGGACTCAATCCCAGGACCCCAGGATCAGGGGACCCTAGCTGAAGGCAAACACTCAACCACTGAGCCACCTAGATGTCCCTGAAACAGATTTTTCTTGAGAAAACAGTTCTTGGTGGTTCTTGATCTTATTTGTAAAATATTCTGTAGTCTTTGGTACTTAATACTTTAAAAAGTTATGTGTTTATACGTTTATGAGCTTTAATATCTTCTAAGAATATGTTTTAACTTCTGTTTTAGTGGAATATTGGTGAACAATACTAAGTTAGATGGACCTTTATTACAGATTCTATTTATGAACAATGTTATTTCAAAGTAAGTAATTTTCCCTTTTCTACATATGATGAGTTAATATGTTTATGAAACAATGTCTTCTATAAGTGTACTGTTTTCATTTGTATTTAATTCCATCTGTATTTAAAATTTAGGGAATCATGATTAAGACTAAGGACATTAGCATCTGTAAACCTGAATTTGAAACTGAGCCCCTACTTTCTACATACGGTGAATCTGGGCAGGTCACAACCCTGTCTGTGTATCAGTTTCGTTAATGGGAAACAGGATACTAATAATAACTATTTCTTAGATAGCCAGCTAAATGAGCACCCGTAATAGTCTCTAATAAACATGACAACTGCCACCACAGCAGTAAGTAATGAATGGATTCCCCCCCCCTCCCCCCCCCAAATTAGGAACTTTTACCCTGTTGGCTCTCTTTAAAACTTAGCCACATGATTTTATGTTTGTGAGTGTGAGACTTAGACCTTTGCAAGCTTTCCAGCATGCTTGGGTCTCGGGTGACTCTGTGCGTTTCTGCAGTGCTTGCTAGAATGTCCTGAAATGGTTTGAGGCTGTGCCCTATCTCTTCCTCAGAACATGGTCCTAGACATTTCAGACAATTGGTTGCCCTTCTACTGGCTTACTGTAGGCAAGGTAAAGAAGGTTATGGGAACCATATATAGAGTGTTAGCTGTGTGGCAGGCCCATTACTTACTTTATCTCAGCCCAGGTGGAACCCAAGGCTCTGAGGTGTGGGGACACCGGATGGTGAGTGTGGCAGTAGCAAGGTACTGGGCACTAGCACTGCTGTCACCATCGGATTTGAATCAGCATCTCCTGTAGCTCATGGCAATCTCATTTCTGCACCATATATCTACCATTTTGCTTGCAGAAATCTTAGAATGTCAGAGCTAAAGGGACCTGAAAGATCAAGTCTGGTGAAGAGCAAGTTGGCTGCCCCACTGCAGCCTAAACTGGTCTCTCCTTTGGCACCTCCTGAACGAGTGTTAACAAATATGTGATGAAGGCAGTTCTTGACCTGGAAAGTTGGAGTAGGTGGACCTCAGTAGTTTTGCTACTTCACGTTGTGTTTCTATTACATTTTTTTTCCCCAGCTGAACATTTATATAGGTGTTTTCTTATATGTGCATAGGGAGTATCTGGGAGGAAGGTAGGGAAGAATCTGTGTTGGTTGTCTTTGCATTGCAGAGATAGGTGGCTAGAACACAGCCAGGAAGGAAGCTTTTCATTACATAATCCTTTTACTTCTTTTGGATTTTGAACTGTGTTTTACATGGATTATGTATTCAAAATTCAAGTGTGTAAAATTTATAAATAAAATCTATCTATTCTCAGCACAAATGTTTGCCACTGTTACATGCCAAACACTGAGTGAGGTTATAGTCATTTTATTCACTCAGCAACAATGTGTGGTTTTTTTCTTAAGAAATATGTTCCTGAGTGTTATAGTCAGTGATTAGATAAATCACTGAAGAACAGATTAACAGAATTTACTCCTGACATCTTCTAATAACGTGTAAGACTGTAGTTGTTTCAGTATTTACTCTGGGTTCTGATTGTTGTGTCCTCTCATGCAGGCAATATCATCAAGAAATAGAGGAATTTGTATCAAATTTAGTAAAAAGATTTGAGGAACAGCAGAAAAATGACGTGGAAAAGACTTCCTTTAATCTTTTGCCCCAGGTATTTCAAACTTAAGAGACTTTAAGATTGATAGGTTATGCTTTTTTTTTTTTTTTTTTTTAGGTTATGCTTTTCACTGCCAATTGTTAGACCATAGGGATCCTCTTGTATCAAAATGAAAATGATAAAATGGAAACCATTATGTCCTACACCTGAACCTAATATAATGTATGTCAACTATAACTTAAAAATAACAAGGTTGTTAAGATTGTTTATTCTCTTCCCATCCTTCAGTTCAGCTTCCTTCACTGATCTGACCAATGTCACCACAGCGACTTCTTTTGCACTGTGTGGCTCCTTTCCTCAGGGGAGTTGTATTCAGACCTGGCTTCACTCAAAATTAGTTTTTTTCCCATTTCCTCACTTGGACACATGGTTTGGGGCAAAACATTAATTTTAAGCCAGAAAAAAAAACTATTTTTGGAGTTTATAAAAGATGAATTCTTTTTCTCTAAAAACCAAACAGGTTCCCATGCCATTCTTTTTTCCCCTATTTGTTGGGAAAAAATCGGTAGCATGTCCAAAGAAATCTCAGAAATTTTACTATGTGACTATTAGAGCATGAATTTAATATTTATTTATTTATTTATTTATTTATTTATTATTTTATTTTATTTATTCATGAGAAACAGAGAGGCAGAGACACAGGCAGAGGGAGAAGCAGGCACCATACAGGAAGCCCGATTTGGGACTCGATCCTGGGTCTCCAGGATCACACCCTGGGCTGAAGGTGGCGCTAAACCGCTGAGCCACCCGGGCTGCCCTGAATTTAATATTTTAAAAAAATCAGAATTATGGTTTCGGGCTTTTTTTTTGGAGGTTTTTTTTTTTTTCTTTTTTTTTAATTCAAAATTAAGGTAAGAAGAGTCCTTCAAATAAGGATTGTTAGCTGTTTATCCTCAGGTTGGGGAACAGTGTTCTGATTACATTTTCACCACCTTTAGTTTTCATGTATCATATACAATTTTTAAAGATTCAAGAAACAGAATGCATTTAATAATAACCACACTGAATATTACCTAATTTTTTATTAAAGGAGCACTTTAGAATTTTATAGTGGTGTGAGTTCTATGAGAGTTATATTATCCATATTGACCAGTAATGTAGAATCACATATTTTTTTTTATCTTTCTGGTTATCTGATTTCAAGATAAATTCTGCCAATTTAAGCATTGAGAGTTTAAATATTTAATTCATTAAATTTAATAAATAAATTAATATTCAATAACATGAAAGCATAATGTACACTAATGCTTCAGAAGGTGCTGTCTTTTGTGTCTTATAATTTTTAAATTTTCCTGCTTGTGAAATTTATTTCATAAACATTTTTAGCCTCTAAATTTACCCTATGACAATGATGAATTAAAAACTTTATATAGCTTAGTGGTATATATTAGAAGATAAAGGGGTGTATTTAAATTTCTAATATTTGAGATTTGAAGTTGTTAAAAATTGGTTACCTTTTGTAATGTGTTTTTCTTTGCACTAGCCATCTAGTGTTATGCTAGAAGAGGACCATAAAGTAGAAGAATCCTGTGCCATTGAAAACAACAAGGAAGCTTTCAGTGTAAGTTTGGATATTTTAGTTTTGAATTCTGTAGATAACATGTTTCCTATCCTGTGTCATTTGGGTGGCATTGAAATGATTAGATGGTATAGCCATATGTCATCAAATGATCACCATCCTTTCATGAAATTTGTTATAAACAGTGGTATAGACTTCAGCCTCTAAATAGTATAGTTTGCTTTTTAATACCTATTGCATATGCAATAGACATACTTTGGAGGACTTTATTTTTGTCCTGACAAACCTTATTTTGTTGATGTTCGTGAATGTGGATGATGATCTAGAATGTGTGCATGGTGCACTTACAGATGGCTGAAGCTGAGAGGGGATGGATAAGTAACTAATATAACAGATGGCAGATAGATAAAAATGTTGACAAGCTCAAATGGTGGGTGAAAAATAGAAGCAGCATAACAGAGATAAGCCTACATTTAGGCCTTTCTGCACCTAGGCGGAATTTCACTGTCAGTGCATTTGAGTGCTGTGATTTTGCAACTTAGAGGTTTTTTAAGGAAGATGATGTAATCCTAGATTCTGTTGAAGGCAGACTAGTTTTTATGTTTAGGGAGTGTTGTGCCCCATTGATAGTCCACAGTCTTGAAGACATGGGGCTGCTGGGGTGATGAAGAGCCCCCAGCATTGCTGAAGAGATTGACAGGGGATATCACATCTCTGCAAATGTAATAAAGTCTGTTGTTTGCAAAAGGTGTCATTTTTAGATCACTGTAGTGCCAGGTGGCAGAACCAGGACCAGTGACTGGATGAACTATAAACAGGCACATTGCAACTCAAATTTTAGCGCAAATTTCTGTCAGAGATGTGAAAATGAAGTGGAGTAGGTCTTATTAAAAAAAAAACAAAAACAAAAAACCCAGCAAATTCCATGTCACTGTAAAAACTCAAGGCACTTTAAAGAAAAAAAATTTTTTAAAGATATTATTTATTCATGAGAGACAAAGAGAGCGAGAGAGGCAGAGGGAGAAGCAGGTTCCATGCAGGGAGCCCAATGTGGGACTCGATCCCGAGCTCCAGGATCAACCCTGGGCCGAAGGCAGATGCTCAACCGCTGAGCCACCCAGGCATCCCTAAAGAAAAAATTTGAACTACATAACTTTTCATGTCCCATCCTACTCCAGGGTTCTGGGATTTAGGGTGACACCTGCCTGGAAAGGGATAAATTTATGTATGATTTAGTCTTTTAATAAAGAATAAATATTTATATTATTATTATTATCCCTTTTGGATTCCAGGGACACAGCAATGAAAAAGAAGGGCTAAGTCTCTGCTGTCATTAAATTACATCCTAATGGGGGAAAGCAGTGTTCTGAAAAAACTAGATCAGCATAAGGAGTTCGAGGGTAGCTGTGGGCATTTGGTTTGTAGAGTGAGTAGATGGTGACAGCCTCTCTGAGCTGAGACCTGAATAAATTGAGGGAGTGAGCTATAGTGTAGTTTGAATGAAGAGTACTCCAGGCTGTAGAAAAAGTAAGTGGAAACCCCTGGGGCAGAAGCAGACACTTAGAGGTTGCTCACTATGTATCAAGTACTTTTCTAATCTCTTTACAGACACTGCTCATGAAGGTACTATTATTATTCTCATTTTACATATGAGGAAACAGACATGGAAAGCTAAGTAACTTGCCATTGGTCCCTTAGCTAGTAAGCGACAAAGCCAGGCCTTCTGACCCTGGGACATAAGATAGATTTATTTATTTATATATTTTTAAAGATTTTATTTATTTATTTGAGAGAGAGTACAAGCAGGGGGAGAGAGGCAGTAGGAGAGGGAGAAGCAGGCCCTCCACTGAGCAGGGAGCCAGATGTGAGGCTGGATCTCAAGACCCAAGCTGAAGGCAGATGCTTAACCAGCTGAGCCACCCCGGCGCCCATAGAACATAGTTAAATCTTTACGTTACCTCATAAGTCATAGTGAGGGCTTTGGGTTTTACTCTGAGTGAGATGACAAGCCACTGGAGGATTTTAAGTATGTGACATGATACGACTTGAATTTTTAGAAGAACTGGCTTCTCTGTGGAAGATAGTCTGTATCTGGTTTACATGTGGAAGCTGGAAGCCAGTTAGAAAGTTAATAGATTGATCTCAGGTGAGAGAACATGGCAGGTTAGTCAGTCTAAAGAGCCAGTGGCGGAGGTGAGAAGTGGTTAGAACTGGGTATACCTTGAAAATAGAACTCATCAAATGTGTTGATGAATTGGATGTATAGAAGCGAAAGCGAAACAGAAGTCAGAATGACTCAGGTTTTTGAACTGAGCAGCTGGAAGAATGTCCTCACCTTTTCTGTGATGGGAAACTGGCAGGAGGAGCGGGTTTGGAAGGGAATGGGAATCCCAGTGCTATTTTAGGTAGGTGAGTTTGAGATGCCTCTTACGTGTCCAGGAGAGCTGTCAATTGACACTTGAATATACAAGATTGGAGTTTAGGAGGCAGAACTGGATGTCTGGGGGTTGTCAGCATGTAATAGTCCTTCGTACCATGGACCTGGGCAACCACTTCGAGAGTGCAGGTTAGAGAGGATGACTGAGGCCAAGTCTCACAGAAGATGGAGAGTTGAGGAGGACTAGTCAGCAGGGTAGGAAGAAAACTGGAGCATGTGTCCTAGAAGCCTAGAGGTTTCTCTGAGGAAGGAGGAATCCCCTGTGTCGATTGTTGCTCACAGGTTGAGACGAAGACTGAGCTATCCAGTCAATGTGGCCGTGTGGGGGTCACTGGGGAACGTAGCACCATAAAGGAACGGAAGCCTTCCTGGAGATAGATGTTCAAGAGGGATTGGCAGGGATCAAAGAAAAAAGAAGTGGAGGACTATTCCAGATTAAAAGAGACTAATAAAATGACTTATTTTTTTAAAGATTTATTTATTGGGCAGCCCTGGTGGCTTAGCGGTTTAGCGCCGCCTTCGGCCCAGGGCGTGATCCTAGAGACCCAGGATCGAGTCCCACGTCGGGCTCCCTGCATGGAGCCTGCTTCTCCCTCTGCCTGTGTCTGTGCCTCTCTCTCTCTCATGAATAAATAAATAAAATCTTAAAAAAAAAAAAGATTTTATTTATTTATTCATGAGAGACACAGAGAGAGGCAGAGACATAGGGAGAAGCAGGCTCCATGCAGGGAGCCCGATGTGGGACTCGATCCTGGAATTCTGGGATCATGTCCTGAGCCGAAGGCAGATGCTCAACCGCTGAGCCACCCAGGCATCCCGAGACTAAAAGGACATAACATCTGAATGCAGCATATGAACCTTAAATCCTGGCTTAGAAAAAAAAAAAGGCATTTTGGGGACAGTTGGGAAAATAGTATGGATTGGATATAGATGATATCAAGGATTTATTAATTTTCTTAGGTGTGACAGTGGTATTGTGTCTTGTAGAAGAATGTTCAAAAAAAAAAAAAAAGAAGAATGTTCTTATCCTCAGAAGATCCATCCTGAAGTGTTCAGAGGTGAAGGGTCATGACAATAGTCTGGCTGGTTATCTGTGGAAGCTGAAAACCAGTTAGGAAGTTACTACGTTAATCTCAGGCGAGAGAAAATATTGGCTTAGACTAAGTTAATGGTCGTGGCTTACTTTCTTCCAATAACTCAGTGAAAAGTAAGCGCATGTGTGTGCGAGAGAGAGCGCACACATGCATGTGGGCACACACATACATGGAAGATCCCAACAATTGTTGAATCTAGGTGGAGAGTAAGTACTTGGGTGTTCTCTACCATTTTTTTCAACTTCTCCATGTGAAAATTTCCCCCAGAATCAGAGGGGAAAAAAAAGGGAGTGGGAGGGAGGATGAAAATCGTAAACACAGATGACTTCTCTGAATTGTCTTGCTGCCAAAGGGAAACAAAGAGATGGGAAATTGGAGGGAAACATGAGAGTCAAAGTTTTTATTTTTAAAGTCTGAGGAGACTGCAGTGGATAGTAATGATCTCCTCAGAGGGGAACTCTGACCTGGGAGACACAGGGGCGTTTAAAGAAGCAGCTCTTGCTTACACCTCAGAATCTGGCTTCTTTAACTAGGGAGTTGATTATGACTTCTAATAATATCCTCCAAAATTGTTAAAACAATTAATCATAGTCTTACATAATTTAATGTCTTTTTTTTTTTCCTGCTTAAATAGCAATATTTTTTGACTTGTTTTCTGCAGGTTGTAGGAAGTGTCCTGTATTTTACTAATTTTTGCCTTGATAAATTGGGGCAACCGCTACTAAATGAAAACCCTCAGCTTACCGAAGGATGGGAAATACCCAAGTATCCTACATAGTGAATGAAGATCTTTTATGCATCTTGCCATTAAGTTCACCTTTAAAAAAACTTACCAAATTTTGCAGAGTATGATAACTATTCCTTAATAAAATTCACTAAAGGTACCAGCAAGTCTTCAGCCACATTGTTTCTCTAGAAGGGCAAGAAATACAAGTAAAGGCAAAAAGGTTTGTGTGGGGAGTTGTTTTGTTTTCTTCTTCTTTTTAAGACTTTTTTTTAACCAAAACCATAAACTCTTTTAGCTTGAAAAATTAATATTCTTCATTGCTGGCTTACTATAAATAAAGTACAGATTAAGCTAGAATATTAATATATAGCCATATTAAATGTGTAAGTCCGTCAGCCATTTGTTGGAACTCATTAGTTCACACCTAATATTGCTCGGGTGGGTGGAAAGGTGTCGTTGTTGTTGTCTTTATTATGACCTGCCCCTTTCCAAGTTACCTAAAAGAAATATAATCTGTTTGCCTCTGTTCTATTATTAACCACTGACAAAGCACAGAGGTGACAGATCATTTGGGAGCCTAAGGGTCCTTGGTTAGAAGAGTTGGTTAAAAGTACTGTTTATTTAAATTGCTGAGTACAGGAGGTGAAAGTGTACTCATGACTGCAGATATTAGTAATCTGGGATCTGCGTGCTTTCTTGTCTCTCTGGTACACTTTTGCTGTCATAGAGAATTGTATTGATTTGCTTTTATGTCTTCATTTACATTATGCACATCTTTGTTTTTTGACCAAATAGGCCAAAGCCTCACTGTTTCAATTGTGGTTCTGAAGAACATCAAATGAAAGATTGCCCAATGGTAAATTTTTCTCATATAAAAAAAAAAAAAATCTTTGAACTAGAACTTCCTAATGTTTTCCACACATTTATAGTGTTGCGTTAGATAAAGAAACTTGCTATGTTAACTTTCTTTTGGTCCTTGAATGTGAAACCTTTTCAAATTTGTACTTAAATTTTAAGATCTTAGATTTTAAAAAGCTCTGTGTTTGAGATGAGTGAAACAGGAGTTATTTTTTAGAGTTTATTCTAAAAACTTGATTTTATTGGAAGATAATATTGAGTAGTAAGAAGGTGACTGCTTCTTTGCTTATTTTTCTAAAATATTTACTCTTTTTTTATACTTGTTTGTTATATATTAAAACTAGAATAGTCTGTTTGCTTGACCTGAAACAGAGTGCTTAGGTATACTTAACTCCTCAAATATTTCTAAACTACTTGTTTCCGTTCTTCTCAAATGCACTGTGATCTAGCCGCGGAATGCTGCTCGAATAAGTGAAAAGAGAAAAGAGTATATGGATGCCTGCAGCGAGACAAACAGCCAGAATTTCCAGCAGCGATACCATGCAGAAGAGGTGGAAGAAAGATTTGGAAGATTCAAGCCAGGAGTCATTAGGTACCTCTGTTATTTTTCCCATAGAATATCATTTCCATGTCAGCAGTATTGGAGCATCCTGTGTGTTTTGAGGGTACTCATCAGGATATAGGGGTGCTCTGGCACAACTTTCAAGAATATGCACCAGTTCATTCAGAAACGTTCATTGGAATCTCACCCGTGGATCTGCTAAGCGCCATGTCGCCATGTGTGACCTAAGACTCATAGTTGTTTTAAAACATTTGAGACAGGGCAGCTCTGGTGGCTCAGCGGTTTAGCGTCGCCTTCAGCCCAGGGCCTGATCATGGAGACCCAGGATCGAGTCCCACATCGGGCTCCCTGCATGGAGCCTGCTTCTCCCTTTGCCTGTGTCTCTGCCCTTCTCTCTCTCTCTCTCTCATGAATAAATAAATAAAAATCTTTAAAAAAAAAACAACAACATTTGAGACAGTGTGTGTTTCCATCCAAACAAGAATCCTGTATTTTTTCTTCCCCTTGTGTTCTTTCTCAGTGAGGAACTTCAGGACGCGCTGGGTCTGACCGACAAAAGCCTCCCGCCTTTTATATATCGGATGCGCCAGCTGGGGTACCCACCAGGGTGGCTCAAAGAGGCTGAACTTGAGAACTCAGGGCTTGCACTCTACGATGGAAAAGGTATAGTATGTTAGGTTAGATAAGTCAGCCTAAATGTTACCTTTTTTCTTTTTTTCTTAATAAGAGAACTACAGTAATATCTGATAGGAATGACTGGCTTGTTCAGTGTGTGCTGAGTTAACTAGAAAATATCTCAATGGTGTTTTCTTTATTTTTTTCTTTGTTTATTTTTTTGTTGTTTTTATTTATTTAAAGATTTTTTAAAAATTTATTTTTTAAGATTTTACTTATTTATTCATGAAAGACACAGAGAGGGAGAGAGGCAGAGACACAGGCAGAAGGAGAAGCAGGCTCCACGCAGGGAGCCCAATGTGGGACTCGATCCTGGGACTCCAGGATCACGCCCTGGGCCGAAGGCAAGCACTCAACCGCTGAGCCACCCAGGCGTCCCAAGATTTATTTATTTATTCATGAGAGACATAGAGAGAGAGACAGACAGACAGACATAGGCAGAGGGAGAAGCAGGCGCCTCACAGGAGCCTGATGTGGGACTCCATCCGGGATCCCAGGATCACGACTGGAGCCGAAGGCAGCCGCCCAACCGCTGAGCCACCCAGGCATCCCTGTTTTCTCTTTTAAAGATATTATTTATTTATTTATTTGACAGAGAGAGAGAGAGAGAGAGAGAGACAGAGTGCACAAGCACAGGGAGTGGCAGGCAGAGGGAGAGGGAGAAGCAGGCTCCTTGCGGAGCAGGGAACCCATCATGGGGCTCTATCCCAGGAATCTGAGATTATGACCTGAGCCGAAGGCAGATGCTTAACCAATCCTGAGCCACCCAGGCACCCCTGTTTCCTTAGTTTTACAAGGAAGGAACTAAAATTTCATTGAGAATTACCAAATGAGGGATCCCTGGGTGGTGCAGCGGTTTGGCGCCTGCCTTTGGCCCAGGGCGCGATCCTAGAGACCCAGGATCGAATCCCACGTCGGGCTCCCGGTGCATGGAGCCTGCTTCTCCCTCTGCCTATGTCTCTGCCTCTCTCTCTCTCTCTGTGACTATCATAAATAATAAATAATAAAAAAAAAAAAAAGAGAATTACCAAATGATTATCTGGACCAGCTCAGTGACTACATAGGTCAGAGCATCAGCTCTTCCACTGGTTTTCATAAGCTCTTGTCTTCCTTAGAAATAGTGACAGAGGGATGCCTGGGTGACTTAGTGGTTGAGGGTCTGCCTTTGGCTCGGTGTGTGATCCCGGAGTGGTGTGATCCTGGAGTCCCGGGATCGGGTCCCATGTCAGGCTCCCAGCGTGGAGCCTGCTTCTCCCTCAGCCTGTGTCTCTGCCTCTCTCTGTGTCTCTCATCTATAAAAAAAGAAAAGAAAAGAAAAGAAATAGTGACAGGCAGCTTGGGTGTCCCAGTGGTTTAGTGCCACCTTCAGCCCAAGGTGTGATCCTGGGGTCCTGGGGTTGAGTCCCACGTCGGGCTCCCTGCATGGAGCCTGCTTCTCCCTTGGCCTGTATCTCTGCCTCTCTCTCTCTCTCTCTCTCTGTGTCTCTCATGAATAAATAAAATATTAAAAAAAAAATAGTGACAGAAATCTGTTCATCAGGAAATACATTAAGAAATATAGAATACAGGGATCCCTGGGTGGCGCAGCGGTTTAGCGCCTGCCTTTGGCCCAGGGTGCGATCCTGGAGACCCAGGATCAAATCCCACATCGGGCTCCCGGTGCATGGAGCCTGCTCCTCCCTCTGCCTGTGTCTCTGCCTCTCTCTCTCTCTCTCTCTCTCTCTCTCTGTGACTATCATAAATAAATAAAAATTAAAAAAAAATTTAAAAAAATATAGAATACATAAAGCCTCTTGTGATCTAGAACTCTCTTAGGTATCTACTCTAGAAAAATAATTCACACATATGCACAAGGAAAGGATGTATACGTATTTTTTAGTGTTGGATATGACCATGAAAACTTAAAAACAGTGGTAAGGCCCTTAAGAAGAATGGCTAAATAAATGATGGTAGATCTGGGCTGTGGAATTCTCACAGGAGTTAGAGTGGAATGAATCTGTGTGAGCTGACATGGCAAAACCTCTGTGCTGTACTGAATTTCTGCCTAATTTACCAGTGATTTCATTCATCTTACATCAAAAAAAAGGAAAGAAAGAATCTGCATGGATGGATGAAATAGTGCTCCATGTTTTTTTCTGAGGACGTTTATGTAAAATGTATTTTTAAAAGATAACTGGGGGCAGCCCGGGTGGCTCAGCGGTTTAGCGCCGCCTTCAGTCCAGGGCCTGATCCTGGAGACCTGGGATCAAGTCCCGCGTTGGGCTTCCTGCATGGAGCCTGCTTCTCCCTCTGCCTGTGTTTCTGCCTCTCTCTTTCTCTCTTTCTCTCTTTCTCTCTGTGTCTCTCATAAATAAATAAATAAAATCTTTAAAAATAAATAAATAAAAGATGATAACTGAGAACTGGTTAGATTTTAGGGTTCAGATTCAGAGAAACCTTTCCTTTTTTAAAAAAAATATTTTATTTTTTTATTCCTGAGAGATACAGGGAGAAGGAGGCAGACACGTAGGCAGAGGGAGAAGCAGGCTCCACAGAGACAGCCCGATGTGGGACTCAATCCTGGGACCCCAGGATCATGCCCTGAGCCAAAGACAGATGCTCAACCACTGAGCCACCCAGGCGTCCCTAGAGAAACCTTTTTTGACCATCTCATTAATTTGTGTATTAATTTATGATTTATGTATTTATTTGAGAGAGAGAGAGTGTGTGTGTATGTGTACATGAGTGGGGAAAGGGGCAGAAGGAGAGAACATCCAAGCAGACTCCCATTAAGTGGGCAGCCCAACTCAGGGCTCATCTCAGGAGCCATGAGATCCAGACCTGAGCCAAATCCAAGAGTTGGATGCTTAACTGACTGAGCCACCCAGGTGCCCCACTCTAAATCTTTTAAAAATAAAAATGTTTCAGGGTGCCTGGGTGGCTCAGTTGGTTAAGTGTCTGCCTTAGACTCAGATCATGATCCCAAGGTCCTGGGATCGACCCCCACATCAGGCTCCCTGCTAAGCGCAGATGCTGCTTCTCTCTCCCCCTCTGCCCCTTCCCCTACTTGTGCTCTGTCAAATAAATAAATTTAAAAAATATTTCTTAATGAAAATGTTTCTGTGTATTAGGTAATTAAAAATATGTTTATTCACCAAGCCACCCCTTCTCAATTATTGCCAAAGAGTTATTTAGGACAGCCCTTTTAACATATCCCCAAGTCATGCCGACATATAGAAGTGTCAATTCTCAAGCCAGTTTCTGTAGGTTCTCTTTTAATCTATAGATTACCCTTGTTTTTAACAAAACTGTATTTTGTCCTTTCAAGTTTTCAGGATTTTGCTACTGCATTCCCCATGGTGTGTTACTGTAGCATATTCCTCTGTTCTCCATTTATTGTAATGGAATCAGTCACCAAGGACCATTGCCTATCTAAACCTAAACCTGTTAATGATGGGTTGCAAAATGGTTATATCCTCATTCATACGTTACTTCTTAGCTTATTAGCTAGAATACTTATCTAAAGAGAAACTTCTCTGATTACCTTATGTATGTAGACATCATAGGACTGGTAAAATAAATGCATGATTTATTTAGTAGTTTTCAGAATAGAAGTGGTTCCCAAATATCTTTTTGTCATCTGTAAAATGGTTTTAATAGTATGTACCTCTTAAAGTTGTTATGAAGATGAACAGTTAATACTTGGAAACCATTTAAAACAGTGTCTGATACATACTAAGAATTATTTATATATTAAATAAAATAAAGACATTGCAATAGAGCATCAGGCGTATCATCAGATCAGTGCAAACTAGACTTTTAAGCAACCCACGGACGAACCTAGGTTTCCAAGATTTTCAACATTTATTTTTATTAGAGTATCCTGTTTACATTGTTTAAAAGTTCTAATTTAATGATTTAGAAAAATTGTAATTGAAGCCATTCTCAGAATAATTCTGTTGCCATGAATATAAGCACTTGCCCAGTCTACATTTGGTCTGGAAAGGAATTGATATTTGGCGTCCAGTAACATGAACCCTCTGATGGTCTGTGACAGATGGTGCTGATGGGGAAGCAGAAGCCGGAGAAACCCAACAGAACAAAAGTGTCACCTATGATCTCTCGAAATTGGTAAACTATCCAGGTTTTAATATCTCTACTCCCAGAGGAATTCCAGACGTAAGTATATTGTTTTTCTATTCTTCTGGGATGGGACACTATTATAATGATTGTTCAAAACGTTAGCTTATGTAGCAGTTACTGTTAGGGAAAGAAGTAGATGTGTCATTTGTGTGTTTAGTTTTGTAACTTCCTTTATGTTGACTAGAGTCTTTTTTAAGATTTTATTTATTCATTAGAGATACAGAATGAGCGAGAAAGAGTGTGGGCGAAGGACAGAAGGAGATGGACAAGCAGGCTCCCCACTGAACCTGACTCAGGGCTCAATCCCAGGACCCCGAGATCATGACCTGAGCCAAAGGCAGATATTTAACTGACTCAGCTACCCAGGCAACCCTATGTTAACTAGAATCTCAAGTGAAATCTTGTATTCATTTTTTTTTAAAAAAACAACAGTTTTTTTCTGATTTTTATGCCTTATGAAAAGGAGCTAAAAAGAATGGTTAGATTCTATAAATCTAAAACTATACTAAAAATATATATATATATATTTTTAATTTTTATTTATTTATGATAGTCACAGAGAGAGAGAGAGAGAGGGGGGCAGAGACACAGGCAGAGGGAGAAGCAGGCTCCATGCACCGGGAGCCTGATGTGGGATTCGATCCCGGGTCTCCAGGATCGCGCCCTGGGCCAAAGGCAGGCGCCAAACCGCTGCACCACCCAGGGATCCCTAAAAATATATTTTTTAAAGATTTTATTTATTTATTCATGAGAGAGACACAGAGAGGCAGAGTCATAGGCAGAGGGAGAAGGATGCTCATGCAAGGAGCCCAATGTGGGACTTGATCCCGAGTCCCAGGATCATGACCTGAGCCAAAGACTTAACCGCTGAGCCACCCAGGTGTCCCCCAATTTTTTTTTTAAGATATTATTTATTCATGAGAGACAGAGAAAGAGAGGCAGAGACATAGGCAGAGGGAGAACCAGGCTCCATGAAGGGAGCCCAATGTGGGACTCGATCCCAGGACTATATATATTATATATATATCAGGATCATGCCCTGAGCAGAAGACAGATGCTTAACCACTGAGCCACCCAGGCATCCCTATAAAAGATTGTTTTTAAAACATGGGATGGTTCTGAGGCAGTATTGTAAGTTCTATGGGATTACTTGGAAAGTAAATTTCTGCCTTTAGTAAATCTTTTTTTTTTTTTTTTTGCCCTTAGTAAATCTAAGTTACTATAACTTCTTTTCCTAAGCTAAAATTCCTTCCCCCCCCATTTTTTCTCTTTAAAGTAAATTTTCTCTTTTTAAAGTTTTATTTATTTATTAGAGAGAGAGAGGAAGGGAGGGAGGGAGCACAAGCCAGGGGAGGGACAGAGAGAGAGAGAGAAAGACTCTCCACTGAGCAGGAAGCCAGATGGAGGACTCAATTCTAGGACCCTGAGATCATGACCTGGGCTGAAAAGCAGATGCTTTAACTGAGTGAGCCACTCAGGCGCCCCTAAAATTTCTCATTCTATATAAGAATAGTTTTTTACATTTAATCTCTTCCAACTTCCTTATTATGTTTTTAAGACTCAACAATGATCTTTTGTGGTAGTGATGATGGTGGTGATAAATTTCAATTAAAAAAATGCATTCTAGATGTACTTAGGAACTGAGCAGTAGAGAAGAGGCCAAAGATCTGAACTTAGCATCTAGCGAATAGATGTGAAGACAAGTGTGTAATTAATTAAGGGCTAAATTGCATGGTGAACCATTAGTGCCTCTGGAAATGGTCCCAGTCCCACCCTAAATTAGAGTCCACCAGGGGCGTTCAGTAGAAATGCACGTTCTTGTATCCCACCTGTCCCACCATTAGATCTAACTAATCTGACCCTGGAATCTGAAGATTTGACAAGAGCCCAAAGTGACTTTCCTCGAGAACTGTTGCATGTGCTCTTGAGATGAGAGAGAGAGAAGTGGTTTTGAACCATAAGGATGAAGGCTGGGTTTATTTTTTTATTTTTTAAAGATTTTATTTATTTATTCATTCATGAAAGAGAGAGAGAGAGAGAGGCAGAGACACAGGCAGAAGGAGAAGCAGGCTCCATGCCAGAAGCCTGATGTGGGACTCGATCTCAGGTCTCCAGGATCACGTCCTGGGCCAAAGGCAGGCACTAAACCACTGAGCCACCCAGGGATCCCTGAAGGCTGGGTTTAGAAAGGGAAAGAACAGAAGATGGAAGCTCAGTGTGCCTGACTATGTTAGAGATAAGCAGTGAAGGCACTGTCAGCAGGCCAATATGTGAGGGGTGGGGAGGCCATGTCGTCACTGCCTAGAACTTTTGCTTATAATCAGTAGAAGCTTTTTGGGCCAGGTGATTTTGTCAGGTAGGCTTTTAGTATTGAGTTCAGATTATTTTGCAGGTGGAGTTGGTTGGGGTTTTTTTTTTCCTGGGTGCACCATCATCTTCATTAATCCTCCTAAAAAGGAAAAGTCACGTGTGAAGCAAAAATGTGATTTGAGACTTCGACTTCACAAAATCTCAAAAGTATGGGCAGCCCTGGTGGCTCAGCGGTTTAGCACCGCTTTCGGCCCAGGGTGGGATCCTGGAGACCTGGGATTGAGTCCCACGTCAAGCTCCCTGCATGGAGCCTGCTTCTTCCTCTGCCTGTGTCTCTGCCTCTCTCTCTCTCTCTCTCTCTCCCTATCTCTATCTCTATCTCTCATGAATAAATAAATAAAATCTTTAAAATATATATATATCTCAAAAGTATGATGTTTTCCAAATCCAGGCTTGTTTTTCCCTTCTTTTTTCTTCATTAGGAATGGAGGATGTTTGGGTCCATACCAATGCAGGCATGTCAACAGAAGGACGTGTTTGCCAATTACCTTACTTCTAACTTCCAAGCGGTAAATAGCTTCTTAAGCATGTATTGCCTATAATCTGTGGGATTTTGTAACTCCTAAGCATCTTTTTGCACTTAGGCTTTGTAAAGTACTCTGTACTCTGTGTTTTCTGATGAATCACAAGGACAAGGGTAGCTACATTCACCATTAACCTACACTTTGCTCCAGATTGGTTTTCTGCATGGAATTGAAGGGAAGGTGTGGCATCTCATTCTTTGTTTACCCCATTAACTTGTGCTTGGCTTGGCTCCTCTGTCAGCCAAGTCTGAGGTCTGGCAGCAAGAGGTCTTCGTCCCAGTCCAGCCCTAGCAGCCCAAAGAAGCAGAAGAAGGAAAGCAGCTCAGGAGCCTCGCCTGCAGATATGGAGCTCGACTCCGGTAGGTTTCATCTCATGGTCTTGATTTCACCGAGAAGGTAGAGCGAATGCTCTATTAGGAAGGGGGGCTGTTTATGGCACTAGCAGAATGCTTTGATCTTATCCTTGGAGATGAGAACTTCACCCCTACTACTGATACAAGGTAAGGTGGAAGACAGCTTGGTGTAGGACCAAGGGGGCTAGCTGAGTTCCTGAGTCTGCCAAGCCTACTTACCCGTCCCAGTGGGCCTGGATCTGGACTGCCCCCCAAATAGGGGCAGCGCCCTGGAAAGTGGTAGAAAGTGTTCTACTTTAGCAGCTCCATCCTAAGAGGGAGAAAGGCAGAGCTGAGCCAGGCTTTTCCAGTTACTCTTCCCATTCTTCGTACCCCAACTTGGTAAGTTGTACTTCCTTCCCAGGACAGAGAGGCCATGAGGAAAATCTGTCCTGGAAACCCACAGTGGAACAAAGGCTTTGCCCTCTGATATTTTTCTGGCTTTTTATTCCCAATCCTCTGGGCTTAGGCATGGAAGCTGTGGCCAGCCAGGACCATGACACTCCTCAGCAGTGGATCAGGACAGGCACACACCCACTTTTCTGTCCCCGACCCCTACTATCAACCACTCCACTGGTCTTTGGGACTTCCCCTTGGGACTGCTGGTGTGTAGTCTAGATTTTGCCCCTAGAAAGCTCTGGAATGAATCAGAACTTTATATCAGAACTGCGAAGCTACTCTGAATCCAAGACTGAAAAACTCCTTCCTTGCCTCCCTCCCTCCCCTCCCATCCCAAATTATGCCCAGCTATTTGGTCCTGTTCGCATGTCAGATGGCAATGTTAAGATGAAGTGCATTTATTTATTTATTAAGGTTTTATTTATTTATTCATGAAAGACACAGAGAGAGAGGCAGAGACATAGGCAGAGGGAGAAGCAGGCTCCCTACAGGGAGCCTTACGTGGGTGGGACTCCATCCCCAGATGTAGGGTCACTCCCTGAGCTGAAGGTGGAGGCTCAACCACTGAGCCACCCAGGTGTCCCGATGAAGTGCATTTAGATACCCTAGTAGTAAGATGGCTAGCAATACAGATCACCCCGATTTGTGAATCTCCTTATTTTTAAAATTCCCAGGGAGAATTTAAAGGTCACAGATAAATCCCCTTAAAATCCAAGGTAATTAAAGTCCAAAATCAAAGCCCCCTCCCCCCCCAACCATTTTCCCACAAGTTTTGCTCCGCTTAGTCTCAGCCACAGGAGTTCTCGATGCCAGAATAGAGAGCACAGACAGGGCACTGGGTAGCTACAGACTGATGTCAGTATCCATTTTGCTTTCCACAAGGTTGGCAAGTTCATAACAGAATTATTATAGCCTTTGCCATATTCATGAAATTTGGCTCTGCCAAATTCTCCAAAGCTTGAAGGCAGTTGTCCCAGACAAAATTACATTCCTGGAGGCCAACACTTAGCCAAGATTTCCAAGTGGAGGGCAAAAATCTTGTCTGTCTGAGGGATTCCAGTCGGTGCCAGTTATCTGCCTCCACCACCTGTGGACTTAAATTCAGTTGGAAGGAAATGCCCACAAGAAGTGAATTTTGGTCTTGAGCACTTAGAATATCTATGGAGAGGAGCCACCTATGCTTGGCATTTTGAAATTCTTTTTTAGAGTAGGGGGCAAAGGGACACCTGGGCAGCTCAGCTGTGGGGCGTCTGCCTTTGGCTCAAGGTGTGATCCTGGAGTCCTGGGATCAAGTCCCACATCAGGCTCCCTGCGTGGAGCCTGCTTCTCCTTCTGCCTATGTCTCTGCCTCTCTGTCTGTGTCTCTCTTTTTTTTTTTTTTTTTAAGATTGTATTTATCCATTCATGAGAGACACAGAGAGAGAAGCAGGCTCCACACAGGGAGCCCAATGTGGGATTCGATCCCAGGACTCCAGGATCACGCCCTGGGCTGAAGGCAGGCACTAAACTGCTGAGCCATCCAGGGATTCCCCGTCTCTCTGTGTCTCTCATGAATAAATAAATAAAATCTTTAAAAAATAGTGTAGGGGGCAGAGGAAGAAGAAAGAGAATCTTAATCAGGTTCCACGCCCAACATGGAGCCTGATGTGGGGCTCAATCTTACAACGCTGAGATCATGACCTGAGTTGAAATCAAGAGTCAACACTTAACTGACTGGGCCACCCGGGTGCCTCTGTTTTGAACCTTTTGAGACATCGTTTTTGTGTCTCAGAGTGGGGATTTGTGGTGACACACTCCCATCACCGGGTCCACAAACTTCCATGCAGGTATTTTCAGCCCAGTGTGACAGGAGCATCATTTATTTCCTGTTAGGGGAACTGCTGAGGCCTGAGGAACCTGCTTCCCAGGGGAAGTTCCCCCCTCTCCCCAATCATTAACCAGCCCAGAGCCACCCTGAGCCCCCTGTGGTGAAGTGAGACTTCATCCTAAGGCCAGAGTCTTGAGAACCCAAGCACTCCCCCACGTTCCCTCTACGGCTCTCAGGCTGGAGTGGGATTTGGGGCGGAAGACCATGTGCATGCCTTACAACTCTGGGATCAACAGTGCTCACAGAACACTGGGTGTCTAAGGCAAATGGGACCATTCAGAACAAAGATTATTTATGCCTTGTGCATGAGAGTCCTGAGATGTGTCATTTCCATAGCATACAGTCAGGTCTGGCACGGGCGCATCTCCTGAGCCGGGGTGGTGCCACACGGTGAGCTGAGCCAGGGCCCCGAGACTCCCTTTGTCAGCCATGCCTTAGCTCTCCAGCTCACTCTCACCCCGTGGTCTCTTACAGAATTCTGTCCTCAGTGGTGCCTGATATGGGGCCTCTGCTGGTGTCTGTACTCATCTGCCTGCTTGCACAAATTTGCCAGGTGTGGTTCAAGGTCCCAGGCAACTTGCTAAAGGCCCTCTAGCCTCTGCCATGGGCAGTGGCAACTGGCTGTGTTGATAAGCCTCTGCCTCTTCAGAAAAACCGCGCTTATAAGTGAAGTCACTATAAGGTGGACTCACCTGCTGAGAAGAAAGGACCATGTGGCAAGAGTTTCCTTGCCCAAAACACAGACTTAAAAGATGAGCCAGTATAAGCCTCTATAAAATACCAGGATCAGAACACTGACCACACGCTAAAGCTCAAGGCCTGAAGCCATATGTCTTGACCACACTGTGTCCCCATGCATCTCTCTATCCCCAGTCATTCCTTCATTCTGTTGAAATTTCTGGTGTTTCCCCTCTACTCATCAGACGTCAGGGGCTTTGAGAGTGCTTAATAGCAACCTACTTTTCCACCTAGGTTCTGAACAACTTTTAAGTGATCAGTAATCATATATTACATCACCAGGACCAGATTTTAGGGTGCTTAGTGCAAGAGCCATGACGGTCTACTAACTGAACCGGGCTAGCTTGTGAACACCCAGGTATGTGGTCCTTAAGTGAAGCAGGCCTTCCCACCCCCGGTACAGCTCTCATCCAGCCTCTTCCTGCCCTACAGGGGCAGAAGTCCAGAAGGAGGAGCAGTGCGCATGGCCTCTGTGGACAGCCCACTCCCAAGAAGAGGCATTTGAGTTGGTCTCACTATCATTTTCCTGTGGAAAACTTTACTAGCAAGTGATGAATATAAGTGAAGTGGATCCCCTGTTGCAGACATGCATGTTTAGTGATTTAGTTTGGAATTATGAACTAGAGTTGCCTACATGTCTTTTCCCCATGGATGTTGACATTCTCCTGTCAAGAATGCACTCCATGATATTCTGTGCAAAGGAAGCTCGGGTTAGGGTTTGGAATGATTTGTTCTTAAATGAGTAAGGTGCATTGGTTGTAAAAGAAAAGACTTCTGATGAGAGTTCTGTCCTCCCTGCCGCGAGCTCCTCCCCTCCTCCTATGTGGTGTGTGTTGTAGTGAAGAGTGCCAGTGGTGTCCTCGTGAGTCCCAGGCAGAGGTGCCATTCATATGTACGAGCATCCACCCTTTCTCATATTGGCCCAGTTTCTAGCCGGTTCCGCAAATCCCAGCAGTACCTCAGTAATAACGTCTTTGTTCAGGTCCACTCTCCTGATGGCTCTCCCTGCCCCCCCTCATTGGTGTTTTTGTGTCGTTTCTGCCCTTAGTTGTTCTTTATGTTTCTGAGTAAGTTGATTTCTTAAAATCTAAGTGACAGTACGTTACTGACCTCACAGGTCTTATTGCCCAGCCAAGAAAGTTCAGACTGGTTTTTGCATAGCCGTCGAGATCATGGTAGTTGAAGTTGCCAAATTTTAAAAACCTGTGCTATTTAAGCCTCTCTACTAGACTGAGGACAAGAAGATTCGTGGGACACAAGCGCTACCCTAAGTTTCCAGTATTATCTCCTAGGGAGGGCAGAGGTCTAAATGTCACTGTAGTATAAATGCAGTGGCCCGTAGTGATAACAGAGCCACAGAGCTGGTTACAGACTGTAGGGGTGTCACTGAGGAAAAGCTGAGCTGCTGTGCTGGATGAGGTCAAGACCCTGATCAGGACAGACTTGGAGCTGCATTCTAGGGATAAATTCAAGAATTTACCTAGTAGGTTAGGGCGTTTGAGTCCATGGGAAGTTCAGATGCAGAGCATGAGACATCACGGCACACTGGTTGGTCCAACAGAGGAGTGACACCTGGGATTTAAACCCGGCAGTAAAAAATGGCATGGTGAAGTAGGCGGATTCTTGGTCAGAGAGGGCCTTCCAAGGCACAGATCAGCCTTTGTTCTGTAGGTGATGGCAGCACTGAAGGTTTCTAATGAGGTGGGAAGGTTAATGATTTGTAAAGATTGATGCTTTACAAAGGTGAGAATAGTTTGGACAGTGGATATAAGGAAGATGAGTCCAAAGGCACAGATGACTCCAGTATTCTGAATATAATGTCATGGCTGTGACAATCTGCAGGAGAGCATGGACCCCAGAGAGCCAAGGACCAGGGGTGGGGGGCAGAGGGAGAGGAGAGACTCTCAGGTGATGAACAGGTCCAGTTTGGCAACAGCTAGACGCCACCCGTGGTACCATTGGTGAGAACAGCATGGAGTCCAGCTTTGAGGGAAAGATCTGTTGTTTCAGACAGGATGGATCTATTGTGAGTGGGACGTATTCTAGGTGGTGAGGACCAGTGGGCAGTGAGCTCCATGAACCCATAGTTCAGGTGGGCAGTCTAGACCAGAGGTACAGAACCGGGAGGCAGGGCCGGGGGTATCGCATCCTGCCTCCTCAGCTTGGTCTCCTGCAGCAGCGGCCCACCCAGCCTGTGTTTCCTGCCATCGCCCTCCCCAGCCCCCCCTGCAGCGCCTACAGACTACCTAGAAATCACTCTGCCTCTAGGCCATCATTCATGTTTCCTCACTCTGAGCTGGTGCATACAGCATGCAACAGGATTTCCAGGGGTTTTGTTTAAGTTCCGGGCACTGGGAGAGCCTGTAGCCCTCCCTACAGGTGTTCTTTTCAGGTGGCAATGGTTATGGTACCTGAGCATCCGGGGTGTTCCCCTCCCTGGCCAGCTTATCTGGCCATTGACTCTCTGGGTGCACCTGAGTTCAAACGAGAAATGTTGGTAAACGCAGATGCTGCGACCACTTCAGTTTCTTAACTGTTCTATTCCAGATGCGGAGGTCCCACACAGCTCTCCAAGCGGAGCTTTTCAGTTCCAGCCCCCTTTGCCCCCTGGCACTCCTCCTCCCCTGCCACAGGGGACTCCTCCGCCCATCTTCACCCCTCCACTCCCCAAGGGCACCCCGCCACTGACTCCCAGCGACTCACCCCAGACCAGAGCAGCATCCGCAGCTATGGATGAGGACTCGCTGACTTTGGAAGAACTTGAGGAACAGCAGAGGCGGATCTGGGCAGCCCTTGAGCAGGCTGAGAGCGTGAACAGCGATTCTGATATTCCCGTTGACACCCCTCTCACTGGGAACTCGGTTGTCTCTTCTCCTTGTCCACATGAGCTAGACCTCCCGGTTCCTGAGGGGAAACCCTCTGAAAAGCAGAGGCCTGAGGAACCTGAGGAACCTGAGGGACCAGACGTTTGTACAAAGAAATTGGAAGTTGAACATTCTCTGAGCCCAGATTCTGAGCCTCCGTTGCTTTGTCAGGAGGAGGAGGAAGAGTCTGTTCAGATCGACTCTAAAGATGCTCTTGATAATGGCAATGGCGTGTCGAACTGCGATGTTAGTAATGGAGGCAGTCAGAAGCTCCTTCATGTGGACACCAGCCCTTCAACAGCCACGAAGATTCACAGCCCTGTACCTGACATGAGCAAGTTCGCGACTGGAATAACGCCATTTGAATTTGAGAATATGGCCGAATCTACTGGAATGTACCTCAGGATAAGAAACTTGTTAAAGAACTCTCCCCGAAACCAGCAGAAAAACAAAAAGGCCTCCGAATAACTGCTTGACATAGCAGGAAGAGCTATTTAATTATCTATAACTTTGTGTTTTGTTAATTAGTAACAACTGGAGATAAATTGTTTTCAGATTTTTCTCTCCCATGTAAAAACCTATCCAAAGCTTAACTGTGGCCTGAAGTCAGGCCTGTTTTAAAGAACAGAACAGAAAGACTGGGCTTGCTGGTTTACTATATTTTATTCTTACTAATAAAAACTTGGGGTGGGAGGGGGCTGAGAATGTAAGTACGAGCTGGTTTAGAGATAGTTTGCTAAGGTTTCTACTACTTTTGGATTGTGTCTGTCAAGAGTGATTGATGGTTTTTATCTGTCTTTTGTACATTGTTTTCCCTTTCTACATTTTGCTAGTTATCCTGTATATAAGTTTAATATATCATTTTTTAAAAGAAAAAAATTCTAACCATTTTAAATTCATATTTCAACTCTGACAACCAAATGAGAAAAAATCAGGGATGAGCAGCTTTACCCCATTTGGGGTATTTTTGTAAGTGATTTACACACATCGATTTTAATAACACTTTTACTTTTTTGTAACTTCATTCCTCATATAAGTTTGCTATACAGGTATGTTCATCTTTGTGTACAAAGGTTTAATAAATTAGCTTTCATATACATTATCTAAGACTTTGAATATAAAAAAAGTGATTCACAGTTAGTGTATACAACCTTGTTAAGGTTAAACATGAATTATGTGGTTGCAAAAATTAGTGGTAGCAAAGAAAATCTAGGAAAACTTGCATTTTTCAGTGTTCTTTCAGCCTTAACTGCAGCAAAATCTTTTAAAGTAATTATTTTGGAAAAAAGGGGGGGGCAGCTAGCCTTTGTACAAAAATGACTTTCTAGATTTGAACCCTAAGGTAATTAATACTTAGAAATAAAAGGTAAACATAAACAAGTTGCTTTTAATTGTCAGCTATTTGAGATAGAGCTGGACTATGTTGTCTTTAAACGGAATGCCATTACATTGTTAACAGTCGCATCCCTGAAAATAAACGACTTAAACAATTAGTCTCAGGTATTGTGATCCTGCCCTCAGGCCAGCAGAGGGAGCAAACTACAACCAATCCAGACCATTCCAAATTTTCTTTCTTTCTTTCTTTCTTCTTTCTTTCTTTCTTTCTTTCTTTCTTTCTTTCTTTTCTTTCTTTCTTTCTTTTCTGATTTTATTAATTTTTTCAAGAGAGGGACAGAGACACAGGCAGAGGGAGAAGCAGACTCCATGCCAGGAGCCTGATGTGGGACTCAATCCCGGGACTCTAGGATCACGCCCTGGGCCAAAGGCAGGCGCTAAACCACTGAGCCACTCAGGCATCCCATGTTTCTTTTTTCATTTTGAGAAATTGAATAGCCACATTCACTCTTCTATAAACAGGAAAAGGAAAGAAAATCCTAGGAAGTGGGCAATTTTCAAGGCCCTCACAGAATGTGCTAGAAATGGAATAAAATGTTAAATATTTGTTTTTTTCCCTCCGAGTTGAAGTACATAATAAAACTAATCCTAGTCTACCATAGTGGTTTTATATACATTATCTTGCTCAATATTTTTGTCAGGTACATATAATAGCACCACATGTATATAACCTGAGGAAGGGATCCCTGGGTGGCGCAGCGGTTTGGTGCCTGCCTTTGGCCCAGGGCGTGATCCTGGAGACCCGGGATCGAATCCCACGTCGGGCTCCCGGTGCATGGAGCCTGCTTCTCCCTCTGCCTGTGTCTCTGCCTCTCTCTCTCTCTCTCTGTGACTATCATAAATAAAATAAAAATTAAAAAAAAAAAAAACCTGAGGAAACTGGTGGCATTGAGAGGTTACAGGGACTTGTCAAAGTGCAAGAAGTGGTTGTTGACAGGCCAGTCTCCAGCTGAAGACTGGTTGTAGAAGTAAAATGCCCCTATAAAGATACCTTAGAGCACCAGCGAGAAACACCTAGGTGTTCTCTTTTTTTTAAAGATTTATTTATTTATTCATGAGAGAGAGACAGGAGCCTGATGCAGGACTTGATCCCGGGACTCCAGGATCACTCCCTGAGCCAAAGGCAGACGCTCAACCGCTGAGCCACCCGGGCGTCCATCCCTAGGCATTCTCCTTAGCATAAACCACAGGTCTCAAGTTAAAGTGTGTTCATGGCTTTACCCCATGTTCGTAATCCCCATGGTGTAGATATGGTTAACTTCATGTTTTAGAGGAAGTGCCTATGACACAGCTGGTGAGTCACCTGGTGACCCTAACTCTAGAGTGCTCTGACCCCCACATCCATGCTTTTCACCATCATGCTGCCTCCTTGTCAAAAAGCGTTATAAAAGCACTAGTTTCTCCAAAATTGGCTTCTATTTTTTACTTGTTCAATTACTTATCAAGACACACAGGTAGTTCTGTGTACTTGGGGACACTACAAGGAGAAAATGGTAGGATCTGCTTCTAGGAGCCTACATACCAGCAGTAGACAGTGGCTCCCTCTTAGTCACAAGGTCCACTGAGCGGCCAAGAAAGAGGACAAGGTTCTTTGACCACCTGGGGCAGTGGGAGTGCATAGGGAGGACTGGCTTCAAATTCATAGGACTGGGGATCCCTGGGTGGCGCAGCGGTTTGGCGCCTGCCTTTGGCCCAGGGCACGATCCTGGACACTCGGGATCGAATCCCACGTCGGGCTCCCGGTGCATGGAGCCTGCTTCTCCCTCTGCCTGTGTCTCTGCCTCTCTCTCTCTGTGTGACTATCATAAATAAATAAAAATAAAAAAAAATTCATAGGACTGTGAGCTCAAGTGTTCGTTTGCAAGGTACTTAAAGACTCCTGAAAAGAGAAGCTCTGAGCTAAAGCTTAGAGGGGAGGTAGAAGGACTCTACAGACAAAGCAAGCATTAAATGTACAGATGATGGCATGAATAACAAGCAGGAACACTCAAGAAATGCAGGGTGGTAGAAAAAAGGACTTTGAAAAGGGTTGTTGACTCATCGCTACTGAGAACTCTTGATTGTTTTACTATGGGATTTGAATTTTATTAGGGAAAAGGATCTGCTTAAAGATCTTTCAGTGAGGGGGTGACATCGTCCAAGCGGGATTTTTAAAAAGATGCATCCTAAAGCCGAATTGAGAAAATGAATTGGAGAGGAGATCTTTCGCGGAAGGAAGCCTCCCCCAAATGGAAAGTAGTTGCCTTCGGAAGGTGCCCCATTTTTAAACTCTGTTCTACTAGCTGTATCTGTGTATTATGGAGAGGGCTGGGCTGAACAACAGGTTGTTGTGTGGACTTGTCGGTGCACAGATCTCCGGGTGTGGGCAGGTGAGGTCATAAGCAAACACTTGTACTTCAGGATGGACTTGGAGCCGGGCTGGGGACCGGTTTCTCATCTTTGCCTTGGGTTAGAAGGAATGTGGATTGGAATATAGGTTGCTAAAACAAGACCAGTTGTCATCTTGGGCAAGTGCGTGGAAAAAGGCACTGCCCTCACTAAAGCCAAATACCTAATTCCTTCTTTCAAAAGCTTGCATTTCCTTATGTGGTCAAAAAGAGCCTGCTTTCTACCGACAACAGTCTTTCTCCTAGTTGCTTCTATTCTTTAGGCTCTCTGCTGGAACCATTTTGCCCTTCTGTGTCATACTTTGTAGATTGTCATTAGCATGCAAAGCCAACAGGGTGTTGGAGCAATTTTGAATACCCAGGTGGTTTGTAAGGCATGACTCCGTTCCCAAGAAGTCAACATGTACACACAGCCTGTGCTTTTCTTCAGAAGTGAGGAAAGTCCTTTTTCCTTTAACCTAATGTATGCATTGATTTAATGGTCTAAATTCACTTTAGAGTGTTCGGGATGAAATTATTTTGTTGAAGCATTCATAAATTGTTCTTAATTACAGAGCTATTTCTCTATTAAATTGGAAGTCTCTGAATGGGCATGTTTTGTAAATCACCAGCAATCTAGGTAGAATGTTTATGGAATATTGGAGTGGAGGGAAAATGTGACAGCTGTCTAAAAGGGAATTATATATATAGGTTCCTAAAGAAATAACTGCATTTGAGGGGGAGGGGGAATGGAAGGAGACTGTAAAATTAAGTGGAAAGACCTTGTTCCCTATTTATTAGTTGCAGAGCATGTATTTGTCATTCATATTTGGATTTTGAATTTGTGGATTTTGTAATTTAGAAAACCAGTCCTCTAAAATTCACATCCCATACACTTCTAACTAGTTGATGTTAAATGTCTATGCATTAGATTTCACTTCTAATTAATTTCCATTTGCAACTATACTCCTTCATAACTATTTAAAGAGTAAAATGAGAGGTTTGATTTTTTCTTTAAAATCTTGACTTTTTGAATTATAAGCAGAGGGAGTAACAAAGCCATCAATTTAAAGGGAAATCTCCTATAAAGGAAACCCACACCATTCTTCTTCATACAGTATAGAAATTTATTATTTTCTTTTTTTACCAATTTTCTAAACCCCAAACTTTTTTCTTTCCCAAAATGGAAAGTCTTGATTTTTTTTTATTATAAATGTAATACAGTTTTGTTTTTATAAATTTAAACAAAATGGTATAAAGCCCTTTATAATCACAGCTTTCAGAGAAAAAAGTCATTGTTTATGGTTTGGTATACCTTCTTCCTGAGCAAATACATGCAACTAAGAATTTTTAAAAATGTTTTATATGTATAAGTGTGTTTCAATAAAAGTGAGATTATGCTGTACTCAGAAGTATTTGAAGTCTAGTTATTGTTATTTTATTCATTTAATTTTTTATTTTTTAAAGATTTTATTTATTTATTCATGAGACACACAGAGAGAGGCAGAGACACAGGCAGAGGGAGAAGCAGGCTCCATGCAGGGAGCCTGATGTGGGACTCGATCCCAGGACTCCGGGATCACGCCCTGAGCTAAAGGTAGATGCTCAATTGCTGAGCCACCCAGGCATCCATAGTTATTGTTATTTTTAAAAATATTTTTTGTTTTAAGGGCCCCTGGGCAGCTCAGTCAGTTAAGTGTCTGCCTTTAGCTCAGGTCATGATCCCGGGGTCCTAGGATTGAGTCCCCCATTGTTGGGCTTCCTGTTCAGGGTGGAGCCTGCTTCTCCCTCTGCCTCTGTCCCTCCACCTGGTCATGCTCTGGCTCTCCCTGTATCTCTAAAATAAATAAAATAAATCTTTAAAAAAAGATTTATTCTTTGAATAAATCTTTAAGAAAAGATTTTTTTTGTTTTAAGTAATTTCTGTACCCCACATGGGGTTCCAGCTTACAACCCCGAGATCAAGAGTCCCATGCTCCACAGACTGAACCAGCCAGACACCCCTCCAGTTACTATTCTTAATGGGTACATGGTGGCATACCTCATTTATTCAATATTGTTTATTATTTTTTTAAAGATTTAATTAATTTATTTGACAGAGAATGAGAGGGCATGAGCAAGGGGAAGAGCAGAGGCACAGGGAGAAGCCGATTCCCCACAGAGCAGGGAGCCTGTTGCAGGGCTCAATCCTTGGACCCTGAGATCATGACCTGAGCCAAAGGAAGACATCCAACTGAGCTACCCAGGTGCCTCTGCAGTGAACATTTTTTTTTAGATTCTTTATTTATTTATTTGAGAGAGAGAGAGTACAGATTGGGAGAGGGAGAAGCACACTCCTCACTGAGCAGGAACACCCTCCACCTACTTGGGGTTCAATCCCAGGATCCCAAGATTGTGTCATAAGCCAAAAGGCAGACGCTTAACTGACTGAGCCACCCAGGCACCCTTTCAGTGAACATTTTTAAAGATAAATCCTTAAGGTGTGCCTGGGTGGCTCAGTTGGTAAAGCCTGCAACTTCATCTCAGCTCAGGTCATGGTAATCGGGTCATCTTGCCCTAGTTGGCTCCGAGCTCCAAGTGGAGTCAGCCTGAGATTCTTTCTCTCTTTGCCCCTCCCCCAGCTTGTACTTGAACACACTCCCTTCCCCTCTTCCTCTCTCAAAGATAAATAATCTTTTAAAAAGTATTAAAGGGGGCAGCCCCTGGTGGCGCAGCGGTTTAGGGCCGCCTGCAACCCAGGGCGTGATCCTGGAGACCCGGGATCGAGTCCCACGTCCCTGCAGGGAGCCTGCTTCTCCCTCTGCCTGTGTCTCTGTCTCTCTCTCTGTGTCTCTATGAATAAATAAATAAAATCATTAAAAAAAGTATTAAAGGTAAAACCTTAAATATTTGTGGAAATTGTTTATAGGATGCATTCCTAGGTTATCAGATTGGATATTTTATGGGTGTTTCAAGCAATTTTTACTTCTTCTGTAAATTGTCTTCATATCCCTCGTTCATTCTATTTGTTTACTAATATTTGTTTACTAAATGATACATAGTGACTTTTTTAAAAAAAGATTTTATTCATTTATTTATGAGAGACACACAGAGAGAGGGAGAGACACAGGCAGAGAGAGAAGCAGGCTCCATGCAGGGAGCGCGATGCGGGACCTGATTCCGGGTCTCCAGGATCATGCCCTGGGCCAAAGGCAGCCTCTCAACCACTGAGCCACCCAGGGGTCCTGATATATAGTAACTCTTCATTAAACTATATGTCTTAGGTACACTGCAAAATTATGTTTTTAATCTGTCATATATATTTTGTTTATACCTTTTGTAGTACAGAAATTTTCAGATTGTTAAAAGTCAAATCTTTGTATTTTTTCCTTTATGAATTAACTATTTTGGTGTGATGTTCTATTTTCCAGAAGATGTTTTGTTTTGCAAACTCACCATCTGATATCCAATAATGGGGTTATTGGTTGGAACTGATATTGAAAAATTATTTCTTCCCCAGTATTTAAATTGTGTGATTAGTAAGACTGTCTCTCCTTATAGTACTCTTAAGTATATTTTCATGTAGACAAATTTATTTTTTTTATTTTTTTTTAATTTTTATTTATTTATGATAGTCACAGAGAGAGAGAGAGGCGCAGAGACACAGGCAGAGGGAGAAGCAGGCTCCATGCACCAGGAGCCTGATGTGGGATTCGATCCCGGGTCTACCAGGATCACACCCTGGGCCAAAGGCAGGCGCCAAACCGCTGCGCCACCCAGGGATCCCAACAAATTTATTAGTTCCTATCCACATTTGGTTTATATTATGCCCTAAATGTCAATATATTCAGGGTTTTCTTTCTGAATTAGATTATTTTTTCACTTATGGATTAAATGGGAAAAAAATGAAAAAACTAGAAAGAATGACTAGCAAAATGTGAAAAATAATTTTATAATCTAACTGAAAGAACAGATCATGCAAAAAAAAAAAGATCCCAATTCTTTTATTATATTTTATTTTTAATAAAATGTGTATTATATGTGGTAATGGGAAATTCTATATATCACAAATTCTAGATATCAAAAATGCCTTTTTAAAATAATTTACCATCAACAATCTGGCTATATTTGGAATTTTTATAATACGGGGAATTATAGAAAATGCAAGAGGTTTAACCCCAACTCAGCCTTCTATCATTCTAGACAGCTGAGATTGCACCTCTGTAGGAGTGACATCATAAAAGAATGAGATTTTAGTGTTCTCAGTGGCGGAGGCTAGTCCATTAGTCATAAGCGAGAATGACAGATGAATCTGGATTAGGACAGGTTGTGGGATTAGACCCAGGGCAAATTTCTCACCGGCTCTAACAAGTTTCTTTCTTTCTGTTCCTACCACGTGCCTTCCATGCCTGTCCTGATCTGTAGCTCTCTAAACCAGTTCCCATTCTGTTTGTTGCATTGTCCAGTTTAAAGTCTTCATATTCCTCACAGAGGAAGACATAGACATGGCCAACAAGCACATGAGAAAATGCTCCGCATCACTTGCCATCAGGGAAATACAAATCAACACCACAATGAGATACCACCTCCCACCAGTGAGAATGGGGAAAATTAACAAGGCAGGAAACACCAAATGTTGGAGAGGATGTGGAGAAAGGGGAACCCTCCTGCACTGTTGGTGGGAATGTGAACTGGTGCAGCCACTCTGGAAAACTGTGTGGAGGTTCCTCAAAGAGTTAAAAACACATATGGTCTCATTCATTTGGGGAATATAAAAAATAGTGAAAGGGAATAAAGGGGAAAGGAGAAAAAATGAGTGGGAAATATCAGAAAGGGAAACAGAACATGAGAGACTCCTAACTCTGAGAAATGAACTAGGGGTGGTAGAAAGGGAGGTGGTCGGGGGTGGGGGTGACTGGGTGACAGGCACTGAGGGGGGCACTTGATGGGATGAACACTGGGTGTTATTCTATATGTTGGCAAATTGAACACCAATAAAAAATAAATTTATAAAAAAAATTAAGCCCAGAATACAGCTAATGCCAAAACCAAAAATAAATAAATAAATAAATAAAGTCTTCATATTCGAATACACGGAGGACTCCTGTGACCCTTCTGTAGGAAGGTGGTTGAAACCTACTTACATTTTCACAACTCACAGAATCAAAGATGAAGACAGGGTCGCAGGCATGTGAGAGCAACAGAATGTGTTGCCTACGTTCATAACTGAAAGAAAGGTGAAGTTCTTCTGAATTCTCTCCAAGAAGCTGGCATTAGAGCACCCAGAGGAGAGATTTCTCAGGCCAGTATAGGACATTTGATCTGCCTATTTCCTCTGCCTGGCTGTTTTCCTGAAAACAAATAGGCTAAATTCCTCATTGCCTTGAAGCGATATGATAGTATCTCACCTTCTCAGTTTGACTGCCCAAACCTAGTGAGTTTGTGGGTAGTAATCCAATTATCTGAGAATTTATAATCCTTGAAAATTTTTTTAAAAATCATTTTTCTTATCCTTTCATTATTCTGAGTTATTATTAACCCTAAGGGCAAGGATATGTTCCACTCCTAGTGTATAGTGATCATATATATTCATGCAAAGGGAACCTAATAAATTTATTTCTAAATTTTACATACATATATATTATCTAATTTAGTTGATTATATAAGTTTTTTAACTTTGACTAATTTTACCTCAAACATCTCCTTTCTGGGCATTTCACTTCTTTTTTTTTTAAAGATTTCATTTTTTTTTTTTAAATATATTTTTTATTTATTTATGATAGTCATACAGAGAGAGAGAGAGAGGCAGAGACACAGGCAGAGGGAGAAGCAGGCTCCATGCACCGGGAGCCCGACGTGGGATTCGATCCCGGGTCTCCAGGATCGCGCCCTGGGCCAAGGGCAGGCGCCAAACCGCTGCGCCACCCAGGGATCCCAAAGATTTCATTTTTAAGTAATCTCTACACTCAACATGAGTCTCAAACTCATGACCCTGAGATCAAGAGTCATATGTTCCCCCAACTGACCCAGCCAGGTGCCCCATGTTTGATGATATATTAAAGATTGTGTCTGTGGAAGTTATCTTTTGCTATGTGACAGATGAGCCCAAATTTTAGCATCTTATAACACCAAAAATTTATTATTTCTCATGATTCTGTAGATTGGTTGGGCAGTTCTCTTCATCCTATTTAGATTCACTCATGAAACTGCATTCATTTGGTAGGTTGACTGGGGACAGGGGGCTGAGATACTTCACTCTCATGTCTGGGGCCTTGGTACTAGTTGTCAACTGGGCACTTTTCCTCTCTATATGGTCATACATCATTCAGTAGTCTAGACAGCTTATTTATATGTAGTAAAAGCATTTCAGGAAGGCAAAAATAGATACCACAAGGCTTCTTGAGGCCTACACTTTGAAATTCACACAGTGTCACTTTCACCACATTTTTTTTTCTTTTTCAAAGATTTTATTTATTCCTGAGAGACACACACACAGAGAGGCAAAGATAGGCAGAGGGAGAAGCAGGCTCCCTGTGGGGAGCCCGATGCAGGACTCAATCCCAAAGGCAGATGCTCGACCATTGAGCCACCCAGCCATCTCACTCCTGCCACATTCTATTGCAAGTCGGCAAGATTAGCTCAAATCCCACCTGTTGAGGACATGAGCTGCAAAATATTGTGGCTACTTTTTCAAAATCTACTACTATGTATATTTCAAGCAAAGTATTATAAGTCTCTTCAGTTCTTTGAGAATTCTCATACATCACATAATCATTTAGTGCAACCTATAATCTTACAACTATGATAACTTTTATTTATTTTTATTTTAAAGATTTTATTTATCTGAGAGAGAAAGGGGCAGGGAGCATGAGTGGGGGGAGGAGAGGGGGAGAAGCAGACTCCCCACTGAGTAGGGAGTCTGACATGGGTCTCCATCACAGGACCCCAGGATCATGACCTGAGCTGAAAGCAGATGCCTCAGTTGGTTAACTGAGCCACTCAGGTGTCCCAACTATGCTAACTTTTAAAATTATTTTGAAACTCATCTATTTGGGAAATATATGAGATTAAAAATAGGTAACTTCCAAAACAAAGAAAAAAAATAAGTGGAATAAGATAATATTTAACATCTAAAACCATGTCAAATAGTAATATTAATAAACCAATCTAATTTTAGTGTACTAGTTTTATTTTTTTTAAGATTTTATTTATTTATTCATGAGACACAGAGACAGGCAGAGACACAGGCAGAGGGAGGAGAAACAGGCTCCATGCCAGGAGGCCGATGTGGGACTCGATCCTGGGACCACGCCTTGAGCCAAAGGCAGACATTCAACTGCTGAGCCACCCAGACGTCCCAGTGCACTAGTTTTAAAACTCTCTACTGTTATCCATTTGGCCTACAAGAACAGATCTCTCTTCCAAGGAATTGTTTTATTCCTTGGAAAAAAATGTGGCTCGAAGTACCACATTTAACTTTAAAGTTATATATTTTTATGTCATATGGTTGGTGATAACTAGTAGTCATCAGCTTGATAAAATTCATAGTTGGCATGGATTGAATCCTATCCAAATGAATAAGATAGGAGATGGTCTCCTGAGAGGCTCAGCTGGTTTGGGTTCAGGTTATGATCTCAGGGTTGTAAGATTGAGCCCCATATTGGCTCCTTGTTGGATGTGGAGCCTGCTTGGGATTCTCTTTCCCCCTCTGCCCCTCCTTGCCCTACCTCCTGGCTTGCGCATGTGTGCTCTCCCACTCTCTCAAAAAAAAAAAAAAAAGATAGGAAATGGTATGAATTTTTGTGCAGCACCTACTATGTGCAACATACTTCCCTGAGCCCCCATTATGCAGAGAGGAATAAGACCTTTAGTCCCTGGAAGAAAGAGCACACAATTAACTACTTGATGAGGTGGAACATGGTAGACATCCTATGGTCACTACAGAGTACCACTGAAAATTCAGAGTAGGCTGAGAATACTGCCACCTAATCAGAATGCCCTTGACTTAGGTCAAATAGAGATGAGAAGCCCAAGAGTAATCTCAGAAAAAGATTAAGCTTCCCAAAGCCATAATACAGTGCAAGATAGGCTGGGCTGTATTCCTGGATGATATTCCGAGAGGGGATACACATAGTTGGTGCCAGACTCAGATTCTGTTTAAGTTATATTTGAGGATATTACCACTGACATGACCCATTGTATGGGATTGAATTGTGTCCCCTCCCCCCAACATTCACGTGATCCAGAAGCTTAAAAGGCGGACATTATTTGGAAATAGGGTGGCTGCAGCTATATTTAGTTAAGATAGGATCATACTGGAGGAGGGTGGGCCTTTAATCAAATATGACTGATGTCCTTACAAGAAGAATATTTGGACACAAAGACAAAGACACCCAGGGAGGAGGCCATGTGGAGATGGAGGTAGAGATTGTGTGATGTGTCTACAATGAATGGCAGCAGATACCAGAAGCAGAAGAGAGGCATGGAACAAATAATCTCTCAGAGAGCCCATAAGGAATTCACCTTGCCAACTTCCTGCTTCCAGACTATGAGAGAATAAAGTGTCTGTTGTTCAAGCTACCCAGTTTATTGTACTTTTTACAGCAGCCCCAGGAGACTAATACAGTTAGTTGATTAGCATGCTTACAGACTTCCACCATCAGGGACCCACAATCCTCCTCTGCTACTGCTCCGCCAGTCACAGATAGTTTTTCATTTGGGGTCAACATGGTGATTGCAGCTCCAGCTAGCATGTCAGTATTCCAGTCAGCATAAAGTAGAAAAGAAAGGCAAGGGGTTACTTTCTCCCTTTAAGAGCCCTCCCAGATGTTACATGGGCCACTTCAGCTTGGCCAGAACTTACTCTCATGGCCACATCTCATAACACAGGCAGCTTGGGAATATAAATCTTCATTCTGGATGTCCGTATGCCAGGAAAAATCAGGTGCAGAAACAGGGAAGAATGACTTTTGAGGGGGGACATTTCATACTCTCTCTGTGACGGTCTCCAAAAACCAAACAAATGTAATGAATGCAATACTCACTTTACCCTGATTATAGTATGTTCAAAATAGGCAGACCTGGGGTGCCTGGGTGGCTTGATCTCAGGTCAGGTCATGATCTTGGGGTCCTGGGATCAAGCCCCGTGTTGGGCTCTGCGCTCAGCAGGGAGTCTGCCTCAGATTCTCTCTCTCCCTCTGCCCCTCCACCCACTCATGCTCTCTCTCTCTCTAAAATAAATAATAAATAAATAAATAAATAAATAAATAAATAAATAATCTCAACAACAACAAAAAAAGAATGGGCAGAACCTGGGCAAATGTGGGCCAGTCAGAGGCAAAGAGAGGCATGCTGGAGGGTATGTGTGTGTGTGTGTGTGTGTGTGTGTGTGTGCTTAGAAAGCCATATGAAAACATGAATAAGGAAATGTATAATATCCACTGCTCTGGCAACCATCTTACAAGCAGGGAAGAAGAAGAAAAGGTTTTGAGTGCTTGAGAAAATTGCCGAGTCACTGAATCAACCGACCCCAGATGGCGCCTGCCTTTGGCCCAGGGCGCGATCCCAGAGACCCGGGATCGAATCCCACATCGGGCTCCCGGTGCATGGAGCCTGCTTCTCCCTCTGCCTGTGTCTCTGCCTCTCTCTCTCTCTCTGTGACTATCATAAATAAATAAAAATTAAAAAAAAAATCCAGCTCAACCGACCCCAGAGATCAACCCTGCTTCAAACTTCCTGTTTTGTGAGCTAATCATTTTTCTAATTCTTTAAGCCAGGCTCACTTAGACTGGGTGCTGAAATCATGCTTACTGATGTAAACTCCATTAAAATGTAGAATTTTTGAACAGAAGAATATGAACCTGAACATTTGAGCAGCCTCAGCAGATTTAAGAACTCTTCTTTTCACTTTAGGAATTTCATTTGGGACTCAAATAGTTTTATCTGGCAGGAACATATATGCATAGTTATTTCCAGGTAGCCTCTGATGGCCTGTCTGTGATGAAGGAATATTAGTTTTGTATTTAGGAACGGTTCAAGTGTAGGATTGGGCATGGGCAGGGAGAGACAGACATTTTCATGCATCATTGGTGGGGAAGTGAATTGGTTCAATCTTTTTTGGAAAGCAATTAAAAGGAAATTTAAATGTACATCCTTTAGATTTAGCATCTATAATCTAAGAATCTTACAAATATATTTGTATAAAACATTGTTAGATAAGAAACAACAGGCCCTAAATGGAGTCACTTGTGCTAAGTCTAGGTCAGCAAACCACAATTTAACACCCTGATTGCAGTTTCAGCCTCTCCCAAGGACACAGTCTTTAACCACTTAGTCTGGAATTACCTGGTCAGCACTAGTGATGTAATTTATGGGACAGACCCCTGAGGTCCCCCATAGGAAGGTGACCTTCCCTGAAACAATGCACTTTTTGCTAGAAAAATTCTTTTCCTGCCCCCCTCTGCTTATAAAAGCTTTCCATTTTGTATAGTTCCTCAGAGCACCTTTCTTGCTAGGTGGGATGCTGCCCAATTCATGAATAGTTGAGTAAAGCCAATAAGAGTTTTAAATTTTCCTAAGTTGAAGAATGCCTGGGTGGCTCAGCAATTGAGCATCTGTCTTTGGCTCGGGGTGTGATCCTGGGGTTCTTTTTTTTTTTTAAGATTTTATTTATTTATTCATATGAGAGAGAGAGAGAGGCAGAGACACAGGCATAGAGAGAAGCAGGCTCCATGCAGGGAGCCCCACGTGGGACTTGATCCCAGATCCCAGGATCACACCCTGAGCCAAAGGCAGATGCTCAACTGCTGAGCCACCTAGGCATCCCATGACCTAGAGTTTTAAAAACATCTGTTACTTACAAAGTATCTTTTTTATTATTTATTTTATTTTATTTTTTAAGATTTTATTTATTTATTCATGAGAGACACACAGAGAGAGGCAGAGACACAGGCAGAGAGAGAAGCAAATTCCTTACAGGAGCCTGATGTGGGACTCGATCCCAGCACTCCAGGATCACGCCCTGAGCCAAAAGCAGACGCTCAACCACTGAGCTGCTGAGATGTCCCTATTTATTTATTTATTTATTTATTTATTTATTTATTTATTTATTAACTTACTTACTTATTTAACTTATTCATTTGAGAGATAGGGAGAGCGAGTGAGGGCATGAGAAGGGGGGAGGTCAGAAAGCAGAAAGAGAAGCAGAGAGGGGGGAGCTCAACGTGGGGCTTGATCCCAGGACCCAGGGATTATGATCTGAGCCAGAGGCAGATAATGGACTGAGCCACCCGGGTGCCCACAAAGCACCATCTTTTAAAAAGTGAAAAAAAAAAAAAATAGGTCGTAGACTGGGAAAGGATATCATTCATATATAATGTGAATATATTAAGAATCCCCACAATCAACTTAAAAAATGAAAGACAATCCAACAGAATAGAGTGCAAAAGATATAAAGAGACCAGATACCTGGGTGGCTCAGAGGTTGAGTGTTCATCGAGCGTTCATTGAGGCTCATCGAGTTCCGCATCAGGCTCCCTGCATGGAGCCTGCTTCTCCCTCTGCCTGTGTCTCTGTGTCTCTCATGAATAAATAAATAAAATTTTAAAAAAAGATATAAAGAGACAATCCACATAAGAAGATACATTGAGTAGCCATATGAAATGAATCTCAAGCTCATTTGTAATCAGGAAAATGCAAATTAAAACCACAAGAGATTATTTCATATCTTTCAAATGTACAGATATTTAAGCATCTGATAATCCCAAGTGTTGACACCTATTTAGTGAATACGAGGGCTGGGGTAGTGGGTGCCCCCTCCAAGAGAGAATTCCTGAGCTCCATAAAGATCTTAAAATGTCTGAGTTGGGCTGTGTGGTAGATTGATTGATTTATAAATATTTTATTTATTTATTCATGGTAGACACAGAGAGAGCAAGGCAGAGAGGCTGAGCCACCTAGTGTGTGGTGGTTTTAAAATAGTCTATAAATTTTTAGACCTCCTCTCTCCTCTCTTAAGATAGAGCTTAATTCCTCTTTCTTTGAGTGTGGACTGGATTTAGTGATTTACTACTAATAAGTAGGTTTGTAAAGGCAATGGGATGAATCCAGACCAGATTATAAAAAAACAGGGCAGCCCTGGTGGCTCAGCAGTTTGGTGCCGCCTTCGGCCCAGTGTGGGATCCTGGAGTCCTGGGATCGAGTCCCACGTCCGGCTCCCTGCATGGAGCCTGCTTCTCCCTCTGCCTGTGTCTCTGCCTCTCTCTGTGTGTCTCTCATGAATAAATAAATAAAATCTTAAAAAAAAAGAAAAAGATTATAAAAAACATGGCAGCTTCCTCCTTGCTTGCTCTCCTGGATCTCTCATCCTGGGGAAAGTTAACTGCTGGGGCTCCTGGGTGACTCAGTCGGTTAAGCGTCTGCCATCGGTTCAGGTCATGATCATGGGGTCCGGGATCGAGCACCGTGTCAGGCTCTCTTCTCAGTGGGGAGCCTGCTTCTCCCTCTGCCTCTGCTCCTCCCCTTGCTTGTGCTCTCTTTCTCTCTCTCTGTCAAATAAATACAATCTTTTTTTTAAAAGATTTTTTAAATTTATTCATTCATGAGAGACACAGAGAGACAGAGAGAGAGAGGCAGAGACACGGGGAGAGGGAGAAGCAGGCTCCATGCAAGGAGCCTGATGTGGGACTGGATCCCGGATCCCCAGGATCATGCCCTGGGCCGAAGGCAGGCGCCAAACTGCTGAGCCACCCGGGGATCCCCAATAAATAAAATCTTAAAACAAAGAAAAGAAAGTCAACTGCCAGATTGTGAGGACAGAGAAACAGCCTGTGGAGAGGCTTGCCTGGCAAGTAGCAGAGGCTCCCTGTCAGCACCTGGAAGTGAGCTCTCTTGGGAAAAGATCCTCTAGCCTTGTGTAACTTACCTGGGTTGTTGTTATTATTGTTATCATCATCATCATCGTCGTCATCATCATCCCTGGCCACAGACTGAATGTTTATATCCCCTTCAAATTCATATGTTGGGGCAGCCCGGGTGGCTCAGCGGTTTAGCGCCGCCTTCAGCCCAAGGTGTGATCCTGGAGACCCCGGATCGAGTCCCACATCAAGCTCCCTGCATGAAGACTGCTTCTCCCTCTGCCTCTCTCTCTCTCTATCTCATGAATAAATAAATAAAATCTTTTAAAAAATTTCATATGTTGAGGCCCCAAGGTGGTGTTATCAGAAGGTGGGGTCTTTGGGAGGCAATTAGGTCAGGAGGGTTGAGTCCTTATGAATGGGATTAGGGTCTTTGTAAAAGAGACCTAGAGAGCCCCTGTGCCCCTTTTGCTACGTGAGGACACAGAGAGGAATGGCAGCTCTGAGCCAGAAGGAGGCCCTCACCAGACTCTGAATCTGCAGGTGTTTTGATCTTGGACTTACAGCCTCCAGAAGTTTAAGAAATAAATTTCTGTGTTTTATAAGCCACTCAGCCTGTGGCATTTTGTTATAGCAGCCTAAATGGGCTAAGACACCCCCTTAAAGAGAAATGTTAAATTATATTAAGCTCCCAGTATAATCATATAAATTATTTAATGAAGTTGCCTTTTTGTACACAAAAATAATGAAACGCCGGCGATTTCATGCAGTTCAACCTAACAGTTGACAAGAGCCTGAAGGCAGAGTGAATGTAGGAAGGTCTGTGCATTCTTTGAGTTTTGATCGTGGTTGACTCCAGTAGTGTTGGGCTTTTAATCTACCTGGTCTCAGTTCTCTAATCTGTGAAATGGGAATAATAACACTTTACTTCTCATCCTCAGAAGAATACAGTATTACAAGTCATTAGCCATTGCTATTCAGATGCAGGGATCTAAAGCAGCGCATTACTGCTTGTTAGTACTCTGGATGTATTTTTAGCTTGAAGACATGGAAAATATAAGTGGCTGGCTTTCCTGGCAGGCAGTTTTCTAAGGCAGATCTTTACAGGCAGGAGTAGCTGGAAAGCCAAATTTTCTGCAGGGAAGAGGTTGTATTTTTCTTCCCCTTGAGCAATATTATTTGACCATCTTCATTTTCTGTTTCCTGATGATGTCATATGTGAATAAATTCAATTAGATAAAATTTGCCTGATGATTTTGTGCATTTAGCATTAAAGCCTCTGTGTGTGTGTGTGTGTGTGTGTGTGTGTGTGTGTGTTTGGTTATTCATCTTTTGTTTGTATTTTTTTTGCCAAACCAGAAGCACTGTATAAAGATTATATAATGGTAAAAAAAATTTTCCCTTTGCACTTAAGCTCCTTGAAGTAAACACAGAAATGAGAATTAACTTTGGCAGCCTAAAGCCTTGCTCCATAATGACAAAAGGAACATTCAACACTAAAATTAACTTCTTCACCAAAGGTGCTAATTTTTGCATTTATGGTGTCCACATAGTTACAAAGTGAAAAAGCATTGTGGCACAACATATAGAAAACTGATTTAGGATGCCAAAAACAGTCATGGGTCCTAAGGCCCTGTGGGCAACAGTGAAATGGAAAATTTGATGTGATGAGTTCTAATCCCAGTTTATGATTTTTTTTTAAAGATTTATTTATTTATTTATTCAGAGGGAGCAAAAGAGAGGCAGAGACACAGGCAGAGGGAGAAGCAGGCTCCATGCAGGGAGCCCGACGTGGGACTCGATCCCTGGTCTCCAGGATCACACCCCGGGCTGCAGGCGGCACTAAACCGCTGCGCCACCAGGGCTGCCCCCAGTTTATGATTTTTATTTTTATTTATTTTTATTTATTTATTTTTTTTTTTTTAATTTATGATTTTTAAAAAAGATTTCATTCATTTATTTGAGGGAGAGAGAGAGTACACACTTGTGCGAGTGCAGGGAGGGGCAAAGGGGGAGAGAGAGAGAGAGAGAGAGAGAGAATCTCCAGCAGATTCCTGCTGGGCTCAGAGCCTGATGTGGTGCTCTTTCTCATGACCCTAAGATCATGGCCCAAGCTGAAACCAAGAGTAGGATGCTTAACGAACTGCACCACCCAGAGGTCCCCCAGTCTATGATTTTTAATAGAATAATGATAATTTAAGAAAAGAAAAAAATCTCATTGAACTCAAATGATGGAATTTCTTCTAGCAGGTAACAAAATGAATATCCTTGACATGCAATTGACAATTCTTAACATTGGGGGAAGGTTGACAAAATACTCTAACCATTCTGATGGTGAGATATTTATTCAAATAGCCTGATGTGGGACTCAGTCCCAGGACCCCGGGATCACGACCTGAGCTAAAGGCAGACACTCAGCCACTGAGTCCCCCAGGTGCCCCAGTAATTGTCCTTATGACTGCTTTGAACTGAAATACTTTGTTCTTAGAAGGGGAGGTGAATATTTATCCTTTTTTGCTGCCTAGAATCCAAACTCCATTCCAGTTTGGGGAATCATGAGACAGGTTCTGAGCCCCTTTTCCTAATACAGAACCAAAAAAGCAGTGCTGTGCCCTTTCCCCAACATCTGCAGCACAGCCCTGTGACCCAGGCTGAGCCAACCGGATGAACCTCTTGGGACTCAGAACCTGGAGGAAGGAATACAAAGGCCAAGCATGGCTAAAAAAGATTCCCTGTGGAAGCAAGAAGGCAGAAAGCTCAAGAGTGGCCACAAGCATCCAGTGACATGAGGCCAGGCCATAATTCATTCCTATCATATGCAGACCCGGTGTCTTCAGTGATGTGCTTTCCTAGGGTCTCGCCCCTTATCAGTATCCCCTCTGAAGTTACTTTAAGCTTTATTCTAATAAAGGCAGATATTTTATCTGCCTTCCAACTGCCAAATATATACCATTGGGAAAGGAAAAAATATACTGTTGACACCTCTCCTGTTCTCGTCATCCTTGTTGTTGTTTTTTTAATATCTATTTATTTATTCATGAGAAACACAGAGAGAGAGGCAGAGACATAGACAGAGGGAAGCAGGCTCCCGGTTGGGAGCCTGATGCGAGATTCGATCCCAGGACTCTGGGATCCCGACGTGAGCCCAAAGCAGACGCTCAACTGCTAAGCCACCCAGGCGCTGTCTACAATTGTTAATAGTGTGCCACTTAGTTTTATATTTGCGTGTACATTGCTGAACCATTTGAAGTTAAACTAAACATCATGGAGGCACTTGGCTGGCTCAGGCAGCAGAGCACACAGCTCTTGATCTTGGGGTTGTGAGTTTAAGCCCTACATTGGGGGTAGAGTTTATTTAAAAAAACAAACTGTAGTGGCACTAGGTGGCTCAGTTGGCTGAGTGTCTGACTCTTGCTTTCAGCTCAGGTCATGATCCCAGGGTCTTGAGATCAGGTTCCATATCAGACTCTGCTCAGTAGGGAGTCTGCTTGAGATTCTTTCCCTCTGCTCCCTCCCAACTCACATTCTCTCTCTCTCTAATAAACAAATAAATCTAATTAAATAACTATACTGTGGACATCATGATACTTCACCTCTAAATACTTCAGTGTATTTATTCAAATACACTGAGTACCTGGGTGGCTCAGTGGTTGAGCATCTGCCTTTGGCTCAGGTCATGATCCCAGGGTCCTAGGATTAAGTCCCACATTTTAATGAGGACATTCCCCTAGGTAACCACATACCATCGGGGTACCCCAAAAAATCAGGAATCCAATAAAAGTTCACATATTTGGTTGTTAGTTACTTTTTTCTCTTTTAATTGAAAGCAACTTACTCCTTCCTCCCCCCACAATGATTTTTGTTGCTTTTAAGTTTCTGTTTTGAAATAATTATAGATTCATGGAGGTTGCAAATGAATGTACAGGAAAGTCCCATGCAACCCGCCCCCGGTTTCCCCTAAGTTTGCATCTTATACAACCACAGCATAATATCAAGGAAAGAGATGTTGGTACAATCCAGAAAGTTTGTCAGATTTCATCAGTTATACATATACTCATTTATGTGTGTGTAGCTCTATGCAAAATTTTAATAACGTTTTGAGATATAAGTCATATAAATTAAATTCTCCATTTCAAAATTTACAATTCAGTGGTCTTAGTATATTCATAGAGTTGTGAAACCATCACCACGGTCAATTTTAGTACATTTTCTTCAACCCAAAAAAGCCTCTGTTATCTACTAGTTGTTATATCCATTCCCTGTCCCCCCACCAGCTCCAGACAACCACTAGTCATCTTTGTGTCTCTATTGGTAAATTCCTACTCTGGACATTTCATATAAATGGAATCATACAGCATGTGGCCTTTAGTACCTGGCTTCTTTCACTTAGCATCATGTTTTCAAAATTCATCTTTGCTGTAGCAGGTATTGTAGTTTATTCCTTTTATGGCCAAATAATATTCCTTTGCATGGATATACCACACATTGTATATCATTTATGAGTTGATGGATATTTGGATGGCTTCCATTTTGAATTTTGTGAATAGTGTTGTTATGAACATATGAACATTTGTATACAGGTTTTCACGTGGACATTTGTTGTCTTTTATGTTGGGAGTCTACCCATTAAGTGGAATTGCTGGATCATGTGGGAATTCTATGTTTAACATTTTGAGGAATTACCAAACGATTTTCCAGAGTAACTGCATCATTTTATTCTCTCACCAACACTTTATGAGAATTCTCATTTCTTCACATGCTTGCCAGCACTTGCTATTGCCTACCTTGTTTATATTAGTTATCTTAGTGGGTGTGAAGCACTATCTCATTTTGATTTTTTTTTTTCATTTTGATTTTTAATTGGCATCTCACTAATGAATGATGATGCTGAGCGTCCTTCTGGGTGTTTATTGGCCATTTGTATACCTTCTTTGGACAAATGTTATTCAAATCATCTGCCTATTTTTCAATTGGGTTATATATCTTTTATTTATTTATTTTTATTTATTTATTCATGAGAGACACACAGAGGCAGAGATATTGGCAGAGGGAGAAGCAGGCTCCCTCTGGGGAGCCTGATGTGGGACTTAATCCTAGGACCCTGGGATCATGACCTGAGCCAAAGGCAGATGCTCAACCACTGAGCCACCCAGGTACACAGAGAGCACAAACTGTGGAGGAGGAGCAGAGGGAGAGGGAGAGAGAAGCAGACTCCCCACTGAGCACAGAGCCTGATGTAGGGCTCAATCTCAAGACCCTTGAGATCATGACCTGAAGCTGAAATCAAGAGTGGGACACTCAACCAACTGAGCCCCAGCTTATATATACTTTAATTGTTGCATTTTAAATGTTTTTTATATGTTCTTTATACAAGTTCCTTAGTAGATATCTGATTTGCAAATGTTTTCTCCCATTATCTTTTCACTCCTTAAGGATATCCTCTGAAGCAGAAAAGTTTTTAATTTTGATGGAGTTCAACCTATCTATTTTTCTTTTGTTGCTTATCCTTTTGTTGTGCCTAAGAAATCATTGCCTAATCCAACATCATGAAGATTTACTCTTCTCTTCGTCTAAGACTTTAACCATTTTAACTCTTATATTTAGGTCTTTGACACATTTTAAGTTGTATATGGCATGAAGTAGGGGTCTAATCTCATTCTCTTGCAAGTAGGTATTCCTTTTATCCTAGTACTGCTTGTTGAAAAGATGATTCTTTCCCCTCTTGAATGGTTTTGGTAAAAGATCACCCTGTCAAAAATAATTTGATCTTAAAAATAAGTTTTTTGTTTGTTTTTGTTTTTGTTTTTTTCTGGGCTCTCAATTCTATTCCATGGTCTGTATTTTTGACCTTGTGCCAGTATTAAACTGCCTTATTGGGGCACCTGGGTGGCTCAGTGGTTGAATGTCTGTATGCCTTTGGCTCAGGTCGTGATCCCGGGGTCCTGATTGAGTCCCACATCTATCTCCCCATGCACCCCAGCCCCGCCGGCTCTCTCTCTTTCTCTGAAAATAAGTAAATCTTTAAAAGAAAAAAAGCTATTCATTAGCTGAATAAACTGGGCCAGTTGTGCTATAGAACGTTCTGCCTTCAGAATTCGTCATTTAACTTTTCCTCTATCCCCTACATCTCTTAAAAACTAGAAGTTAGCCTTAAAGACTTGATTAGATTCAGGTTCAATTATTGTGGGGAGAATTCTTCATAGATGGTGCTATGTCCTTATATTGTCCTTATATTGCATCACCTTCAGACCCACATAAAGGCTGGTTGTCCCATGGAAGAGTTTTGAGTAGGAGACTTATATTAACTTTGCCTTAGAAAAAGGTCATTCTCAAACATTGTATGTTCTCATTCATTTGGGGAATATAAATAATAGTGAAAGGGAATATAAGGGAAGGGAGAAGAAATGTGTGGGAAATATCAGAAAGGGAGACAGAACATAAACACTCCTAACTCTGGGAAATGAACTAGGGGTGGTGGAAGGGGAGGAGGGAGGGGTTTGGGGTGAATGGGTGATGGGCACTGAGGGAGGGCACTTGACGGGATGAGCACTGGGTGTTATTCTGTATGTTGGTAAATTGAACACCAATAAAAAATAAATTTATTATAAAAAAATAAAAATGAAATAAAATAATAAAAAAAGGTCATTCTGATAACAATGCAGATAAGGAATTGAAGGTCAATAATGTGAGTCAGGAAGACTAACAATCACATGTTGAAGGAAGGATATAACTTTTTGCCTATAATAATGGTGGTCTAGACAAGAATGGCAGGAAGGATAGAGAAGGGTAGATGGATTTCTAACAAATATGATAGAATTGACAGAACTTAGTGACTACAAGAATTTGACCTACTTGCATGTGGATAGGAATTAACCAATTTTTTTTTAGATTTTATTTATTTATTCATAAGAGACCACACAGAGAGAGAGGCAGAGACACAGACAGAGGGAGAAGCAGGCTCCATGCAGGAAGCTCGATGTGGGACTCGATCCTGGGACCCCAGGATCACGCCCTGGGCCGAAGGCAGGCACTAACCGCTGAGCCACCCAGGGATCCCCAGGAATTAACAAATTAAACAGCCTAGGGGAGGAGTTATAAGTTCAGTATTGAATATGTGCAATCTGTGCCTATAACATAATCAATAAATATTTATTGAGTAAATTGAAGTGGAGATATCCAGCATCTATTTCTACGTACTAATTTGAAATTCAAGAATTATGGGCTGGAGGTGTGGATTCGAGAGTTGTTCAGACATAGACAATAATTGAAAACAAGTAAATTGGTGAGATTATACAGAGCAAAAATGATGGATGGGAAGAGAAGAGGAAACTAGAACAGATTCCTCAGGTACATCAATATTAAGGAGTCATTAGAGAGAGTCCTGAAAAATAAATGGAGGACTAGCCAGAGAAGGAGGAGGAAGACAAAGGATGAGAAGGGGATGTATCAGTTAGTACAACCATTTACATAGCTCATAATTCTGTGATTGGAAATTTAGACTGTGCTTAGGTGGGTAGTTCTTCTGGTCTTAGTTGGGCTCCCGGATAATCTCTAACTGCAATCAGTTATGGGTTACCTAGGTAGCTCTTCTCGTGGATTTTGGCATGAATAATTGCAGCCACTTTTTGCAATATACCATAGAGGGAATAACCAACAGTGAAAATGGTGCTAAGAGATCAAGTAGGTGAAATTCTTGCCTCCACTGCTCAGCTGAAACGCCTATTGCCAGAGTCATCAATAATAGTCACATCAGGGACACCTGGGAGGCTCAGCGGTTAAGTGCCTGCCTTCAGCCCAGGGCATGATCCCGGGATCTTGGTGTCGAGTCCCAAATCAGGCTCCCTGTAGGGAGCTTGCTTCTCCCTCTGCCTATGTCTCTGCCTTTCTCTCTGTGTCTCTCATGAATAAATAAATAAAATCTTTTTAAAAAATGTGGAGAAAGATTTAAAAAAAAATAGTAGCCACATCACTAAGGTCACTAAATGACCCAGTGCTCATTCATGATATTGGCAGGAACCACTTCAGCTAAGTAATGTGGCCAGATTACAATGGGGAACCAGGGATACCAGGCATAGAAAGCTTGTTCAAGAAGGTTGGCTGGGAAAGTGAAGATGTGTTGACAGAGGGTCTTGTTCTGTTTTATTTTGTTTTTAAAGATGAAGGAGTTTGAATATATTTACATGTTGATGAGGATTTGGTAGAGACAAGTAGGTTGAAGATACTGGAAAAAAAGTGCATAATTCATATGCTTGGCATTAATGTTCAATTTGAGACCTACCCAGGTATGCAGAAGGTTAAACAAAAAGTATAACAGGGGCGCCTGCGTGGTTCCATCAGTTGAGTGTCCAACTCTTGATTTCATCATCAGGTCATGATCTCAGGGTTGTGGGATTGAACACTGCTTTGGGCTCTGTGTTCAATGAGGAGTCTGCTTTTTTCCTCTCTCTCTCTCTCTCTCTCTCTGTCCCTCCCCTGCTCTCTTTCTCTCTCTTTAAAATAAATAAATAGGGACACCTGGGGGGCTCAGTGGTTGGGCGCCTGCCTTCGGCTCAGGTCATGATCTCAGGATCCAGGATCAAGTCCTGCATTGGGCTCCCTGCAAGGAACCTACTTCTCCCTCTGTCTATGTCTCTGCCTCTTTCTCTCTCTTTCTGTTTTTCATAAATAAATAAATAGATAGATAAATAAATAAATAAATAAATAAAGTCTTTAAAAAATTTAAAATAAAATAAAATAAATAAGTCTAAAAAAATGATAAACTACTTTATCTAGTAAAGTCCAGAACAAGGAGATGGTTTATATGTGAAAATACTACATGTGGTTGTGTTCATACATGGTTATAACACTACAGAACTGCAAGTGTCACTTGAGGACTATCCACTGAGAAAAAAACTCCTATAAGCAGTTTTTTGGTTTCCCTGGAACTCACGTCCACCTTGGCGCAGGACTCAGAACTTTGTGGCATCTCCCAAAGCAAATTTTGAATTCACAAAGCATTAACGAGTGATGTACGTTTTCTGACAAATCTCGAGTAAAATACAGTTAATGCCCAACATACAGAAAACCCATAAAAATCCTTGGTAACCATTTCTAGTTTCCTCAAAACGTTTCTTTTCAACCAGTCTGTTAGCCTTTAAATATTTATTTATTTATTTTAGCCCTTAAATATTTATTTTACTATTCCAAGTAGTTCTGTTTTGGTACTTTTTTTTTCCTTTTTATTTATGATAGTCACACACACAGATAGACAGAGAGGCAGAGACACAGGCAGAGGGAGAAGCAGGCTCCATGCACCGGGAGCCCGATGTGGGATTCGATCCCGGGTCTCCAGGACCACGCCCTGGGCCAAAGGCAGGCGCCAAACCGCTGCGCCACCCAGGGATCCCCCCCTGTTTTGCTTCTTATCAAATCTTTGCCCCAAATGAATAGGTCTGTTCCTAGGAGAGGAATTCTGTGTTTTGTTTTGTTTTTTAAAGGTTTATTTATTTATTCAGAGAGAGAGCGAGAGGCAGAGACACAGGCAGAGGGAGAAGCAGGCTCCGTGCAGGGAGCCCGACGTGGGACTCGATCCTGGGTCTCCATGATCCCACCCCGGGCTGCAGGCGGCGCTAAACGGGAGTTGCCCAAGGAATTCTGTTCTTTCCATCTTTCTGTTCTGCCACCTTGGCCTGTTAGTTGTTGTCTTTATGTTCATTAATTACCTCAGGGTAACAACACAGCTGCTCTGGCTCCAGATAGTACATCTGTGTTTGCCTCCAATTATCAGGGAAGGAAAGGCTTTCCCAGAAATGCCTCTGGCCCACGTTCTTAGGGAAAGCCTGAGCAAGTGAGCAGAAAGTGTTGGGTACGTTGCCACACCCAAAATAATCAGGGTCTGTTTAGTGAAGCAGGGGGAAGGGATCTCGGGGAGGCAATCAACAATGTCAGCCAGGGCTGGGTTCTTGGAGCGCCGCTGCCCTGGTGCCGTGTCCAAGTGTTTGCTTCGAGTCTGCTCCTAACTTATGCCCTTTCTTGGCTCAGCCAGAACTGTGGGCCTCCTCCCGCTGTCACAGCAGGCATCTCCGAGTGTGCCACAAGGCGATGCTGCTGCAGTGGCTCCCAGAGCAAGCACATGGGGCTCTCAACCCACCGTTCATGCCACCCAGTGTCTCAGTGAGGCCCAGAAGCACCAACCACAGCTCCTTTATGCCTGGCCTTGCCACCATCCTCCTGACAATGTGGACATAGAGCTACCACTCTGCCTAAGGATTTTCTTCCAGACTCTTTTTTTTTTTTTTTTAAATTTTTTTTTTAATTTTTTATTTATTTATGATAGGCACACAGTGAGAGAGAGAGAGGCAGAGACACAGGCAGAGGGAGACGCAGGCTCCATGCACCGTGAGCCTGACGTGGGATTCGATCCCGGGTCTCCAGAATCGCGCCCTGGGCCAAAGGCAGGCGCCAAACCGCTGCGCCACCCAGGGATCCCCTTCCAGACTCTTAAATCTGGGCTGGGGACAAAAATCTCCTGTCCTGGGAACTACCCCTCTTCCCTGCCCCAGATCCCAACCTGTGGATCTGCCTTCCTCCCTTGACTCTCTTCTTCATTCTTTCTCATCAGCTCCCAGGCCTAGAAGTATAGCATTCTCTCATATTTCTTCTATGGCACAACCCCTTTCTTTCCATCTCCAGCCTCCTAGTGAAGCCTTAATGCTAGACAGAAGTCTCCTCTGTACAACGCAGCAGAAACTCAAAGGTCATCCAGACCCTCGGTATCACAAATGGGAGATAAAGGAGTTTTTAATAATCCTTTCTTATGGGGAACCCTGGGTGGCTCAGCAGTTTAGTGCCTGCCTTCGGCCCAGGGTATGATCCCAGAGTCCTGGGATTGAGTCCTGCATCGGGCTCCTGACATGGAGCCTGCTTCTCCCTCTGCCTCTCTCTCTCTCTCTCTGTGTGTGTGAGTCTCTCATGAATAAATAAATAAAATCTTAGAAAAAAAAATCCTTTCTGGGGCAGCCCCGGTGGTGCAGCGGTTTAGCGCCGTCTGCAGCCCGGGGCGTGATCCTGGAGACCCTGGATCGAGTCCCATGTCGGCCTCTCTGTATGATGCCTGCTTCTCCCTCTGCCTGTGCCTCTGCCTCTCTCTCTCTGTCTCTATGAATAAATAAATAAAATCTTTTAAAAAAAATCCTTTCTTACTTGACAATGCTGGAATAATATTAAGCCATTCTTTTTTTCTGAAAAATTCTATTGGGGGTTGCACAACATTGTGACTACAACTGATGTCCTGAGTTGTACACTTAAAGATAGTTAAACTGGCAAATTCTATATGGTTTTTTCCATTAAAAACTTAATAATGGGCAGCCCGGGTGGCTCAGCAGTTTAGCACCAGCTTCAGCCCAGGGCCTGATACTGGAGACCCGGGATCAAGTCCCATGTCAGGCTCCTTGCATGGAGCCTGCTTCTTCCTCTGCCTGTGTCTCTGCTTCTCTCTCTGTGTGTCTCTCATGAGTAAATAAAATAAAATCTTAAAAAAAATTAATAATGTAATATACTAAAAATCATTAAATTATATATGTTATATATATTTTTTTGTTGTTGTTTAGAGAGAGAGGGAGGGAGGGTGGGGTTAGGGATAGAGAGAGAGAGAGAGAGAGAGAGAGAGAGAATCTCCCATAGACTCCCCGCTGAGCGCAGAGCCCAACCTGCGGCTTGATTTCACAACCCTGAGATCATGACCCTGAGATCCTGTTCTGAGCCAAAATCAAGAGTTGGATGCTTGGGCAGCCTGGGTGGCTTGGCGGTTTAGCGCCTGCCTTCAGCCCAGGCAGTGATCCTGGAGACTCAGGATCGAGTCCTGTGTCTGGCTCCCTACATGGAGCCTGCTTCTCCCTCTGCCTATGTCTCTGTGTGTGTCTCTATCGAATAAATAAATAAATCTTAAAAAAAGAAGAGTTGGATGCTCAACCGACTGAGCCAGCTGGGGAGCCCCGAACTATATACTTTAAATGGGTGAACTGTAGAGTAAGTGAATTATATTTTAGTAATGCTGTTGAAAAGATCCTAGTTTGACTGTAAAACATGAATATTAATTCCTTCTTTTTCTCTGGTCTTCTTGGGTAAAAACCCAACTTCAGGGGATCCCAGGGTGGCTCAGCCGTTTAGCCCCTGCCTTTGGCCCAGGCCATGATACTGGAGTCCTGGGGTCGAGTCCCACATCAAGCTCCCTGCATGGAGCCTGCTTCTCCCTCTGCCTGTGTCTCTGCCTCTCTCTCTCTCTCTCTCTCTGTCTCTCATGAATGAATAAATTAAAAGTCTTTAAAAACAAAACAACTTCACTTTTACTCCCACCTCTCAGTCACTGCGAGTGAATGGCTTGGGCTGTCTAGGGTCAGGGTCAGCTATGATGAAAGACAAGAAAAGCACATTAATATTTTGTTTCTATAAACACTTCCATTAAACATTTATGTAGATGTCTGTCTCTTTCTTATTTAAAAAAGAATGGCATGTCATGCACACTGTTTTGCCTCTTCCTTTTTGTTTTCTATTTTCCCCAGGAAATCCTGATTCCAGTTGCATTGACAACCATTAAGGGTATCCCCAAGTGTATCCAACTGACCTGTTTACGAGTAATAATTGTACACCCAGAAACACACACATCTCCTCACACAACCTGTGAGGCATGAAGCCAATGAAGTTAACTTAGTACTACAGAGTTAGATAAACTAGTTACTAGTTTACTAGTTACTTTTTTTTTAGAAAAGATTTTATTTATTAATTCAGGAGAGACACAGAGTGAGGGGCAGAGACATAGGCAGAGGGAGAAGCAGGCTTCCTGCGGGGAGCCCTATGCAGTACTACAGAGTTAGATAAACTAGTTACTAGTTACTTTTTTTTAAAAAAGATTTTATTTATTAATTCACGAGAGACACAGAGTGAGGGGCAGAGACATAGGCAGAGGGAGAAGCAGGCTTCCTGCGGGGAGCCCTATGCAGGACTCAATCTCGGGACCATGGGATCATGCCCTGAGCCAAAGGCAGACACTCAGCTTCTGAGTCATCCAGGTCCTCCTAGTATTATTATTATTATTATTATTATTATTATTTTTATTTTTTTTTTTTTATGATAGTCACACAGAGAGAGAGAGAGAGGCAGAGACACAGGCAGAGGGAGAAGCAGGCTCCATGCACCGGGAGCCCGACGTGGGATTCGATCCAGGGTCTCCCGGATCGCGCCCTGGGCCAAAGGCAGGCGCCAAACCGCTGCGCCACCCAGGGATCCCTCCTAGTATTATTTTTTACTTGGAATCACAAAGGCTATCTGGTATCTCTAGGACGTAGGTTGAGGATAGTATTCAATTTGCCTATTTTGTTTGAGCCTTGCTTTTTAGAAGGTGTCTAAATGAGAGTGAGCCATTTTATCTGAGCTCTGGCAGGGGCTGGCAACTCCGTGTGCACCTTTCCTTAGATTTGTAGTTCAGATTCAACTTTGGTCTCTTTTTGTTCAGTTGGACCTCAGACTCAACACAGTTGTGGTCTCCCCAGTTGTCATTTTGAACACATAAAGAGGAGTTGGGTCTGTAAAATAATAGAATTTTTAGAGTTGGGAAGGACTTTAGTCCAAACTGCCTCCCAGTTTGAAATCTCTTTTCCAGAGGTGCCTGGCTGACTCAGTCGGTAGAGCCTGTGACTCTTGATCTTGGGGTTGTGAGTTTGAGCCCCATGTTGTGTGTATAGAGTACTTAAAATCTTAAAAAAAAAAAAAAATCTCTTGGGCCACCTGGGTGGCTCAGTTGGTTAGGTGTCTGGCTTTGGCTCAGGTCATGAGCCCAGGGTCCTGGGTTGGAGCTTCACATCGTGCTCCCTGCTCAGAGGGGAGTCTGCTTCTCCTCCCCCTCTCCCTCTGTGATTTCTCTCCCTCTCTTAAATAAATAAAAATATTTATTTATTTATTTTATTTTTTAAATTTTTATTTATTTATGATAGTCACACACACAGAGAGAGAGAGAGAGAGAGAGAGGCAGAGACACAGGCAGAGGGAGAAGCAGGCTCCATGCACCCGAAGCCCAATGTGGGACTCGATCCCGGGTCCCCAGGATCGCGCCCTGGGCCAAAGGCAGGCGCCAAACCGCTGCGCCACCCAGGGATCCCTCAAATAAATAAAAATCTTAAAAAAAAATTCATTTCCCATATCTCCCATCTACTTGGTTATCATCCATTCTCTGCTTGACTTTTTTTCGGGGGAACATTTATTACTTTATTTATTTACACTGACTGATATAAATCAATATTTATTTTATTCATTTATATTTATTTATATTTACTTATGTTAATATTTATTTTATTACAATAATAGTCACATAGCATAAAATCAACCGTTTATTATTATTTTTTTAAGATTTTATTTATTCATGAGCGACACAGAGAGAGACACAGGCAGAGGGAGAAGCAGGCTCCATGCAGGGAGCCTGATACGGGACTCCATCCCAGGACTCCAGGATCAGGCCCTGGGCCGAAGGCAGGCACTAAACTGCTGAGCCACCCAGGGATCCCCACCCCCCCAATCAACCATTTAGAAAATACTTTGTTTATTTATTTGAGAAAGAGAGAGAGAGGGAAAGACATGAGCTTGCTGGGAAGGGCAGAGGGAGAGGGAGACGCAGATTCCCAGATGAACAGATGAACAGGGAGCTCATCCTAGGACTTTGGGGTCATGACCGGATCCCAACCAACTGACCCATCGAGGCATCCCAGGCATTTTCTTTCTTTTTTTTTTCTTAATTATTTATTTATTTATGATAGTCACAGAGAGAGAGAGAGGCAGAGACACAGGCAGAGGGAGAAGCAGGCTCCATGCACCGGGAGCCCGATGTGGGACTCGATCCCGGGTCTCTGGGATCGCGCCCTGGGCCAAAGGCAGGCACCAAACCGCTGCACCACCCAGGGATCCCAAGGCATCTTCAAGCATACAATTCAGTAGTCTTTTTTTTTTAATTTTATTTATTAATTTTTAAGATTTTTAAATTTATTCATGAGAGACATAGAGAGAAAGAGAGGCAGAGACACAGGCAGAGGGAGAAGCAGGCTCCATGTAGGGAGCCTGATGCGGGACTCAATCCCGGGACTCTGGGATCACACCCTGGGCCGAAGGCAGGCCCCAAACCACTGAGCCACCCGGGGATCCCCTCTTTTTTTTTTTTTAATATTTTATTTATTTATTCATGAGAGATACACAGAGAGAAAGGCAGAGACACAGGCAGAGGGAAAAGCAGGCTCCATGCAGGGAGCCGGATGTGGGACTCAATTCCAGGTCTCCAAGATCACGTCCTGGGCTGAAGGCAGGTGCTAAACCGCTGAGCCACCCAGGGATCCCCCCTCAGTAGTCTTTAGTATCTTCACAATGTTGTGCGACTACTACCTCTATCTGGTTCCAAACATTTGTATCACTCCAAAAGGAGACCTGTACCCATTAAGCAGTTGCTTTCCCCTACCACCCATGGCCCCCCAGCCTCTGGCAACCAATATCCGTCTCCATGTATTTTTTTTTTTAATTTTTATTTATTTATGATAGTCACAGAGAGAGAGAGAGAGAAAGAGAGAGAGAGAGAGAAAGAGGCAGAGACATAGGCAGAGGGAGAAGCAGGCTCCATGCACTGGGAGCCTGATGTGGGATTCGATCCCGGGTCTCCAGGATCGCGCCCTGGGCCAAAGGCAGGCGCCAAACTCCTGCGCCACCCAGGGATCCCCGTCTCCATGTATTGACCTATTCCCGGTATTTCATATAAATGGAGATACAATATGTGGCCTTTTGTGTCTGGCTTCTTTCACTCAGTATCATATTTTTGAGATTCATCCAGCTTGTAGCGTGAGTCGGTATTTCATTTTTTTTCTTTTGGCTGGTAGTATCTTATCGTGTTTATGTACCTTGATTTGTTTACCTGTTCATCTGTTGATGGACATTTGGCTGTTTCTACCTTTTGGCTGTTATGAATAGTACTGCTGTGAACAAGTATCATGTATTTGAGTCTGCTTGATTTTGCTGAAGATAGGATCAGCTTTTCGCACACTCAACAGATATTTGTTGAATTAGGTTTGAATGGCTGCATCAACCACTGATTTCACAAATATTTTGCTTTACTGGAGAAAAGTCATAGAATCTTAAAAATGTTTGTGGTAGGAACTTGATAAGTCATCTCGTTCAACCCCCTCATCACGAAACTGCACACTCTCAAAGTACCAGTCTATTTAGAAGGCCTTAAATACAGTTTACATCATGATGTGTGGTGCCCTGCTGATATTGTTTATTGTTAACTCAATGTGTACAATACAGCTTTTGTTGTCACAAGATGGTTCCCTTTGAGAAATCAGGCTAGGAGTTTAAATTTAGCTTGTCATTCTTTCATCATTTTTTTTTTTTAATTCCATGAAACCACCACCACCAGCATTCTTTAGTTTTTGTTTTCTTTAAAGTCTTATTTTTAAGGAATCTCTACACCCAAAGTGGGGTTTGAACTTACTTTCCTGAGATCAAGAGTCACGCACTTTACCGACTAAGCCAGCTAGGCACCCCCTGTTAGCATTCTTTGTATAAAGTAGATACAGCAGTCTTAATTTCAGTGATAAAAGTAATCTTTGGCTCCAAATAGTTTGTGACTACTTCATCGTGTTTTGTGGGATTTATTTTCTGTTTCCTTTCTTTGCTGTTGAAGATTCTGTCTTGCTTTGGATTAGTCAATAAACTTTTTTGGGGGAGATATTGACGTATAACATTATATTAGTTTCAGGTGTACAACATAATGATTCAATATATGTATGGGATAGTCACCTTTTCATTAAATGAACCAGTTGTAAGTCTTTACCTTTGCAAGGAAATGTAAACATTTCCCCCAAACTCTAATATCTAACTGACTTTATAATTCTCTCTCTAAATTTTTTTTTAATTTATTTTTTATTGGTGTTCAATTCTCTCTCTAAATTTTTAGCAGAGCTGAATGAAGTTGGCAAGAGGCATGGGCTGGTGGTTATATCCATTGCAGGCATACAACTAATAGAATGCATGGAACAATGATTACCACACCTTGATTTAGCAAACCAGATAGCAGTAGAAGTCAAGGCTAAAGGATGAGACTGCACAGCTGTCCCCTTCAAAACCTGGAATAGTGCCTGGGACAGTGTAGGGGTTTAGTAAATATTTGTGGGATGAATGAAACTAATTTAACTCCGGTTTCTGAAACAATGCTAGTAAAAATAGATGTAATTTCAAAAATTGCATAGTGAAAATGAATTTCTATGTCTTCTTTATAAAGATTATTTAAATCATGGACTATCTCTTATGAATTATATTTTATTTTATTATTATTTTTTAAAAGGATTATTTATTTATTTATTCATAGAGACACACACACACACACAGAGGCAGAGACACAGGCAGAGGGAGAAGCAGGCTCCATCCAGGGTCTCCAGGATCACGCCCTAGGCTGCAGGCGGCGCCAAACCGCTGTGCCACCGGGGCTGCCCTTATGAGTTATATTTTAGATATGATTTATTATATAATTATATAATTTAATTATTAATTATCTATCATGGTTCAGGAACTTTAAAAAAAGAAAAAAGAAAGAGAGGGATCCCTGGGTGGCGCAGCGGTTTGGCGCCTGCCTTTGGCCCAGGGCGCGATCCTGGAGACCCGGGATCGAATCCCATGTCGGGCTCCCGGTGCATGGAGCCTGCTTCTCCTTCTGCCTATGTCTCTGCCTCTCTCTCTCTCTCTGTGTGACTATCATAAATAAATAAAAAAGAAAAAAGAAAGAGAAAGAAAAAGATAATTTAATTTAGGGATGTTTTTGCTCTGACAGCCTTTGTTTTGCTTTCTATTTCAAAAGCTCTAGGGCACCTGGGTGGTTCAGTGGGTTGAGCATCTGGCTTTGGCTTGGGTCATGATCCTGGGGTCCTGGGATCGAGTCCCACATCTGGCTCCCTGATCAGCGGGGAGCCTGCTTCCTCTCCTGCTCCCCCTGCTTGTGCACTCGCTCTTTCTCTGTCAAATGAATACAATCTTTAAAAAAATCTCTATAAATCTTCTCATCTTTATAGCAGTTTACAAAGTACTCTCCAACCACTATTCTATAATGAGTGTTGCTTTTGAATGGCAGTAAGAAGTATTAGGGCCTTAATGAGACATTTTAAGTATTTCTAAACAGTTATGAATTATTTAAAACCATTATTTAATTTCCTTTGGATATGTGGGATTATAAGGGTTTTGTTTTCTTCATTTTGCTTGCTTTGACTTTATGGAATGAACATTTATTGTTTTCTTTAAAAAGAGAAAATACAGAGGAAAAGCCCCCAGTTATTTAGAACCTGAACCCTTACACTCCATCTTTTTTTATTTTTCTTAAAGATTTTATTTATTCATTTGAGAGAGAGAGTGTGTGAGAGGGAGCATGAGGCGGGGGAAAGAGGGAGAAGGAGAAACAGATTCCCTACTGACCAGGGAGCCCAACACAGGCTCCCATCCTTTTTAATAATCTACTATGGATCAAGCATTATTCTGCGGATGCAGCTAGAGCAATTAATGAGTCAATGATCAGGGACACCTGGGTGGCTCAGTGGCTAAGCATCTGCTCAGGGGGTGATCCTGGGGTCCTGGGATCCAGTCCCATATCAGGCTCCCTATAGGGAGCCTACCTCTCCCTCTGCCTGTGTCTCTGCCTCTCTCTGTCTCTCATGAATAAATAAATAAATAAAATCTTTAAAAAAAGTGCTAATGATCCTTACTCTCTTGCAACTTACATTCCAGTAGAGGTGGAGTAAGACAGGTAATACAATAATAAACCTGCAGTACTGTGAAAAACTGGCAGAAAAAAGAATGCTAAACAGCTGTATAGAAACAAGCCACAAACATCTATCACCTTGCAGAGAATTTTTAAAAATTTTATTTTATTTAAATAGTGTATCATTAGTTTCAGATGTAGAATTCAGTTATTCATCAGTCGCATATCACACCCAGTGCTCATTACATCACCTGCCCTTCTTAATGCTCATCACCCAGTTACACCGTCCTCCACCCACCGCCCCTCCAGCAACCCTGAGCTTGTTTCCTACAATTAATAGTCTCTTAGGGTTTGTCTCCCTCTCTGATTTTTGTCTTATTTGCAGAGAGTATTCTTTACTCATTTTATTTGAGGATCTTGATACTTTTTTGAGAAGGGGGTGGCAGGAATCAAAGTAATGCATGCACATAGTTTTAAAAAATAAAGTATATCAGGGTTTTTGGTGAAAAGCAACATTGTTCTGCCCACCTTCCCCATCCCATCTTTCCCAGAGACTACTATATATTTTTTAAATATTTTAAAAATTTATTTATTCATGAGAGACTCACACAGAGAGAGACACAGGCAGAGGGAGAAGCAGGCTCCACGCAGGGAGCCCGATGTGGGACTCGATCCCGGGACTCCAGGATCACGCCCTGGGCCAAAGGCAGGCGCTAAACTGCTGAGCCACCCAGGGATCCCCGAGACTACTATGTCCTTAAAAAATATTTTACACCTTTATTTTTTGGTCCGGAAAATGAACAAAAAACCCTGTAGGTATTTACCAACATCCTCACTTTGTAAAATGAAGATCTGGGAGACCGGCCCTATCTATCTGGCTTTCTACTTCTGCTACCTCTTTCCATTTTCCAAAGTCTTGTCAATTGAGCTGTTCTAATACTTTTTACAGAAGACACACATTTTAAAATGCTCTGTGGCTAAGTCTAAAAATGGGATGTGAGAGCTTATTTTGAGGTAGGCCTAAGCATGTTTTTCAATCTTAACACTGGCCACTCTGTGGGACTGAGCAGTCAATGTTCAGGCCGGATGGCGGACAGGCCTTCATCACAAAATTTAAAGGGGTGCTAAAAACACACTAGAGAAATAATTATTTTAATGCAATATTAAAACATAGAAATTAATGCAAAAAACTCTATAATGAACAAACTATCAGCATTTAAAAATAAAGACAGGCTCAGCAGAATGAGTAGAGGAGAAAAGATAAAAACAGAAGCATTAAACGTTGCACCCCACCATTAGCGGTGACCTCATTTTAGGACATCTATGATTATATAGGTTGCTTATTAGAGCTGAAGTGTTTGGATGAGGGAAGTGAGTCTTTCTGATTAGGAATATGGATACTGGATTTCAGGGGTGCCCCCCACCACTGTGACCTCGCGGCTTGCAAATTAGGGAAGTGTTGAATTCAGAAATATAATTTTCGTGATTTAAAACGTGAATCAAGGGGAGGGGCCAGCAGGTAAATTCACTTTATTCAGAACTTCGGCCATTTCCAACACAGTTCCCTCCTTTTGCTCTGTGCGAGCTTGTTGGTCCAGCAGCACAGGGCTTTGAATAAAGGTCAGCAAAGGGGTCGCCTTCCTGATTATTCTCTTCTACCCCGCAGGAGGAGGAAGCCCAGGGGGCCCCTTATCTACCTCGGAGTCGCAGCAAAACCCTGGGCTTCCCTGACAGCTGCAAATTCCTCCCAGGAGCTGCAAAGCTTCTGGGGTTGCCATGGGCCGTGAGAGTGCAATGCGGGTCGCCCGCGGCGGCGGTGGCGGCGGTGGCGGCGGCGGCCCGGGCCGGCTGTGGCTGCCTCCTCTCCGGGCCCTTTCAAAAGCTTTTAAAGGAGATGCCCGCGGGGAGGAGGGAGGAAGGGACACCAACCAGGGCTTTCGTCCAAGCGGCTGGGGAGAATAAAAGAGGCTTTTCTCAAGCCAATGGAGCAAGGGCTGGGCTCGTTTCAGGGGATTTTAAACCCCCGGTCTTTCCCTGGAGGAAAGGCGGCTGCAGAGATGGTCCTTCTCAAGCTGCACTTGCTTTCAGGTTTTCCCAGGGGTTGTGCGCTCCGAGTCTTTCCCCGGAGGGGGAGGAAAGCAGAGACAACGTTCCCCAAACTTAACCTGCTGTAGGCAGCTCCTCCTCGTCTGCGTCCAAGGATTTCTCACCCTGGGTCTGGGGAAAAAGAAAAAAGAAAAAAAAAAAATCAGGCTGGTGGGCTGTGGTCAGGACTGAATGCAGCTCTGGGGTGTGACCTGCCCATTCCGGGAACACTTGCAGAAAATGCGCAACTAACCGAAACGAAGAGAAGCCGCACAGCCAGGCCCCCGGGGCTCCCCTCGCGGCGCCCTCCCACCCGGTGCTCGCGGGGCTCCGAGGGCTGCTCGGCGGGCGCAGACAAAGACGCGGCGGGGCCGGGTTCCGGCCGGAGTCGGGCCGGGCCGGGCCTGGCCGGGGGCTGGGGCGGGGGCGGGGGCCGGAGCGGCGCGGGGCGCGGGGCGCGGGCGCGGGCGCGGGGCTCGGGCGCCGGCCTCCGGCGCAGGGCGGCCGAGCGCGCGGGGAGGAGCCGCCACGGCGTCTTCTCCTGGCGGCGCGCACCCGCCCGGCCCCGCGGCGGCGGCGCGTCACGCTCTCCCCCGCCCCGAGCCGACGAGCCGGGAGGCGGGAGGCGGCGGGCGGCGGCCGCGCGGCTGCTGCTGCTGCTGCTGCTGCTGCAGTGGGGCAGGTGGCGGCGACCGGCGGCGGCCGAGGCGAAGGTGAGCGGGGCGCGGCGCGGGCCCTGTCCCCTTCCCGGTGCCCTCCTCCCCTTCCCTTGCGCCGGGCCGGGCCGGGCTCGGGCGGGGTGGGGGCCGGGCCGGCGGGCGGAGGGCCGCGGGGGCCGCGCGCGGTGCCGCTCCCGAGGGGGCCCGAGCAGCCCGAGCGGGTGGCCCCGGAGGCCAGGGGTCCCCGGGGTGGCGCCCCCGGGGCCGGGACAGTGGCTGGCCCTGGCAGCGCCGAGCCCGGCCTTCCCTTCCTCCGTCCGCCTCAAGATGGAGCTTGGACTCCTTGCCCCTGCGCCGCCCCAGGCGTCGCTCCCTCGCGGGCTCCGGCTCGGCTCCCCTCGGCCGGGGCGCAGCGCCGGGGCCGGGGCCGGAGCGGCGGAGCCCGCGGAGCCCGAGCGGCCCGAGCCCCGGCGGGACCTGTTGCCCCCCGGCGCGGCCGCCCGGTGTCCCGAGCGTCCCTTGGGCCCTGCCACCCGGTGCCCGCGAGCCGGAATGGAGGGCGCCCGGCCGTGGCCTCGGCGTGTGCGCCGCTCGGCGGGCTGGCCCCGTGGCCTCCTGCCTGGCCTGGCCGCGGCTTTGTCCCCCTCCTCCAGGGCTCTCTGGGTCTCGGAGGAGGTGGATGACAAGAGCTCGGCAGGATTTCTGAAATACCACCGCTCGCTGCCCGTAACCCGAGCCTTCTCCCTTGGCAGCGGATTGGCTCGGAAGACAGATGACACTTGTTTAGAGGTTATTTTAAAAGCAGAGGCTTCTGATTCCGTTAATGTGGAGATCCTGTGCCTCAGAAATCTGATTTTGATTTGGGGATAAACCCTGAACTGGGCTGTTTCTCCACTTCGTGTGGCTTTTCCATCTGGCAGGAACCGAGCACCACCCCCTCCTCCCTTCACAGCCCCACCTCTTTGGTATGAAGAAATTACACGTCGAGTCTGTAATCTTCTACATACCTGTTTTTAGCAAAACTTGGCCACCAGTTACCATATTTAAAAGGGATGGTAGGGACGCCCGGGTGGCTCAGCGGTTGAGCATCTGCCTTCAGCCCAGGGCGTGATCCTGGGGTCCCGGAATTGAGTCCTGCGTGGGGCTCCCTGCATGGGGCCTGCTTCTCCCTCTGCCTGTGTCTCTGCCTCTCTCTTTCTGGGTCTCTCATGAATAAATAAAATCAATCTTAAAAAAAAAAAAAAAAAAAGGGAGGGTAGAGGACATTGGATTTTTTTTTTTTTTTAAAGCAACCTTGCCTTCTTCCTGTTTTAGGTTAGGACAGTGCTAACCTAGCCAGTAAGAGCTCAGTATTAGCGTGGCTGCTGTTGTGGTTATGATTCTGGTTGGTGTTACAATTTTATTATCATTACTATTTATAACCTGTGGTATCCTCAAGTCAGGAGAACAAATGTGTTTAACTTTTGAGTTTAATGATAACCTTTTGCAAAAATCCTCAGTTATGTTGCTCCTCAGCCTTGGGGCATTTTTTTCTCTGGAAATAATAACAACCTTTATTGAGGGCTTCCTTTGGTCAGGCTTTGGGCAAATTTTTTATGTTTTATCTCATTAATCATCTCACCCAATGAAGGTGCTATCATTATCCCCATTTTACAGAGGAGGCATTGAAAGGTCAAGTACCGGGATCCCTGGGTGGCGCAGCAGTTTGGCGCCTGCCTTTGGCCCAGGGCGCGATCCTGGAGACCCGGGATCGAATCCCATGTCGGGCTCCTGGTGCATGGAGCCTGCTTCTCCCTCTGCCTGTGTCTCTGCCTCTCTCTCTCTCTCTCTCTATCATAAATAAATAAAAATTAAAAAAAAAAAAAAGAAAGGTCAAGTACCTTGCCCAGGGTCATACAACTTAAGTGGTGGTGTCAGGATTTGAGCTCAGGCATTGACTCCAGGTGTTTAGTTATTAGATTAGTGTAGCGAATCCCTGGCAAGGAGCAAGGCTGGCTTTTATTAAGCCAAAGGAAGTAGGTGATCGCTACAAACAGCTGGTGCTGGGTTTTTGAGGTCCAGAGAAAGTGGTTAAGTACATCTTAGGCCCCCTCATTCAAAGGAGTAAAAAAGCTGAAATTGGGTGGGATCCCTTGTAGGTTTTGTCTGAAGATAAAGATCATGCCCTTCCCTATCTTTTCAAGAATTGCTTAAGCTCCTGTTGCGCTTGAGCACAACATAAGCTGATCTGGTTTCTACTCTCTAGGAGTTTAGAATTCTTACCTACTAAAAAAATTGCCCTTTTTACTTAAAAATTTTTTGTACCCAGTGTCTTACATTGTATCTGCTGCAGCCCATGTGACTCATACATGAATACATGTGAACTTACCTCAGTAATGTTTGGCCCTTGCTTTTAAGTAGTCTCTGTTGAGATTCTAAACCCAATGGATGGTTAATAAGAGATGAACTGGTCCTCTTGTATTCCCTACAAAGGTAGGCATCTTTGAATTTTTCACTTACTGGTCACCTAGTGTTCTTATTTGCAGATATATTTCATATATTTCTGGCTATACACACACATTTTTTTCATTCTGGGAATGTATATAGTAAGGACCTTTCACTTTTTCACTTTTTCATTTTTAAAAAATTTTTTAAAAAGCAATCTACATCAAGTGTGGAGCTCGAACTCATAACTGTGAGATCGAGAGTTGCATGCTTCACTGACTGAGCCAGCTAGGCACCTCTTGTATGTCACTTAATTTGGTAAATGTTATTTAGTTGATTGCAAATATGAGGTCTGTAAGTCTTAAGATTGGTTTTATAGAGGTCGAAGCTAAAGAAAACAGAGTTGGGTAGTAAAGTTACATGGAGATGGCTTAATATTTCTTAACATTAAAAGGAAGTTTTGTTCAGTGTTTAAAGTGAGACTTTTACCCTCTGTAATTTTCCACTTTATCCCAATTATCAGCTTTTTAATTCTCTTTATTGTACAGATGAGGTGTGAGGTCCAGTGTTGTTTTTTTTCATATATGAAGAGTGGACAGTGTTGTTGATGAGTAGTTTAGTTACAAGCTGATAGTTCTTTACATTATTTTCAAAGTGTTGTGGTATTCTCCCCAAAGGCAGCAGGTGGGGCTATGGTGTACCTCTCTGTGAGCTGTATTAAGTTTCCTTTGGTATTCACTCAACAAATATTTATTAAACATGGCTGTGTGCCAGGTGCTGTTCTGGGTGCTGATGGTATAGCAATGAATAAAACTGAAATCTTTGTTCTTTTAGACTCCCCCCCCCCCCCCCTTCAAGTAGGGGAGGAATACAATAACCTCTGGCTTTTTTCTTTTCTTTTCTTTTCTTTTCTTTTCTTTTCTTTTCTTTTCTTTTCTTTTCTTTCTTTTCTTTCTTTTTTTCTTTTCTTTCTTTTTTCTTTTTTTTCTTCTTTTCTAATTCATGAGAGGCAGAGACATAGGCAAAGAGAGAAGCAGGCTCAATGCAGGGAGCCCGATGTGGGACTCCAGGATCACACCCTGGGCTGAAGGCAGACACTCAACTGCTGAGCCAACCAGGCATCCCTACAATAACCATATTGATAACATTTATTGTATATTGGACATGATATATACATGGTATGAAAAAAATAATAAGTCACAGAAAGGGGAATATGCCCTTTTGGGGGCAAGAGTTAGGGTAATAGATATTTTAGATAGGGTGGCAAGATATTTTAGATAGGGTTGCTGAGAATGTGACCTGAGTAAAGATCTAGAGAAAGTGAGGGAATGTAGATCCCTGGGGAAGGGCATAGTAGAAGAGGAAACAGCAAGTACAAAGATCCTGAGGTGGGAGTCTGGGAGGGCGCAGATAGTTTAAGGCTATATAGATTGTAGTCCTTAAAATATGTCTTAAAATATTTTTAAAATAGTGAAAGATATAGAATAGTAACATTATTGACTTTGTTGAAGAAAAAGTTAAATATTGAGGGACCGGAGGCTCAAAGAATTTTACTAACTTGCCCAGAAGGCCACATAGCTAGTGAATACAGAGCTGGAAATTGAACCCTACTTTATGGTACCTTCAGCAATGTGCAGAGTATGTTGGCAATGGTGCCTTAAGTGGCTGGCAGAAAAGCCAGACCAGTACTTGATGCTCAGACTTGAGTGTATACTCTATTTGTATGCAGGATCTTTGCTCAACCCTGGGAGGCCTTGTAACTGACATTTGCATATATAGGTTTTTTCTGGAATTGTGCTCCTGGCAGCAAAGCCTTCCTTTTTAGTCTTAATAGTTTCAGGGTTCAAAATCTCTGTTTAATATAAACCTTCATTTAAGTCTGTTCAATTTTAATTGGAAAGCATTGTCAGTATTGCCCAGGATATGAATTTTTTAGATAACTGTTTAGGGAGGCTTTAGACTTATTACAGCATCTTACATATTTTTAATATATGTAGTGTATGCTTCCCATGTAGATGGAACTCAGAGAATCCATATGCTTTAAATCGGCATTTCAGTTACAATGCTCTTTTAAGGGAAAACGTACTGACTGATGGTACTATACAAGAATTCCAAGTAAGAGCGACCTCTTCAGGTTTCAATCAGAACAGAGGCTTTTTTTTTTTTTTTTAAGTTGGCAGATAATAATTAACCAAACTTGGATTTGGCTAGGACGTCTGGGTTAATATCCTGGTCCTGGCACCAAGTAGCAAGGAATCTTGGCCACAAGTAGTAAAGAGCCCTTTTTTCCCCTCAACCTCCATCTGGCACTTCCAGGACAGATTCCACTAGCACTAACTCAATGGGTGGGTCTGTTTTCTAATTGTTTGTCTTTTGTTCAGCAACAAAATCTTAGAAGTATGCTTTGTAAAATCTTTGGAAAGAGGAAGTAGTCCTATTACAGAATCCCTGTTAGGAACTCTCCTTGGTATCTTTCTCTGGAGAAACGTATTCTCCTCTACCTCTTCTCAGGGATCCTAATGAGAGTACATTATCCTGCCCTAATATTTTTACATGACCATAAGGTCTAATACAGTTGAGACTTGAATTAAGTAGTTTGATATTTGTATTCTCCTTTACTTACGTCTAAATATAGCTTGGATCAGGTCACCATATGAACTCTGCCCATTTTTCACACTTAAAATTGCTGAGTCCTTGATTTATTGTATCTTCTCTGGAGTTAAAGGCCTGAAGATCCAGATGATCAGGGCGTACAAATCATCCGAAATTTGGGTTTGGTATATAAAGGAATGGCAACTATAATGAGATTCCCCCCCCCCCCCCCCCCACAGATTCTACAGATCCTAGTCGTGTAGTGCACTGAAATACTTGGCATTTGTTTTCCCCTCTCTTCTCAGGAAAGGTAAGAGATATTAGGGATATTTTTCTAAAAATCTTGTAATCAAATCATTTGACCTCCTGCCTTCTCTCTTTAACTGATTTACTCCTAAGAGTAATTTCGTATTGGAGATGTTATGTTCTAATACCTTAAGGCAGGAGGGATTCTATTAGACTGTTCTTTTCCAGACTGTAGAATAAATGAGTTTTGTAGGCATGGTAATGTTTTTTTATGGCCTAAGTGAAAGAAAACTATTATCACTAAGTTTCCTTCACACATGGGTGACTAGAAAAAACTGTTATCTTGAAGCCATATTACTGATTTCTGTTTTAAGGCATATATATATGGCTTACTTAGGTTGTTACATGGAGAATCTAGTTTCAAATTTAGATTTTAGAAAATGTTTCCAGTGAAGTGATCATTTTTGGGGGTTCACAGGTGTTTTTTTCCTTATATACTGGTTTGACAGTGACCCTTATGTTTCATTAAATATATATCAGTTGTCTTATGTAGGTTCAAGGCATAACGTGTAAAACAAACATATACAAAAACACAGAAAAAGGCAAGTTAGCCATAATCTTACTGCCCAGGGAAAAGCATTTCAGTGTTTTAAATACTTTTTTAAAAGTCTGAATTTATATTAATATTTTTAAGTAATTAAAAGTGTAATATTTTCACTGGACTCTCAATAAATCAGCATGAGGAGTCAGAATTATATAAGAACTATCAGAAGTTTGAATTCTGGATTTGCTTTAGCCTCGACTGGGCAAGTTGTTTAAACTCTCTCTGCTTGTTGTTCTGTGAAGTGGGGGTGACACTTGCCCGGTCCATCCTGTGAGGTTGCTGTATTAATGGAAGGGATTCAGGTTTGTTGAACTGGAGAGCTCTAGGTAACCTTGTCAGGTGGTAACCATAGTGCAGAGGAAATCAGTGCTTTCAAATGCCAAATTGGCCTAGGAACATGAAGACAAAGGAAGGGCCAGTCCTGTATCATACAGTGGTTGCCTGTTTTGTACATAGTTAAGTTTATAGAAAAGCTTTTCAGGTGAATGTAACCAATAGAAAGGTGGGGTGGGAGAAAGCCCCAGAAATGCCAGTTTATCAAATATCTCTTGTGTTCTGAAGACTCTTCTAGGTATAAGGAGCTCTGTCTCTCACAAGGTAAGACAGCTACAGTGAGTAAGTGGGATGAGACCCTGGAAGGTGATCACTTCATTAGTGTTGGGAGTGTGAATATGGGAGGGGATTCAGGAATGCTTCCCAAGTAGGAATTAGCACTTGTTTTTGTTTTGTTTTGTTTTGTTTTTCTTTTTTCTTTTCTTGTGTTTGGTATTGATGGAAATCTAGGGTGTTGAGGCAGGGATAGTTTATATTTTAATTTTTAAAAGATTTTATTTATTTATTTGACAGAGAGAGTGAGTGAGAGAGAGCACAAGCAGGAGGAACAGGAAAGGGAGAAGCAGGCTCCCCACTGAGTAGGGAGCCCATCGTGGGGCTCCATCCCATGACCTCAGGATCATGACCTGGGCGGAAGGCAGATGTTTAGCCAGCTGAGCCACCCAGGTGCCCCGAGGCAGGGATAGTTTAGGTAAAACATTCTAGGCCAGATTGAGCAAAGATAATGAGGCATAAAAGTAGCATGTTGAGATAATAGTGGATAGTCTACTGCTCTGTATTTTGAGGGCAAGTCACAGGAAATTAAGAAGTTTGGGTTTACATCAAGGAGAGGCTTCCCTGCCCTGATGAGTTCATCCCACTGGTCTCTAGCATTTTATTTTTTTTAAAGATTTATTTATTTATTCATGAGAGAGAAAAAGAGAGAGAGAGAGGGAGAGACACAGGGACACAGGCAGAGGGAGAAGCAGGTTCCCTGCAGGGAGCCCGATGTAGGACTCAGTCCCGGATCCCAGGATCATGCCCTGAGCCGAAGACTTAACACTCAACCGCTGAGCCACCCAGGTATCCCATCTAGCATTTTAATCACTGAGTTTTCTGCAAGTCTTTTTTTTCTGTTATTTGACCAAAAATACCATATACCAATACTTGTAGGTGGTAAACAGGAAAAACTGCTGGGTAAACTATCTTTTTCATGCAGAGTTGTGCAACCACCACCACCAGCGATTTTAGTATATTTTTTTCACACCAAGAGGAAACCCTATATTCCCAGCCCTACTCTGTGTTTCTCTAGACTTGCCTATTCTAGGCATTTCACATAAATGGAATCATGCAGTATGGATGACTTCACCTGCAAAATGTTTTCAGAGTTCATCTGTGTTGTAGCATCATGTATCAATACTTTATCTTTTTTAGGGTTAAATCATATTCCATTGCATTGGTATACCACTTTTTGTTCATCAGCTGATGGACATTTGGGTTGCTGCACTTTTTGCCTATTGCAAGTAACGCTATTATGAACATTTGTGTTTATGAGTGGACTTAAGTTTTCATTTATCTTGGGTATATACCTAGAAGTGGAATTGCTGGTTTATATGGGAGCTCTGCCTTGTAAGGAACCACACAACTGTTTCCTAAAGTGGTCGTACTATCATCAATGAATGAGGTTCCATTTTTTCCACATCCTTGCCAATTTATTATGTTTTTAAATTACATTCATCCAAGCAAGGATCAAATGTGGTATCTTATTGTAATTTTTTTTAAGGTTTTATTTATTTATTCACAAGAGACACACAGAGAGAGGCAGAGACCTAGGCAGAGGGAGAAGCAGGCTCCTTGCAGGGAGCTAGATGTGGGAATCGATCCCCTGCCTGGGATCATGCCCTGAGCCAGAGGCAGATGCTCAACTGTTGAGCCACCCAGGTGTCCCTCTCATGGTAATTTTGATTTGCATCTGCCTCATGGCTAGTGATGTTAAAGATCTTTTCACGTGCTTATTGGGCATTTGTATAGCTTCTTTGGAGAATATACCAATCATCTTTTATTTTGACCTTAAGAATATTAAGTGTAAAAGCAATGTGCAGAACACATTGTGTTCTCTGCCTGTCTCTGTCTTATTTGATTGATTTATTTATTTATGATAGAGGGGGGGAGGCGCAGAGACACAGGCAGAGGGAGAAGCAGGCTCCATGCAGGGAGCCCGACGTGGGACTGGATCCCGGGACTCCAGGATTGTGCCCTGGGCTGAAGGCAAACGCCGAACCGCTCAGCCACCCAGGCTGCCCATCCTTTGCCCACTGTTAAGCTGTTTTTTGTTGTTGTTGAGTTTACCAATTACCTTTTAATTTATACATCTATCAGGCATTTATTGCGTACCTACCTTAGGGAGGCACCTGTGCGGATGTTGGAGATACAAAGTTGAGTAAAACAGACATACCTTCTGCTCTTGGGAGGGGGATGCAGGGCTAGTAATGGAAGTCAGTCCTTTGCCTGGCAGCAGATCCTGGCTCTGTTAATTAATGGAAGACCTCCTATAGACTGCTTCACCTTTTGGAGCTCAGTGTTCTCTTCTGTAAATTGGGGATAATAGCTACTTTGCGTAGTTGCCATGTTGATTAAATGAGGCAATGTGCATAAAACTCAGTAAACATTAGAATTCTTCCTCACCTTCCATTTAGTCCCTGGGGTCTTCCTGGCTGCCCGTTGCTTAGAAAGTTAGGTTCCGCTTAGTTTTCTTTTCATTTAAGTCAGAATAGGGAAAAACCCACTTCTACCAGTACGGGAAATTAAAATCTTTCTTCCTGGCCATGTTTTCGAATGTTAGTTTGAGTAGGAGTGCCTTGCCATTATTAAAGGGCACACTTTTAATGAACAGTTGTCACTGAAGAACTTGTAATTTATGAGGAGTTAAATTCAGCATGGAAAAGCATCTTCTGTTCCTCATGTCAGAACTTGTGCCTTGCCAAATTTCAGGCTCTTTTGTATGTTTGTGAGTTTTATTTCCCAGGGTTTAACTAAAGGTAAGGTTGGCTTTTTTTTTTTTAATTTTTTTAAATTTTTATTTATTTATGATAGTCACAGAGAGAGAGAGAGAGGGAGAGGCAGAGACATAGGCAGAGGGAGAAGCAGGCTCCATGCACCGGGAGCCCGACGTGGGATTCGATCCCGGGTCTCCAGGATCGCGCCCTGGGCCAAAGGCAGGCGCTAAACCGCTGCGCCACCCAGGGATCCCCCCCCTTTTTTTTTTTTTTTTTAAGATTTTATTTTTAAGTAATGTCTATACCCAACATGGGACTTGAACCCACAACCTGGAGATCAAGAGTTGCATGCCCTACAGACTGAGCCAGCCTGGCGCCCCAAGTTGGAGTTTTTCTTTCTAAGGTCTGATAGGACCTGCTCTGTGTCTGTGTGGAAGATTACCTAAGCAGGAAAAAAATAACCAACAATGAAGCTGGGTATTAAGATCCAAATGAAACCATTTCCTAGTCTCTGTTTATAGTATCCAGGGTGATTGTACAGAAAAGCATCTTAGAGACTTGTGAGGAAATGAGTAGAGTGGTATTTTCTCTTGAAATAGCCAGGTATCCTTTAGTACTGTGAAAAATAGAAAAGTGATTTTTCTCTTTCCCATTGGATCTGAAGACCTATATAGCAAATATTAAATTTGCTTATTTGCTGAGTAAAAACGAGAGATTTTATAAAGAGGAAAAGAAAACCAAGTAAGTAGCTGTTTTGTGAATTATCTTTGTACTCTTTTCTTGTTCAGAACAAACATCTGGTATGTATTTGCTTTAAGTACCGGCAGTGTCTGACTGTTTAAGGGGAAGAGACAGTATACTTACTTTTATTCCTTTGTGAAGATTAGAAAGGGACACCAATTTTAACTTGCCTGGGGATTGACTCCTCTCACTGCTGTATATAACAGCTCAGAAACTTTTATTCATCAGCACACTTTTAGGGTCAGGAGTCTTTAATCTGGAGATTGAGGTTTTATGTCTTAGACTGTTAAGTAACTGGGACCTTAACAAGTGATTTCACTTTTTAGAGTCCATTTCCTCAGTGGTAAAATGAGGAAGTTGAACTAGATTGCTAAGGTCTCTTCTGATTCTAAAATTTTATGATGCTATATTAAGCACATTAGTTCTTTTTGACACATTAGTATAATTGACTGCTGTCGACCTATTAAGTAAGTTCTTCTGGGAGACACAAACCAGGCCTACTAATTTCTGTCTCTTTTAAGATCTGTCTCTCAGCTGGTGGTATTAGAGTTACAGAGTCACAAGAATTTTGTAGATATTTGTGTAAATGAGCAAAATAGCTCAAATTACTCAGCTTTCCATGTTCCCTTTTTTAAAAATTCTTTTGCAGATGGATGAACTTTGAGAGGCTGCTTATTTTCTGTTTATCCAAGTAGCAGGAACATGAAATCTTCACTCAAACTTAGCTGTACAAAGACATTCATAATTGCAGGCAGTTGCATCATGGCAGAGTGTCATCTTCTAGAAAAATTGCCTAATGCTCCAGATCTCTTTGGCTTGGTTGGATTTCAGCCCCCTCCTTCTCCTTTTTAAAACTGCTATAGACTTTGAAATTCTGGGTACAATTTGTATTCTGCACTACGTCATACGCTGAGCCTTAAAAACATGATTTTCAAGCATAGAAATTTTGAAGTGGTCATGTCTTTCTACTGATACCCTGTTCTGACTTCATCCAGCAAACATCCTGAACTGAGTCTTTAATCACTTAAAATTCTATTTCTGATTTTGCTAGAGTGTGTAGTAAAAGTTTCTGTTTACCTTCAGTATCTTACTGGATGACATCCTCAAACCAACACTTAAGTTGGTAAACTGATTTTATAAATTGTTTTGTAAGGCCTCTAACCAGTTAGAAATTGGAAGTGCAACTGCTTTCGGGCACCATTTGAATTAAGAAGTCAGTTAATCTTCTGACCCTTCCTGGCTTGTCTCCTTTAGTGTCTAAATGTGCTTTTCACATTGATTCTTTTAAACAGTGACTACAATATTTACTTATCTCTTTTATCTTTTGTACTCTGTCCTTGCGAGAGATGTGCACTTTGTTTTTAATCTTTGTGTTAACTTTAAAGCTGTTTGACTCTGGCTTGTTTAAAAAGCTATATCATGTGTTGTGCATTGTTTGTTCTAAGTTCTAGGCTCCTGCTACTATGTATTAAACATTTTTTATACTCTATCTCAATATTTCATGATATTCTGTTAAGAACACCACTATTTTCAGATGCTCTGGCCTCCTGATCAAAATTTGAGACTTGGCTCCACCCTTTTAGGCATATGCCTTGGAAAGACAGAGTCAGCTCTTAGGAAGATGGATACTCTTTCTCCTCTTTCCATTTTGGAAAGTTGTTTTCTTCTCGTGGAAGTTTATTTCTGACTGGGCTGCATGGCCTTTTCCCCTGGCTGATCTTTTCATTATTCCGGAGTCTTCTAATTCTCTGTTGGAGATAGTGGGGTAAAGAAGCAGAGGGGCAATTTGGAATTTCCCTGTCATTATGGGCACCAGTCATCATAGACTTAACCTCTCAGGTTTAAGATTTATCCTCTTACCCTTTAAGCCAATAACTTAGTTGCTGCTGAAACCAAATGGCTCCAGACCTCTCCTTGCTCTTCTCTCTAGTTTAACTCACTTGTTGTTGCACTGATTTCAAGCAGTGGATCTGTGACCTGTGCCCTATACTGTGTTTGGTGATGTCTCACACATTTTCCCTGTGCTCAAGGGGCTAGCTTCTGGGAGGCCAGAACAAATGATGGCCTTGAGGCCGCTTCATGTCACTCATACCGACTGATCCTCCTGTGCTTGCCAGATACTCCACTCTAGAGGAGAAGCCCTCATCCCCCAGCCAGTGTTGTGTCTTCATTCAGAAGACCAGCAAGTTTCTCAAAAGTTAAAATGTAGGACAATGCTTTTTCTTCCCTGGGTCTTATTTTATAGCCACTAGATCGTTTCTTTTTTTTTCTTTTTTTTTTTTTTTTCACTAGATCGTTTCTAAGTCAAAGACCACTTACTAAAATAAAGTGTGTGTGTGGGAATATCAGATTAGTAAGAAACAACTGATGTGTTAACCTTTAGAGTCTCTGACTCTCCTACAGCTTTTCTCTCCAGTCTCGAGCCTGCCTTTCCACATACTCTTATGCCATTCCTCTCCTCTGCCTTGGTTTCTTACAATTGGAAAGCCAGCAAAAGCTAAGCACGATGCTGCTCTCCTCTAGAGTGGAGTATCTGGCAATAATGCTCTCAGCCCCTCTTTGTACTTGAAATGCTGCTCCTGCTACATTGGCCTTCAATCTGCCGGTCACTAACTCTCTGTTTCTTCTTGTGTATCTTGAGACACACTTATTAAATTTAATCTGTAACTCAATCTGTGTACTTTGCTTTGAGTATTGTGTGGGTGTATTTTCAAACTCTTAGTGTTGAGCTATCGGTTTTACTGGCCAGTGCGTTGTGCTACCAGCAGGTTATCTTTATACATTATGCATCCCTTGTCAAATATTTATTTATTTTTTTTAAAGATTTATTTATTCATGAGAATACACAGGAGAGAGAGAGAGAGGCAGAGACACAGGCAGAGGGAGAAGCAGGCTCCATTCAGGGAGCCCGACGTGGGACTCGATCCCACGTCTCCAGGATCACACCCTGGGCTGCAGGCGGCGCTAAACCGCTGAGCCACCGGGGCTGCCCCAAATATTTATTTTTTTTGAGAGAGAGAAAGCATACATGCATGCACAACTCAAGCAGGGGGGGAGGGGCAGAGGAAGAGAGATAATCTTTTTTTTTTTTTAAGATTTTATTTATTTATGAGAGACACACAGAGAGAGAGAGAGAGAGAGAGGCAGAGACACAGGCAGAGGGAGAAGCAGGCTCCATACAGGGAGCCTGATGTGGGGCTCGATCCCAGGACCCCAGGATCACACGCTGAGCCAAAGGCAGACGCTCAACCACTGAGCCACCCAGGTGTTCCTGAAAGGGAAAATCTTTTGCAGGCTCCAGACTCAGTGTGGAGCTCGAGGCTGGGTTCATCTCAAGACCCTGAGATCATGACCCAAGCCAAAATCAAGAGTTGGATGCCCAACCTGCTGAGCAACCCAGGTGTCCCTCAAATTGATATTTTAAAGATCCCCTTACAGTAAATACTTTGCCCTCCTTTTTATCTATTTTTTTTTAAAGATTTTATTTACTTATTCATAAGAGACACAGAGAGAGGTGCAGAAACATAGGCAGAGGAAGAAGCAGGCTCCCTGTGGGGAGTCTGATGCAGAACTCCATCCCAGGACCCTGGGACCATGACTTGAGCCAATGGTAGACACTCAGTCACTGAGCTGCCCAGGCGCCCCCCCCTTTTTATCTTAGTGATTAAATTATCCACAGTTTCATATTCAAGATTTTACATTTTTCCTTTTCCTCATATGTGTGTTGTAATGAAATTGGAAAGGGGTGCCTTGGTGGCTCAGTGATTGAGCATCTGCCTTTGGCTCAGGTCATGATCCCAGGGTCCTGAGATCGAGTCCCACACTGGGCTTCTTGCAGGGGGCCTACTTCTCCTTCTGCCTATGCCTATCTGTGTTTCTCATGAATAAATAAATAAAAATGTTAAAAAGAAATTGGAAAAGATGAATGTTGTATATCTAGGGGGATTTGGGGCAACTGGCAACTCTGTTACTGATGCCAAGAAGAAGGCCACTTCATTTACATTCTACCTTAAACATATATTCTAGACCTGTACTGTCCTGTACAATAGTCACAAGCCACATAAGGCTGTTGAGCACTTGAAAAGTGTTAAGTCCTGGTTGAGATGTGCTATTAATATAAAATACACAATGGGCAGCAGCCTTGGTGGCTCAGCGGTTTAGCATCGCCTTCAGCCCAGGGCGTGATCCTGGAGACCCAGGATCAAGTCCCATATCAGGCTCCCTGCATGGAGCCTGCTTCTTCCTCTGCCTGTGTCTCTAACTCTCTCTCTCTCTCTCTCTCTCTATCTGTCTCTCATGAATAAATAAATAAAATCTTAAAAAAAATACACAATGGGTTTCAAAGACCTAGTAGGGAAAAAATAATGTGATACAGCCTATTAATAATTTTAATATTGATTATGTTTTGAAGTACTATTTTGGATATATTCAGTTAAATAAAATGTTATTTTACCTGTTTTAATTTTCTAAATGTTACTAGAAAATTTAAAAGTATATATTTGTCTTATATTTTCTATCAGACAGTGCTGTTCTGTAAAGTATGGTGGTGTCGGGATCCCTGGGTGGCGCAGCAGTTTAGCGCCTGCCTTTGGCCCAGGGCGCGGTCCTGGAGACCAGGGATCGAATCCCACGTCGGGCTCCCAGTGCATGGAGCCTGCTTCTCCCTCTGCCTGTGTCTCTGCCCCTCTCTCTCTCTCTGTGTGACTATCATAAATAAATAAAATAAAAAAAAATTAAAAAAAAGTATGGTGGTGTCAACAAAGATAATGATCTAACTTGAGACTTACAGCTCTTACATACCACTCACTGGCGGTAGCTATTGAACAGTTTGCTCATAGCATCATTGGCCTAGTTTTAAAAAGAAGCCCCTGAGGGCACCTAGGTGGCTCAGTTGGTTATAAACATCTGCCTTCAGCTCAGCTCATGATCCCAGGGTGCTGGGATTGAGCCCTGGATTGGGCTCCTTGCTCAGCAGAAAACCTGCTTCTCCCTCTCTTCTGCCTGCCGCTACCCCTGCTTGTGCTTGCGTTCTCGCTCTCTCATGTTCTCTGTCAAATAAATAAAATCTTAAAAAAAAAAAAAAAGCCCCTGTTATTGGGAAAATCTATTGCTGTCATCTTTGTCAATGTTTTAGAGATAGAGTTAGTTGATGCTTTAGTTTGAAAATTGTAGTATTGCATCATTTTACAGGTTCTTGTTTTGATGTTGAGTCAGTTTAGAACTTCTTTGAACTCTTACTGTGTACCAAATACTTTTTTAGCTTCTTTGGATGCAAAGACAAATCTTACCCCTGACCATGAGGACCTTAGTCATCGCGTGCTATGCAAACAAGACAGGCGTGTGATTCATCGTTCAGTAATAGGAGACTGCATGGTGGTTAGTGCAGTGTGGAGAAGGAAGAGATAGGGCAGAAACAGAAACAGTCACCAGGAAGGACCCCGTGAGGAGGGGATGCCTCTGCTTCTATTCTTTTAGAGAACATCCCGGAAACCCACATGCAGGGGAAAGTGTGGTGTGAAGCAGTACGGGCCTTGGTGTATAAACAGCCCATTTTCAGGAGGCAAGATGTGGCCGTGCACTCCCATCCCAGGAGTGTAAGCTCAGCTTAGCCAGGCAGGCCCGTCAGCTTATTGATTGGGTTTTGGTTGTCTCAAGCGAAGTTGAAATACTTGACCTTCCTTGTAAAGTTGAAGAAAATATGTAAATGCTCTTCCGTTTTGTCTTTTCCAATCTTTTCTGTACGTAGATATGAATATAAAGAAGCTGAAAGAGGGAAAAAATCGAATAACCTGCCCTTCTTTAGTAGAAACATGAGTCAGTTTTGGAAAGCTACCAGAGTGTTGTGTAAGTGTTTTCAGTGGCTGGAGCAGACCAGCTCAGGTTACACTGCATCTCCCATGTTGGGGGTGGGGGACAGCAAGTGACATAGCATGCAACAGACACTTACATAACCATGACTCCAGAGTACAGGACTAAGCTGTGAATGGACCTCCCAAATTCTGGAATATGACATTAGAACACAGCCTTTGAATTTTTCTCTCAAGCTTGACTTGAAGATGAGCCTCAGAAACATCTCTCTCAAACTAGACTATTACTTTTGGAACTTCTGTTATTAAGTTCATGAACTTTGATCATTTTAGAATTACAAGGGAGCTCAGAAGTCTCAGAGCACGGCTGTTTGTAGGTAAGTCGTGTAACGTGTTTGGTGCCAGATTTCCTCTCGGTGCCCAGCAGGGCAGAGTTGAAACTTAGGTCTCCAGGTGCCACTCTGCCATCAATAGAATGCAGCTGGCTTCCAGAGGCTCAGTGCCAAACTCCCTCTCCTGGCAGGTTAACTGCACTGCAGAGTCTTCAACTCTCCTTTGCTTTCCAACAGAATTTCCAGAGTTAGTAAGTAAAGGAGGATTCTTGTTTTGCTCATGGGGCGAAATGGACCAGGAGAGGACCAGGTGAAGTGTGAGGATGTGATTTGCCAGGGAGGATTCAGTGCTCTACCGGAGAGTGCCAGGAGATGCTGAGCTTGTAAGAAGCTGATCTTATCAGACGAGTCGTCTCTCCTCACACATGGCAGAGTTCTCTTACTTTGGCAAAGTTAGAACTACAGTGGCTTACCTTTCATTTTGGATCCTTGCCCTTTAACTTAAGAGAGTTTGGATTTGAAATCCAAAAACAGTCAAACCACAAAAGGATGGAGTTGGAAATAGATCTTACTTAAGTCAGTAATCTCCAGTTATAACTGAGGATACCAAGGTTTGGGAAGGGGTTAAATGCTAGTTCAGGGTCATCCAGCTGGGATAGAATCCAGGTGTTCATTTCCTAGTTTAGCCTTTTGTGCCTTTCTTTATATTTTTGTAAGCCATAACTTTTTTTTTTTTTAACACTGAATAAATACAAAACCAAAATGAGTAAACAAAACCTTAAAATCAGAGAGGAGTTATGAAGAACATTATTCCTTTTGTTTGACATGATTTATACCATGATTATTTTTGGGAACTGCTTGTTTTGAGGAATCTCTTCTGTAAATTTCTTAAGCTTTTTTTAGGTTAGGGAGAAGGCAGGGTTTAGATTTTACTGAAATACTTCATATAATACAAACTACATGATGGAGAATTTCAAACATGCACAGATGTAGAGAAAATACTTCCATCACCTAACTGAACCATTGTCAATTCATCAGTCTTAGTTCATGTAAATTTTAGTGCGCTGTAGTTAGACTTATGTTTTTTACACCAATTTTGCCCTTGCCAGCAAAATGTTTTTTTTGCCTTTTTAAAGATTTTATTTATTTATATTTAAAGATTTTATTCATTTATTAATGAGAGACACACACGGGGGGGTGGGCAGGGCAGAGACACAGGCAGAGGGAGAAGCAGGCTCCACGCAAGGAGCCCAACGTGGGACTCGATCCTGGGACTCCAGGATCATGCCCTGGGTCGAAGGCAGGTGCCAAACTGCTGAGCCACTCAGGGATCCCAGATTTTATTTATTTATTTTATTTTTAAAAGATTTATTTATTAGAGAGAAAGCAGGAGCAGAGTGAAGAAGTAGAGGGGGAAGCGGATTCCTGGCTGAGCAGGGAGCCCCATATGGGGCTGGATCCCAGGACTCAGGGATCATGACCTGGTTGGAGGCAGATACTTAACTGACTGAGCCACCTAGGCGCCCCAAAGACTTATTTATTTATTTTATTTTATTTTATTTTTTTTTAAAGATTTTATTTATTTATTCATGATAGTCACAGAGAGAGAGAGAGGCAGAGACACAGGCAGAGGGAGAAGCAGGCTCCATGCAGGGAGCCTGACGTGGGATTCGATCCCGGGTCTCCAGGATCGCGCCCTGGGCCAAAGGCAGGCTCCAAACCGCTGCGCCACCCAGGGATCCCCCTATTTATTTATTTTAGATAGAGTGTATGCTTGTAGGGGGTAGGGGCAGAGGGAGAGAGAAACCTAAGCTGACTCCAGCCCCATGCCCCACTCCCACTCAATCTCCCCATGCGGAGATCACAACCTTGAGATCACCACCTGAGCAGAAACCAAGAGCTGGACACTCAACGGACTGCGCCACCCAGAAAAAAAAAAAAAAAAAAAAATATATATATATATATATTCATGTAATTATGCTTTTGATGGTATGACATATTTCTGTCTCAAGTGCTTATCCTGAAAATGTTGTCAGTTGACTTAGTAGAGGTGATTGTAAAGCTCTAGTCATAGTTTTCTTTCTTTCTTTCTTTCTTTCTTTCTTTCTTTCTTTCTTTCTTTCTTCTTTCTTTCTTTCTTTCTTTCTTTTTAGATTTTATTTATTTATTAGAGACACAGAGAGAGAGAGAGGCAGAGACACAGGCAGAGGGAGAAGCAGGCTCCATGCAGGGAGCTCGATGTGGGACTCGATCCCGGGTCTCCAGGATCAGGCCCCGGGCTGAAGGCGACGCTATACCGCTGGGCCACCGGGGCTGCCCCATAGTTTTCTTTCTTTTTTTTAATTTATTTTTATTTTTATTTGTTTATAATAGTCACAGAGAGAGAGAGAGAGAGGCAGAGACATAGGCAGAGGGAGAAGCAGGCTCCATGCACCGGGAGCCCGACGTGGGATTCGATCCCGGGTCTCCAGGATCACGCCCTGGGCCAAAGGCAGGAGCTAAACTGCTGCGCCACCCAGGGATCCCCATAGTTTTCTTTTTTAACATTCTTTAAGAAAGAGACTCCACCCCCATTATGGGGCTCCAACTCACAACCCAGAGATCAAGAGTTGTGTGCTCTACTGAGGTTTTTATCTCTGTCCCATATTAGCTAAGAAGAGCTAGCTGCCCTAAGAGACCCTACTGATTTTGCTGACTTAAACAGGTAGAAGTTTATTTTCAGTTATGGAAAAGTTCAGGGTGGGTTTGTTACTGTTGAGGGACCAGGGAGGAGTGATTCGGGAACCTAGGCAAAAGCTATGCTTTTTTGGCTGCCCAGTTGGTCTCCATTAAGCTAATGGAAGGGCGGGCATGGGGGCCACGCAGAGAAGGTCTTAAGGGCTAGGCCTGGGCGTGGTGCACAGCCTACACCCCTCAGATGCCGTTGGCTGGAACCCAGTCACGTGACCGTACTGAGCAGCCAGGGGAGCTGGAAAATGTCTGGGATTCCGGGAAGACTAAATCCAGTTGGTAAGCACCTAGACAGTGCATGCGTGTGCACTTCTCATGCTGGACATGTTTGCTGCGTTTATGTTCCTGTGTGGAAAACAGCACAGTAGAGTGTTTTCTTTGTGGTTGAAGCCATTTTACTGTGTCTTAAAAATCAGTTTTTTTTTTTTTTTTGCTCAAGAAATTACATTGTTCCTTAAATAAAATTTGAGAAACCCAAGGAAACACAGATAAGATCTGAAAACTACCACTAATCCCATATTACCTGGAGATAATTATTAATCCTTTGTTACATTTCCTTCCAATTCAAGACTTTATAACTGCTTAGAAATAATAATAAATTTTTACTAGTTCTTGTTCTATGCTGGCTTGTGAACTCCAAAACTCCTGAGTGAGGAAGCTACAGCAGTTACCAATAGTCTGGCAATTTTGCCCTTTCTTAACAAAAATACACTACTGCAGAGTCGTGGTGAGGCTTTATGCTTTTTGCATTTTCGAAATTAACTCTAGGTTACACATCTTAATCTTCATTCTTCTTAGTAAATAGAGTAAATATTGGGGCTGAAGTTAGATTGGCAAGGCAGAGATAACATTTTAGGTTTTTGGTTTGCTTCCTACTCAGCTTTTAAAATTCTTAAATACTGTTTAATTTCCCAGGAGAGAATACTAAGAAAAAGTGTTTGAAACTGAGCCAGATTTAAAACTTGACAGCTCGAAATACATTAAAAGAAGTTTCTGGTGGTGAGGTGAGGACTTAGGTGGATGTACTTTTCTCTGCTTACCTGCATCGCTTTTTCCAGTCACAGCAGTGGAGGAAGATGCTTGTCTTAGATGAGAGAACCCTTTGAGAGAAAATGTGTTTCTTGAGTCATCAGCTCCAGATTCAGGAATACAGAAACTTCTGAGTTTTGTGTGTGTGTTTTTTGTTTTTTAAGTAGGTTCCACACCCAGCGTGCAACCCAGTGTGGTGCTTGAACTCATGACTCTGAGATCAAGATCTGAACTTAGATCGGGTCAGATGCTTAACTGAATGAGCCACCCAGGCACTCCTGGTTTTTCTTTAAAGTGGTGAGGTTGGCGAGGCAGACCCACCTCAGAATTCTTCTTTGTGATGTCATCATCATGACCTCGTAGGCAGGGTTGCTCAAAATGTTTGTGTAGCTCTTGGCAAGATATGAGCTGAGGCCTGGTCCAATAATACAGACACCATGAGGTACCAGTTTGTTTCATATTGGTAGATTGTACAGGTAGAACTTTCCTGCAACTTCTGTAAATTAAAAAGATACACTAATGTTAGGCTCTCTATATTTTACAGAAGATTGTATAATGGTAAGAAAATTATTGTTTTAAAATATCCTCTGGCAGGAAATTTCATTTTTTCTTTTTTTTAATTTATTTATAAATGATAGACATAGAGAGAGAGAGAGAGAGGCACAGACACAGGAGGAGGGAGAAGCAGGCTCCATGCCGGGAGTCCAACGTGGGACTCGATCCCGGGACTCCAGGATCGCGCCCTGGGCCAAAGGCAGGGGCTAAACCACTGAGCCACCAAGGGATCCCCTGGCAGGAAATTTCAAAACAGAAAACTAAGTAGTAGAGCAGAAGTATTTTACTGTGTGAATGGCTATGTGGTTAGTAGCTCTATTTGCTATGTAATTGGCTATCAATTTTCCTGTTCCCTGCAAATCTAACATTTTTGTTCTTTGAAATTATATCTTTAGCATTAGAGCAAGTAACAATTTGAAATGATGAGACTTGGTTGTCAGCATTGGTATAAATTGTCTATGATCCAGAGGCCTAAATTCAGATGCATCAGAGCTGAGAAGTTGTTATCATTTTTTTTTTTTAATATATTGCTTTGCTCTTTATACCTGTTTTAGCCGGATTTGGAAGAAAAAGTGTTGGCTCATACAAAGGTCCAAAAATGTAGTCTCTGATGATTAATACATATAATTTCCTAAAGGATTGGCCTTTATTTTTTATTTTTATCTTCAAAGATTCTGTTTACCCATTTATAGGTGTGGGATGGTGGGAGAGGGACGAGCAGACTGTGCTGAGCACAGAGCTCAACACAGGACTCAATCCCAGAACCCTGAGATCATGACCCTAGCCGATACCTAGAGTCAGGCTCAACCGACTGAGCTACCAAGGCACCCCTGTTTTTATTTTTTTAAAGATTTATTTATGAGAGGGACACCTGGGTGGCTCAGTGGTTAAGCATCTGCTTTTGGCTCAGAGCATGATCCCAGGATCCTGGGATCGAGTCCCACATTGGGCTTCCTGTGAGGAGCCTGTTTCTCCCTCTATCTAGAGATAGAGCCTATGTCTCTGCCTCTATCTCTCATGAATAAATAAGGAAAATCTTAAAAAAAAAGATTTATTTATGAGAGAGAGAGAGACATCATGGTGAAGAAGGGCAGGGAGAGAGGGTCCGAAGCAGACTCCGTGCTGAGCATGGAGCCCAATGTGGGGTTTGACTCCACCACCCTGAGATCACAACCCAGGCCAAAACCAAGAGTTGGATGCTCAGCCACCCAGGTGCCCCAAGGATTGTCTTCCTTTATTTTTTTTTTTAATTTTTTAAAAATTTATTTATGATAGTCACAGAGAGAGAGAGAGAGAGGCAGAGACCCAGGCAGAGGGAGAAGCAGGCTCCATGCACTGGGAGCCCGATGTGGGACTCGATCCCGGGTCTCCAGGATGGCGCCCTGGGCCAAAGGCAGGCACCAAACCACTGAGCCACCCAGGGATCCCAATTGTCTTCCTTTTTTTTTTTTTTTTTTTTTTAAGATTTTATTTATTTGTTCATGAGAAACACACACACACACACACACAGAGAGAGAGAGAGAGGCAGAGACACAGGCAGAGGGAGAAGCAGGTTCCCTGCAGGGATCCTGACGTGGGACTCGATCCAGGGTCTCCAGGATCACACCCTGGGCTGACGGCAGCGCTAAACCGCTGAGCCATCCGGGCTGCCCCCAATTGTCTTCCTTTAAACAAAAACTTCAAAAACCCTGTGTTCTTATTTTTTTTATTTTTTATTTTTTTACCCTGTGTTCTTATATACTGGGTATAAGCACTTGATAAATTATCCCCTCCCATATTTTATGTAAGTAAATAGCGGTCTCTTCTAAATTTGATTCTGTGAGTTTAAGATGAGAGATTATTGAATGGCCAAATTTTTGTTTTGTTTTGTTACTGTTTTTTCTCATAAAGCATGTATTATTATTATTTAAATATTTATTTATTCATGAGCGACAGAGAGAGAGAGAGAGAGAGAGAGAGGGGCAGAGACACAGGCCAAGGGAGAAGCAGGCTCTATGCAGGGAGCCTGATGTGAGACTCGATCCCAGGTCTCCAGGATCACGCCCTGGGCTGAAAGCAGTGCCAAACCACCGAGCCACCCAGGCTGCCCACAAAGCATGTATGAGACTCAACATCCCATTTTTTTGAAGTAGACTTCTCTTTTTAAAATATTGTTCTATGTGTTTCTTTCTGTGATAGTCATATGTCCCTATTTTCTTAAACATGTAAAGCCTAGAGTTTTAAAACATTCACTTTCTTTGAGACTACAAGCCTTTTATGTGTCTACTAGGTCTGTTCTTTTTCAAATGTGTCTCTTTAACTGGCATGTTTTTCAGACATCTTAGAAATAGCCATCCTGTACACATAGGTTGTAGAAATTTGAAACTACAAATTTCAAATGAATTTTAACTATTTTAGATCAGTTTTCATTGTTATAAACATTTCTGTGTTGTTTTTTTTTTAAGATTTATTTATTTATGAGAGACACAGAGAGAGGCAGAGACAGAGGCAGAGGGAGAAGGAGGCTCCATGCAGGAAGCCCAATGCGGAACTCGATCCCAGGACTCCAGGATCATGCCCTGAGCTGAAGGCAGACACTCAACCGCTGAGCCACCCAGGCGTCCCACATTTCTGTGTTTTCAGCATAAATGCTTATGCAATGAGAATAGAACTGAATCTTTGATTTCTGAATTCCCATTCCCATTGCAAGATCTCTCATGAAACGGTTATCCAGATGGAGTTGGAATGGTAGCAGGTCATAGCAGAGGAGGAGAGATCCCAGAGGCATCTTAAAATGATAGTTGGTAGTTTTCTGGGTCAACTGAAGTAGCACTTGCTCACTGTGCTTTGCATAGTGTTAGATGGCTTTGACTTCATTTCCAACTTTGAGATTCCTTACTAGAGTCATGTTTTTATGTTTATTTTTCCTTCCTCCAAGGTCTTGGCATTTTTCGTAAAAGCAACTTTTTTCTTTATCTGAATTTTTTCAGTATTCTTTATGAAATATAGATTGCTTATTAAGAGGACTAACTGCAGTAAGCTTATCTTCTCTGTTTTGAGAAGGATGTAGTCTTTTTTTAAAAAAGATTTTTTTTATTTATGCATGAGAGACAGAGAGAGAGGCAGAGACACAGGCAGAAGGAGAAGCAGGCTCCACGCAGGGAGCCCGACGTGGGACTCCATCTGGGGTCTCCAGGATCAGGCCCTGGGTGCTAAACTGCTGAGTCACCTGGGCTGCCCCAAGAAGGGTATAGTCTTGAACTGTAACCCCAACCCCTGAAAATCTGTTTAAAACATGAGATTTATATATGTAATTTCCTGTTAAAATATTGTGCAGTGAGGGAAGTTCTATCTGAAAGGAAAGTGTGGTGCTTGATTTCGTAGAAATAATACATATTTGGGTGCTTACTGTGTACTGACATTATCCTAATCATGAAACATCCCCAGATGCTGGTCTTTTTGAGTATCTACTACACTCAACAAATGTGTACCAAATCTTGACTTCCCAGGGGGTAGAACACATTTTTTTGTTGGGTGGAGAAGAATAGTTGTACTTTCTGGAATCTTAACTTGGCGTAAAGCTGACATTCTCAAGAAATGTAAAGCATACTTTTTTTGGGAAATGGCAAAGAAGATAGGTCTTCTAAGATTATTTATTTCCCTGAAATAAATATCTTGCCCTTTAAAAATTTATTTAGGTCAGATTTCAGAGTTTAATCACAAACTAGGATATTAATCTGCTTCAAAATTTTTGCTTGAGGCCTGGCTTTTTTTTGTCTCTTAAACCAATAGGTTACATAGGAAAAAAACCAAAACAAAACACAGAACCAGAACCTCTGTTCCTCTAGTGTTGATGTTCAGCAACAAAGCTTCCTGTTAGGTGAAATGTATACCTTGTAATGAAAAGGAAGAGAATTGGAAGGGATTGTGCAGCTGAACCACCTATATATTCCGGAGTCCTTCTGTCTCGTATGGAGTTGGTGCTTAGAAGATCTCCCTCTCTGCATTTCCCATTTGAGAATGTACAAGCAAAATAGTAGCTATTTTTGACTATTCAGAAGTGAGTTCTAGAGATAAACATTCTACAAATGGTTCTTGGCTTGGGGCATCTGGGAGGCTCAGTTGGTTAAGCATCTGCCTTTGGCTCAGGTCATGATCTCGGGGCTGTGAGATTGAGCCCCGCATTGGGCTCTGCAGTAGGCATGGAGAAAATTGTCTCTCTCCCTTTCCTCCAACAACAACAAATGGTTCTTGGCTTGAAAAACTATTAGAACTATGGTGTCAGTCAGTGATGTAAATATAGAATTCTTGGGGTTAGTGTGTAGTCTATGTTGCAATATTATAGTTTGGAAATTGAGAATAAAAAATGTGACTGTTTCTTAAAAATAAATGAAAAAATATATCTGAACATAGGTTCTGTCATCTAGGGAAACGTTTATTTATTACAGTGATAGAACCATTAGTAATTCTTAGAACTTTGAGAATTATGTATGTGCCTTGGATAGGTTTTTGCTATGTTAGTGGTTGCACATTATATTTTAAGGTTGTCTTTTTTTTTTTTAATTCAAAAAAAAAATTTTTTTTTTTAATTCAAATTTTGGAAACAGGCAGTAGTGTTTAAGGGCCAAGTCTAATGAAAAGGTTTGAGAGATTGAGACGGCCACCACCACTTTGGGTCATCAATGAAGTACAACTTTATCTCTGAAGTTATTCTAAAAGAGGAGTAAAAAATATTTTGACTAAAGCAGTATAATTCAGAAAACCTTAAAATTTCCTTAGGAGATGGCATTTGGCAAGCAGATCCTCCCTGGATGGAGGAGGTTCTAGAATAGTGCTGTCCAGTAGAACTTTTTGTGGTGATAGAGATTGTTTTATATGTGGCACTGTGGTTATTGAGCACTTGAAATGGGGCTGATGTGACTGAGGAGCTGAATTTTTATTTCATTTTAAAGATTTATTCTTAGAGAACTCACACATGCATGTGTGTGCATGGAGTCTGGGGAGAAGGAGAAGGAGAAGATCTTAAGCAGATTCCAGCTGAGCTTCACTTGACCTGAAACCAAGAGTGAGATGCTTAACCAACTGAGCCACCCAGGTGCCTCTGAATTTTCATTTCATTTTAAAAGAATTTAAAGTTGAAGCAGCACATGTTGCTGGTGACTACTGTACTGGATAGTGCAGGTCTAGAATATTTAGCTTTCAGTATGACTCAGAGGCTGGTATGAGCAATTGATGATAAGATACTATAAAAATCTTAAAAATAAAATTTATTTTACCAGCAAAAATGATTTTATTTGGGGGGCTACCTGGCTGGCTCAGTGGTTGAGCATCTGCCTTCGGCTCAGGGCATGATTCCGGGGTCCTAGGATCAAGTCCTGCATCAGGCTCCCCGCAGGGAACCTGCTGCTTTCTGCCTCATGAATAAATAAAATCTTAAAAAAAAAAAAAAAAAAAAAAAGATTTGGGAATAGCAGATAACTGCAGTATGGAACAAACAAGCCATAGCAAAAACCACAGGCTAGTCCAACAAAGGAGAAGCACTTTATTTTATGGAGAAGGAAGTTGGGAAGGGTAGTATATTTATTTATTTATTTATTTATTTATTTATTTATTTATTTATTTATTTATATTTTTATTTTTTAATTTTTATTTTTTTAAAAATAAAAACACACACAGAGGCAGAGACGCAGGCAGAGGGAGAAGCAGGCTCCATACAGTGAGCCCGACATGGGACTTGATTTTGGGTCTCCAGGATCACACCCCAGGCTGCAGGCAGCGCTAAACCACTGTGCCACTGGGGCTGCCCCTAATTTTTTTTTTTAAGATTTTATTTATTCATGAGAGACACAGAGCGGCAGAGACATAGGCAGAGGGAGAAGCAGGCTCCCCGAGAGGAACCCGATGGTGGGACTCAGTCCTAGGACCTGGAGATCATGCCTTGAGCCAAAGGCAGACGCTCAACCACTGGGGGCGTCTAATTGATGATTCTTTCCTTTTGACACTTCTTTTGAGGTCTGTCCTTGACAATTCTTGACTGGTACAGCTTTCCTGACTCTGTGTTAGTGAGTTTCCCTTCATAAATGTTCATATTGTCAAGGCAGAGTAGGTCATGGGATATCTGGTCTCCCCTGCACCCCCCATGTGCAAAGTGGTAGAGAAGGCTGGAATTTGTCATTTGTGTTTGGTGGTATCTAATCTTTAATAGCCTCTCCAAATTTATCCTTGCTAAGGTGTTATCTGAAGGATTTGAGATGAGAATCTTCCTTTGTATTTCCATTTTGATTACTTACTTCAGATGCTCATGGTTCTTTCCTGAAACTTAAGACCTGCCCTGGCAGTCCCCATCTGTTACTTGGACCCACAGTTGGAGTTGGTGAAGACTTGGCATACTGCCAACCCTTGGTTTAAATTTTTGCTTGACAGTAGTAGCCAGGTTAAGATAACAGATGAACAACTGACATAAATTCCGGGCTTAACAGGAAACTCCAGAGATCTTTCATTTCCTACCACTAGACTCTTGAAGTAAAGGAGGCTTTTCACTTGAAGTGAAAGGCAAGTAAAAGCTGATCATAGGGGATCCCTGGGTGGCTCAGCGGTTTAGTGCCTGCCTTTGGCCCAGGGCGCGGTCCTGGGGTCCCGGGATCGAGTCCCACGTTGGGCTCCTGGCATGGAGTCTGCTTCTCCCTCCTCCTGTGTCTCTGCCTCTCTCTCTCTCTATCATAAATAAATAAATCTTTTAAAATAAAAAAATAAAAGCTGATCATAGTAAATTTCTTAGATTGAACTCTAAGGCATTTGTCTCCCTTGATTTCTTGCAAGAATCTTCTGATGTTAGTCAAATCAGGCTCCTCACTGTCTTATTCACATGCTTTATGCCTTTCCTCCTCCTTCATCTCCTTCTCCAGAGTCTTACTTTGTGAAAATCCTGACTGCCAACACCTGTACAACACTATTACTTTCCTTTGAGCCCTCGCCGAAATCCTGTCTCACCATGGAGCCTTTTCATTCTGCTTTAATCCATTTTACCTTCCCATCTTCTAAAAACATACTTTTAGGAACATCATACGGCTTGGTATTTCTTGTACATTATATTGTATTCTTAGTTATTTTTTATATATATGTGAGTCTTTTCTTCCTAGCTACATTATAAATTTCTTGAGCTTACGTCTAGATCATGTATTTTTCAGTGACCTGTAGCAAGCACCAGGTATAACTTTAAGTAATCTCCACACCCAGTGTGGGGCTTGAACTCATGACCCTGAGATCAAGAGTCATGTGCTCTTCCAACTGAGCCAGTTGGGTGCCCCCAAGTATGATTATTTATTTATTTATTCATTCATTCATTCAAGTATGACTTTTTAAATTTTTTTTATTTATTTATGATAGTCACACAGAGAGAGAGAGAGGCAGAGACACAGGCAGAGGGAGAAGAACAAGTATGACTTTTTAAAATACTGATACACCCTATCTGGTTTGCAGAGTCATTTAAACAATTGAGACTTTTCCTCATTCATTTTATTGAACAAGCATTGTTTATAAAGTGCTATGGAGAATAATATAACAATGACTACAAGGTGCTTATAGAGTTTGCTGGAATGTATAGACTCCACACACAACTCTGTGCCAGGTGCTAGGAAGAGGTACGTACAGACTCAGTACTATAGGTAATTGCAGGATGGGCATAATTTTACTGGTGAACTTGGGAGAAGGTTTTGTGGGGCAGTTGAATGCCTAAGTTTACCCTCGAGTAAGGCTTGAGCAGATGGAGATAACTAGACTTGGAAAGGGCATGCAGGGTGGAGCAAACTGCCCAAAACAACAGCGTAGGGGACTGAAGTGCCAAGGCCTCTGTAGTGGTATTTGGGGACTCGGACACCTGAATGGTTCATGTGCATGTAATTGAGAAAATAAATTTAAGATGACTTTTCTTATCATTCAGCAGTGAATGGTTCTTATTGAATCAGAATCACTAGAAGGTCTGGGAAACGAACTAGGGGTGGTAGAAGGGGAGGAGGGCGGGGGGTGGGAGTGAATGGGTGACGGGCACTGGGTATTATTCTGTATGTTAGTAAATTGAACACCAATAAAAAATAAATTAAAAAAATAAAAATAAAAATTAAAAAAAAAAAAAAAGAATCACTAGAAGGGCTAAAATATCGGCCTATCCCGTTAGTTTCAGTAAGTCTGGGCAGGGGCCCCCATAAACACACATTTCTTTTTCTTTTTTTAATTTTATTTATCTATTCATGAGAGGCACAGAAATGTAGGCAGAGGTTCGAGAAGCAGGGTCCCCCCAGGGAGCCTGATGCGGAACTTGACCCCAGAATCATGACCTGAGCCGAAGGCAGACACTCAACCACTGAGCCACCCAGGTGCCCCTAAACACGCATTTCTAAGTTCCCAGGTGGCGCTGATGAACATTTTGAGAACTACTGATTTAGAGTACAGTCCATCTGATAACTGCTATAGAGAAATGCCTGATTTACGTGTATAAATACCCCAAATGTGTGTTCTTTTTGGTTTATGTTCATACTTCTTGTCTTCCCACAGGTTGTCAGTTATTTCACCCAGCCCCCCAGCACGGCGCCGTGCCAGTGGAAATACAGTAGTAAATGCTGTATTTGCTAACTTGGCACCCTCATCTGTAAATATCTGAATCAGAAGCACATGCTTCCAGAAGCCCTTGGGGAATGGGGGTTTTCAGCCTTTGCAACTCTAAATGTAAAGTAAAAATAAACATCGCAGCAGTTCTCACACTTTTTTCCACAGGACCCTTTCACATTCTTAAAAATTGAGTTTTTCTTAGGTTTTTATCTATTGATGTTTACCATATTAGAAATTAAAGCTGAAAATATTAATTCATCAAATTATAATAAACCTATTACACATTACATCAATTTTTAATGAGTAACTGTTTCTCTAAAATAACGAGAGGACATTGTGTTTTTGCAAATCTGTCTTTAATAGAAGATAGGCTTAATAGAAGGCAGCTGCTACTGCATTTGATCTGTAGTGAGAAGTTGTTTGATTGAGGTCATGAAGAAAATTGGCCTCACACAGATGAAGAGGAAGGGAAAAAAGATTTTAAGAGCATGTTCAGATAATTATGGATTTTCTTCTTTGATACTACTCCCAAAATTTGGTAGGTTGTAGTTTCATAAAAGTGACATCTGAAACTGAACTTTTTTTTTTGAACTTTTATTGTTATATAGAAATCCATTGGTCTACTTTGTACTTTGATGACTTTGTTGTAACATTTTGCATTGTAGGTTGAAAAATATTGATTCACCAAGTGGCACATTTCCATTAATGACACATTTCATTATATAATATAAAAAAATTACATTTGTTAATACTGTTGATCTCATCAGAAAAGTCTTTAGTATTAGGAAGCTGTCAAGCTCATAGTGGAGGGTATGTTTTCCAAAATTCTAAATTTCTCTTGAATGCTTAAACTCTCTCATTGTCAACAAATAGTTGTTTCCTTTGAAGTGACAGGGTCACGTAGTTCATTTTCAAGAAAATATCTGCCAGACATTCAAGCCTGAGTAATCATAATTTATCAGTCATTTTTTTCAAATAAAATTGACGTTCCATGAAAAAAGTGGTTATTAAGTCTGCCCTTTGCACACGTTTTTCTTTTTTTTTTTTTTTTGCACACGTTTTTCTTTGAGACATGGTGCAGTGGTGCTCAGCAGAAGTGCTTCATGTGTGCTTGCCAATTTGTTGAAGAGTATTGAAAAGGCTCATATTTTGGGTACCTGGTGGGTGGCTCAGTCAATTGAGTATCTGACTCTTAGTTTGGTCTCAGGTCCTGATCTCAGGGTCATGAAATCGAGCCCCAAAGCAGGCTCTGTACTCAGTGGAGTCAGCTTCAGATTCTCTCTCCCTCTCCCTCCCACTCACTCTGCCTGTCAAATAAAAAAAAAAAAAAAATCTTAAAAAAACCCCCACATATTTAAAGGTTGAAACTTAATGATTTGGTTTTCTGCTACATCAAGTGCTTCACATTATTATGTACATTATTATGTACATTATGCATGTACCTATGGCAGAGCACGCAGGGAAGAATGTGTGGTGTGTTCCCATTGCCCCGATGCAGTGCCTGCAGTCTGCCAACCAGGGCTCTTGCACCATCAGTGTAAACATCAACGAGGTGGAAAAGGCAAAAAATGTCTTAGCAATACCGTGAAAATAGTTTTGTTTCTGTAAAAGGGTCCCTAGGTGCCCTGGAAGTGCATGGACCACACTCTGAGAACCATGGTATCCCAGTAACCAAAGTCGGAGTTGGTAGGATGGCAGAGCTCTGTCACTCCTACGTTGGTGAGCTTACCCTCTGCTCTATAAGCTCAGAAACTCATTTTTAATTTTTTTAATTTTTAAAATTTTTTTATTGGAGTTCAATTTGCCAACATATAGCATAACATCCAGTGCTCATCCCATCAAGTGCCCCCCTCAGTGCCTGTCACCCAGTTACCCCCACCCCCTACCCACCTCCCTTTCCACCACCCCTTGTTAGTTTCCCGGAGTTAGGAGTCTCTCATGTTCTGTCTCCCTTTCTGATATTTCCCACTCATTTAGAAACTCATTTTTTAAAATCCATTTACTCATAGGCTAGACTCTTGAATCATAATAAATTTAGAGATGATAGTTTATAAAATATAACTTTGTATATTTATAGTGAGATAAATTCCAAAAGACACCATTCCCTTTGGTCACTGCTGGAAACCCAAACCTTAATCAGCATGGGATTTTGGAACCTTGTCTGAAACGTCTTTAGTTCCAGTTTTCATGCAGTTTTTGCAATCTTGATGCATCCTCCATAGACTACCCTTGCTTATTTTCCAGAGAGCCCTTTTCCAGTGTCTGTAAAATAGACATTTTCTTTTAAACTCTTTTTCTGGACTTCCTGGATTATACTTCTTTTAGTTTGGCAATTCCTTTTTTTTTTTTTTATTTTTTTTTTAATTTTTTTTTAATTTTTATTTATTTATGATAGTTACAGAGAGAGAGAGAGGCAGAGACACAGGCAGAGGGAGAAGCAGGCTCCATGCACCGGGAGCCTGACGTGGGATTCGATCCCGGGTCTCCAGGATCGCGCCCTGGGCCAAAGGCAGGCACCAAACCGCTGCGCCACCCAGGGATCCCTAGTTTGGCAATTCCTAATTACCTTTCTTCATTTTGGTGTATTTTCACTTTTTAAATGTTAAAATATATATATGAAGTCAGTGTGGGTGTGTGTATACATACACAATACAGAGGGAGAGAATCATAAGCAGGTTTCGTGCTCAGCAAGGAGCCCACTATGGGGCTCGATCTCATGACCCTGAGATCATGACCTGAGCTGATATCAGGAGTCAGATGCTTAACTGACTGAGCCACCTAGGTGCTCCAAAGTGCCACTACTTCTTTGAGTGACCTTGAGAAAGCTACTTCTACTCAGACCTCCATTTTCTTTGACCGTGAATGGGCATGATGACAGTTCACCTACCTTCACAGTTATTTTGAGATGCAGATAATACAGTTTTATCTTTGTGCTTTGGATATTCTTGGTACTGAACACATGTAGGTCATTTTTGTAAGATGAGTCCTAGTGCTTTTAATTGTGGTGTGCAGTCCCTCCTAAGTTTGAATGTTAGGTTTAGTGGAAAGAACCTGGACTCTGGAATCAGGCCTGCTTTTCGCATACATATCTGATGCTTAGCCAAGTGACTTCAGGCAGCAGGTCATTAATAAATGAGGAAATACATCTTTTAATTTCTGAGGCGTTATTTATTAAGAAAGGATAATAGTAGCTGAGCCACAGAATTTTAAGCCTCAAATGGGATAATATGCATAAAAAACTATTTGTGGATTATAACCTGTGTATCGTGGTCCTTAAATGTTGGGAGGGTAGAGGAAGTGGGTGGTTTGTCTTCTGTTAGGTTCAAAACTCTTGAGATTCAGTAAGCATAAACATCAGAAATTCCACTATGCTCAGCATATTAGACAAGAACCCTTGATTTTTTCCTTTTTCATGTGTTTTGGAATTGATTAGTTTTAAGGTGACATTCACTGTCCTTGAAACATCATGCAGAGATGTTGCTTCTGGGTCATTACAATTTGTGGGTGTCATGACCAAGACTTCAAACTTTTGTTTTTTGGCAGATTGATTTTTTAAAGCAAGCCTGACATGCCATTCGTGAATAATACATGAAGAAGAAATTTGAATTGGAAGATTAAAAAACCCACCATTGCTGGTAGTGCTCCTAATTCTTTTATTGAGAAAGACTAGACTTTTCTTTGTTATCTTTTAAAAATTTATTTTATTTTATTTTTTTAAAAGATTTTATTTATTCATGAGAGACAGAGAGAGGCAGAGACATAGGCAGAGGGAGAGGCAGGCTGCCCATGGGGAATCTGATGTGGGAATCCATCCTGGAACTCCAGGATCATGCCCTGAGCCGAAGGTAAGGTAGATGCTCATCTGCTGAGCCACCCAGGTATCCCCTTTGTTATATCTTGGTCACAGTTCCCTGCTTTGGGATTCAAATGACTTGGATGGACCAAGAGACAGAAGCATTCACGTTAGACCAGAAAGTCCTAGACTTTGGGTTTATAGCTCTTCTTAGGTTCCTAGTAACCACATGCACTGTTCCTTAGGCTGAGCTTTTAGATGGTTGTATTTTTGTGAGCTCAGGGTACTGAGCTGCAAAATTTGAAATTGGCTGAGGCTTTGAGTTGCTGATTGTGGTGGTTTTCACAATCTTTCTTTAGGAAGGAGTGCTTGACCAGAGCCCTAGAATTCACTGTTCTACCTGAGTGAATTTTTTTAAGGAGCACATCATCCTCTTTTCTTACCATCATCATTGCTTCCCCAGGCCCGTTGTCCTCTGTTCTGTTCTTGCCTACCTGACCTTATGAAGTTGGACCAGGGTGAAGAGTAGGCACGATATAATGAGGCCCCACAGCAGCTTCTGCCCTTCGCCTATCCTTCATCCTTCTCAAATTCTCTGGATATGTAAATAGTCTTTCTCAGATGAGGTTAGAGGGGCTCAGCCCTTCCCTCCCGTCTAAGGCAGTAGCAAGAGTCAGTGAATCTACTTGTATCTTAACAGGCTGTGTACACTGAGGTCCTTACAGTAAAGCTCGTGCCTTCAGACCTGACCCTGAATCAACCTGCACACAGATTCCCACACCCACTGTCACTATCATGGTGGGGATGATGATAGTGGTGATGGAAAGGAGCCTGGGAATTTTGTATTAATAGGATTGGCAGTCACTGCCTTCCAGGGAACAGCAGTTCTTTCTCTGTTAATCAGTCTTCTGAAAACTGCATAACTTACCTTTGACATTTTTAAAAACACCTTGTACCATTTTGAACCCTTTTAAAAAGCATTTGCAAATGGAGCTTAATGAGGGAGCTGTCTTATTATGATTTCTGTTCACTCTGAATTATCTCTGAATAGAAAAACTAGCGTGGGGATCCCTGGGTGGCTCAGCGGTTTCGCGCCTGCCTTTGGCCCAGGGCGTGGTCCTGGAGTCCTGAGATCGAGTCCTGCGTCGGGCTCCCAGCATGGAGCCTGCTTCTCCCTCTCCTCTGCCTGTGTCTCTGCCTTTCTCTCTCTCTCTATCATAAGTAAATAAAAATAAATCAAAAAAAGAAAGAAAGAAGAAAGAAAGGAAGAAAAAGAAGAAAAAGAAAAGGAAGGAAAGAAAAGAAAAGAAAGAAGGAAAAACTAGTGTGGCTGTTAGTTTCCTAGGCCACCATAACAAATAAGCACAAACTGGGAGGCTTAGAACAGAAATGTGTTCTCTCACAGTTCTGGAGGCCAGAAGTCCAAAAGCAGTGTGTCGGCAGGGTTGGTTATGTACTAGAGGCTCTGAGGGAGCATTCATCTCATGCCTGTCCCCAAGCTCTTTGTGGCTGTCAGCCGTCCTTGGCTTGGGACACATCACTGCAGTCTCTGCCTCCATCTTCTCGTGCCTCCTTGGTGTGTTCTTTTTCTCTAATAAGAACACCTGTCACTGGGTCTAGGGCCCACCCAGGTATTCCAGATGATCTCATCTCAAGATCCTTAACTGAATTACACCTGCAAAGACTCTTTTTCTAAATAAGGTCACATTTATAGGTTCTGGATGGATATATCTTTGGGGGTGGGGGCAGTTAGCACCATTAATCCCACTTCATGGGGCCATAACCACCTCCTCTGTTATCCCTGGCCAGATTTTTTGCTTATCCTTGTCTTTTCTTGTAAGACAGGATGGCAGTGTGACATTGGTGCCTCATCATCCAAGCTCTACCAGCAAAGTGTAATAACACAATCATTAGAATCAAAAGTAGCATTTTTCTCTTTGATTGAATTATTCTGTTTTTAAGTATAACGTCTGGAAATCTTTTCCCATATTCCAAAATCCCAGTCTTTCTCGTCCTCTTTTTGTTTTTAATTTTTATTTATTTATTTATTTATTTATGGTAGTCACAGAGAGAGAGAGAGAGAGGCAGAGACATAGGCAGAGGGAGAAGCAGGCTCCATGCACCGGGAGCCCGACGTGGGATTCGATCCCGGGTCTCCAGGATCGCGCCCTGGGCCAAAGGCAGGCGCTAAACCGCTGCGCCACCCAGGGATCCCTGTTTTTAATTTTTAAAAATAATTTCAGAGGTAGAATTTAATGATTCATCAGTTGCAAATAATAACCCAGTGCTCATTACATCAAGCGTCTTTTTCTTCTTCTTAAAGAGAATAAGACAAGATCCTATTTTGCCTGAGTGCCAAAGTTGTAGATTTATACCTGGTCTTGAGTAAATCAGAAGTATATTGTGTTTCTGTGGACAGAATAACAACAAAAAATTTTCCTATGGCACTTCCCAGATACAGCTTTTTACAGAGTTTGAACCTTTATCTCATCCCACATATAAATTATTTTATATATTTTTCTTTTTAAAGATTTTATTTATTTATGAGAGAGAGAGAGAGAGGCAGGCAGAGGGAGAAGCAGGTTCCATGTAGGGAGCCTGATGTGGGACTCAATCCGGGGCTCCAGGATCAGGCCCTGGGCTGAAGGTGGCGCTAAACCGCTGAGCCACCGGGGCTGCCCATATAAATTATTTTATATTGAGCATTGCATAATTCTGTGAACATAAAACATTTATTTTTTATTTTTTTTAATTTTTATTTATTTATGATAGTCACAGAGAGAGAGAGAGGCAGAGACACAGGCAGAGGGAGGAGCAGGCTCCATGCACCGGGAGCCCGACGTGGGATTCGATCCCGGGTCTCCAGGATCGCGCCCTGGGCCAAAGGCAGGCGCTAAACCGCTGTGCCACCCAGGGATCCCTAAAAAAGCATTTAATGCAGGCTTGTGGTCATAAAACTTCAGCAATATAGAAATGAATGAAGTAAAAACTGAAAGCTCTGTCTGTTCTCCTGCCATTGAGTTTGGTGTACATTTTTTCAGAACTTCCTTATATGGACTGTGTGGATTTTAGACACTGTCCTGAGCTGGTGTATTAGGTAAAGAGAAGTGAATGTATTGATAGGTTCAACTGCTTGTTTTTAGGGTAGTAAATTGCATCTAGATCCATCTCAGCAGCATCTTCGTGTTTTTATCTATCATGTTATCATGTGAGGTTCTCATGTGCCTAGGTTCAGTGTGGAGACAGTTTGTCATCATGTATAAGGAAAAGTTTAGCTTGTGAAAGCTGCTTTAATAATAGGTGTCATTTCTTTCTTCCTCCCCTAGATTCTAAATTCTGTTTATATTTTTCTCTTGCAGATTTAACCCAGAGACTGACTTCACCATAGAAACACCCACAGTTGTATCAATGGTTGGGGCAAGATAGTGGCAACAGGCAAAGGAAAAACAGCTCCAACATACTAAGGACAATGAGTATGCTAAAACCGAGTGGGCTTAAGGCCCCTACCAAGATCCTTAAGCCTGGAAGCACAGCCTTGAAGACACCTGCTGCTGGTAAGGCTCTATGATTTATATCTAAACTAGAACCCTATTTGAAAAATTTAAAAAGACAGCCTTAAGAAACTTGATATTTTTTAAAATATTTGAGGAAGTTTTAATTAAAAGACATGGAATTTTGGGGGCACCTGGGTGGCCCAGTTGATTAGACATCTGACTCTTGGTTTCAGCTTAAGTTGTGATCTCAGGGTCTTGAGATCAAGCCCGGTGTCTATTGGGCTTCATGCTCATCAGGAGTCTGCTTGTCTCTCTCCCTCCTCATGCCCGTCGCCCTGCTTGCTCTCTCTCACTTGCTCTTTTTTTTTTTTTTTTTAAAGATTTATTTATTTATTTATTCATGATAGAGAGAGAGAGGCAGAGACACAGGCAGAGGGAGAAGCAGGCTCCATGCAAGGAGCTCGACATGGGACTCTATCCCGGGTCTCCAGGATCAGGGCCTCGGCTGAAGGCGGCGTTAAACCGCTGAGCCACCCGGGCTGCCTGAGTAAAGCAGTTTAGACACTAAAACTTAGATGCTTAAAAGGAAATCATTGCCCATTTTTGTACTTTTATGAAGATTGTTTTTCAGAAACTTGTCCTTTCAGTGCCTTGTCAGAAAGAATTGTTCATGTACAAAGCTGGAATAGATTCTAAAAAACTGACTGGGCTGACTTGCCTTTGGCAGATTATCTGTTTGATTTGAGAAGGTTTATTATCTTCTAAAAAACAAAAAAAACAAAAACCCTCCACAAATCGAAACACCACAGTCTCCTCTTCTGTGTAGGGGAAAGGGATGTTTAGCACCCCCTGTAGGCCTGCCTGCAAGACCACTCTGTTTCCCTGTCTACGTGTGGTTCACCCTTTCTGTTCAGGCCTCAGGGCAGATGTTACCTCCTCTAGGAGGCCTTCCTGTGACTGCTCTGCCTAAGGGCACTGTCTCCTCGGTAGCACTTATATCACCTGAAATTACCTGGTGTGTCTCCTGACTGTGTCCCCACCTCTAGGCTCTGGGCTCTAAAGGGGCATGTACTATGCTGTCTTGCTTTGTTCCCTAGTGAGAACAATGCCTGGGACTAGTGCTGGAGTGGTAGACACTCATAGAAAGGGCGAGCATGAATAAATACATTATTTCATTTACTGAAATGAGAGATAGATACAACTATCCCCTTATTCTTTTTTTTTTTTAATTTTTATTTATTATTTATGATAGTCACAGAGAGAGAGAGAGGCAGGCTCCATGCACTGGGAGCCCGACGTGGGACTCGATCCCGGGTCTCCAGGATCGTGCCCTGGGCCAAAGGCAGGCGCCAAACCACTGCGCCACCCAGGGATCCCTATCCCCTTATTCTTAAGAAGAAATTAAACTCAGAGGGGTCATGTAAAATATTAAGACCACAATATGCCTACTAAATGGTAGAGTGCTTAAGAATGTGGGCTTTCTTTGCCAGTTCATACCAAATATTTAATAAATACTTGTTGAATGAATGCTTGAAATTGAGTAAAGTCATCTTGCCTTAACAGGGAATTTGGCCAGGTACTTTTTCCCCTTGCTGTGATTTCTTCTGTGCCAACAAATAATTAGGGTTTATTTGGTGGTCTTGGAGTGAGATGACAGGGCTGTGGCACTGAATCTTCTCCTCCTTTAAGCCTGACTGTGAATCTCTGGTTCCAAGGTCCTCGGCCTGTCATCCCTCCCTGACTACTCACATGTGGGAATAGAGCTCGTCTCCGGGGATCCGAATGGGTGTTTACTCATGATGTGCAGGGCAAGGGGTAGAGGAAAGAATGAAATCAGACCTGTGCTATGAGCTCTGGAAAAGGGACTTCTCCCCCTCCTTGCTATGACCTTTTCTATTTTTAATTGTCAATAAGGATTAAAGCCCACCACTCACTGAGTTTTGACAGCATTGAGAATGGTAGTTATGGGTCAAGTTGTTTTTGTTTTTGTTATTTTTTAAGTTTTATTGATTTAAATGATCTCTATACCTAACATGGACTTGAATTCATGACCTGAGATCAAGAGTTGTATGCTCTTCCAACTGAGCCAGCCAGGTACCCCGATGCGTCAAGGATTTTTTGCCTCCTTGCTTTAAAAAGGAAAAAAAAAAAGACAGAAGGACAGATGAACAGAAAAACTTAAAAGAGCTGTAACTGCTCCTGTTGCTGTGGAGTTTCACCAATTTTTCCATTAAGTTAGGAGTTGTCTACTTGAATATGAGCCTTTTCTGATCCTTTCTTCTGTTGCAGTTGTTGCTCCAGTAGAAAGAACAACATCCAGTGAGAAGGCATCAGGCACACCATCATCGGAGGCACAAGAGGAATTTGTGGATGACTTTCGAGTTGGGGAGAGAGTTTGGGTGAATGGGAATAAGCCTGGATTCATCCAGTTTCTGGGAGAAACCCAGTTTGCACCAGGCCAGTGGGCCGGGATTGTTTTAGATGAACCCATAGGTAAGAATGATGGTTCTGTGGCAGGAGTTCGGTATTTTCAGTGTGAACCTCTAAAGGGCATATTCACCCGCCCTTCGAAGTTGACAAGGAAGGTGCAGGTGGAAGATGAAGCTAATGGCCTACAGACAACGCCTGCTTCCAGAGCGACTTCACCTCTGTCCACCTCTGCAGCTAGCATGATGACCTCCTCCCCAGGAGCCCCTTCGAATATCCCCCATAAATCATCCCAGCCTACAGCAAAGGAACCGTCAACGACATCTCAGATCAGCAACCTTACAAAAACTGCCAGTGAATCTATCTCCAACCTCTCTGAGGCTGGTTCAATCAAGAAAGGAGAAAGAGAGCTCAAAATTGGGGACAGAGTACTGGTGAGTCCAGAAACCCTCTGAGGTCATTGCGTTGAATTGATGAATGGTTGAAATGCACACATCCAGGCTCAGAGTATGTTCTGTGGAGGGACCACTCATTTATAGAGAAGTGAGTCCACTTTTCTAGTGTTCAGTTTATATACGAAGGGAACAAATTAGAAACTGGCTCTGAGTGAAGTAGGAGCGTACGTTTGCAGTGGTTGGTTCTGATTTTATCTACCGGTTTAGCCAAAGGAATATTGAGTTTATTTCTTGTAACTATTACTTGACAGAACAAGCTTAGAATTGGACTTGGACCAACGTTTATAAAAGTTTTCCCCACCCTGGTTTGTAATTTTTGCTGTAAGGATGATGTGTGGGTATATATAAGGTCCTACTTCCTTAGATGTCTTGAAAAACTCAGACATCACAGGATGTTATTTCAGAACTTCTGTGCCTTTGATATGATCAGGTTTAGGTTTAGGAAGAGGAAGGGAATGTACAGTAGTATCTATTTAGTAATAAGCTAGAAATACAACATATAAGGTTTATGCTGTACATTCTAGAATCTCTGAACTTATGCCAGTAATTTGTTCTTTGTCTTATTTTTTTAAAGATTATTTATTAATTAGAGCAAATGAGCATGAGTGGGGAGTGGTGGGGGAGGAGCAGAGGGAGAGGGAGAATCAGACTCCCCACTGAGCAGGGAGCCTGATGTGGGGCTCAATCCCAGGACCCTGAAATTATTATTTGAGCCGAAGGCAGACGCTTAACTGACTGAGCCACTCAGGTGTCCCAACTTGTTCTTGATTTTAAACAAGAGGCCAGTGTGCAGTGCTAAAAACACAAGCTGAGCCCCATCTCTGCCTTTGTGACCTCAACAAGTTTTTTAACGTCCAAGGTTTGCATCTGTAAGAATGAGGCGATAATAGTACTCACCTCCTAGCATCATTGAAAGGATTAAATTAGATAATGCATATAGCATTCTTAGCAGTGCCTGGGATACAGTGAACCCTTAAACAATGGTAGCTCTTCTTCTCACTGATGGAAATTTAAAGCTTTACTATTTCACTCCTCCCACACTTGAACCAGTTCAGTTTAGGGCATGAAGTTGGTCAGCAATCTCTGACCCTGTGCTCTGCCTTTCCTTGTATTTGTTCAGCAGCTGTAAAATTCCACCAGGCTTGGCAGCTTCCAGTGATGCCACGGGAGGACAAGAAGTGTTAGCTGTTAGCCGTTTGTGTACTGTGTGTCTCATGTTATGTTTTCCACAGTGCTCTGGAGTAGCCCCATGGAACTGATGAGATGGAGGCTTAGAAAAGTGGGATCTACTAGTCCAGGGGCTCCCAACCCAAATTGAGGTGGACTTGCAATTTCAGCGTTTTTTTTTGTTTTGTTTTTTTTTTTTAACCTCAGTGCCTGTTGTGGAGAGCTGATGATTGACAGTATAATTGTAAAATTGGAAGTGTTTTTTGTGATTTTATTGTCTTACAGATAAGGAAGCTTAAGCCCAGAGAAATGAGGTGTGACTACCTAATCACATAGTGAGTTCTCAGCAGATTTTAGAGTTAGAACTCAGGACTTCTGCCTCCCAGGCCCATAGCACCTCCATGAATCCAGGAGGTCTCACATACCTGTGGGGGCTTGGTAATACCTCCTGGCTTTAAGGGCTTCCTTCTGGATCCCTTAGGCTCAAGGTCAGTAGGTTCCCTCTTCAGTTACAATTATCATGAATTTCAAAGGTTGATGCACCAGAACTTAAAGCATTCTTAAGACTGCATTTTCATGTGATGCAGATAAACCTATATCTCGTTTGTTTAGCTGATGTTCACTTGCTGTACCAATTTTATATTTGGGACAGCTGCTCTTTTGTGGCAACAAAGGCTTTTTGATGCTTTTTTTTTTAAAGATTTTAAAAAATTTTTTAAGTAACCTCTATACCCATTGTGGGACTCGAACTCAAAACCTGGAAACCCAAGAGTTCTGATGCTTACTTGTTTTTCTTCTTTGCTGTATAGATACTGCTGCCATGAATGCCTCTAAAATTTTTTTCTGTGTATATACCTTACTTTTATAGAATAAATTCACAGAGGTGGAATTACTAGGTTAAAGTGCATAAACATTTTTAAGGCTTACCTGGTAAGCTTTGTTTAAATCAGAAACCTATTACCTCAGCACAGGACTGCTTTGTAGATTAGATTATAAATACCCACCATTTGCTTCAACGTGGATGGAACTGGAGGGTATTATGCTGAGTGAAGTAAGTCAGTCGGAGAAGGACAAACATTGTATGTTCTCATTCATTTGGGGAATATAAATAATAGTGAAAGGGAAAATAAGGGAAGGGAGAAGAAATGTGTGGGAAATATCAGAAAGGGAGACAGAACGTAAAGACTGCTAACTCTGGGAAACGAACTAGGGGTTGTGGAAGGGGAGGAGGGCGGGGGGTGGGAGTGAATGGGTGACGGGCACTGGGTGTTATTCTGTATGTTAGTAAATTGAACACCAATAAAAAAATAAAAAAAAAAGATTATAAGTTGTATGCAGTGCCATCTTAAGTGCTTATCTGTAAACAACTTCTTTCCCATTTGAGAAAGCATGTGGCACTTTTAAAACAAGAAGCTGTCCCTTTCCATCAGCCAGTGTGAGAACTAGCTGATTGAAGTATTGGTCCAACAGTATACCGCCTGGCTGCTAAGACAGCTGAAATGACAAGATCAGCTTGGTTTAACTTAAGACCAAAGGCTTGCAGAAGGCTGTCATGATTAAAGTGAACCTGAAGTATAGGAATTGGCTTGGCAGAAGGAAGTGGTGGTGGGGAGAGGGAGGCTTCTAGCTGAGGGAAGGCAGACTCCCTGAGATGGAAAGGAGTTGGCATATTTGAGGAACAGACCAGTGTCCTTCCCCAGATGCAGTGAGTGTGTGGCAGGAGATGAGACTGGTTACGAAGTGGGGTCCGCAGGGCCAAGTGACATGGCACCTATGAGGACAGCCTGTGTTCTCATTAAGAACAAGAGTAATGTTGGATTTGTAGTTTGGGAAGACCACTCTGGCTGCTTTGTAGAGCGTGGATTGGAGGTAGATAAGAACAGGTCGGAGGTGGCCATTCTTTGAAGAGATTGGAAGTTGAAGGAGAGCATAGAGGTCAGCCTGATGCTGGAGGAGTGTTGGGTCTCGGGAAGAATCTTTATTTTCTTTTTTAAAAAATGACAGGGTCTGGAATATTTATATCCTACCTAAACTGAGCTAGAACTGAAGGACAGGTTAAAGACACAGAAGAGAGAGGGAATTAGGAATGGACTGAGGTTCCTGGAAAAAGATGATACCCCAAGCTCACACACAGAGGGGATCAATTGGCCTTTGATTAAGAGAGGAAGACTTCCTCCATTTTTGTAGGAAGGGAGAAGGAGAATCTGTAGATGTTGGTTGGGTTGTAGAGGTTTGAATGGTGTATTTCTAGGAAAATTTTAATGATATGTTCAAACCTAGCATACTTGGAACAGAATTTCATTTGAATCTCTGAGAATCTGAAGTCTGACAAGTGTGTTATTGGAAGCAGTAAAATTATTTACTGCCTTTGGTTAGTATTTCTAGGAGAGATTAAGGAGTACCTTAGAACCACAGCATTTTATTATTTATTTTATTTTAAAAACAGATTTTATTTATTCATGAGAGAGGCAGAGACATAGGCAGAGGGAGGAGCAGGCTCCCCACAGGGAGCCTGATGTGGAACTCAATCCCAGGATAACAACCTGAGCCGAAGGCGGACGCTCAACCACTGAGCTACCCAGGTGCCCGGAACCACAGTATTGTAGAGCTGGAAAGAATCTTTCGAGATCACCACATTTTTTTTCACCTCTTTTTTGCTTATAATACTGAGAAGAAATATAATTTACCTCAGATTATATAGGTGTGTGATAAATGTGTACATGTACCAGTGTGTCCTCTTGTCCCAGTTCCTGGTTTTTTCTCTTTAACATACTGCTTTAATAGAAAAAATCTTTGATTTAGAAATATGAAACATTTTTACTTCAAGATTAATTTATTAGGAAATTAGGTTTATTTTATTTATTTATTTATTTATTTGGAAATTAGGTTTAGACATCTAACATGTTTGATTTATGATTTTCCTAATTAAAGAAAAATGCTGTTGGGATCCCTGGATGGCTCAGCAGATCTCACTGAAGATTGCTTTATGCAGTGGTTTGCCGGACTCTTGAGAGGCACATAACTCGTAGACTGGGAACCTCTGGGGTAGCTAATTGCGCTGAATTTTTTCTTTTTTTTTTTTTTTGAACAGAGGTGTTTTGTTTTTGTTTTGTTTTTTTAAAGATTTTATTTATTTATTCATGAGAGAGACAGAGAGAGAGGGGCAGAGACACAGGCAGAGGCAGAAGCAGGCTCCATGCAGAGAGCCTGATGCGGGACTTGATCTCGGGACTCCAGGATCATGCCCTGGGCCAAAGGCAGGCGCCAAACAACTGAGCTATCCAGGGATCCCCCACGCTGAATGTTTTGAGATAGTCTTGCTGTGTTGGGTATTTTTGATATTTTAGGGAGGTGCTTTCAGATTCTTGAGAAAGGTGACCAATTCCAGCTGTTGGGTTTCAACATGGTTGGCTCCATGTCTGAGACTATGTTCTATGCTGAGTTCTTAGCTTATGATGTATATGAGAAGACTTTTCAGCATTTTTATTATTATTCTTTTGGTTTTTATTTTTATTTTATTTAAAAAATATTCAATTTATTTATTCATGAGAGACACAGAGAGAAAGAGAGGCAGAGACATAGGCAGAGGGAGAAGCAGGCTCCCTGCAGGGAACCCGACGTGGGACTCGATCCTGGGGCTCCGGGATCATGCCCTGGGCTGAAGGCGGCGCTAAACCACTGAGCCACTGGGGCTACCCAGGTTTTTATTTTTTTTTTAATATTTTATTTATTTGAGAGAACTAGAGCACAAACCAGGGGAAGGGACGGAGGGAGATGGAAAAGCAGACTCCCTGCGGAGCAGGACCCTGGGATCATGACCTGAGCCAAAGGCAGAAACTTAACTGACTGAGCCTCCCAGGTGCCCCTAGCATTTTATTTTTAAAATGACAAGCTTTATTTTCTTACGAGCTGCTCCCAGAGCTCTTAACACAAAGAATCTTAGTGTAGATCTGTAGGTCTTTTGGATACTGTGAAAGAAGAAAAGTCTTCCTGAGAATTAAAAAATACCTTTATTCGTAAGATTTATTTTGTGTGTGCTTGAACCTTTTTTATTTTATTTTATTTTATTTTATTTTATTTTATTTTATTTATTTATTTATTGTGTGTGCTTGAACCTTAAATAACTGTAGTTCGTCCAGTATATATACTTCCTTCATGTGTCTTCCTTGATTTGTTCATTGTTAGGTTTATGAGATTTATCTCTAACTTATTAATTTAAAACACACTCATAGTAGGGTCATATTGTGTAAACACCTCTTCACAATATACTTCTGTAGGTTTGAGACATTTCTTTGCTGGTAATACAACCCTATTTAAAATAATAAGTTACTGTTTGGTATCACACTCTTTGGAAGTACTGCACTTAGTTTAATTATACACGTTAGATTGTTTCCATTGTTTTCCCCAGAAATGTTTGCATAGAGGAATATATAAACATTTATTTAATTTTTTTTTTTTAATTTTTTTTTTAAATTTATTTATGATAGGCACACAGTGAGAGAGAGAGAGGCAGAGACACAGGCAGAGGGAAAAGCAGGCTCCATGCACCGGGAGCCCGACGTGGGATTCGATCCCGGGTCTCCAGGATCGCGCCCTGGGCCAAAGGCAGGCGCCAAACTGCTGCGCCACCCAGGGATCCCTATGAGAGATACATAGAGAGAGGCAGGGAGATAGGCAGAGGGAGAAGCAGGCTCCCCACAGGGAGCCCAATGCGGGACTCGATCCCAGGACCCCAGGATCACAACCTGAGCCAAAGGCAGACACTCAACCACTGAGCCACCCAGGCGTCCCTAAATATGCCCTTTTTAATAAGTTGGTTTCTTCTGTTTTTCTCAGTCCTCTTACCAGTGACTGAGAACCCCCAAATCTACAAGTCTGGTTGTGACATCACCCTTTCGTGGGACATTTGTTTGTCATCTGCCTGGTCGGGTTCCTGTGCTCTGGGGAAACTATTCTTTACTATGACCTCTCTGTACCTTGATTGAGGAGACAGTAGCTGTTAGCAGAAAGATCTGTTATTTTGTATACTCCAAAGTTGAGAAGACTCTAGATGTTCACATTATGTTAAAAATTCTTTATGAAGGGGCACATGGGTGGCTGAGTGGTTGAGTGTCTGCCTTTGGGTCAGGTTGTGATCCCGGGATCCTGGAATCGAGTCCGGCATCAGGCTCCCTGCAGGGAGCCTGCTTTTCCTCTGCCTCTCTCTCTGCCTGTCTCTCTCTGTCTCTCATGAATAAATAAATAAAATCTTAAAAAAAAAAAATTCTTTTTGGAGACCTGGTCTGAATATGGAGATTTTTTCCAGCATGATAGATTCTTCTTGGGGAAATGCAGAGAACCTGGAAGAAGCTGGTTCCAGCTGCTGCTCCCTTTTTTGCAGAGCCAGGGTGGGCCAGGTCCCATTTTAGTGCTCATGGTGGGTGCAAACGCCCCTCTTCCTGCTCACTGCTCGCAGTTTTGAGGGGGTAGAATAAGTGTGCTTTTACTTCTGAGGCCTAGGAATGCATAATACTATCTATCCGCCCGACAGATTTCATGTCTTGTTCCAGCTTCCCCTTTCCTCTCTCCAGCCCTGTTGTCCTACACAGGCTCAAGTAGGTCACATCACCGTTGCCTGGACCGTCACACTGCTGCCACACTGCTGTCCATGCTACTAGCCTGTCTCTCCCCAGGTCTGTTCTCCACACTGTCATAGAGTGGTGCATCTAAAATGTAGATCTGCTTATGCTAGTCCTGCATAACACCCGTGGTGGTGCCCTCTGTGTCTGCAGCAGTGGTTTTGTTTTTGCTCCTGGAGAGTTTTCTCCAGGAGCGGTCCCTGGGCCTGGCTAATTAGTGTAGGTAGGTTCTTTTTGCAAATGTAAGATACCTTACAGATATCAAAGCTGATATCTCTCCAGCCTTGAGAACTTTATGCAGGCTCCTGGGGCTCAGGAATTTTCTGGTCGAGGACGCAGGTCACCCTGTCCTACTGTGGGATTCAGAGAGATTAAAGATTGACTACCAAGTCTAATGTTGAAAAGCCTGTTACTAGATCACGTCTTCTAACTCTTGGTATTGCTTTCATGAAATCTTTAAGCAGAATTACCAAAATATCTTAGAGCCCATCTAAGGGCCCAGGAGTTTGGGCAAAGACATTCTTTTTTTAAAGAATGTTTTGAATCAGGGTTTATGGGGATGGAAAAATGTAGAAATCCTCTTTGCAGCTTCTCAGGTTGGCAGTGGATTTGTTTGACAACTTTTAGCTTCTAGGTAACCCTTTTCAGGGGACATCTGTTTAATATGCACACACAGTTAGCTGTGTGCTCTTTTCCTGTGGTAGTATCCTAGAAATACTGTGAATGATACAGTGAAATATTTACAGTTAATCTGGTGGTTGGGGATACTAGCATCTTTATACATTTTTGTATGTCTTTTATTTTAAAAAATAGATGCTATGTGACACTCAGCATTTCAGTTTTCTGTGTTGCTGGCTCCTTAAGGGAATCCCATTTTGCTGCTGTACATACATCCATTATCATTACCATCTTTTGAACTGAACTTGTCTTTTAGGTGGGTATAAAGGATAGCTGGTATCTACTTTTTTTTTTTTAATTTTTTTAATTTCAATTTTTTAATTTTTTTTCTCTTCTTCATGAGAGAGAGAGAGAGGCAGAGACACAGGCAGAGGGAGAAGCAGGCTCCATGCAGGGAGCCCCATGTGGGACTGATCTCCAGGATTACGCACTGGGCCGAAGCCAGGCGCTAAACCACTGAGCCACCCAGGGATCCCCTCTATTTTGTTTTTAGACTGCTTTATGGAGGTAAAATATATGCATCCATTGTAAGCATACAATTCAGTGATTTTTTAAAAAGATTTTATTTATTTGAGAGAGTGAGAGCTGGGGAGGGGGAGAGGGAGAGGCCAGCTCTCCACAGAGCAGGGAGCCTGAAGCTGGGCTTGATCCCAGGACCTTGAGCCACCCAGGTTCCCCGTGATTTTTAATAAATGGATAGAGTTATGCAGTCACTACAGTCCAATTTTAGAATATTTCTGTTGCCGCTGGCAAGTCATTTCCCACTGCCACCTCCGGCCCCAGGCAATCACTGATCTGCCTTCTGTCTTACACCTTTCCTGGACATTTTGTGTAAGTGCCGTTATGTTATATAGTGTTTTTGTGTCTGGCCTCTTCCACATAACATGTTTTAAGGCTCCTCATGTTGTAGTTCATTGCTATTATTGGCTAAAATATTCCGCTTGAGGGGTATACCATATTTTATTTATCTATTCACTATTCATTAACTTAAGTTTTCATTAAAGGAAATCATGCTCCTAGTTCCGAATGTCCTGATTTTGGTACTTACGAGCTTGTGTGAAAAATTCAGTAGTTCTGTGCCCTTGCTCTGATATAACAGATTAACTGTCCATCCCCACCCTCCTTTTTTTTTCTTCCTGGGAAGGGAAGATGAATTTCAAGAGTTAACATGCAAATGAAGCATAACTTTTTCTTCTTTTAACATTGTCTTCATGATTATGTTATCTTTTCTTTACCTGTTTGTTCTCAGGAGAGTTATTAGAGTTTTTGAGAGAGCATCTGTTCTACATCATCTGCATTTGTCCTGTTAATTTTTTTTTTAAAGATTTTATTTATTCATGAGAGACAGAGAGAGAGAGGCAGAGACACAGGGAGAGGGAGAAGCAGGGTCCATGCAGGGAGCCCGATGTGGGACTCCATCCTGGAACTCCAGGATCACACCCTGAACCAAAGGCAGATACTCAACTGCTGAGCCACCAGGTGTCCCTTGTCCTGTTAATTTTCTAAGGGGGTTTACTGTCATAGATTGGGAAACTCAAAATGATGACATAAAGGGAGTAAAAAAACTACACTTCTTTAGCCTAGAGAACTTGTAACAGCTGTATTTAACACCCTCCAGTCCGTTCAGGAAGTATGCTGAGTGTCTACCCTGTTCCAGGCCTTTTCTTAGTGCTGTAGGTTTGGCAGTGACCAGAACCAAACACTGCTATCTATTAGGGCTTCCCATTACATTCAAATAAAAATCTGAATTCCTTCCTGGGACCCGCAGGGCCCACATGATCTGGACCCTGCCCACTCTCTGAACCCCTCTCTCTCTACATGTCCTCCTGCCTCACTCCACTCAGCTACACTGGCTTCCTTGCGGTTTCCTAAACCCCAGACTCATCTGCACCTTGAGATTTCTTGGTTCTTCTACTTGGAACATACTGCTCCTAGGTCTTTGCATGATTGGTGCCTCGTAGTCATTCGAGCCTTGGTTCAAAGGTCACCTCCTCAGGAATCCTTTCCCTGCCACCCCAACTGGAAAAAAGACCCTCCAAAGGCACTGTCCCATCACCCTATTTTGTTTTGTTTCCTAGAGCTCTATACTACTTAAAACATTCTTTTCAGTTACTTCCATGTTCATTGTCCATTCTCCCCTGACCAGAATTTAGGCTCCATGGAAATCTAGAGAGACTGTATGTCATTCACAATCCACTTAGGATAGTGCCTGACACATAGTAGGTACCCCTAAAGATTGTTAAAGAATGAGACGGTTTTCAGTATAGCTGTCACAGCTATACTGAAGGGAGGGAAGGAGTAAAATTGTCAAGTATGACAAGAGGTGTAGTTAGGACCCATGTGTAAAAGGGCAGGAAGGTTTTACCATTGTCTGTGGGAGACTTGCCTGGAAGAAGTGCCCAAATGGGGTTGGCTCTCTAGTTGAGTTAATAAAAAATACCTGTGCTGGCACCTTCATTTTACAGCTGATTAAGTTTTAAGTCAGGGCTAAATTTGTACTTGGTAAATACCAGATAGCCACATTTACCTTTTTATAAATACAATGCTTAGGGTGCCTGGGTGGCTCGGTCAATTAAGCAGCTGAGTCTTGGTTTCAGCTCAGGGTCCTGGGATTGAGCCCTGCATCGGGCTCCATGCTCAGCAGGGAATTTGCTTGAGAGTCTCTCTCTCTCTCCCCGCTCTGGCTCCTCCCCCCTACTCATGCTTTCACTCTCTCAAATAAATAAATAAATATTTTTAAAAAGCTGTTTAGGGGGGAAAAAAAAAAGCTGTTTAGGGGACCCCTGGGTGGTGCAGTGGTTTGGCGCCTTTGGCCCAGGGCGTGATCCTGGAGACCCGGGATCGAGTCCTGTGTCGGGCTCCCTGCATGGAGCCTGCTTCTCCCTCTGCCTGTGTCTCTGCCTCTCTCTCTCTTTCTCTCTCTATCGTGAATAAATAAATAAAATCTAAAAAAAAACAAAAAAAAACAAAATAAAAAGCTGTTTAACTTAGAATATGGCAAAATAAGAGACCACCTGACAAAGTTCTGTTGCTCACAATATTCTTGTGAAACAGTCCCTCATTAGCACTCATTGGACATTTGATACTTGTGTAAACCAAGGCACAGTGAGATTCATGGCTTGTTTGGGATTGATCATAAACAGAGAGCATTAAGGGTTTCCTCTTTCCTGTTTGTAGTCCCGCTTTTTAGCCAGCAGAATTTATCAGTGTTCTTATTTGTACAGGAGTTTGCAAGAAGGGCATTTGTCTGTTCCCACCATGTTTTGTAGAAACCTCTTAAAAGTATTTACTATTCTTCACTAGAATTACTTGTCCCACTTTCTCTACCAGTGGCCAACACTATTCTGTTTATATTTGTAGCCCAATGACCCAAGTACTCAAGAAATATATATTGAATGAATGAATGAGAACTTAAAAATCTGAGATTTTCTAAAGTATGAAAACTGGCTTTGTTTTCCTTTGAGTTTTTAAATTAATTTTGTCTCCAGTAATAACTTCTAATTTTGACTTAGATTGACCACACTTTAGGAGTTAATATGCTCATATCCTGAGATTAAAGATAGTAAATGGTAGTTGTATTTGCCATGGATCTAGTTTTTTGTTTTTATGTTGAAATTTTTTTCCCTAAGAATCTTGCTATCTGGGATCCCTGGGTGGCTCAGTGGTTTAGCGCCTGTCTTCGGCCCGGGGTGTGATCCTGGAGACCTGGGATCGAGTCCCACGTCGGACTCCCTGCTTGGAGCCTGCTTCTCCCTCTGCCTGTGTCTCTGCCTTTCTTTCTCTCTGTGTCTCTCATGAATAAATAAGAATAAGATTCTTTTTTTTTTTATTTTTATTTTTATTTTTTTTTGTTTAATTAAGAATAAGAATCTTAAAAAAGAAGCTTGCTATCTGTACCTAAAACATAGATTTGAAAATTGTGGCTTATATCTAATGTAACTGCACATACTAAAATACTGTGGATCTCTGGAACATTTGAAAAGTAAAACTAACCTTATACAATTGTGTTTAAATGCTTAGAAAAAAATCTGTAGAATGATTAAGTAGAAAAGCATTCAAGTGATTTTAGGACTTAATGTGACTTCCTGTCTCTGTTGATATTTTGAGCAACTACCAATGATATTTTACAGGAAGAGGGAAAGCATATTGACTGTCATATGAGTCAAGTGTTCGGAGTTTAGTGGGAGAAAAAGTATAAAAAACCACCCATCCGGGACACCTGGGTGGCTCAGTGGTTGAGCATCCGCCTTTGGCTCAGGGCGTGATCCTGGGATCTGGAATCGAGTCCCACGTCGGGCTCCTTGCATGGAGCCTTGCTTCACCCTCTGCCTATGTCTCTGCCTCTGTCTCTCATGCATAAATAAAATCTTAAAAAAACAAAAACAAAAAAACACCCATCCTAGGAACCGGTAATCATCCATTTCAAATAAATTTTGTGGCTTGATATTTTTTCTTCAGGGTAAATGCATATTTTATTACCTGCCTTTAGAGAAATAGTTGCTTGTCTGCTGTTGATGTTTTTTAAATTCTTAAATTTTTATTTTTTTATAGTAAACAAGACATTTTCTTTTTTTTAAGACTTTATTTGTGAGAGAGCACAAGCAGGGGGAGCAGCAGGAGAGGGAGGAGTAGGCTCCCCCTTGAGCAGTGAGCCTGACACAAAGCTTGACCCCAGGATCATGACCCGAGCTGAAGGTGGATACTCGACCGACTGAGCCACTCAGGTGCCCCAGGATTTTGTACTTTTAATTCATAAAGAGAACTTCCTTTGAAGTGAGTGGTCAGGGGGTACCTGGGTGGCTCAGTTGGTTAAGCATATGCCTTCGGCTCAGGTTATGATTTCAGGGTCCTGTCAGCAGGGAGTCTGCTTCTCCTTCTGCCTTCTCCCAGCTGCTCATGCTCTGTCTCTCAAATAAATAAAATCTTAATAAGAGAGAGTGGTCAGAAGGTGAGTCTTTGAGATTAGCTTCACTGCTACACAGACTTCCCTCTCTGAGTAAGCTTTTCCCACACTGGCCACACAGATAGGGTGTCTCTTCTGTGTGGGTTTTTCCAGGTGGGATACAATTTCCCCTGGTGTGGAAACTTCCTGCACTTTGTGCAAGCTTAGGGTTTCAGGGCTGTACAGACTCTGATGTGATCAATGAAACCTCCTTCTGATTAAAGGCTTTTCTACACTGATCACATCTATAGGACTTTTCACCACTGTGAACTTTTCTATTAACAGCCAGGTTACTTTGATTCCTGAAGCTTCTCTGACAGATAACACACTCCTAGGGTTTCTGCCTAGTGTGGAGTTTTTCCTGAATGGCCAAACTACCCTGTTGACTAAAAGTTTTTCCTACACCCCTTGCACTGATGGGGCTTCTCTACTGCTTGTATTCACTGATGTTTAACAAGATTGCCTTTGGCCCTGAAGCTGTTCCACAGTAGATACATTCAAAGGACCTTTGACCAGTATGTATTCTCTCACATGAGGTTAAGACTGAATTTTGCCTGAAGGATCTTCCACATTCTTGACACTCATAGATCCTCTGTCTCACTCTAGGTGAATCTTTCCGTAGTGTCCTAGAATCCGGGGATTTTTATTCCAGCTTCTCTCTTTTGAAAGAATTCTGGAAATCTCAGTTTGAGGATCCTATGGCCTCAGGGTGATTATATTTGTAGTGGGCTTCTGTCATCACATTGAAATAAGCTGTGTTCTGGGCGAATCTTCCATGACAGTCCAGCAGGGTAGTTGTTGGAAATCCCAATGTATCCATGCCTGCTATATGCTATTTTGTGGTTTTTTTAAAAATAAAGCTTCTGAATGAAGCCTGTGGTTTGATTGGACAAATTATTTACTGACCACAGCCTGTTAGACGCCTCTTAGGAAAACAATTGCCATAACAGTAACTTAGACTCACTGACACCCCCCCGCCCACGCGCCCCAAAGAATTCAACAGATTAATCTGATGAGATCACATTATCTTTAATGACTTGTGTTCTGTTTATATAGTGTTGGGTAGCCAGCAGTTCCGAGTGGTGTGGTGTGGGAGGGTGGAGAAAACTGAAGTGAGCTTATATAGGGGACTATTATAGATTCCTTGAACACCAGTATGAGTTATTAAACAGTCAAATGTGCCAGATTTAGAACTAGGATTCCCGTTAGTGTGGGCAAACTAGCTGCTAGCATATATCAGACTCTTACACAGTCACACACTGCTCTAAGCAATTTTATGTGGATTATTTTACTTCATCCTCCCAGCAGTCCCAAAATTATCACCATTTTACCTATGAGGAAAATGAGCTTTAGAAATTAAGCAACCTGACTCATTAATAGAATTTGAGTTTGTTCAACTTTAGAAGCTACGCTCTATCTCAGCATATCACTTCCTCTACTCACTTCTGAGACATCAGATTCAACCTCAGCTATGAGAGATCTTTTTCCTTTAGTCAGTTTATGTGGGAAAGTGGCCTTTTCTGTGTAAGTGCCAGTGGAGAAAATCACCTTTCATTTATCTGGTGAACGTTCGTTAACTGTCTGCTGTGCTAGACATTGAAGGTCGAGGTGCTGGACACAAGGCTCTTGCCATAGGGTTTCCTCCTATTCTGTCTTGCCTCAGTGACACCTGTCATGACACCAGAGCGCTCCTGTAATGTCCTGGCGCTGCCTGTCCTCTGTCACCCTTACATGGCCTTCCTGCCAGCAATACCTTAAACCATCTTCCCTCGTTCCTTAAATCAGTTGCATAAGTTTCCCTTTCAGAGGAAACATTGGCTTGAGGCTTTAACGTTATTCCATCTTCAACAAAGGGTTAAAACTGGAAAAAAGAAGTGTGTCATCCCAAATTCATAGAGGGCTATAGTCATACAAGATTTAGAAACAAATGCCTTTAGTATTAAAAAGCAAGACAAAAAATAAACTTAGCATTGGTCTTAAGAAACTAAGAAGGAGGGACCCTGGCTTAGTTGCTGGACATGCGACTCTTGATCTCAATGTCGTGGGTTCAGGCCCCAAGTTGGGCCTAGATCTTACTTACATAAAAATTTTTTAAAATTTTTCAAAAAGAAACTAGGAAGGAAAAAACAATAAACCAAAAGGAAGCAGGAAAAAAGGAAATAGTAAGGATAAAATGTGAATTCGAGAAAATAGAGAACCTCAAACACAAAAGGGAAAAATCTACAAGCTGGTTCCTGTTTAACATCAGTAAAATAAATCACCTTCCCTAGGTAATCTACAGTTAACACAGTCCCGCTGGTCTCAGAATTAGCCAAAATGATTTTTAAATGGGTTAAATAAATAAACCTACTTAAGTATCTGTTAGTAGGAACTGATTAGATAAACGAATGCATCCATATGGTAGATTAACAGCAGTTGCAAATACAAAGAAGGAAGTTCTCTGTGTTCTGCAAGGTATAATACAGTGCATATAAAACACCAGCTTTTGTGTAAAAATAAAAGAGAGGAATAAGAACAAACATTAATGTTTGCTTTCATCTGCATGTAGAAATGCTGGGAGGAAGGATGCATGGCCAAATCAGTAACAGTGCTTTCCTGCATGGTGGGAGTGGGGTAGGTTAGGACAAGAGTTCAGTAAGGAGATGCTTTCCTTGACATTTATTTCATTTTTATTTTTTTAAAAGATTTTATTGATTTATTAGAGAGAGAGACAGACAGACAGGCAGAGGGAGAAGCAGGCTCCATGCAGGGAGCCCGACATGGGACTCGATCCCAGGTCTCCAGGATCATGGCCTGGACTGAAGGCGGCGCTAAACCACTAAGCCACCGGGGCTGCCCTACTTATTTATTTTAAAATATTTATTTATTTTAGTGAGGGGGAGTGCTGTGTGCACACAGGGGAGGTGGTGGAGATAGGAGTGAGGGGGTGGAAGGAGTAGAGGGAGAGGGAGTCTTTTAAGCAGACTCTAGTCTGAGCCCGAGCCAGCCACAGGGCTTCGTCTCCAAACCTTGAGATCATGACCTGAGCCCAAACCAAGAGTCAGACACTTAACTGACTGTTCTAGCCAGGCACCCCTTGATGCATATTTATATTTAAAATTTTGGAACCATGAGAATGCATTATTGGCTATTCAGGAATTAATTTAAGTTCATTATGTATAAAGAGGGTTTTTTTGTTTGTTTGTTTGTTTTTGTTTTTTAATCAGTAATAAAAAGGTGAACATCCCAAAGGAAAAGTGAGGAAAGTGCCTGTATTGTGGTACATCTCTGCCATGGAATCCTAGCCCACCTCTGGAGCGTGTCAGGGAGAGTGAACCAGAAAACAGGGGCTATCTCAGGGTGTTGAGAACACAGACAAAACGTTTCTTTTTTGGTTATAACGTTCTTAAGTTCTTGCAGTGACTCCTCTTCATTATGGGGGGGGGGCAATTTCTAAAGAAGCAATTAAGAAAAAGGAAGTTTAGAAAAAAAGGAAGAAAAGAAAAAGTAAAGAGTCTTAAGGGAAGCCAGCTCTAGCAGATACGGCACAGATTGCAAAGTGGCAGTAATTGTGGCAAATAATGCCGTGGCAGTAGTGCAAATATTGAATTTTCAAACCTGTAGAAGGACTCACTCATCACTGTGTTCTTGGGGGCCCAGGGGATTCTGGAAAAATGAGTATTTGAAGTAGAAAGTAATGGCAAAAGAAGGAATAATACATAGATGCGGTGGGTAATTTTGGAAGTAATGTTTGCATAGTACATCAAACGGAGGGGACGAAGAGTTACACATTAAAAAAGACAGCTTTGAAGATTCATGTGAAATAAAATATGAAGAATAATCTTAACAGTCATGAGGAAACAGCCTCACAATGGAAAATATCAGTAAAGTGAAATTATCTTAGAGAATTTATGTTTTCATGCCACGTACACTTAGGCCAAAACCAAACATGGATACGTCCTTAATGTGTGTGTGTTGTCACTTCCCATGGATGAAGACATAAAGGATGGATGAGGAAACAGAGCAGTGGTACAGTGTGCGGAATATGGATGGATTTTGTTTTCCTTCAAGGAATATATGGGTTTTATTTTTGTAGCGAATACTTATTTTTTTTAAAGATTTTATTTATTTATTCATGAAAGACACACAGAGACACAGGCAGAGACACAGGGAGAGACAGAAGCAGGCTCCATGCAAGGAGCCTGATGTGGGACTCGATCCCAGGTCTCCAGGATCACACCCTGGGCTGCAGGCAGCACCAAACTGCTGCGCCACTGGGGCTGCTGCGAATACTTATTTTGAAGCAGGAGAAGTCCTCTGGAGTAATAAAGTGTTTTCTAAGGAAGGGACTAATTAATTTGGTGGACAGCACAATGACTCAATATTACATAGGCTGTTTTGTTACTGGGACATATCGCTCTTAATGTAAGTCATCCCAGTAAACTTCACCAATCTTTGGAGAAAACTCTTTAAATGCTGAAGAGAAGGTAAAGAGAAGCTGTTGGGGGAAATGTGAAGTCTTCTACTTAATTATTCATTGCAACTACAAAGGATTAAGCTATGGAATTATGTCCATCTCCTTATATTTTTACATATGCTTTTTTTTTTTTTCCAGGTTGGTGGCACCAAGGCTGGTGTAGTCCGGTTTCTTGGGGAGACAGACTTTGCCAAAGGGGAATGGTGTGGTGTGGAGTTGGATGAGCCTCTTGGGAAGAACGATGGGGCAGTTGCTGGAACCAGGTTTGTTTGGAGTTGGAATCTTATCTCCCTCTTGCATGTAAAGGTGCTCAAACAGATTTCACCAAGAGCTGCATTAAAAAAAAATATATATATTTGTTTGAGAGGGGGGCAGGGTAGAGGGGCAGAGGGAGAGAAAGTCTTAAGCAGACTCCTCAGTGAGTGCAAAGCCCGAGGCGGGGCTCAATCCCATGACCCTGCTATCAGGACCTGAGGAGAAACTAGGAGTCCACACTTAACTCACTGAGCCACCCATGCACCCCAAGAGCTACATTTCTGTTTCCTAAGACTCCTATGATTTTTTTCCCCCACTAGAATTATAGCTGTTCTTTCTTTTTTTTTTTTTTTTTAAGATTTTATTTATTTATTCATAGAGACACACACACACAGAGGCAGAGACACTGGCAGAGGGAGAAGCAGGGTCCATGCAGGGAGCCTGATGTGGAACTTGATCCTGGGACTCCAGGATCACGCCCTAGGCCAAAGGCAGGCACTAAACCTCTGACCCACCGAGGAATCCCTATTTTTAAGACTTTTTTAAAAGAGAAATTATAGTTTCATAGCAAAATTGAGAGGAGGATACAGAGAATTGCTGTATATGCCTTGCCCCGACTAGCCCCATTATCCGCATCCTGCATCCGGGTGGCTGTGTGTTACGACCTTTGAACCAACATTGACACATCACAGTCTGAACCCTTCTACTGTATGTCAGTAGAAATATTTATTCCCTTTGTACCTTAGGAGCACTTTAGCAATAGATGAGTAATTTTGTCTCTGTGTATCATAAAGTAATTCATTAGTGTGTTTTCTAAAACATTATTGGGGTTATCAGCCCCCATACATGTGAATGCTGCATGCTGGTTGATTGCCCTGGCTTACTGATAGAATTCACAGCAAACCAGTCATGAATTATAACCAAAAAATGATGCCTTTGCTTATAGTTCTTATTTCTTGTATTTAAGGTTTTTGTCACTGCTTTTATTGTTATTTTCTACAGGTATTTTCAGTGCCAACCCAAATATGGCTTGTTTGCTCCTGTGCACAAAGTGACCAAGATTGGCTTCCCTTCCACTACGCCAGCTAAAGCCAAGGCTGCTGCCGTGAGGCGGGTGATGGCGACCACGCCCGCCAGCCTGAAGCGCAGCCCTTCCGCCTCGTCTCTCAGCTCCATGAGCTCAGTGGCCTCCTCCGTGAGCAGCAAGCCCAGCCGGACAGGATTAGTAAGCCTCCCTCTTCTCACCGCATGCCTCTACCTTCCAGACACCATAGACACCTGCTGCTGTTGGACCTGCTTTGCTTTTGGAGCTATTAACTTGCCTCATACTAAATGTTAGCTGTAGCTTGCAGAGGCCCATTCTAGGTTTCATAAAACAAAGCCTTTAGCAAGAAGACAAGTTTGGAAATAGTTTTGAACACCATTTCAGCTTCTTAGGGCCCTAAGATATACCAGTTCTTGCTGAGTCTGTAGTGACTACTGGGAGTCTAACATATGGGATGATTTCTTTTCTCTGAAATTATTTGGGGCACAAGAATGACAGGAAATTTGGAGGGGTCCTTTTCCTCAATGACCTAGGTCTCTCTGACTTCAAACAATTTGAAGGACTAAAGTATTTTGAGAAAAGGCATGTTCTTAGAATTTCGGTAATATGTTAGTAGAGTCTAACCCATGGAAAACCCTCAGTGTGTGAAGTGTTCCTGACTTGGGCCAGAGGACACAGAGGGGAACTAGTGGAACTTGAAATGATGCTAGGAAAAGCCATGTCTTGTTTCTCTCTCTATCTCCTCTCCCTTCCACTTCCTTTCTCCTGCTTTTTCCCATTTAGATCAGTAAAAATAGAATCATCAGAATTAAAATAGGTAGTGGTGGCTCATTCTGTTTGTTAATGTGGTGTTTTATTAGGGTCAAAACAATAACTTCTTGGCTCATCTCCTGCCAGTAATTTTATTTACTTGAAGTGAGGCAAATACTGTTTAGATTTGTAAGGCTGCTCTGCACTAGATCACTGCATTACAAGTAAACTACAGACAGGAGGGAGAATATTACATGGTGTGATCTGGAGTAAGGCTGCTGGCCCCTGGTCTCATTTGCCATCCCTTCCGTGGTCCTCAGGTCCTCTGGGAAGAGAAAGGGGAGGAATCTTTCCTTCAAGTGTGGGGTGAGGGGGAGGAGTGCTTCTGTGCCAACCAACTGGACTTTCTCTTAAGTTCTGGTAAACTAAATACCTATTTGGACTTTTTCATTTTGCATATGAAAAGAAAGTCTAAATCTTCAGCAGAAAAATTACAAATGGACTTTGACAATAAAAGCTTGACAAGAACAATGACAGAAGTGAAGCCACCCCTCTTTGGACAAAGCCTCATTTAGCAAATTCATATGGACATCTAGTCTACCTTGCTAATCCAGGAGCAAGTGCATAGAAGTGTCTTCTCTGGATTACAAATTCTTTCTTGAGTAACTTTTATTATGTTGTAGTTTTAAGTGTCTATCTCTTTGGAAGAGAATGAAGCACTCCCCACTCCCTCCTCTCTCTCCTCTTTTCAGACCAGTTCTAATTCATTTTAGCTCACCTCAGTGAAGAAAAGTGATGAAAGAGAAAGGAGTCTTCTTACCTTGTAAAACAGCTTGTTTTTGTAGATAGTTTATTTTGGAGATACACCTTGTTTTTATAGAGAGTGGCTATAGTTTCTAAACCAAAAATCACCATAAAACAATAAGCCAAAAACACAGAGGGTATGACTTCTAGAAATATATCTCCACAGCATAATCCCATGCATGTATATGAAAATGTCTAATGATTCTTTTTTTTTTTTTTTCTTCTAATGATTCTTTAATGCAGAATGGTCCTCTGGGAGAATTGAGCACAGAGGTGCCCAAACTCTTCTGATCTCCTACCACCTAAGTGCCTGTTATTTTGTCATAGTGCCCCTAGGCCAAAAGAAATAGCTAGGAGTTCTATTTATTAAGCAACTGGGTCCAAGCAACTTAATATTTATGCTCTAACAGTTTAGTAGCTGTCCAAAAAGAATGATATACATTAATTGAGAAAAAAAATGTTTTTAATTCAATCTTAAATAACCACACTATTAGGTTGTATGCTCCTGTTGGGGACTGCACATCCTTATCAGACCATGGAATCTTACTGAACAGTGCCACCCTCATCACCCTCATTTCCTGTGACACATTGATTTCTTTTTCTACAGTACTGGCTTTTTGTCACAGCAGCAGCCAAAACCTAGCTTTGGGAAGACATAATGTTACTGAAAGGAATATAGTACAGTTGCCTCAAGCTGGTAGTTTGTATGGTGTCTAACAAGTGTTGCTGTGTTTCCCTGGAAATTTGAAAATATTCCACAGTGCCCAGTGATTGTGCTGTAGGGCCCTAGGGCATCTCTGTGCAGGGAACCTCAGATTTAGTACATTCAGGAAGAAATGTTAATACGAGAAAGTATAATTTTAACCATAAAAATGATTAAAAGAGTATCCTTCCTCCCATATGTTTAAGAAATTTTACTAAATAGAAACAGCAAAGGACAATTTGGGTTTGATTGCATTCCTGTACTCTTATGGTTGTCAAGTTGCCTATTTTTTTAAAAGATTTATTTATTCATTTCAGGGGGAGGGGCAAAGGGAGAGGGAGAATCTCAAGCAGACTCCCCGTTAAGCACAGAGCCCAGGCAATCCTGGTGGCTTAGCGGTTTAGCACCGCCTTCTGCTTGGGGTGTGATTCTGGAGACCCGGGATCAAGTCCCATGTCGGGCTCCTTGCATGGAGCCTGCTTCTCCCTCTGCCTGTGTCTCTGCCTCTCTCTCTCTCTGTGTGTCTCTCATGAATAAATAAATAAAATCTTTCAAAAAAAAAAAAAAAAAAACCCACAGAGCCCAATGCGAGGCTCCCATCTCAGTTTTGATATGATGACCTGAGCCAAAACCAGGAGCTCAACCAGCTGAGCCTCCAGGTGCCCCTCAGATTGCCTAACAGTTGATTGAGGGCAGATCTTCACTCTGCCTCCTGGAGGAGGGCTCAGGCTGATGAAGGGCATTGAAGTGGCAAAGGAGGCTCTGATTACAGGAGATGAAGGCAGGGCCCACTCAGTCTAGATCCAACGATCTGGTCTCTACCTCAACGGCCTTGGACAAATGCATGCCAAGGGATGAGGCCTTTCCTAAATTCCCTCCCAACCCTTGGAGTCTTGCTTGGAAGAATGCTGTTCAGCTTGTCCCCATTACCCATTACTATGAGAGGAGGGCCTCAGGGTGGAGGAATCTGTGTGAGAAACAGCAGAGTAGCAGGGGACCCTGGACAGGTTTCTTTCTCCACCTTTCTCGCCACTGCCTTTCTGCCCCATTTCTTAATTCCCCTCTCTTCTCTTCCCTCCTCCCCTCCTCCTCTTTCTCCACTGGTTGTTTTTCCCTCTTTTTACTTCTCTCCACATGTCCTCTGTCTCCCTTTCTCTTACGTGTGTGTGTACCTGCACGCACAAAAACACACTTTTGAGGGTGGATAGAATTTCCCTCTTCATAAATGTCTCTGGTGATTGGGATTCAGGTCCTCAAGTTCTGGATTCCTGGGTGAGATCTCCTGTGCCTTTCATTTGTTTAAAAGTTTTTATTTAAATTCCAATTAGCTAACATACAGTGTTATGTTAGTGCCAGGTGTATGATCTAGTGATTCAGTGCTTCCATCACCCGGTGCTCTCAGGACAGGTGCTCCTCTTCATCCCCATTACCTGTTTGCACTCATCCTCCCTCTGGTAACCATCCGTTTGTTCTGTAGAGTTAAGAGTCTGTTTCTTGGTTTGTCCCCTTTTTTCCCTTTGCTTATTTGTTTTGTTTCTTAAATTCCACATATGGGTGAAATCATCTGGTATTTGTCTTTCTCTGGCTGACTTTGCTCAGCATAATACCCTCTAGTTCCATCCACATGGCAAGATTTCATTCTTTTTTATCTGTGCCTTTCATTTTGAAAGAAAGATGAAGAAAATCCTGACAAAATCCAGCTGTTTAATCCATAAAAGGAAAGTTTATGACTCCAGGGGTGACCTCTTGGTTACTTACTGGTAGTTAGAAGCTTTAAGAGTGGAAGAAAGTCTCCACCTCAAGTCTGAGGAGCAAAAGACTGGTCAAAACATCATAACAAGAACATCACTATTAATGAACCTTGGGGAGAAATGGAGCTTAGAGAAACTTCTTAACTGGGTTCTCTGGGATTTTTCTAGATTCTGACAAGGCCCTGTCAGCTGAGCTCAGGGTACCTTTGATTGGAGCCACTTATTCTCCTTCCAAACATCTTTCTGATTGTCCCATGACCTCTTATGTTGATGTGTTATTTGTGATAGCCACAATCAGGAGGCCCATGCTGTCCTGTTTCCTTGATGACAAGCTTTTCCTAATAATTGGCAAGCTTGGGAGCTGGGACAGCACTTTTGCTTTGCTGAGGAGATGCCTGCCGTGCATGCCTCATGCCCTCCTTGCATCCCCGAAAGCATCATCGCCCTTCACTTCTTTAACTTTCCTTTGCAGTTGACTGAAACCTCCTCCCGTTACGCCAGGAAGATCTCCGGCACCACTGCCCTCCAGGAGGCCCTGAAGGAGAAGCAGCAGCACATTGAGCAGCTGCTGGCTGAACGGGATCTAGAGAGGGCGGAGGTGGCCAAGGCCACAAGCCACGTGGGGGAAATAGAGCAGGAGCTAGCTCTGGCCCGGGACGGACACGACCAGGTGAAGTCTGCTGCTGACCTTGTTTCAGAGGTGGTGATGGGTTCTAAGATGACCTTGTGGAGATGGTGGTGCTTTCTAACTCGAGGGAGAAGGCTGAGTGGCGAACCTGGTGCTTGGAGCCAGGGAGCTAGTCTTGGGAGCGCTGAAAATGAGTAGAAATGTCTTTGCTGGGCTTGTTTGAAGCTGTGACCTGGGGTACCACTTTGTATTGTTAGATGAAGTTTTGTTCTTCTTGAGTCTACCTTAGTCTTTCGGTCTTTACATCCAGGTCTTTTGGCCTGTGTCAGGGGAGCTTGTTTACTAGGACCTTACCAACGACTGCAACTCCTGTTTTGTAGATTATCCTTTGTAAGCGTTTCAGCTTCAAAAAAGATGAGTGTTGTTTTAACATTGCTCTCTGTTGTTGTAGTGCTGTGGTTTTTCATCCTCCAGTTTCCAGGATTGCGGCTGAGAAGTAACCTATTAAAGATCGTAGAAAGCATTTCAGTTGTAAAAGTTATAGAGTCTTAGCTGTAGCTACTTAGCTGTAGCTCTCTGGAGGCAACCCTGGGCCTGTGTCTGGGTCAGAGAGAGGCCATTCACTGACACCCTTGCCTTTCCCAGCATGTCCTGGAATTGGAGGCCAAGATGGACCAGCTGCGAACAATGGTGGAAGCTGCTGACAGGGAGAAGGTGGAGCTTCTCAACCAACTTGAAGAGGAGAAAAGGTGATCTCAAATTGTTCCCTTGGTGCAAGTGTGACCTTTTCTTTTTAAACAATCTTAGGAAAACTTCTCATTAAGGTGCTAGCCCTTAGAACCAAAGGAATGATTGTGTATTCAGTGGAAATTAAGTCTTCGTACTGCCTGAGGAGGGTTTGTATGGATTTGACTGTTTTCTTAAGAAGTTTGGAATCATCTAGACATACCCTGCTTCGTTTAACAGCTATTTATTGAGTCCTTGCTATGTGCCAAACATCCTTGTGAGAATGGCCTCAGTGTCATGAGATTAATTCAAACCCTGTTTCTACCTGGAACTGTTTTTGGTGAGAGGACATTGTGGGTGCAAGTTACTTCATGTTTGAGAAATACCTTCCATGTATCTAGTAAAACTGTATTATGTCTGGTGAGTGATACAGGGTCCCTGTCCTTGAGAAACTCAGTATGATGAGGAAAACAAAACTTCTGAGTGAAGCAGTTAGAGAGCATTATCCAGGTCAGGATGGAATCAAGTGCTAAATTGTGTGAAACAGAGGAAGCAAGTTTGGTTCTTCTTGAGGCTGTGAACCAATACGATCTCTGAAAGAGGTGTCTGCATGGAAACCATTGGGACATTTCTGGGTAATAGGACATGTGTCCTCAACTGCGTTTAATGCCATCTTCTGTCCTTGGTGGCAGTGATTTAATTCCATAGCCGTATGGTCTGAGTTCAGGACAATCAAAGGTGCTGTTGTGGTAAGGGATATAGTGGAGGTATATAATACAGTCTTTTACCAAGGAAACTATTTTCTCACTAGAAAGAGAAACACTACACATAGGAAATTCTGTTCTTGGAAAATTCTCTTCGTATCTTAAAAATGGCTACAAATAAATGAAAGATAGTAACAGGACTTTGTAGGACCTTCTGAGTGCCAAGGTAACAGTACCATTTGCTTTGGTTCTTAAGCCAGCTCTTGGTCTGCTGACTGCTGGGCCAGAAAAATGTCCTCCCGTTTCAGGCTCACCCTTCAGTGAGCTAGAGGGTTGTAAATTATTTATGATTATATTTCTGATTCAACAGAGTAGACATTTTCTTAACTTTGCCAGAAATGCTAGTGAGTTCAACAGTTTTGGTTTCTGCAGACAAGTTATGAACTTTGTCCCCTTTTCTTCCTTACACTCCATTTTGTGAAGATTTACAATCTGGAGGTTATCTGGATTTTGTAAATCTTTAGGATATCTTATTTCATTGATTGAAACCCAAACCCAAAACAGATATTTTAAATGTGAAAAAAAAAAAAAAAGTGACTCGTTCATAACTTTATTCTCCCAGTCTTGGAACAGGTACTAGTATTATCCTTGGGCTTTCTGTGTGGGTGGCCTGCTAACCTCACCCTAAAATATCTGACCTGGGGTGATATAAAGAGATTTGTTTTCTGTGCCACTTTCCCCTATGTTCTATAATTGGAAAGTAGAAATTACAGACTTGAAATCTCAGAACCTGTTTCTGTGATAGACCTTTTCCCTTTAGGCTGGTCCCATCTTGATTAGATTCACTCTGCTGGTTGTGACCAAGGAAACCAGGTGGTTTTTTCAACTCTCACCTCATGCCTCCTGGAATCAGTACCTGGATTAAACATTGGAAGCTTCCTAAGTAGAATAGAGTTC